>NC_135320.1:73772656-74397656 GCF_048772815.1 Callospermophilus lateralis | reverse complement strand
TAAATGAAGATTTGACAAAATGAATAATGAAAGCGGAAGAGCCCTGAAAAATGTTAAGACATATTTTAGAAATTTAGTCATTGCTAAATGTAAGGTACTGGTACGAGAAGAGACATAAAAGATCAATGAAGCAATGAGGAGTTCAGAATGAGACTAAAGTAGATATGGAAATGAAAAGCAGAATTCCAACATAACGTAAAAAGGTGAATTATATAATAACCGATGTTGTAAAGGATTGACTGGTCATTGGAAAAATACAGCCAAATCTACATATGCCAAAACAAACCCATGTGTACCCAATGTTTAACATAATTAATCCCACAATTAGTATTTTATCACAGAGGGAGAGTTCCTTTTTTTCTAAACATAATTTAAAACTTTTAAACCCAGATTTCATAGGGGATAATATTAATAAGTTTTATTTACATATAAAACACAATAATTAAAAGGACAAATGGAAAAACAGAGTGAGTGAAATGAGAGAAGCTAAGGAGGGCTAGAGAAGTTTAGAAAGAAAAAAGATAAATAAATAAATAAGTAGAGAAAGGGAAGGGATAAGAAAGAGATGGAGAAAGAAATGACCTGGAAAAAGGAAGAAAGAACAGAAAAGTGAGAGAGAGAAAGGAACATAAATATCTGGAGACAAACTGAATGAATACAACAAACCCATAGCACTGGTAATTCTCAAGTGTAGGAAGTGTTCTCACCATCAGACTGCCAGCTCCCACAATAATTAACCATACCTGTGTTTCACATCATCGTGTCCATGTTTGTCATGTACCCTGCCTCACAATTTGCAGCATTTTTAGAAAAGGAAACAAGCAAATTTGAAACAAATCATAAATGTAAAGAAAAAGAGTTAACAAGGAAAACAGACATCTCAAAAAACAAACAAAAAACACAACTATAACACAAAGAGCAAGTAAACACTTGAAAATTTACTCAAAACTGTTAATAATAAAAATAAAACATAAACTATTTATTTCATTTTTCATAACCAGACTACTGAAGGTTAGTAAATTTACAGAGCTTTGAAAAATTGCCAACATATTTATTAGAAGGCCAAAATGCTTATAATCACTGCATCAATTGTCCATTGCTTTAAGGTTCTAATGTCGCAGAGAGACAAGAGATATCAATAAACTAAATGGAATAGAGCAAAAAGTTTAAAATACTAGAAATAAAGAGAGTAAACAGCTGTTTTGGTTTTAGATTAGTTTTGGTGAATAAGAATCACCTCTATAAATGAGGTGATTCTTATTCACCTAAACTAATCTATGTAAAAACTCCTCTAATTGATAACAGAAAATTGTGGATTAAAAAAAAATGCAATTTATAAAAACCAAATTAATTCATAGAAAATCCAAGAAAATGATAAAAAAAATGCAATTTTTAAAATAGTGGCACTTACAAAATGAAAACGTTTTAAAAATACACTAAATAATAACTTAAAAATCTTTAGAAAATTGTACAGGGATAAAAAAGAAAAATCTAAATCAACTGGAGATACCTTATTTACTCAAGGTAAGTATATTTGGACTTCATATGATGAATTCTTCTGTTGGTAAACATTTGGGCTCATTCTAATTTTCTTTTAATAAATGATGCTTTATAAACATTCATGTGCATGTGTGTGCTACAATGGGGATATATTTTGTTAGGAAATATACTCAGGAATAAAAATGCTTGAATTAAGTATATTATCAAATTTATTAGATAAAGCCAAACTATTTTCAAAGTAATTTTATCAAATTTCACATAAATCAACAGTTCATGAGTATTTTTCTGGCTCTACATTTAACATTTGGAATTGGTTTTAAACTAGCCACTAATATACTGAATATATAATGCTATCTCATGGTTTTAATTTGCTTTCTTGTTAATAATAAAGAGATTGACCAGTGCTTCATATGTTTGATTACTCTTTAAGTTCAAATTTAATCTTTTGTGAATCCTGTTTTTCTGTTGGGTTGCCAATCTTTTTTCTAATTTATTTTTTTAGACTTTAAAAAAAAATTTCTCAATTCTAGTACTTTTATGCTTACTTACAATTGTTTTCTTCACTTTGTGATTATTTTTTCTTTTTACAAAAACTTTCTTTTGCATTTTGAATGATTTAAATGAACTATCATCCTTAAATTTAATATAATCAATTTTAATAATATTCTTCATGATGACTACTTTTAGTGTCTTTCCAAAAATATTGCCCTTCTCAAGGTTATAAAGACACCCCCCATTTTGCTAAAAATGTTTGTTGATTTGCCTTTCATATGTAGACTTATTCTTTTGTTTAAAGAATGAGGTAGAATCCTAATGTAATTTATGTCCCAATATGTATTCATAGTTGTCTCAATTTCATTTATTATAAGCACCATCCTTGAACTCTCCTTTGAAGGCCACCTTTAAATGTCCACATATGTGTGAGCAAGTATCCAGTCTTAAGATTTTAAGACTCAAATGCATCTTTATGACTCTGACTTCTTCCCACCTGGAAATTGAATGAAGTCACCAAAGACAGAAATGTAAATCAGTGTGTAAAATACAAACACTTTTTCTATGGGGAAATGTGCATTTGCATTTTCTCAACACATGTACTTTTAATAAATTCAGTATAAACTTCTACTCATCCAAAGAATTCTTAAAGGCATAAAAGGTAAAGCCACAAAGCAGGTGAAAACGTTTTGGCACTCAAAATATAGTTACTGATCACCTGCTATATATCAGACATTTTTCTAGATGCCTTGGGTATATCAGTAAATAAGTAAAAAGAAAATGTCCTTTTTTTATGGAGTTTAAATTACCTCTGTCTTCTAAATCTCTTCCAATAACTGAAAAAGTAATAGACTCTACAGTGTACATGGAGAACACTTACAAATAAACAATTAAAATACTAACAAAGAAAAATAGGCAATACAGTTTAAAATAGAGGAATAGGCAATTCTAGAAGAGAAAAGCAGGCTCACTTAGTAGGCATTTGAAAGGAACTTAAATACAATTTTATTTAGTAAAATAAAAATAAGATGCTATTTTATAATGATCAGATATAGAATAAAATTAATAAATCTAACAATTTGAATTGTTGGCAAGGCCCAAGTGACAATATTTTAAATTTTGCACTTCATTCACAACTCTGCTGTTGTAGCAAGGAAACAACCGTACATTAACACAGAAATAAATGAGTGTGGCTGTGTTCCAATAAAACTTTATTTAGAAAAGCAGACTGTGTGGGCCAGATTTGGTCTGTGGGCCATAACTTGCAGACCCCTGATCTAGGTAAATGTCTAGCAGAAGGTAAAAGTTAAATTTGAGCATTCAAAACCTGTCATTTTACCTATGACCTGAGCCATAGTCTTACAGCACACTCTGTTCAGAAAGGTCAGAATCAAACTGGCCTGTTTTCAAGGAAGTGATCTGCTTTCAAATTCCTCCTGCAAAGGTTTTTCCCATCACCATAAAACATCCAGATCCTCAAGTACTGTCCCCACCCATCGCTTTCAATAAAACCACCAGGACTCTGAGGACCATTGACATAGTGACAAAGCAAAGTTAGGATGGCCTATGAGAAACTGGCTCCCTCTTGAAGCCAGGTCTGTGTCCTTTTTCCTCTTCTCTACTCACTTGATCCAAATGTATCCAACCCACAGGCCAGGAAATATGTGATTTTTGGACAAGTCTAAATGAGCATGGGTGCCAAGACCTCAGAATGCACATTGAGCAAGGCAAGTCACATAACTGATCCAAAGCTGTGAGCACTTGGCCATGTTTCTCAAAAGAAATTTCCCACATTCTGGTGTCCTTTTATTTCTAGTTCTTCCTGACTTGGCTCTTCATCCTTTCCCCAAGCACTTCCTTATTTTGCCCCTTCTTAGGGTGTTGTGAAATACAGGGGCATTTCAGAAAGCATGGGACATGGGAGACCCCATCTTATAACAACCCTGGGAAAGGGTCACCAATAGGTTCAGGTGTCTCCTTTCAATACTTTTCTTTGTGAATTTAAACACAAGGGTTTGCCATCCTTGGAAGCCTGTCTCCATGGCACTTGCCAAGATGAATGAGTCAAAATTTGGCAGCCTTTAAGTTTAAAGTCCCCCCGAAGCCAAATTTCTATAAGAAAACAGTGGGAATTAGAAGCTTTGGTATTTTATCCCTAATGCTTCACTAAACAACCATGAGAAAAAAGTTCTGGGTATTTTTTGTTTGTTTGTTTGTTTTTGTATTTGCTTCTGTTCTTGTATTTGTTTTCTAGGGGAAGAGGGAGAGAGATTTTCTCAGAGTCCTTGATTTGGTCTCACACCTTCTTTTCTGGTCTGCAGTTTTTGTTTATGCATTTGACCAATTTCATAAAATACTATGATTATTCAGTTACCTTTTTGTAGTTAAGAATCATTTGATGATATGAATTGAGTGTGTGAATCTGCACACTTTTTTTAATGTTGTTCAACATATCTCATGGAAGACGAGAGATATCTGTTGTATTTTTTCCAACGAGTCATAACTGTAGCAATTTTCTTAAATCTTTATTGAGGGAAACCTCAGCCCTGCATTTAAGCCTCCCAATTGATTAAATCAGATTCATTGAGATCATCCCAAATAATCTCCATGATTTAGAGTTAACCGATTAAGGGCTTTAGTTACATCTGCAGAATCCCTTCTCAGCAATACCTGTATGAGTGTTTGATTGAGTCACTGGGAACTTTTACCTCATCAAGTTGACATCTCTAAAAAGATGTCACAGTGATAACCCTCAATTGCTGTTTACACTCTGTTCCTCTCTTTTTTTTCTTTCCTCCCTCAATTCTCATTTCTCTTTCATTCTTCCCATTACTTGTATCTACAAATATTTCTGGTCCTCCTCCTTTCTGGACACATGCTGGGTTTTGCTTTCTGGCCTTCTGATGGTTACATTGAACCTTGTGTCCAGTTTTGGCCAATGAAATGTGAGAGATTTCATGGTGAGAAACCATCAGGGACACATGCTATGTTGCTGTATAGATAGGAGTATAAGCTCTAAACCAAGGGCATTGACCAATGAGTCTAATTAATTTGTAAGACATCTCAGAGGGAAACACGTTGTGAGAAGGGAGACAGCCTGTTGAGCCCAAGCTTAGAAGTAACAAATACAATGGGGCATGGGGTGGGTGGGAAGTCTTCATGAGGCCAAGGAGTAGACAT
Organism: Callospermophilus lateralis; assembly: GCF_048772815.1. Classification (NCBI taxonomy): domain Eukaryota; kingdom Metazoa; phylum Chordata; class Mammalia; order Rodentia; family Sciuridae; genus Callospermophilus; species Callospermophilus lateralis. The sequence goes on along the minus strand of NC_135320.1, from coordinate 74,392,484 downwards.
CATGCAGCACACCTGGCTTATGCTCCTCCCATCGATGTCTTCCATTTTTAAGTCCTCCTTTTTTTTCATATTTTCTGTTTACCTGGTATATTTTAGAAATTGTTCTCAGATCTCATCCTCATACAAACTGTGAACTATAAGAATAAATGTATTGTTATATATTGTGATAAGTATGTAGTATATTTGTCTTCATGGGACAAAATTTAGGTATCTGGAATTAACTCAGGAAATTGGTAACTTCACAGAAAAAGGGTTTTACAAATACTTTAACACTAAAATATTCCTGTCCTTTAATGATTATTTTTAATTCTTAATTCACTGTAGTGCCATAGACGAAAAGAATAAACAAAATAATAAACAACCCGAGTTTTCAATCTCTAGCTAACATTTAGTGACTTATAAGATCAAGTAAGTTCCACATTATAGTTTGTGAAACAAGTAACCTAAGTTTTATGGTGACTGAGGTTTACTGACTAAAGACAAGAAAAATAAAAGTGTGTATGCAACATGAGAGCTATTTTCTAAGTTACTTTGAGCAAGAAGTAGAAAAAAAAAGGAAGAAAAAGGAAAGCATCATGCAAATATATGATCATTTAAAAATTTCAAAGACATTATGGTGTATGGAAATAATATTAGAGAATAAAAAACTTGCAAAATTTCCAGTTCTCAAAGCTCTTTGTTTTTGTACTTTAACACAATATCTCCATAGAATACCATTATTATTTTTCAATAAACCTTTGCTACAAATCCACTGTGGAATTTGACAGCTGACATTTAAACTCTCCTAGCCCTAGTTTCATTATATATAAAATGAGAAAGTTGGAAAAAATGATCTCCAATGTCATAAAAAATTAGGTCTCTCATTTCTTTAGTTCCCACTGAGAGATGTTATGCTGTGGTTTAATTTGAGAAGTAATTTGACAGTCAATTCTCTTTGTTGCTATCTTGTCATTGGTGGGGGCTTCTGAAGGAAAAAATGGTGATCTTAAAGCATACATGTAGCATAAATCAAAATTGTCCATATAAATGCAACAATTTCTTGTCTCTTTATTCCTCCTTCCCTTCTTTTTTTTCCTCCAGTTCTTCCACTTCATCCTCATTTTTTTCCTTCTTCCTCTTCCCCTTATTGTCATTGTCGTCAATTGTAAATGATAATCATACAGATTCCATTGTGAAGAAAAAAAAAAACAGAGTTGAACCATGTATTTTGGAAATATTTAAATTGAAACCAAAAGCCAAACAAACTTTAGTATCTTTAATATGTGCACAGATCTAGATCTGTCTTCACTGAGACTTGAGAAGTGTCTGACTTGTTTACCAAGAAATGACTCCCATCAACCCCACTTTAATCTCTATTCACGTCCCAGCTCAGATATAGCTTCTATCAAAAGCTTCTTAGCAAGCACCACAAACCACTCTTCTTCCATGCTCCCTAGGGTGTCCCACTTGAAAAGAGAGGGATCCTGCATGTCAAAATTACCCTGTGTCACCTAATAGAATTTTAAGCAGAGCAGTTTTCCAACAAGCATCTAAATCGGCAAATCTTTTACAAATGGAAACCATAGAATGCACACACCTTGATTATTACAGAGCTCTGAACCCTAAATACAACAGCACTTATTATTTGTAGAAATGAAAACAGGTATCAACTGGACATGATTAATGTAGATTGTGGAGCCTGTAAAGATACAAGGTGATGCCGCTTCTTTTTTGCTTTTGCTTATGTTACTGCCTCACTTCTACCTGCTTCTCCTCCTACAAAATCCTCCAAGGCCAGAATCAAATGTTCTGTGCTTGAATGCCTTCTCAATCTTTAAATCTAAATCGATTATCTACTTCACTTAATTCAAACCCTGCTATTTACCTTTGAAAGATCCTTTACATATTATAGTCAGTATATAAACTCTTTAGAGTGTGTATAATTGCTCTATTAACATCTGTTCTTATTATTACATTATTAGTCTTTTTTTTCCTGGTTGTATATAAAATATATTCACACCAATTCCTGTCTTTATACATGTACTTTAGATAATGATGTTCATTGCATTCCACCATCATTTCCAATATTAGTCTTATTGGCTTATACATCACCAGTATCAACAGAAAGCTCAAACATATAACTAGTTTCTCTCTCTTTTTCCGGTAATAGGTATTGAACCCAGGTGCTTAACCACTGAACCACATCCCCAGCCCTTTTTTTACATTTTATTTAGAGACAGGGTCTCACTGAGTTACTTAGGCCCTTACTATTGTGCTGAGGCTGGCTTGGAACTCACTATCCTCCTGTTTTAGCTTCCTAAATCACAGGATTACAGATACGGGTCACTAGTTTCTAATAAACAGCTTTTGAATGATGTGGGAAAGTTTCATTGTTATACTTCTCTGATTTCCCACTTTCAGAAGAGGAGGATGTACTAGGATTTCTGCATTAATTTAAACCTGGAAGAAAAAAGCTAATAATGTGAAGAATTGAACAGAAATATGAATTTTATTTGAATCTCTTGACAATATGATTTAAATAATATCATAAGGTTTTCTTCTGTTGATTGTTACCAAGAGTGGTTAATGGCTCAATCTTATTTCCTGACAAAGGACCAAAAGACAGAATAATTAACTCAAATGTGATCTCCATAGTGAAATCTTTTCAGGATTTCCTAGCCAGATTCCCTGCAGCAGATTGCTTTGCACTTACCATGTTTTTGCCTTTTATTGTAGTTAGATATGTATCTATTTATTCTGCATTATTAATTATTAATTTTTCTTCCCTTGTCAACATTTTCATGGTACCTGATGCATTCTCAGCTTTCAGATATTTGCTGCTGGACACGGTGGCCCAGGCCTTTAATCCCAATGGCTCCAGAGCCTGAGGCAGGAGGATTGGGAGCTCAAAGCCAGCCATAGCAAAAGTAGGATGCTAATCAATTCAGATAGATCCTGTCTCTAAACAAAATACAAAATAGGGCTGGGAATGTGGCTCAGTGGCTGAATGACCCTCAGTTTAAAGTTTAATCCCTGGTACTAAATGTGTGTGTGTGTTGTGTGTGTGTGTGTGTGTGTGTGTGTGTGTGTGTGTATCACTGCTGATAAAATATCTCCAACATGCTTAGATTCCTAAGCTAACAAGTACAGTAAATGCTCCTATATGGAAAAGCATCTCTAAAATTTTTACCAGATGGAAGAGACACCTTTTATTTTACTAATTTGGCCAGAGTTAAGATATGTTGCCAGGCAGAGGTATTTGTAAACTGATCAAGTTTGTGCTAGTTTATTTATTAGGGCTAAATAATTTTTATCAAGAAGAATCTCAAGTTTATATTGGGTATTCATGTTATTAACAATTTTATACTGCTGATTATCAGTGATGAGTTCTGCTTCCTCACATGTTGAAGTTTGAACATTAGAGAAGCTTGCTCAGGCAAGTATTATTAGAGCAGGGTTTATTTAAAAAGGTGTACACAGACTTTTCCTGGGAGAGAGAAGGGGGCCACACCTGGTATCCTGGTATCCTCAGAAGAGAGGTGAGGTGTTCTGCCCTTTTTGCATGTCTGAGGCTTCCTTTGTTCTCCTTCCCTCTTCCCTTTATTTTTCTCCTTCCTGCTTAGTGACTAGGCATTTGACTAGGCCTAGGAAATGCTCCCTGGGAGGGCCAAAAGGTGGGAACAGGTGGGCTGAAGGGGGCAGGGCTGTATGGAGCCGCCAAGGATACAATAATTAACAACCTTATAGCTTCCTGGAGGGAGGGGCAATTCCTGGCACAGGGTACCTTAGCAACTGGTTACCTTAGCAGGGGGAGGTTCTTCATAAGGGTGGAGGAAGGACTCCCAAGGAATTAATATTTCAATCCCTTAGGGGACAGTCTCCAACTTGCTGGACTCACTCAAAATTGGCATCCTTGATCTGACCTGACTTGATTTACCTATCTATACTGACTGCCTGTCTGATTCTGGCTTCAATTTCATACAACATTTATGTCAATGTAAGCACAGTTCAAAGCTAGCAAGTTATTGGTATAAATTGTAATCAAAAGTTTTAACTTTAGAAATCTGTATTTATTTCATAGATGGAATTTTATGTCCCTGAAATTTGAGTGAGTTCAAAACTCAGCAAGACTCTTTTAAAGTTACATTAGATAAACACTCTGAATTTGATGGTCAGTGACCATTCAATATTGTTTTCCATACAACTCAGTTTGGGGTGCTTTGAGTTTAAGACTTCTGCTTGATTATAAAGCTGATGTATCTTCTATAATACTTAGAATTTGGGAGGATGGGAATATACCAGTATTCTCTAATAATGATAAGATATTGAGACTTATGAAGATATGGTCTGGGCATGTAAATCCTACTCACTAGGCAGGAAGAGGAGAAGGGTGGGGATTGTGGGTATGTCAACAGGGGTTTCTCTCAGTGGATTGATATCAGCTCTCTCTTTATTGTACAGATTAATCTACTTGTCAGAGTAATTAAGACTTAGGTAGAAATTTATTATAAATATATACATATAAAATATTTGGATAGAATGCTAATAGCACCAATCAACCAATATAAACATAAGCTTATGCTTGACAAATATATATGAATATATATTAATATATATAAATATATTTAGGACATACATATAAATGTCTTTTAATCCTTACCTTCTCTGGGCAAGACAGCTCTGGATGTAGAAGCACGGAAACAGATGAAAAACACCCCACTCAGTTTTTTTTATTCAGGCATCCTGTGTGTGTGTGTGTGTGTGTGTGTGTGTGTGTGTGTACTGCTTTCTGAGATAACCTATTTGTTTTGTGGGGTCTTCTTGTCTTTCAGGACCTAGAAATATTGTGAGAATCAGTTCCATATGGTGTGAAGTCAAGGCCTTACCCACACACGTATCTGAACATTTTGTGGAGGGAACAAATTCCTTGGCTCATTAGATTGCCCTGTTTCCAGTTAGAAGTGCTACAACAACTTCCCAAAGCATCTCCTAAATTTTCTAGAGATGAGACGGATTTTATAGCAGAAGAGCACAAAGACACATTAAATATTACTTCCAAATTATACTTAAAAGTAGCTTCGACTAGCCCTTTGAAGGAATATTTTCATATCTTCTAGAATCTTCTTTCTTCTAAATGCTTTCCAGTTCTCCATCTTCTTCCCCCGTCTTGACCCAGAAATCTCCCAATTCTCTCCATTGTCTTCAAAGTCATTCAGTTCTCTCTCTTATTATCTAACACACTTCACTCCAGATTGCCTTTTTATGTCCAAATCCATTTTGATATATGCTAAAACAAAATCCCTTTCCTTTGACCAGGATCCACTAGAAGGTTCTGGAAGTTCGTTTTTTTCAGTTGCACTAAGCCCCAATATTTACCTATAAAATGGGGACAATATTACCTGTCTGCCTAGGAATAAATCACATACGATCATGCTTGTGCAAAACAGTGTAGAAAGAAAAGGGACATAACTCTGAAAACCTAAGGGGCTATGACTGAATTGCCTTGATGATTTCCCACGCACGTAGACTTCAGAGAGTTTTCAATTTCAGCTTCAAGTCTTAAGATAAAATTTTCTGGAGCTTTTAGCTCCCAAATCAGTGTGGGTAATTATGAACCCTGCTTCATGATATTTCCTCTCCAGCTGTAAAAGAGAGAGGGACCCTCTGTTGTCTAGGGTCTCTTGCATATTTGCTGATGGACAGCTAGTATTTCACAGCTTCATAGCAGTTTTGACTATTGGCTCCCCAACTCTTGAGGGAACGTCTGGCCTAAAGGATGCTATACAAATATAAGATCCAAATCCACATTCTTCTCTGCCTGTTGAAGTCTGCAGAATCTGTGGTTGCATCAGGTTACCTGCCCTCCAGTGAAGGTAAATAACAATCCGGATGTCCCCATATTCATGCAGAGCATGTGCTTTCCAGTCAGTTAATTCATGCTCAGTGTAGCTGAAAGGATCCCGCCATCCAGGGCTTCCTTCACTCCAGGCCCTCAGGCTGAGAAGCCAGCCTAACATTTTGTTTTCTTTGTCTAAGCAAACTGAAAGCTTGCTAACTTAGATCAGACTCTGACAACTCTATTTCTGAAAGAATCTATTCATTCCTTGCTGAGCCAGTGTTAATGTAAGAATTTCCCAGGAGGTAAAGGAAAAAGCGGTGCTGATTCTTTTCCTTTCCTGCACAGCCTTGGATCTGGCACTCACTAGATGCATGGGATGCTGGGGAAGTCACTGAACTTTTGGGGGCCCCATGTCCTCCTCATCTTTTTGAAATAAGAACAAAATCACCCATCAGACAACCCAGCACAGCGGAAACCTTGCTTGATAATTTACAGACAGTGTAGGAATGTAGAATAAATTTTTTGCCCATTAGAATTTAGAAAATTACAATCGCAACTTGTTGACACAGATTAAAATATGAGATTTGAGGAAAAATAAGGTGTCCATGAGAGAATTAATCTCTGGATGTATAATTTAACATATCATAAACCTTAAAAGTTATGCTTCTATTTAAATTAGGTATATGATTTGCATTATATTCATGATTTTGATGCCTCCGGTTATGGGTGACGAGTCCTGCTTCCCCACATGTTGAAGTTTGAACATTAGAGAAGCACGCCGAGGCAAGCATATGAAGCAGGGTTTATTTTAAAAGGGGTAACACAAACTTCTCCCGCAAGGGGCCATAGCTGGTATCCTGATATCCCCGAGAAGCGAGGTGTTTTGCCCTTTTTATATGTCCTAGGCTTCCTTTGTTCTCCTGCCTTTCCCCCCTTATCTTTCTCCTTCCTGCATAGTGACTAGACCCAGGAAAGCTCGGTGGGAGGGCCAAAAGGTGGGAAACAGGTGGGCTGGAGGGGGAAGGGCGGGATGGAGTAGCCAAGGACACATTAACAAGGAGGGGAAATTCCTGGGAGAGGTTACCTTGGTTGGAGCAAGGGCAGGTTCTTGATCAGATCCCTCAGGGACAGTCTCCAACTTGCTGGACTCACTCAAAATTGGCATCCTTGTTTCAACCTGATTCGATTTACCTATGTACACTGACTGCCTGCCTAATTCTGACTTCAACTTGATCTTACTTTAATTATTGTCCAACCTCCGGTTTTACTGACACATATAAAAATTTTAATAATATTAATATGCTATTTTTGCTTATCAAATGGACCAAGGTTTTAATAAATCAAAATGTCCAGCATTGCCCAAAAAAGCAAGCATTCTTCTTTGTTGCTGTTAGAAGTGCAAACTCCATTGACTATATGGATTAATGGCCTTAGGATGCTCACACTCTGATGTAGCAGATCCACTTTTGGATATTATTTGAAGGCCAAAATTGAAGGTAATCTAAAAAAATGAGTGGGTAGGAGAGAAATCACAGCATTGTTTAAAATAGAATAGGGGAGAGGTGGAGAAGGACAATAGCAAATGTTGAGAATTTTAGTATTGATTAAGTAATGCAGTAGCATATAAAATGATCAATAATCATGGTTGAGACAAACACCGATAAGGGACAAAATAGCGAGTGAACTGAAAAGTTCTCAGGTGGTGAAGGAGAAACCTAGGACTTATGAAAAAAAGTAGGGAGGGTGATGATGTCTCCCTGGATCAGGGTTATCAGTTTGCAAGAAAATAGGATTGAATTAAATTAACCAAACACAATGTATTACAGCATGTTCATTACATAGGTACATTTCACAAGGAAGCAAATCCTACAGCTTGTAAGATATATGGTTCCAGAAACCTTAGAATGCAAAACACTTCTAGAGTGGAAATTGCCCACGGAGTCTCTGTAGGATTACGCACACAGCTCTGCCTCATTCTCTCTACCAAACCAGCAGACACTGTATGGAGGAAGAAGTCACTGACTTCTAGAGAATTTCAGTGCTTTTAATATTTAACAACCCCCACCTCCTGCAGAGAAAGGTAAGTAGAGAACTAGAATATCTTCTCTCCCACCACCAAAGGAGATCCCAAAAGAGACTGTACAACAAATGGGAAAGAAAAATCTAAAAGGCTGTGTGCCACGATTAGGGAAGAAGGAGATGGGGACCAAGAGAGCTCCTAGATGGACTTCCTTCAAGGTTTCAAGAAAGAGGCATTTTACTTTCTGAGGTATAAGAAAGCAAGATGATTAGACCTGGGGCTCCATTCCTTTCCCTTATCATCCTGGTGCTCTTATTTGAACTGCCAATAGGAGACTGCTTAGAGGTCAGACCCTTCTATATATTTGGTTTAGGAAAAGAGAAGAAAGTTGTAATCAAAACAAATAAATGGTACCAGGTTCTCCTCCATATCCCATGATGGGCAACAGTGTCTGTTGTCAACCAAAGTATTTATATCTGTGTTTCTAATTGATGATATGAGTGATTTGTTTTTCATTAGACTTTTTTTTTTTTTGTCTAAGTTTTCTCTAAAGATCAAGTGCAATTATGTATGGAGAAAAAAAAAATTTAAAAAAGTTCTACATGGATGATTAATCCTACTTTTAGGTGAAGTTCCTTGTCATTGCTGTAGTATAGAAAGAAAATGTAAAGGGAAGTCATGATCCTGAGAGCTGGTGAGACTGGGGGAGGACACATGGAAGACTTGGGGCCTGTCAGAGCCCAGTGGGTTCATGTTCATGTTTCCGATGGTTGTGTCAATGAGATGTGTGAGGTCCAGGATGGAACTCACATTCCTTGGCTATAAAAGTTTTGCTTTTTTATAAAATCTATAATTTACCCCAGAATTTACCCTCATATCCTCATATCCACATGCTCATATCAATTTATCCTCATATCCCTAAAAGGCCTTCTCTAGCCAGCTATTCTTGCTGTCAAACACATCTGGAGCTTGTGTGAGGGAGGCTTCTGCCAGCTACTGGCTCTGCAGGAAACAGGGTAAGTTTTCTAGCAGGTCCATAAGGCGAAGGAACACTATCTGTTCCCATATGTGTAGATGTTATTTTGTCAAAACTGAACAACCCTCTTTGTGCCACAAGGATGCCCTGGCAGCCGGTCTGACAAACTGGCTGATTTACCTAGATTACCTCCAGAAAAGTCAGAGATGCTGACATGGTTTTTTTTGACCAGATTTCTTCTGGAACTCAATTGCCCTGTGATTATAAAAAGAGCACCCTCCTTTCTCAAGGACTCATAGGAAGACATGTAGCAAGTGGAGGAACCGGTACAGCATTCGAGCACAGATGCTTCTGGGTTACTGTCAAGGTGGGGGCTATTTTCAGAATCCAGGATGCTGCCTGAGCGCACCTTCTGTCTGGAAGAAGCAACTTTGATGCTAAAGGGCAGGTGCTGTGATTAAAGATAAATTGAGGAGGGGGAGTCCTTGAGTGAAGAGAAATAATAGCACAGAAAACAAAAAGCAAAACATTAGAAAAGAAAATAGTAATGAGAGGCATATGCTTTTGTTAGAATGAAAAATTTGGATTAACCAATAAGGTTAAAAAAATAAAAGAAAATTCTCTTAAACATTCCTTCAGAAAGACTACAAAATGCAATTGTTTTCATGGATGTAGAATAAGGAGTCTCAATTTTGGGAAACCATGGCTTGAAAGAGCGTTATTACTGAATATAACATGATACTTAGAAGAAAAATTCCCATTATGCCATTGACAGGCTCTGAGAGTTCAGTCTAAACCTTGCCCTTAAGACCTCTGAGAAAAATTAAAATAAGGTAGTAGGTATCAATGTTATATTCATTAAAATACCCTAAAAATGAAAATATTATTGCCTCTCAAACTAAGTGTTAGACAAAGAAAGAAGAATTTAGAATAGATGTCAACAAGTAGAACATTATTTTTAATATTGCATTAAAAGAAGTTTCCTCAGAAAAACAAATCAGGTTATTCCAATATTAGGGGCTTCAGCCAACATTAGTGTGCAGAGGATGCACATATTTAGCAGTTAGTTAATAGCAATGCCTGTTGCTCTGGAAACCATTAGTAAGTGGAATTGCACAATGAGGGTCAAATCCCCATTGCATTAGAAGCAGGGACTGTACAAATACAAATAGCTGCATATTCTTTATAGTTGCCCTCGAATTTGACTGTAGTGAAATTAGCCAAGAAGCCTTATCACACTGCAGTAACTTTTGCTTAAATAACCGACTAGCAGAATCTTTTGAGTCAGCAGAATTCTTTCTTGAGCTCTTACATTTTAGAAGCAAGGGTATGTGTGTCTTACAAAATGAACTATCAGCAACTTATTTAACTGTAACTAAATTTGCCAAACAAGTCCAGATGCAACTTTCACTCAAAGCTAGAGTCTCATATATTGAGGTTATTGATCAAAACATTGGGCCCACCTCAAGATCCTAAAGGAGAACATGACTGAAGTTGTTCAATATTCTCAGAACAAAACAGCAAAAAGTTGAAACAAAAGAAAATTTTGAAAATGACTAAATTCAAAATTTATCATTAATTTACTTTCCTTAATATATTACTTCAATTTTTGTGTTTATCCTGTACATAATTGATGTTTTAAATATCCTTTCAATGCAAAACATTTTTTCTTACTAAGGTATATGGTTATTTGGGGCTTTGGAAATGTGATAGAGATATTAGTGTGAAATATATATTTTTAAAAGGCCTACTTTATTAGGTGACTGGTGATAATGAAATAATTTGTTATCTGAAATAAATCCTACCAAAATAAATCCTACTGAAATAGAACTCTAAATACATTTTAATTAAGGAAATGAGGATAGTGTATTTTTATGTTTACCTATTCTAGTGAAAGAAATAATAATCATACAACATTAGAGATGAAAGTCTCATAAGAAATGACCTAGATGAAAAGAGAGAAATATTAAATCCAATAATATTTATGGCAGAGAAATAAATTCTGTCCCATGAAGAGCAAATTAAGTATCAGGAAATTTATCTAACAGGAGTGTTACTGCCCAAATATAATATTGTTTCAGGATAATTGACACTTCAATTCATTTAGATATTGGTCATCTACAGCTGTCCAGTATCAGTGACTGTCCCAGAGTTATCTGAAGTCCAGGCTGGAGGATACGTAGCTCCTTCATTCACATGTCTAGCATCTTGATTGAGAGGGATGTGACAGTTGGCTGGGGGGTCATGCATCTCTCTGTCTCTGTCTCTGTCTCTCCCTCTGTCCCTCTCTCTCTCTCTTTTTCCACATAGCCTCTCTATGTGGCTAGCTTAGATTTCATCAAAGAATGATGGTCTTAGAGTAGATTTCTTACATGGTGTTACCTTTCCTCATGGTACATGTTCCAAACCATCTATTTGTAAGTCACAAGACATCATAGGACTTAGCTTCAGATAACATGCTTGTAATTCTTCCATGTAATTTCACTCGTTAAGAGCAAATTAGAGGGCAAATCCAGATTCAAGGGGAGGAGACTACACAATGACATAAATATGGAAGTAATTGTTCATTGGAGGAGTGTCTTCGGAGACAAGCTGATGTACTGTCTGCAGCACTTTATTGTATTAACACTGCTTTTACCACGTTACTAACATTTTCTTTCATTTCCCTTAGAACATTTCTTTCATTTTAATTCAGAGGGTTTTTGGCTATAATACATCATATTAGAGACACTTAATTTCTCTTGCTTTCTTTTGTTTTCTGGCAATTGTTCTTTTGTTCATTCATTAATAAAGTAATCTATTCTTTAATCCAACAAACCCATTATGAGTACCTATAATTCTGGAGTTGGAGTCATAAAGATGAATATTTAAAGACTTCTCTCAGGATGTGCCTCATATACAATAGAGTATGAACATATTAAGAAAAAAATCATAGTTATTATTAGAGAAAACTTATTTTGATGATCATACTATCAGTGGTATATAAGAAGCAATTTGAATAAAGGGATAGGGTTCTAGGTGATCGAAAGCACAATGTGAAAGTTATTCAGTACCTTGCATTTTGGAACAAATGCAACAATACATTAAAGTCAACAAATGTCAAAGGGCTGTTAGGGTGATCCTGTCTTATTAATTCTGAAATTCTTAGTAAAATTACTGAACTGATAAAATGCTAAGTAATATTTTTTTGAAGGGAGTATGGGGATTGAACACAGAGGCTCTCTTCCACTAAGCTATTCCCCGTGGTCCCCACCTTTTATTTATTTATTTTTAAATTAAAACTGGGTGTTATTAAGTTGCTGAGGCTGTCCTCAAATTTGTGATCCTTCTGCCTCAGTCTCCTGAGTCATGGGATTACAGGCCTGCACCTCCACACTTAGAGCTAAGTATGATTTTTGACAAATGACAGGGAGGGGCTCAAGGCTTAAGTTTGCATACATACTGACTTGGGACTCAACCAAGATAGAAACAAGGTCATGAGAACAATAAAGCTGAAATAAGCAGGAAAAATGTGGTGTGGATGAGGAGAGTTGTTGATTGCTTTCAGGTCCTGAAATTTGAGAGCAGATCTTCCAGCAGTAAAGAGGCTCTCATTTGAGTCGCGGGAGTACTTAGTGTGAAGGATATCATTGGGGGGATGATGGTGTAAGAATACAGAAAACAACTTTTTTTTTAACCTGACCTCAGGGGCACAACTTATCTCTTCCTCTTATATGTATTAATGGTTCACAAAAGAGTTCTGGTTTAGATTTATTTTTTAATGAAAACTGCTATGTATTTTCATAAAACCAAATAACCCTGAGTTGCTTCCAAGTGCATCTATCTAAGTGCTCCAGGGGTAGTGAGTAATGCTGTTATCTAAGACCCTTATCTGTTCTGTTCAAGAACACCACCCTGAGGAGTGTTTGAGGAAAGAGAACAGGAAGGGAAAGAAGACAGGAGGCCATGAGAACCATAAAAAGAACTTTAAAAGAGACAATCATTCCTGCTCCCCCAGAAATAATCAAAATGCAGGATAAAAACTCTAATTCTACTACTTTTGGATTTTCTGCTAACATTTTTCACTAGGAGTCCAGACAGAATGGGTAGCCATTGTATTGGTGATACTACATTATTCTTCCAGTCCCAGTCAATGAATTTGCTGCACCAGAAAGGACATTTCCAGAAAGGTTAGGATGAAGCCATTATTATTATTATTATTTTTTCCATTTAAAACTTCTTTGGTGCACATGTGTGAGGAAGTAAAGAGAAGGCATAATTCAGGGTTCAGGCACAAAATGTTGACTAAGCTTCTGATAATTTATTAATAACCTTCCTTTATTTGGTTTTGGTTTCCTACTTTGCCCTAAACTGTAGATCCATTTCATTCGACGAGAAAACTGGTCAAGTGTTACATTGTGCATCCATATATATGTGTGCATGTGTGGATGTGTATGTATTCATATGCAATATTTTGGGTATGTTATATGTATATGGATTTTAGTATATATTTACTTGTTTTTCACTCAGCACTCTATTTGTTAGTTTTAGTACTGTATGCACAACTGATATCTTCAATTACTGCATGATATCTCATTTAAAAACACACCACATTTGCTTCTAATAGTTTGCCTCCAAGTCCTCACTATATAATGTGAGAAAGGAATTGTCTTCCCAAATCCCCACTAATATTCGATGGTTATCAGCATCTTAATTTTTGCCCTTTGCATGTAAAAAAATGATATTGTACCTTCAATTTTTTTCTTCTTTTTTATTTTTGTGTTCTCTCCTCCTCTGGCCAATGCCTAAAATTTAGTAGAGCCTCATAAATGTATATTGAACAACTACTCATGTGACTGAAAGGGAAAATTCTTCAATCTAAACTCATACAAACTGTCACAAAATTAATTCGTTAAATTGCATTTTCAGTGTACTAAAGGATTTTAACACTGGAATATTTTCTTTCTCTGGACCTACTCTTTGGAGCTTTCTGTCAGAAAGGTAAAGTTAAAGAGAAGTCAATTGCCAGTTGGATCTAACATTTTACTCACTTTCTTTACATTCCACTAAAGGACTCAATAGCTAGACAGAAGCCCTGCAATTTACTCATCTTTTCGTAGCTGACACAGAGGGCTGCCGGTTTGGGGAAACCTGTAGCATGTTGTTCTCATGGGAAGTGTTTCAATCTTTCTGCTACAAGACAGGAACACTTGAGAGCATGTGCAACAATCACAATATGGTGAGACCAGTATTTCTGCTCCATGGAGCTGTACTGGAGTGTAAATGTGGTGCTTTGTTCTCTGGATGCTCATGTAGCAGAGCTGGGCTCTTATCAATTACTATGAGCTACACTGTAAATTTTTCCTTCCTATTTACACTAAATATTTAAAATTCACAACTGCAACATCTATTAACCTACAGCATTGTTAAAACGTTATGTTGATCATCTATTAATTTCCTCACTAGTCAGAGAACTGCCCACCGAGAACCATGAATGGCTCATGAAGTTCAGGAAAGCTGAGTTCAGAGAACTTTATTTCAATGTTTCTCCAGATGATTAAATTAATTGTATCTGTCCTAAATATATGAACTCTAGACATCCTCTCTCAGTAAGTCTTTCTCGACACTGGTGGACAACCCATGAATTCAGGATCTAAAGGTCTTCCAAGTAGAGAACACAGAAAAGAGAAAGTGAGGTTTACAGGAAAGGGAGCCAAATGCTGTAAGAATAAAAAAGATGATCTAGAAGAAATATATGGGGCAGGGGTGGGGCAATAGAAAACTATAGCCACTGCCTCAGAATCTGCATCTTTTCTTTTTATTATATAAGCACATACATTTTTTTTTTTATACTATGCTTGTCTGGATGATTTTTTTTTGTTACTTGCAATGTAAAAAAATGTTAACTAAGCTTTTTCTTACTATCAAGGGTATAAATTCATGGCTTGATTGACACAATACAAAATGTAGTGTAGATAATACAATACAAAAATTATGTCTTTTACTTACCTGTGAATTCACTATGCATGTATGTGTACAAGTACACATAAGCTAACATTGCCCAATCAATTGAATGAGTTTGAGACGTATGAGTTGGTACATTTTTAGGATTTTTAAAAAGTCATACACATTTATTTCTAATAAATCAAACTCTGATTTTCATTTAAAATTTTCTTAAATTTAATCCTTCGTAATTTCATGTATAATCCATATATTCATCAATTCTGGGGATAATAACATCTTTTTTATGTACTAAATTTATCTGAAATAAATACTTATGTTTAAACCATGACACCCGGATTAATTAAGATGATTGCTTGACAAAGTAAAAAAGTAAGCTGAAAAAAATTTTCAAGAAAATAGCAAGAAGGCTGAGGTTGAGGCTCAGTGGTAAAGCTGAGTGAAGCATGGTGAAGCACTGGGTTCGATTCTCAGCACCATATATAATTAAATAAAGTCTGCCAACAACTAAACATATGTTTTTAAAAAAGAAAGAAAGTAAATAGCAAAGGAGTATAAGCCTCAGAGAAAGTAAATAAGCAGAGTGCTTAGCAATGTAAAGGAGATGATCAGGAAAGGTGACTAAGAACAGACAGAAAAATATGTTGGAAAGGAAATAATTATAACAATACATGTTTATTTGAATATAGATAAGAATGACAGTTACCAGAATGTGTAAGTATACAAATGAGATAAAACCCATTAGATAAGTATGCATTGTATTTTTTAAAAATTATACAAAGAAAATTAAATAATGTGAGAGTGAACTAGTTAAGAATTTTGTCATAAAACATACTTCCTAGAGTATGTCTCTATGGAGCTGTAGCATTCATTAAGAGGCGAGGGCAGAGGTATCTGCCTGGAATACCAAATTTCAATGCTACTCAAAGAATTCATTATCTCCTAACCTGGGGCTGGCCTAGCAGATTGCAAATTCCAGAGGAGCCCAAGACTCAGAGAAACCAAGAGAAAAGTTAAAGTCATCAGATCTTAGATCTGGTGCCGGAGCTCAACGGATCTTTACAAATTTGATACTAGAGGTAAGTAGGAAAAATAGGCAGGCACACAGGCAAATATGTCAGGAGCTTACAAGGAGATAATGGGTACAATGTGTGGAAAATGTCAAATTTCTGTTGTCTAGACTAAAAATTCTAGTTGAGGTATAAATGAGAAATGTATCAACAAACAGAAAGCAAAACTTTGGATTAGAAAATTCTGAAATTTGTTTTTCCTGCATCTAAATTGAACATTAGCTAAGAGAAATGAATGTATAAAGAAAAGGTATCGGCATCATGAAGGACAAATGGAGTCTAGACATCTGGCTACGCTGGTAATGAAGGAATCAAAAAGCTTGTTCTTAAAGATTCATCAGAATATTTAAGATTAAGTATCTTAGTTTGGGTTCTCATGTTATTTTTTTTCTATAAGTCGTAGCTGTAATATGCACAAAGACTGTCAACCAGAATATGCAATGACATACTGATCCTTCAAGCCATCACTTTAGTAGCTGTGCAGATAGGCCAGTGGTGGATGACAGGAAACCAAAGCTATTTTGGAATATGGTGCAAAGATCAATCAAAGGAATGGTAAAATACAAGTTTCGATTGCTATCTGCATTTCAAAATGCCACAGATATTTTTGTGAATGTGTGTTTCTGAAAAGAAATAACAAACATATGTGACAGTCAAATAAGAAAGCTATATCCATGGCCAGTTTAACGGGAGATAGGCACATAAATAGTCAACTTTCTTAATATTCCCAATACTTCATGCACAGAGCTGGAGTTTGAACTGAAGTCTTCTAAACTGAAGTTTATCTCTTCCCAAGGTAGGCATTGGCAAGAGTAACTGCTTTTCTTTGGCATTTAATAGATCATATTGCACGTTCCTTTAACAAAGAGGAACAATAGTTTCACTTTCTTCAACAACAGGTCTTATATAAAATTATTGTTAAAGTCAACTAAAACATTAAAATAGTAAGAGTAAACCATTAGTGTATTTTCTTTTAGGTTTGTATAATTTCAATATTAATTTAACTATCAGCATTATAAACATACATTCAGGATTTGGGGATGAATATATAGAAAGCACACTCTTTCTCAGGAATGGTCTACTATACTTATGGATCATAGGGCTTATGTGTGTCTGTGTTCATGGGGAACATTGAACTTTTTATGGTTTGGATATGAGGTGTTTCCCCAAAGTTCATATGTGAGAAAATGCTAGAATGTTCAGAGGTGAAGTGATTATGAGAGCTTGTCCTTATTGGTGGATTGTTCCACTTGAGTGGGTTAACTACATGGTAACTGTAGGCAGGAAGGATGTGGCATGACAAATAAGTCACTGGGAGCATATTTTTGGTATTTATATTTTGTCCCTTGAGAGTAGAGCTCTCTCATTGCTCCCTAGTTTCCATATCTTGCTTTTCTACATCTTGCCTTTCTGCCATGATGTTCTATTTCACCTTGAACTCAGAGCTATGAAATTGGCCAACCATGGATTGAACCTCTAAAACCCTGAGTTTAAAACAACATTTTCCTCCTCTAAATTATTCTTCTCAGGTCTTTTGGTCACAGGAATGCAAAGCTGACTAAAATAGTTGTAATTTTTTTTTTTTTTTTTTTTTTTACTTGTGATGTCTTTTGACTAAATACCATGGATTAGGAAGCAAGTTTTCCTTCTTCCTTTGTTTTCTGGAAGAGTTTTAGCAGGATTTGGTATTAGTTCATCCTTAAATGTTCAGAACATACAATAATGACTTACCATTACTCTTGCTCTTGAATCTGTTAGTCTCTGCTTCCTGCATGAAGTTGATGCAGAGGTCTGTCTCTTATAAAATAATTTGAGCAACTTCCAAAATCTGCCTTCACTTCCTCATCTCACCACTGAATCAAAAACTGAGGCTTATATGACATAATTTGTTCAAGAAAATTTGGGGTCTGCTAAAGGACAAAAAAGATTATATCCAAAGTATCTTCAGGAACTAGCTGTATGTACAGAAGGAACATGGAGAGCATATATGAGCATGAATTTTGAGGGCACAGGATCAAGAGGGCAGTGTATAAAGACAAATGATAGAGAGTATTGATTGAGATTAGACCAACGAGATTCAACTTCTGACAAAGGTCTTTGCAGTTGGGATTTTCACATTGTTAGGAGTGGCCTTAAAAGCTTAGAGAAAATAACAGCTCACAGAACTGTCATGATAGATGATGGGATAAATGAGTAGGCACTGAGCAGAAGAATGCCCAGAGTCATGTCCAAGGCACAGTGCAAGTAGTTCTACCATTTTGGTGAAGCATTTGATAGATACTATAAGATCAAATATATCTGTTGTGGTAAAAATCACTCTGATAAAATACTCACATGTAAACTTATATTTTTTTACAGAAATGCTATGTCATTTGCAGTCAATGATTATAAAAATTTTGGAAAAATATCTGTTGGATTATTAATGGCCCCTATCATTAACATTAATGCCTGAACAAGTTCTAGAACTGCCCATCAACTTGGTTCTGTCAGACAAACCAAGTTGTAAACTGAAACCATCCCAGAATGAATACAAATCAAGACTGGAGTGGTAAATTAAAGATTAAGCATAAATACAGAGAGAAGTTAGAAATAAGCTACATAAATTGATGGGCTCAGGTTCCTATGGCATCCAACACTATTATACCTTTTCCTCACTATCATGGATATGATTTATGACGATTTGGCAGAAGAGAAAAAGAGCAAAATTTATTCATCAATGAAGTGGTTGGCATATGTGGGAAAATTTAAAATAAACTGCAATATATTGTATCCCAAAATCATCAGTAATCCTTTAATATGTGCACCATGAGAGACATTTGGAGGTTACCTTGGAAACAATCACAAAAGGCAAAGGCATTTATAATGCACGTTAATATCACCTAAGAAAATCTATCATGAAACAGAGCACCAAGCAAGAAATATAACTGAGCTTACTGATCATCAAATATGCCATGCTTTGTCATTGGACACTCTACTGTTGACACAATGGACATAGGAAAGGAGGAACTACCCCGGCAGGGAGAGAGGCTCGGTATGTGTTCTAAAACATGGACTCCCATTCACTGAATGCTGATCTAGCTATTGCCCTTGCAAATTGTACTCCAATGATCATGAGCATTATGAGTCAAGCTTAAGCAGGACAAGAAACTTCACAGGCTTCAGTGGAACAAGGAAGTTTAGTTAGAAACATAACTCCAGTTGATCCCACCAAACTTGATTTTACACGTTTTCCTCCATTCAAATGCCTACAAGAATCCCAGAGGAGCTTCTCTTCTCTAGAAGTTACTCAAAGAAGTACATCTGGATGATGCCAGTGGTACACTATACTGGGATCCATAAGGCATCCAGCCCAGATCCAACCTGTAGGATTGCTGAGAGCCATAGCCAAGTAGGAATGAGCATGGCATTTTTGGTTGAAAGGTGACCCCAGCAAGCCATTGAGATGATAATGATTATGTTAAGATGTGCATTCAATTGGAGATTAGACCCCTGCTGTCTGCCTAGGCCTGCTACTTTGGGGCTCTCCCAGGACTCCTGGAGAGTTCCCATTGGGTGGGGAAGTGCGGTAAGAGGGATTTCCAGAGGAGGGATCTCCCTGTTGGGGTAGTGTATCCCAGGAGAATGCCGCGTGTGTGGTTCCGCATATTTCCCGGGAGAGTGCGTGGCATTGGCGGGAGTTTCAGAAATAAAGTTTGTTCCTGCTTGAGTGGCTCGTGATTTTGTGCCCAGCCAGACTGTGGCACAGGATTAAGGACTCATTTCCCCAGAAAATTGTCCTGCTTTAAAAAGAGCCACCTTATCAAGGTTACATTACTTTCCAGGGACAGCCAGTATATTATCATGGCTTGATATAGAAATATAAACTGCCATATCCAAACCTCAACTCGGGAGGATTAACAGTGACAGTTCTATCCTCACAGCCCTCTGTGTTTTGGCTGAAGGATTTAGGATGACTGCATTATTGCCTACCAGTAATGGTTGGTTGGTCTAATCTCAATCAATACTCCTTATCCTTTCTCCCTCTGCCCATTTATACTATCTTTCCTTCCCCAGGTTTAATTCTGAGAAAATGCCCCAATAAAATTCTTGCATGCTAATTTCTACTTTTCCAGGAAAAGGATTTGTAATATTAGCCAATACTGAATGAATGAATGAATGAATGGTTCAAGTGCTAATTTAAAATATGTAAAAAGTCCCACCCTGCTAGGGTATGCCTGTTGTGATATAACCATATCAAAATATTCTATTTCTCTAAAAAAGCTACATAAAAATGTTATACATTTTCTGATATAGAGCTACTTCAAGAAGTCCTCTTAATATGTTCTATCTTCTAAATTTAATTGCTCATATCTACATGAAATTTATAAGGAAGGGTGGGGAGAAGAAGTAAAAAATTATTGACATGAATGCCAACTCTACTCTAGGTTCTATTTTATCAGTATAGTCACCCTACTAGGTGCTTGAGACCCATATTTAATTTATATACTTCTTTCTTCACTATGGTGCTATGTCTTAGAAGAAGCTGTTTTTGTGAAGTGGAAGAAGCTCAACTTTCAGATGTGTTGATTATATATACTCTTTCCAATTTTCTTGGCAAGGTCCTAGCACTGGGTGTCATGGGCCGTACATGCACATATGCAAAATCATAGTTTGTAAAATTCATTTTATAAATGAACAACCCACAAATTATGTAAGTTTCAGGTCTCACAAAACTTGACTCTGCCTCTGGTACCATTCATTGCTTTGGGTTTCCCCATACTGGCCCTATGTTCAGTCCAAGTTGGACACTGGCTCTTTTCCTGTAATTCAATCAAACTTTTGAGAGAAATTTAGTTTCTTTCATTGAGTTTGGATGATTCTTCCTTCAGGACTTTAATATTTCTCAGAGCAGAAACCAGTACTCCTCATTACCGGTTTTCTAGATTTTTAGCCTCAAAATTTTCTCCCCTCATCACCATGCTGAAGTAAGTTGATAGAATGTGAAGGAAATTGGCCTGCACACCAAATAAATGCTGCCAGCAGCTTCCTCTGACCTCGGGGGTGTGGGAGTCGGACTTGAAAGTGATTCTCTCTGAGCATTCATCTTACCCCATGTAAGAAGCCACAGCTTCCAGCCAAAACTTTCTTCTAATGCTCTTTGCTCCTGGAAGATTTGTTTTCTGATCCAACAAGACTCCTTGTCACTTATAGTTAGGGTATTCAGTCATTTATACTTTCAGATGCAGCATTAATTGTAATAGTAATGATGAAAGCTGGTTTGACATCTCTAAGATAAATGGAATTTGTAATGGTACTAAAATTTAAAATAATAATTACATTGCATTCTTTTAAAGCAGTTATATAACAGGACTAGCCTTCTTGATATTGAGAAAAATATGATTAATATGATTAAAAATATTGTTTAGTTTTTAAAATAAAAACCATTTTTTTTCTATGAAAAAGAAGCATTGTTCTTTGATTATGTAGGTTTTGAATGCATGCTATAAAATAACTTTTCTTATGAAATTTCTTGTTGTTTTCTAAGTTTTTATTTCCAAAGCAAAGGAATATGGCTTAGACAACTTGTTTAAAAACTTTACTTTCATTTTTTTCTTTTTGAGGGAACACCTTGTTTGCAGTTCTTAATTATGGATACTTCTCACTGCCAGACCCTCTTCCAGTTCCCTCCAGATGTCACTATTACAGTATTGGGATTGGGCCCATCACCTCCATTTTTACCTGCAGCTAATACTTTTCGGGGTAATTTTAAACCATATAGATCATGGTGTCTCCTGACTTGACATCCACCAACTCTTGATCTAAGAACAGACATCAAAGTCTCAATAAAACCCCAGAAGTTGAATCCAAAAGTGTATATACCTGTTCATATTTTTCTAAAGTGTGTGTAAAGCAATTAGCAATTTCCTGTAAAACAGCTCCTGTATGTACACTACTTCAGCAATGGGGATGCTCCATTGACTTCCCTTCCAGAAGCCATAATGCTTTGGTGTTGATGCTGAAATTTATAGTTCAGACACAGTTTATTGGTTCAGAGAAAAGTAATAAGTGTCTCCCCCCCAATCACATTGTACTCGAAATTTGAAAATTGATTGTAACCGCAATTTCCCACAGAAATGGCCTTTTTCAAAGGTTATGCCCCTGTGAGGTAAGCGGATCATGTTCTCTCCCTGGGGAATACACGTCTCAACACCAAGTCAGCTCTTTAATCCACTCTAAATCAGGGGGCCTTAATTTTTTGTTTTCAGACTTTAGAAGGCACAATGTGTGTAGAAAGATGAGTGTGACAAAGGTTAGGAAAATACCCAAGAGGGAACCTCACTGAAAACGCGTTCTGTGTCTCCAGGCTGGAGTCTTCATTCTACTCACCAGAGAGGAGGACGTTATTTTTGGACAGGGTCACTCTACGATTTTATCCCATGTTCTAATCCCAATAATATTTGGATGACAAGAAATGTAAACACTTAACCAAGATAAAACAAACTGCATCATGGAACAATGGAAAATATATATGAGAAAGCAGAAATCCAGCCCACTTTTCCTGGTTAAATAAGAGAAAAGTGGGTTTGTTCAGCGGGATAAACCTTAGACTAAGACTAAATATTTGTAAGATATCCATTCTCAGCAAGTTAATTTATAAATGTAACATAATCCCATTTGAAACTCCAATAGGATGTTTTAACTAACTGGTATTCTAATTACTTTTAATTCAATGAGTGTAAAATAACATGATACAGAATCATTTTCCCTGAGATAAAGGGACTTCGAATGTATCTTTCTAGATTTTTTAAAGCACATCTCCTTTATCATTTACTGTGTGCTGTTCATAGTTTGAGTCTCTTTCATAAAGCTGTTGGTCATTTCTACCAAATGGAAAAAAGTGTTCTTCCAATTTTTAACCTTTTGAGCAAGTTGTCCATCTAATTTTGTATATGCTACTTTCTACCAAGGGTACATTTCTGTGCATTTTACTACTCTACTCTGTGGGGACTCTATAGTCAGGGTCTATAGTGATGACAGAAATCCAAAGGTAGCCTCCACTATCTGTTCCAGGTGGTCTCTTTCTCCAGAGGGCATTAGCTAAGAATCTCTTCAGCAGTTTCCTTCCTGCACTCTAGCCCTGGGACAGGCCCTCTGTTAGAACTTGTGTTTTCATCAAGAGCATGAAAGTGTTCCGAAAATCAGGCCCCACAGAACGCTTCAAATTCCAAGAGGCAGAGGTGTGGTTTTCAAAGCATTCCCCCTGCTCCCCTGTCTTGCCAAACTCTGCTTTTTCCTGTTAAAGAGCTGGTTGTGCCAAGCAGGCAGAACTTCCCCCAACCCAGTCCCTGGTCACAGGGAGGGAATGTGTTGTGTTTGACTCTTGGATGTTATGCTTTTTTCTTGCAGGGAGACAAGGCCTGAATGATACCAATTTTACTCAAGTCTTCTACTGCCATGAGAAAGCAGAGGCTGCTATCCAGTTGCTTTTCTCAGATGAAGCCAGAAATATGTCTATGGTGGGATGTCCCAGGGAGTGCTCTGTGGACCTGTGGGCCCACAATGGGGAGGAATAGCATGTGCTCACGCCTCAGTGACGAAGTCTTTCTCTCTGTGGTGTTCTCATTTCTTCAGCCCACTTTGCTGTGGCTCCCAGATTTTCTTGGAAATTATGCACAGTAAACACAGATAGGAACTGCTGATAAAAACAGAAAAATATTCCGGAAAAAATGTTCTTGATTTAGCCAGAAAAGAAATGTATCCACATTTTACCAAATTCAGCTATTCAAAATTAAATCTGAAAAATTAGTTTTTTTTTAATTGAAATTCGAGCAAAAACTGTAATAGTAAATTAAGTTAAAAACAATTAAGTATTTAATTCATTATTTTATTTATTTATATATGGACTATTTATTGAGTCTCCTTCATAGGTAGAATTATAGAGAAATTTTTCTTATCAATTGCAACATCTTTGTAAGGCAATGCCTGACCCAACGTGCATGTTTGTAAAACCCCTTGTGATTTGTAATAAATTATTTTACTAGGCTGTTTTTGTTCTATCTCAATACACAATCAATATCACTATTCAAATTGAGAATAGATGTGACAGCTTTAATATTTTCTCTAGTATTGTGAGATTTTTCTTATTTGGTTTAGTTTAACATTACAAAAATATGTGTAGATATTTGTAGCTAAAATGCCCAAATAAAGACCAAAAGACCCATATATTTTCTCAAAAATATCAACACAGTCTAGGGTTATGTTTAATAGTAGAGAACAATAGTTACCATTACTTAAGTCAATGGTTTTCAAATTCTGTATAGTGCCTAAATTTTTCTCCTTCTAGAAGGATGAAGACACAAGTTAGCAATATTTATAAATTGTGGGCATCACAATTTATCCCTATCAGTAGGGATAGCCCTAGCCCTACTGATCTCTTATCATCTTCTAATCACACTACACAGATCATCGATTACTTACATGAAGCCTTGGTTTGTACACTGAATTGTACAAGAGTTCCTTGAGGGTTTCTAATCAATTTCATGCCTTTGAACCCACAAAGAAGTATAACAGTGACTATCAAATCATATCAACTTCAGAATTAGCTTTAAACATATTTCATAGAAAGACTGACATCAATGTAAGCAATGATAAAACTAATAATAACCAAAATGTATTTTTTTTCGCTTTGGGACTAAAAGAGGATTAAACACTCTTGTAAACTTACCATACCGAATTTCCATAATAACACTCTATGATATGTGCAAAATAGAGATGCTATGTCTATTTGAAAACTAAGCAAACTGGGGGTTAGATATTTTAGTTAATTTTCCCAAAGTCACATTTCTAGTGTCAAAGATAAAATTTGGATTTGTCTGATTATATCTAATTCCCAAAGAAATAATTTTTCATCATACTTTTTGTTGACTACTTCTCTTTATTAGATACTCTGGTTTCAATAAAAGATGTCAGTGCTCCCAAATGTACATAATAAAATATAAAAACATGTTGTAATTTGAGCTAAAAATTTATGGAAATCTCATTCCATAATAGGAAGCATCAACATCAGCTGTTACTAACCACTTTTAAGGAAGGCAAAATGATCATCTTAAAGTTTACATAAGATCATATGAAGACCACGTAGTCTACTCAGTCTTTTATAGTGTCTACCATTTAACCATATATCAGGAAAGAGTAGCAGAATTTGAGATTGTTATAAATACTGCCATTGTAGAGTTTTCAGAGAGTAAAGAGAAAATGCACAGAAATATGCATGGTAGGAAGTAGCTATATAGAAGGGGAAAGATAAATTATTCAAAAGGTCAAAAATTTGAAGAGTAATTACTTCCATTTGGAAGAAATTACCAAAAACTTTATGAAAAAGACAAAACCTATGAACAGTACCTAGTAAATCATAAAGGTGAGGTGCTTAAAAAATCTGGAAGGATAAATTTGAAGTCTTTTTATCTCAGGAAAAATGATTATAAATCATATTATTTTACCTTCATTGAATTAATTGAACTCTTTGGAGAAAATCTATCACTAAAATTATACATAAAGAAAAATGGTTAGTCGAGTTTCATGTTTTATATTGGTTTTGGTTGGCTATACTACATATTGAGTTTGAAGCTAAAGTATCGTCTATGTGAAGAAAATTCTAATAGATATTTGAATTAGGTAATAAAGTCAAAGTTAGGGCTGGGGACTTGATAGGCAGTTTGTTGCAACCAGCAAAGCCATTAATTCAGAAACCAGAGATGGGCAATGGGGGTTTGAGAAAAGAAAACACACACAGATAGATAGAAAGCTGGGACCAGGTGGGACACTGTCCTCTGATGGAGGAACAATGACCCAGAGCTAGCTCAGCACATTTATTATACAGGTTTTTATCATCAAAAGTATGTTCTGTGAGGAAATTTCTTTAAAACGGGAAGGCTAAAGGTCAAAGTACTGGCATCCTATTATAATTATCTTTTTGAGCTCATAATTCTTTACCCCTGTCAGTTGGTAACTGAACTCAGGGTCAAGACTGATAGTTTGTTTTTTACAGAATCTCTTTAAGCAGGGTGTCACCATAGCAATTGGGCAATCTTGAGCTGCATTTTTGCACAGGAAGTTCCCAGCACAGGTGCAGCTTCCTGCTATGAGGCAGTCAGAGTCAAGTCACTTAGTTGTCTAAAAGTGACAGTTGGAGTTATCAAGACAGAACTTTAAGAATAAAAAAAGAAAAGAAAAGGAAGAAAGTAAGAAAAAAAAAACAAGTTGTAAAATATTCACCCCACTTTCCTATACCTCCTGAACTCCTAGAAAAATATATACCCAAATTCCTTTGCTTAAGATTGGGAAGAATGACATGAAGAAGAAGCCTCCTTTTTGCTGCAGTTTCTATTGATAAACAGAAGCAGGAGATGTGACAGTTCAGAAACAGTTCAGTCATCAGATTTGGTTTTCCAGTGTCTAGACCTGAGATGAGTGGGTCAGAATGTGTGATGGTGGAAGTGTGCAGAGCAAACTCCTAGCCATGAGGAAGGATTGTTAGATTCCACAGGACAGTCCTTTCTGACTTCCACTCCTCTAAACCATTGTGCAATTTTGCAAGTAAATAATTCCCAGCATTTAATCCCATTCTCCTGATATATGTACAGTGGTTTTCACTTGTGCACTGACATTTACTGACAGTGATCACCAAGACCATATTTTGTAAATGTGAAATGAAGAGAATAAAGGTTGATGGATACTCACTGAGCCTAAAAACTAGAAGTTATATGGAGTACACTGGTAATGTAACTTTGGTAGAATGGTAAGAATGCACATAATAATGATAGTGATGATGCTACTACTACTATTGAGTGTCGATTCTGGAACAAGCCCTCTTCTAATAGTTACATGTTTTAATTCACTTGCTACCAATATTATCTTCTGAAATATGTGTATTACATTCCTATTTATATATGCAAAAACGAAGTGTCAAAGATCTTATATTCGGTGCCCAGTATCACACAAGTATAGAATGGAAGCTGTAATTGCAAATCTATCCATCATCAAAATTCATTCTTTTAGTCACTATGCTGCCTCAAAATGTAAAAAAAAAAAATGAAGATTTTTAAAGGAATAAAATAAACAATGAGAAAGCAATATATGAAAATAGACACAAGATTGCATGGTAAGATGGTAAAACTCAAGCCACACCTTGGAGGAGCAGTAGGGAAATAGCTTTAAGAAAAATTAACTTTTGCTATCATTTATTCAGCACAGGAGATACGTGTGCATGTTTGAAGATAGGATGGAAAGAGACCGCAACAGGTATAATCAATTCAGAGAAGAGAGACTAATATCAGGTACAGCATTTGGGAATCAGGCTTGTCATGGAAGAGAAGAAGGAACTCCTCTTAAGGGGACACAAACCTGAAGATAGCCAGTGGTCATATGAAAACACACCTGTCCAATCACTAAGAACAACAGACAAATTCATTCTTGGTGGACCCAATAGATGTTAAGGGACGGTGGAGAACTTTTCTACTCTTGTGAAAAATAAAAAATGTACCTTGAAAATTCTTGAAAGTGTGGTGAATAAATAATCTTCAGTTGCATGATGGTAGAGAATAGTGATTTGGATTTAAGTATCTTCACCCATGTCTATACCTACTGAATTTAAAGCCACAGGAGATTGAGTTACAAAGTATATAGAAATCAGGGCAGTCGTGAGGTTTATCTTCATATCTATTTGTGTGCTTTTTGTATTGCCATTCTTCTTTGGTGGATTAAAAGAAAAATAGGAATAACCACTTTTTCCAAAGTGTTTGTTTTAATGAGTTTCCAATTAGAATTCTGTTGCTGGAGGTTTTACGATAAGTAAAATCGCAGACATCTTTAATGATTTGCCAATATAACCCAGTCAGATTGCTAGCAGATATTAGTGCTCAGCTCTAGACACATTTATTTCCAGGTTCCTAAGCATAACAAAAATGAGTAGAAGGGCAGAAGAGAAATTACTCTTCCTTTCCTAATTTTCTCTACCTGAGGTCAATGGATGCACATATTTGTTCATCCCACACATTGAACAACCCTGTGTACCAGGTGTACTCTAGACAGATTGAAAAAAATGGAGGTTCCATATTCAAATTCTGGGTATGGCTTTCTATGAAAATCACTAATACCAATGTGGTATTGATGAGTTACACACAAAGGCAATGATTACATGAAAACCCATCAAGAATTTCAACCGCAGATTCAGGCAACAGTTTCACAGGACCTGTACATTTACCTTCTCATTTTAATTGTCTTAGTCAGAAGCTTTAAGTTGGTATAACAATGTCTGGCAGATAGCATTACCTCAAAATTCATATTTCTTCAATGTGTTATTCAGCTCTCGGTTATTATAATAAATATCTGAAATAAGTCAACTTATATAGGAAAAAAGTTGGTTTTTGGCTCACAGCTTTGGAGGTTTCAGCCTGTGATGGATTGGCACCATTGCTTTCAGTCTGTGGCAGCACAGCATGACAGGAACAGGTGGAGGTTGAAGCCTTCAACTCATAGCTCCAAACCTGTATGGTAGGTCATGGGCTGAACGCCATAGGAACTAGACCACCACGGTGAGTGCTCATGTATGTAAACATTTCTAAATCCAGGAAAGGTACAGTAAAATAGGGTTAAAATATTATTAAAAATGGTATACCTTTGTAGGGTGGTTACCATGGACAGAGCTTGCAGCACTGAAAGTTGCTCTGGGTGGGTCAGTGAGTGAATGTGCAAATCTACTTGCATAGTATACTACTGTACATAAACACTGGATGCTTAGGTTACACTAAATTTATATTAAAAAGTATTTTTCTTTCTTCAGTAATAAGTTAATCTCAGCATATTTAATTTTTTAAATTTTATTAACCTGTTAATGTTTTTTTTTTTATTTTTGACTCTTTTTTAGTGATACAGTTTAATACACAAACATGTGGTAGAGCTGTGTCAAAATATTTTATTTCCCCATATTCTCATTCTATACGATTTTTCATGTTTTTAAGTTTTTATTTATTTATTTTAAAAACTTTTGTTGGAAACCAAGAGAGACAGACAGACAGACAGACAGACACACACACACACACACACACACACACACACACTTATTAGGCTAGGCCTACACAGCGTCAGAATCATCAATATCTCTATCTTCCACCTCCACATCTTGTGTAACTGGAAGGTCTTCAGGGGCAATACCATGTAAGGAGCTTTATCTCTTGGAATAGCAATGCCTTCTTCTGGAAAGTTTCTGAAGGACCTGCCAAGGCTGCTCTATACTTAACTTTCTTTTTTTAAAATAAGAAAGTGTACACTTTAAAATAACAACAAAAATATATAGTATAGTAATATTACATAAGCCAGTAACATATTAATTTATTAAGTATTGTGTACTGTACTTAATTGTATGAACTACAGTCTTTCTGTGACTGACAGTACAGTGGGCTTGTTTATACCAGCATTAACACAGACATGTGAATAAGGTATTGTGCTATGGCAGCTACTATGTCACTAGGTAACAGGAATTTTTCAGCTTCTTACAGGATCACCATGACCTACGTGGTCCATCATTGGCTGAAAGTCACTCTACTACAGAATGATATTATGAAATGTTATAATTCAATGTGCATTTGGCTTATAATTTTGCAGGTTGTGTTGGATTTTTGAACCAGGCTGACTTTCCTGATCTCTGATGGATTTACATATGTGTCTGAGGTCAGCTGAGGAGTCACTGGTGGCTGGCTAATTTAAGATAACCTCATTCTCGTATCTGACAATTCTTTTACTATTGACTAGGGTTTTGAGAGTGACCCAGCCATGTATCTTTCAGAATCCAGGAGGCTAGTCTGCATACATGGAGGTCACAGGGTTTCAAGTGATTGCTGAAGTATCTGCTGAATCACAACTGCTAATGCCTCATTGGCTGAAATTGGCTCTGAAGATTTGAGGAGTAGAAAAATAGATTACATTAAAAAAAAAAAAAAAAAAAAAACTGAATCCAGGGATTGAATTTAGGACACTCACCCACTGAGCCATATCCCTAGCTCTGTTTTGTATTTTTATTTAGAGACGGGGTTTCACTGAATTGCTCTATGCCTCACTTTTGCTGAGGCTGGCTTTGATCTCCCTATCCTTCTGCCTCAGCCTCCTGAGCCACTGGGATTACAGGCACATGCCACCATGCCTGGCTAGATTCCATTTCTTGATGGGAGCATCTGCAAGGTTTCATTACAAAGCCACACTTGAAAGAAGGTTAATAATTTAAGGCCAATTTTTTAATCTATCACAGTGGGTTTTTTGTGAGTTAATTTAAGTCTTTTTCTTTCAATCATTGATTTAAACTTAAATAATACTTGTTATGTAGATTTTAAAATATTTTTGTGCTTCATGAACTTACAGAAAAATTTGTGAAAACAGCTTTTACAAAAAAAAAAAAAAAAAAGGCTCTGCCAAGCTAGAGGATCACGAGGACTCATTTTAAAATTGCTCAGTTAATATATCACTGTTGGATGCTCTGTGCTTTCTGGGCTTTGGCAATAGTAGTTAAAGAAGTCTTCAAAGAATAATTAGTATTTATTACTGATTAATGAGATTTCAACCTAATTTATAAGAATAATCAAGTGAGAGGATGGATTTCATTTCCAGAAGAAAAGTTTACCTACCTACAATGTGGCAGTTTTCCTGTGAGATTCCAATATCAACTCCAGGCCACATTGGGAAGAAAACAGAGAATGATGAGTGCTAGGGAGCAGAGCGGGGGAGGGGGAGGGGACAGGGATCACTGAGGACCCCTAAGGACAAAGCAGCTGGCCCAGGGCAATCATAAATTATCAAACAAACACTACCTTGGCCCACTCGTCTGCAAACTGTTCCTTTTGTAATCACTTCATAGAAGGAGTATGTAAGCATTTATATATAAGGTTATTAATTGTTTTCAGTCTTACAAGAGTATGATTTCCTTTAATAGGTCTCTTAAATCTCTGCTTTCTACAACCCTACCTGACTCCCGTCTCCCACTCATTTATTTTAATCTCAGACGGTTGAAACACGTTTCTTTCAGGGGTGTTATATATTCACCTAGTTTGGAAACTTCAAATTAAGCCATTTTCCTTTGCACTTAAAGACTCAATGAGGTCTTTCATGTATGGAACTTAAAAAAAAGCAACAAACAAACAAACAAAAAGCCATAACATGAAAGTAGAATACAGATTACAACAGACTGGGAAGGGTATGGGTATGGGGGTGGAAAAAAGGTGTTTGAAATTAATCAGTGCACACCGTGTGCATGCTTGAAAATAACACAGTGAACACCATTAATATGTGTAATCAACATGCTAATAAAAGATTAAAAGACTCAGTGAGATATATTCAATTTCTCATTATCATTAAAATTCCCTGAAATAACCACATGCCATCCTTTATCCTCAAAGATGATTCTGCCTGTGGGCAATCAGTAAGAAAAAAATGTGTCCTATAATTGTTTTTCAAAAAAAGGTGATGGATTTCTAGAGGTCTCCACATGTTCTCATCTGGAGATTTGCACCCCATAGAACTTCCTAGGCAAACCAGGGAGATTGCCCTATTTTCAAAAGAAAATTGTGTTTTTTTTTCTTTGTTCAGTATCATTATAAAGATTTAACCTAATTGTAAAGATACTAAGATGAAATTAACCCATTTATTCAACAAGGATTTATACAATGACTCCATATTCATAGTTCTATCCAAGGCACCGATGATAGAATTAAGTACACATCCTTGTTCTCAAAAAAGTTTCAGACAATAAAAGAGATAAGCACCAAACAAGTAATTACATTGCTGTGTACTAAGAATAATAATGGAATAGTATATATGTTATTGAAAAATGTTAAGAATAAAAAGAGTAAATAACTCAGAATATAAGAGTAGGGATTTACTAAAAAAGTTGCCACAGTTGAAAATGTGAGCTGAGTTGTTAAGCAGAAAACTAGATTAGCTCACAGAGGGGTCTCTCTTCCAAGAAGAGATGAATAAAGACCTATGTCACAACACCACCTCAGACATGGAGGTGCGAGTGGACATGAGAAGAGTTAGCTATGAGCCTCTGGATGTAGTTCACATGAGATATAAACCAGGAGAGGAAAACAAAGGGTCCATCTCAGAGGGTCATGTGTGAAGTCATAACTGGGTTCTGAGCAAAAGTGCCATAGTTCTTTGGGCATTGTTTTTGGAATGCAGTCAATTGTGGGGAAGCAAAATAAAGGCAAAGAGAACTTAGATGAATGAGGTTGAAGCCAATCCATAAATAAAACTATGGAATCACTTAATCCATAATATTGTTATATGCACGTGGATAGCCCAAGTCTGGGATAGTGCTCTACATTTATTGGAAATTTAATTTAAGAAATTATATTGCAATGGGGGAAAAAAAACAGTTCAAATTTGGAAAATACTTAATATATAAGTTTGTGATACCTTATCTGTAATTGGAGATGATAATATCTACCTTAATTCATTTGTGAGGATTAAGAAGTCAAGGTACAGGGCTGGGGTTGTGGCTCAGTGGTAAAGAGCTTGCCTAGCATGTGAGAGGCACAGGGTTCGATACTCAGCACCACATAAAAAATAAATAAATAAACAAAATAAAGGTATTGTGTCCATCTACAACTAAAAAAATATTTTTAAAAAAAGAAGTCAAGGTACCGTACTTATCCAATGGTCCATTGGATTGGATAACTGGATAAAGGAGAGTCAAGAAGGTACATGTTCTAAGACTATAAATGTTGTGATATGGAACATTATAGTAGAAATGACCACAGGAAGAAAGAAGGGCAAGAATGGGAAGAAAAGTTGATTACATTCTAGGACACAGGGTGGGTGTCAGTACATCCCTTGCAGGATCCCAGAGGAAGTGCAAGGTTTTTGCTCAGGGCTAGAAGACAAGAGCAAGGAGCAAGTCCGAGCCAGAGCACTAACTGGGATTTCTCCCGGAAAGTCAAAACAGGGTAGAGAAAACAACGTAGGACAGGCTGGGTCTCTGGTGGCTGAACCTGGCCCTGGGATGATTTAAGGAAAGAGAAACACTGCCTTGGTGTGGGAGACCTAAAATTTGGCACCATATGGTTGGGATTGGATGGATTGTGTATGAGAACCATGCTGAGCCCTTTACTGTCCCTAAGGGGGCTGCAGTCTCTCTCTCTAGCCAGCAAGCTTTTGAAGAAGCCAAAAACATCATCAAATCCAGAAAATAGAAACAGTAAGTCTCTGCACCATTTCAAACACAGCAGTCCATCTGTTAGACTTTCCTACACTGATTCCATGTAAAATATTTCACATGGGACCTCCTTGGGTAATTTTCTTTGAAAAAGTTTATATAATGAAGCAAAGAAGGTAAAAAAAAGAAGCAGGGAGGGCTGGAGCTGTGGCTCAGTGGTAGAGCGCTTGGCTGGCATGTGTGAGGACCTGGGTTTGATCCTCAGTGCCACATATAAATAAGTAAATAAAATAAAAGATCCATTGACAACTAAAAAAAAATTAAAAAAAAAAAGAAGCAAGGTGGGGAAAAGGAGTGGAGAAAGGAAGGAAAAAACAAGGAAGGAAGGAGAGAGGGGAAGGAAAGGAGAGATGTGGAAAGAGGAAGGAACAGAAGAATGAAATCAAAAGAAGCCAAACATCCAAAGCTTTATCACTAGACTCTTTCTTCAATCGTTATAATTAAGTATAATTGGTTTTGTTAAATTTAGATTAATTGTTCTCATTCCCACCCTGGGGATGCTGGACAATGTTGGGAGACATTTTTAATTATCATCACTCAGGGGCAAAACTAACATCTGGTGTCCAGGGAAGCTGCTCCGCACCCAGCTAGCTGTACACAGCACAGCCTCTCTCAGCAAGAATGGTCTGGCCCAAGATGTTGACAGTGTTTAGCTTTGAAAACCGGGGTTGACATTAGTATTATTTTCAAGTGTAATGGCAACAGAAGAAACTAAGGCTAATATAATGAATTATGAAAGTAACTATATGTATAATAAAAATTTTTGCTCGAAAAATTATATTTAGTCTAAAGGAAAATGCATTTTTTAAATTTAAAATGTTTTCCATAAAATTTGAAGTCAATGCCACATGATTTCAAGTTTTTTAATCAGTTCATCCGCATGTTTAGCTGCTTCTCTTGTTCGTATTTAAAAGGAGAAGAAATTGGAAAAATAAATAAGGAAAGATACCCAAATTCTGTTTTCTCTGTGAAACTGTATACCTCTAAGAACCTAGCCCACCAACAGGGTACCTAACAGCTTCGTTCACCAAAAATAAACCGTAGGGTCACAAAGAGAGATGTGGCAAGGAAGAACTACAAGGTTGACAGTTTTGACTTTTGTTCATTTAGATTAAAACACAAGGGTGGAAAGATTATCACACGGCAACATTGCTTTGATGCTGTTATGGAAAATAGTATTTTAAGGATTAAAAAATAAGTGGGGAAGTGGTAAACTTTAAAAAATGGCAGACCATACATCAACAGATATCGCCAGATGTAAAAGATGAAAAGTGGCCCGAATGAAGCAAAGATGTCATCCTCAGTTACTCTCCAAAAAAAATGAATGCAGGGATAACACTTTTACTTTGGCCTTATCCTCATCCTCTGTCTTCTAGATAACTACAAACTCTGCCTGCTTTTGCCCTTCCAGCCTGCCATAGTCTAATCTCAGCAGAGGATAAACATGGATCCCCTCAAAGCTAAAATCTTCCAGTGGTTCTTTAACCCTGTAACTTACAATAAAACTCAAAGTCTTTATAGTGTCCTGCAAGTTATATGTGAGCCAGTCCCTGTGGACCACCTATGCTTCTTACCACTCTGCCACTTGCTAAATTTATCATGACCTCATTTGGCCATCATGCTTTTCCCAAAGTGTGCCGTGACTCTTCCAACCGAGGTCCTTCATACTTACTACCCCAGTTACTTGTAATTTTTCACATGTATACATGTGTGTGCACACATACCTGCATGACTTTTTTCCTTATTTCATATAATTTGCTCAAATGATACTTTGAGACCTTCCCTTATTACCCTGTTTTAAATTGTCACCAAGGATCTGAATCTTTATAAAGAACACAATGAAAGCTCAGTAAATATTCATTAAATAAATGAAAAAAATACATGCTTGAGTTGAAAGAATCCCTTAAATTGAAGTGAACTTTATCCTGGTCAGGAAATGATTTGACATTCCTTTTTCAGTTATGGCCTTTCCTCCTTAAGTTTTACTTAGTTTCATTTTTTTTTTTTTTTTAAATTACTTATCCCTCTCAAAGTTTCAAGAGGAACCAAGAATAAAACATGTATGGTCTGTGTCACGAGTCTGGCTGTTCTGTGGACATCACTTCTAGCTATAGAGCTTATTATTAACTCAAATTCCTAGACCTCTTGATTATGTGTAATGCCTATTAGCTAATTATAGAACTGTAAAATCACAAAAGCACTAAGCAATTTTTGCAATTAATACCAGATTCAAGTTTAACACAGAATTTTATAAGACTCTGAATATGGAGTACACAGTCTTTCGAATCCAATAGTGATAGGAGATGAGATTCCCTTTGGAACTCATCACCCACTGAGTAAGAAGGAAGAGTCAAATGATGATGTCAGGCCAGTAGAGGAAAATGAAGATTGCACCTTAGGCCATACAGTTGGTTATTCTCTTTTCTTGGTAGCTGCTCCTCTCTGATGACCTCTCACTTTTGCTCTTGCCCTTGAGTTAAGATCAGAGAGAAACCAGGTTTGAGTTTCAGTATTATTTTGTTGTAGACCTGAAAAATATTTTCAGAGATTCTCTCCATGGACAACTATGGCATCTATACATTTTCCGTACATAGTTTCTTTAATCCAAAATGTTCTACCTTGACTAGTGGGTGGATGAATTACTGGCAAAGGTCAAATAGACTTGCGTTGGATGTTAGCTCTACCGCCCAGATCTGTGAGTCTGAGGAAGATAGTTTTCTTCTTGTAACCTCAACCCTCCTATCTGCAAAACACATACTATTGGTGTCTGTGTGAGAATTAAGCAAAATTTATGTCCTGCTCTCTACCCATGTGGCTTTTTCAAATGTTTGTTAGTTTCATTCTCTCTTTATCTTTACAAACAAATGCAAGCAACTAAGACCAAAAACTGAGAAGTGAGCACTGGTTCAAAATAAGAAGCAATAGTAAAGACTGAAATGTACCGTTCTCTCCAAAATGCCCATAATAGCTTGATTGTTGCCTATTGTTTTGAAACATGTGGGAGCAGAAGTCCCAGATAAAAATATCCACATTCCCATCATATTAGTTTTCTTAACTCAAAGCTTAGTTATCATTTCACTACACTTTTATTTCATCTTTGTTCATTTTTTCCATAACACACAAAATTAATAGTCAAAGGATCAAAGTAAAGTTGTTTATGTGCACATTTTAGCAAAAGCTCATGTATATGGAATTTTTTAGTGTATATCAATTATATTTAAACAGACACTTCACCAAAGAATATGTATAATTAGCAAATAAGTGCATGAAATAATTTTCATTTTTTGCTTAAATGTTTATTTTTCTTTTATCTAATTAGTGCATTATAATTATATTAAATAGTGAAATTGGTTATTACATATTTGTACATTCAAAATGATTCTTAATATTCTTAGTCACTGGTGAAATGTAAATCAAAACTACAATATCTCTATTTACCTCGTAGAATGGTTAATATTATAAACACTGATCATACCAAGTTTTGCAGAGAATGAGGAGGAATGGGGATTCTAATGAACTGCTAGCAGGCAAGTGGTGTAACCATGGGAAACCAGTTGGCAGTTTCTAACAAAATTAAATGTGTATCAGACACATGGTTCTGTCATTTTGTTCTCAGAAAATTATCTGTTAAATAAAAAGAGATGTTCATACAAAAATTATCTACTTATCACAGTAGCTTTATGTATAATAGCTAACCATTAGAATCATGCAAGTATCCATCAGCACATGGAAGGACAAACTGTGGTATCTACATGACGGACCATGATTCAACAATAGAAAGCCATTAACTATGGATACACACTGTGACCTGAACCGATCTCAAAATAACCATGCAGAGTAAAAAAGAGACATATTTTTAAATGGTATATACAAAAAAATATTCTATATGATTCCATTTACATAAAATTCAAGAAAATGCAAGTTAGATCAGTGATTGCTTAGAGAGAGGGGAATGGAGGGCAAGAAGGATGAAAGTTGAGGGGGTGCTGATGGATTTGTTCATTTTCTTGGTAGTGGTGATGTTTTCATGGGAGTCTACATATGCCAAAATTAATTAAACTCTACACTTAAATATACACAGTTCTTTATGTCAGTTCACTGTAATATATCCCTAAGGTGTGCTATTTAAAGGGCTTACCATGCACTGATTTAAAAAGTAGGCTTTTGTTCTTTTGGTCCTCTCTCCAACATTTTTTTCTCCAATGTGTAGAGTCCCCTATCCTTGTACTCTTTCTCTGAGGTACTGCCCTAGTCATAAAGAGTGGAGGGCATGACACACATAAATGCTGCCTAGGTGCCAGGTATTGAATGTGAGGCCCTGAGACCTATTCACTAAGCTGTAACTATAATTGTTACACTTCTCAGAGGCATTTCCATTTTAAATGAGAACCTGAGAAGGTTTACTTAACATAAAGCAAAGCATTACACATGGTCCAATGACAAGTAGCATTACATTTGAGTAGAACATGGGTAGGTTTGGGAAAGGAAGCCTCCAGGGGTCATTGTCATTGATCAACAAATAACATTCCTTTCTAAAGTTGGCTTTGAGTCTTAGTAATAACAATGACTTATATTTGTATAGGATGTTAATAATTACAAAGTGCTTTCAAATTTATTATCTCACTTGGACTTGCAAAGGACTTTTGAGGTAAATCGGCCCCAATTACACATAATAAAATTAACAGCTAATGCTGTTCAACAACTTGCTTTCTATTCAAAGCCAGAAGTAGAATTTGAGCTGAACTGATTTGACTTGTAGTGCAACAGTCTATCCTGTAAATATAGCTGCTCCCAGTTGAAATGACAGATTTCTTGAGAGCTGGGTCCTTTTGCCTTCTCATACCTGAAATCTTACCTGAAGAAATCAGCAAGTTGGCTTGATTTATGGGGAATCTGGAGGAGAATCCTGTGCATTTTCAATTAACTTTAAATTTCAGGCTATGGGAATGGAGATCAGACAGTCTGTAAAATAATTCAACAGTTTGCATAGCAAGATATCCTAGATCCTTGTCTTAACCACTAGGATTCATGTTTCATTTCTTGTCTGACTGAACAGTGGTGAGGTGAGTGTAATGTGAAGGGCTCTGTATGTGATTCCAGAATGTGGTCAGGCTCCAATCACCTCTACCTCTCCTGATCATGGAGTAACTTGAGAATTCGTTTAAACAACCAGGATCATGCTCTTTAGCACCCTCTTTGAGAAGGCAAACCCCCCTCAGTGTTTCATCTGACACAAACACAATTTCTATGCTGGAGATTGTGTCTCACGTTGTGGAGGTAGGAAAAAATAATCCTGGAATTCCAGAAGCTACCAATATAAGTACAGAAGGAAGATTTGCAAATTGTTAAAAACTACCAAGCAAAAATACCACTTTTAAGTATCTGTAAAATACTAAAATTTTAATATATCTTATTTATTTCACAGAATTCTTTAAGAAACTCAAAAGTCACCTTTTTCCTGGATTGGGATACTGACTCATGATAAATTGCCTTAGAAATCACAGTTAGAAAATAAGAGATTTTTCCATTCTGTTATAACTCCAAAATAATGGTCTTTTCACTATTTCAAAGTAAAAGGTAAATATTCATATGCATACATTCATTGATTTATGCAGAAGTCAATGTAATTCAAAGGGACTTTGCAGTACCCTTTTGTGAATTCAGTAAATATTGTCAAAAACTATTGGGCATCACATGCAAAAGCAAAATTCAATTTTTAAATCCCAGCTTATTCTAGACATAATAATGGGGGAGGGTGGTAAGGAAGAATAGAGTTACTTTTGATTAGGTAAAAAGGGAGTGAAGGGAGGGGAGGGTTATGAAGGTAGGAAGGATAGTAGAATGAATCTTACATTATTATCCTATGTACATATATGACTGCATTACCGGTGTGATTTTTCATTATGTACCAGAAGAATGAGAAATTATAGTCCACTTATGAATGATGTGTCAAAAATGCATTCTATTGTCATGTATAACTAATTAGAACAAAAAAGAAATAACTAAATGGATTGTAGACTTAACAATATCAAAGCTAAAACTCTAATACTTACAGAAGAAAATGTGGAAAAAAACCTTTTATGACTTTTGATTAAACAATTATTTCTTAAGTAAAGCAAAAGTACAATGCTAAAAATGAATGAGAAGTATAAATTGTATTCCATCAAAATTAAAATCTTCTGCTCCTCAAAGATACTGCTAGTAGAATAAAAAGACATGTTACAGTAGAGGCAAAAATATGGCAAAACATCTATGTGACAAAGGCATATTTAAGATATATAAAGACTCTTAGAAATCAATAGTATGAAGATAAATAACTCAATTTTGTAAGTGGACAAAAGATGTGAATAGACACTCCACCAAATATAAATGCTGCAGAAAGATATTCAACATCATATTCATTAGGAAAATGAGAAAATGGAGACAGAAAAATGTCTGGAAGTTCCCAAGTATTGGAGGTGGAAGAGAAAAGGATTGACTTCAAGGTGTTGTAAGAGAACTTTTGTGGTGATGGATGTAAAAATTTTTGAGGGGTGATTTATATGCAAATCACTTACAAAAATCCAATATTAAAAAAAGAAGGTAACACATACCTGTATTACCTCCTTCAAAAGGAGGTAATCTGGAGAATAGAATTATGGTCAAGGATTCTTGTGTACAGATGAGATACAGAACATTTAAAATGTGTTTTTATAAATGGGAGTTGACAGTCCATTTACCAAAAGAGAAGTAGGCATGGAGACAAATTAGCATAACAAGCACAGAACAGTGAAAAGATTCTGACCACTGTCATTGAGGATGTGTTAGGGAGTCATAAATTTGAAGTCTGTTAGCAAGAGTGAGTCTAGATTATCTGATCATAGATGTGTGCCCAGTGTGGGGCATGTGCGTCTCATCCTGCAGATCTGACAATATAAACTAACAATTGACTTCTACCTCATGAAGCTTATGCCACAATCATCACTTTCATATTTAGTTCATCACTCATTCATTCATATCTACCCCCAAGCTAGATTTGGACATTCAAGTCGACAGCTGGCAATTTATTGAGTAGTGGCCAGATTATAAGCATTATGCAAAGCAGTTGGCATAGAGTCATTCATTTATTCAATCATAAAATGAGGTTGATAATATTACCACTTGGTAGGAAATGGAGGTTCAGCCAGGGCTGCTTTCCAGTGAAATTGCATCTACCTGTTTGTTAAATTACTCATTAATTCAGAAGACATTTATTAAATATCAATTAATACCACTGTACTATAGTAGAGACCCATTTCAAACTCGAGTCTCTGACTAAAACTCAAATTTCAAGAACTGTTCTGTGCTAATGAAGTGAAAAAAAAAGAAAGAATAATAGTTTTTAAGAGTGGGGAGATCAAGCAAAAGTCTATATAGTTTTGAGTCAAATCTTGTATATTACATTTTATGTTCTCAATAAGACACTGAACATTAACATATCAATCAAACGAGAATGTGGAATTTAATAAATGGAGAGATTCCTTTATGGTATATTGTTCTCTAAGTTCCACATTACTCAGAAAAACTGGTGAAAATTCGTCCAGATTTAACAGTATTTAGCTATTGCTGGATGCGCTACCCAGATTCTTCCTTTTCTTTTCCTTTTCTGTCCGAAATATAAGCTATAGTGTCTTAAAAAGCCAAGGTTGAATTCCTCTCTGGGTAATGGAAGAAAGCCATGTCACTGGAATGCATATCTCCTCCTTCAGAGTTTTCTTCACAGGGGGAGATGTCGGGGTACATGTGGCCCCCATGCCTCAACTTACATTATCTCAGTAGTCATTCCATGGATTCCTGAAGCTTCTTTTCATTTGTACTGCAGCTCAACTCCTCTTTCTGCCCAACCTTACTTATTTCACCAAATTCAGGTGTAATTTCCCAGTTTATTTCCCATAAGTCCTGTGCATTCAAATCCCCCTCTCTCTCTCCAAAAGTGCTTCCCAAGGACCTGGGCAAGGACCCATGGCATAGGTGAAATCAGTAATGAATTGCATATTAAACCCATTTATAGTATTGTGTATGTAATGATTATAATTATATCGGAAGGGTAGAGATGATCTGAGTGTGTTATCTTTTCTTTGGAGTCTTTAAAAGATTACACAAGCTTTTGTATGATTTTTAGGTTAATATTAAAATAGACAAGATAACTAAACATTTAAATATCCATTTCATAGTATTTTACAGTTTATTTATATGCAAAGCACTTTACAAGCACAGTCAAAAAACCCCAAAATTGTATAACATATCCTCCTCAGAACCTACAAAACCAAAGAATCATTCATAGAATTCTTGTGTTTAAGGACATTGTATTTATACTTCAAAAGACTATCAAAATATAAGGCAAGAGAAGACAAAGGACAAAGGAACTGGATGGACAGTGCGTTTGAAATGCTAGGCTATAATTAAATCAGTATTAATAAATTAGTGTTAACTTCCTGATTGAGCTAAAGGTTGTGATAAGTTTGGAACCATTAGCAAGAACTAGGCAGACACTGTTTATCAAAGAATGAGGTGATTGATTAGCTTCTTTGAATGCTTCTCCTTCAGGGAAGAAAACGGGCCCTGGGCCTTTCCTGGAA
Organism: Callospermophilus lateralis; assembly: GCF_048772815.1. Taxonomy (NCBI): domain Eukaryota; kingdom Metazoa; phylum Chordata; class Mammalia; order Rodentia; family Sciuridae; genus Callospermophilus; species Callospermophilus lateralis. Next base: position 74,350,821 of record NC_135320.1, on the reverse strand, counting down.
GAGATCTGAGATTCTCATGGCCAAGTCTGGGCACACCATCAGAACCAGAGGTAGCCTAACTCTACAGCTGGAAACCATACCCCAGGTAAATCTTAAAGGCTTTATTCAAGGCTGGAGAATAGCCAATGACTGATGATCTGAACAAAGCACCAACAAGAATTAGGGGGCAGGAAATTGGAGAGCAATCAGAGAAATAAAATGTCATTGAGGATTATGAGGGTGAGTAGGTGGCAAGACCTGGAGGGAACCCCACAGGCATATAGGAAGGAGGTATTTTCAGGGAACTTAGCAGCCTTGCTCCATTTCAGAAAACAGTCATTATGAGCATTTAATTGGTTCAGGCAAAGGCATAATTCAGGATGGGAAGGCAGGAGTGACACAATTAGAGATGTAATTTGCCCAATCTATTTATGACTACATTCAACTTAATTCAAATTATGCAAAAATGTAGGTTTGTATAGTGCTAATACATGTCTTGACATGGTGATATATTATTAAAAATCAAAACAACTTCTCAAAAAGTGTCTTTCCTATAATAATGCTTGCTTTCACAGATTCAGCAAATTGAAAAATTTTAGTGAAGCAATCAGTGGCCTGGGGAATGAAGTAGTTGGCTCAAGCTCTGCTTGCTTGGCCCTAAATTTTGTTACTTAAGCTTCAAGAATAATGTTAAGATGATTTGATGGCGGGCGCCAAAGGGTGGTTCTCAGTTGCTTCCTGGAAGTACCGGGGCTGCCTCATTCCCTTGCTTTTCATGGCAGTTTTATGCATCTATTATTTTATTAAATTATTCATTCATTTAATATTCATTAAGTACTCACTATATTTCTGGCACCAAGAGATATTCTGAGGACAGGATGCTGTTTGTGCAATGTGGTGGGATTTAAAGTCTATAAAACATGAAGCCATTCTTGCCTTCAAATACTCATAGTAAACTATGTGTGGAAGGTAAGATAGCTATTGGATATACTAGGATTTTACCTGTGCTCCGAGGATAGGGATGTGATCACAAGCCATGGATTAGCAACATCATAAAAACCTTGTTGTAAAATAGACTGTTAAAGGCCAGATTCCCAAAATGCTTCCTAGAAAATAGTATATATAGTATATTCCTTTCTTCCCCCATAAAATTTATGTTTACACTCCAAAAGGATCAAAGCACTTGAAAACAGTTCCAAAAATCATTTTATTCATCCATATTCTCAAAAATATGTTGAGAAAATACTTCATGCCAAGAACTCTAAGGGATAAAAATATGAATAAGGCAGGGGTTATAAAGATGAAAGAGCATTAGCCTCAGGGATGGGTGAAATCATTTTTTTTAAAAATCAGCATCTGTTTAATGATCTGCCATGTGTCAGGTTTTATACAAAAGTTATTTTCATCATCACCTTATGGAATCTGGGCTGTGTGTTTGTTTTTCAAGCTGATGTGCTGGAATTATGCTACTTTAATAAGAGTCTTACTCAATTGCGGTATCTACTGAGAAAAGATTTTTAAAAAAATGAGATTGGGTGCTATAGCACACAGGCTTATAATGCAAGTGACTCAGGAGGCTGAGGTAGGAGGATGTCAAGTTTAGAATCAGCCTCAACAACTTAGTGAGACTCTGTCTTATTTAAAAAGGGTTGGGGATGTAGCTTAGTGGTAGAGGTGTTCAATCCAAAACAATTAGTTAACAATATACCAAAGAAAATTATTTCTGATCTTTTATTTTATTTTTATGACTAGTTTAATTCAATTAATTATTGGCATATATTGTATGAAAAATATAATAGAAAGACTGTCAGACACTCAAATGTGATTAAAACAAAAGATATTCAGCAAGTTTATTATTTATTAGGAAAGAAAATAAAACAAGATTTCATTAAAAGATAGGATATGGTAGATATTTTTGCAAAATATACCTATAAACAAGACCATAATGGTTAAATATGTAAACCTTGGAGGGAATGACTTATTATGCAAAAACAAAACACAGAAAATTTCTCTTTTGTTGTTGCCTGTGTGTGTGTATATGTATGTAAAAGTGTAATGACTCAAGACTTACTGCCTGGAAAGATTTTTTTGCCTTACCAAAGCCAAGGAAACTAATAAAACCCAATCTTTTAGCAGAAGTCCAAAAGTTACTTATGCATTTTGAGAGCTATAGCTAACAATTTTGCAGAAAATTCTATGGAAACAAAGAGTTGTATTTTGCACATTAAATGGATTTAACTCAAAAATAAATTGAAATATCTTGTGGAAAAATATATGTACAAAACTAAAATTTGTTTTTTATAAAGAGAGTTTCAAAACTATTATCAAGCATATTAGATATGACTTAAGCAAATTATAATTTCAATATAGAAAGGGATGCAGGATGGCAACAACAACAATAAAAAAACAACAACATAAAAATTGGGGGAGTGAAGAAAACCCAAGAAAGAAATCAAGAAGAAAGGAGTTTAAAGAAAAAAAATTTAAGGACAATCAAGGAGATTGGAAAAGCTAAAACACTAGAGGTCAGTGAAACAACCCAGAATTCACAATCATAGAGCCTGGCAATATGCCTAGAGCTGGAGAGTTCAAGCAGGTGGAGAAGGGAGAGGCCAAGAGCCAGCACAGCCTGTAAAAGCAGGACTCAGAGAAGACACAGCCACTCCTGTACCTGCTCCCAGAGCAAAGAGGGAAAACAACTGCCTGGATTGTCCCTTTCTCTCTGTTTCCAACTTATTAATACTTCTCATTTACTAATTAAAACTAGCAGGGAGGCAGAGAAATGTAGTTTACAGAGATCAGACTTCCATGATAGAGCCAAGCAGAGAAAGAGTGGGAAAGAGATCTCAGAGCAGAGTTAAAGGAATACTAGAGGAACTAGAGAAACACACACACACACACACACACACACACACACATACACAAACCACAGAAGGATCAGTAGTCATGTAAGTTCTGTCAGCTTTTGTCATGGAAACAGACCAAAAGAGGAAAAAAATAAAAAGAATACAGGTAGTACTTAGAATAAAGCGAAGAGTAAAGGCTCCAAATCTAAATGGGTTCAAATAAGCAGATACTGAAAGAGTACTACAGTTTAATTAAGTGAGAATGAGATAAGACCTATTATGTGGGAACCAACAAGGTGACTTGGAAAACCAAAGGGTTCGATAACACATAGAATTAGCACAGAAATGCAGAACTTTTAAATTCTGAAAATATTGTTTAAATATTGTTACCTTAAAAATGGGACATAGAGCTGAGCAGTGATACACTCCCATAATCCCGGTGACTTGGGAGACTGAGGCAGGAAGATTGTAGGTTCAAAACTAGCCTCTGCAACTTAGTGAGACCCTGTCTCAAAATAAAAAATAATAATTAAAAAAAGCGTTGGGGATGTTTCTCAGTTGTTAAGTGCCCTTGGGTTCAATCCACAGTACCCACTCCCCCACAATAGGACACAGACAGGAAATAAGAAATGTTAGCCTGATGATTCATTTGAACAGGAGACATGCATGATAGCAACAGTTTCTTTATATACCTAGTTCACTGTTAAAAAATTAACTTTTTATATACCACCAAGGATTCTGTTGGATGATGATCCAGAGGCACTGGGAGAAAATGGATGATACTTCTTGCTATGTGGTACACAGGGACTGAAAATACACTGTGAATTAGGTGTCAATGAAATGTAGCTTACTTTAGGCATTTGCTCACATATGTGTCTCTGTTCACATTTAATAGTACTATTCATTATATTGAGTATGAAGTATAATAATGCAAAATAATATGAATAGGGGCTTTGGTTCCCAACATCTATTATGATATTAAACATATAACAATCATTATTAAATGTGAATTAAATTTCATTGTCTCAGGGGACTTTTTATATAATTTGGCAGCATTGCTGGATTTCTAAGTAATGAGAGTCCTTTATTTTGTATCTTTGAGCTACTGTAAAGTGAGTACTACTATTGAATTTCTGGGATAAAGCAACATTAAAAAAATGACTTGATTTAAATCATAACAGATAAATATATGACTATGTATATTAGGACTTTCAATGTTTGTGTTATATTTTTTACTTTAATGAAATAAGGTACCCACTCCAGATAAAGGACTACTTTATATATTTGATCTTAACCTGGTGCTCAAAACACAAATGTGATAAATACCCCCTTGGTTAGCATTCTGTCTTAACAAGGTTCAAGCATTTGTGTATTCCTTCAACAACTGCTCCATTTTTTTTTTTTTAACCAAGAACATGTAAGTTTAAGTCTTTCCTGAACTTCACTGGTGCTCATGAAACATCTCCATTTGGATGCACCTAAAATATCAAACTTATTATTTCTAGATTAGAACTTAACTCCTGTGTTATCTCTGGGTAGAAAAAATACCATTATAAACTAATTTCAAAGTCAGAGTTTGTGAATTAGTCTTGATTTCCTCAATAAGATACTTCTACTTCCAATTGTTTACCAAATCTTACTTGTATACTGTTAAAGCAAACCACTTTTATTCATCACCTTGCCAGTACTTTAATCCAGAATACCATGACCTGGTTCAACTATTGACATAGGTTTCCAAATGATCTCCAATTCCTTGCACGATGCTGTTTTCCCTATACACTAATAGGTTCACTCTATAACCTGAGTATGATTTTTTGAGCATCTATATTTGATTATGCCATTTATACAAAGCTCTAAGTGTGTTTGCTTTCTGGATACGTTCCATGTTTGGGGATGAGCCTTCCTTGGCATAAGATATAAATATCTACATGACCTATCCCTACTTGAATTCTAGCTTCATCTCATAGGACCCTTTCCCTTCTGCTCCAGCCTCCAGTGATGCTAGGTGTCTTATTCCTCAGGAACACACCAATGTGGAAATCCCTTTCTTAGAAATATATTTTTTTTAAACTTGAAAAATCTCCTATAATTTTCTAATTTCTGAGCACAACCCAAAAGGAGAAGAGGACATAGCTAGGAAAAGCATCTGGAAAATGTGGCAGTAATAGAGATACATGAGAAGAATTTGTGTTCTAGAATGCTAGCATCAGAAATGGAGAAAGAATCCTGGGGACAGGATTCTTCTGAAAGCTAGAGAATAGTTGAACTCCCAACGAACAACAAGGGTCTCTGAAAGAATGCTGGTGACATTAAGAAAAATAAGGAAACTGATGAAGAGCTGTACATGGCCTCTCCATCTTTATGAGAATGGTAAAGTCTACTTTACCGTAATCCAGGAGAGTTATTGTGGAAATAACATAACAACCCTGAAAGTACTTTGAAATAACATGAAGTTTTATGCAATTTGAAAAGGTCTGATTTCATGAATTGGCAAGTCCACGCTTGGCTCTGAGGGCTCTGGCACTCCTCACTCTTCCATGGGAATCCACGTCTAGAAGGCAGCACGGATAGAACATTCTGTGTAGGGGCAGAAGATTGCAGCTGCCAGAGAAATTATGCACGGTTCCCCAGCTTGTCTAGGGGCCACTGTTTACCAGAAACGTTACTAGAGTCCGTCATATTGACAAATGGGGACTTTTGTGGGCAAAAAGTTTTTTCTTTCAGGCAATGAAGTAGTACTTGCTGCTAAAGGACAGTTCTGCAAAGAGTGTGTGGGTCACAGTGAGGGGAAGTTAAACCAGCTGCTCAATGCCTGATACTGGCTTCAGAGGAAAGGCTGAAAAACCGAGGCCGGAATATTCATCTGGCTACTCTTCAGTCAGTTGAGAGACTGCAAAAGAAAACAAATATTATGTCAGCAGTGGGCTCTGTGTTACACACACACACAGACACACACACACACACACATACACACAACATTGTGGTAAAAGAGGATGAGGAGTCAATTGGCTGAAATTCATAATCCCTAATATTTTTATAGTAATTTTGCTAACGGACATGCTTTACATGAGTTCAAGTGTGGCGAGGTGCAGGTATTTCTCTAATGGGATGATGGGTCCTCTGTAGGCCATCCTTAGAAGGCACATTTTTGGCCTAAAAAGTTTAAGTATTTCCTAACTTGAAGAAGCTTCTGGCTTATAATATGTGGAAGAATAAGGGCATCCTACCCATCCCTGTGGGATGCCGAGTCTAAAACCAGTCTACATGTGAAGGTACTTTCTGGAGGTTTGAACAGTTGAAAGCATTGCAGAAGTCTAAAAAAATATTAGAAAATACAGACACTAAACAGAAAAAAAAAATTCCCCAGGAAGTTTCTTTAAATACTTGAGGATATAAAATTATCAACCAAATTGGTCTGAATAGAACTTGGTTAATGAATTTTCACGTCCTTCCCAAATATTTTTTAGTATTCCATCAATTTTATATACTGAAACAATTTTTGTGTCTTTAACTAGAAATTACAGAGAAGTCACTGGAGCAAGCATCCTGCATAGAACCTGCAGTGTGGGCTGCTAATAAGTGACACAGCTATGTCACAAATCAAGGGACATCCTTTGCATCCTAATAAATGTAGTCACGGGAGTGTGTGTATTAACTATTCAGAATTGATCAGAGGGCTAGAGTATCTTCACAAGTCATTGACCTTTTACACAAATAACTCATATGAGACTGTGTCATAGTGCCTGGAAAACTCCTTTAGTCTTAGCTTTTTCTATGATTTCAGGTAAAGAGAGTTCCCAGAGGTTTTATTTCCTCAGTTTTCTATTCGCTTTTCACTGGTTGACCATGATTGTATTTCTTTTTGTCCTCTTATTCATTGCCACATTATGGATTTCAGGAAGAACCTAATCAGCTGTCACCCATCACTGCCTACATTTGTGTAGTTGCTGACCTCTTATCATTTATTAATGACTAAGACCATCTCAGCCACAGCTGCCTTGTCACTTTGTGTTCCTGTGAGTAGTTTTGAAGTGTAGAATACTTCATGATCTTTCTAAATTTATTTTTTTCTGTTCTGTGAGTCCTGTATGTTTTCTTCTGAAAAAGTAATAGAAGCACACTTTGTTTTTTCTGGAGTCTCTTCAACCTCTTTTAGGACACATTATTCCTATCAATTCCAGATCATTAATTGCGGGGCACCCTAGAGACAAGTCAGTCTGAACTCTCGTACCATATCCTGAAATCCAACTTACCTTATCAGTTTTCTCCATTAATGAAATATATCTAGCCTGGGCAGGTTGATTATAAAATACAAGTGAGAAGAAGTCCATCTTTGTCTTGGTATTATCTTTGGAAGAGAGATTTACTGCAAAATAATTTTCCTTCATTTTATTGTGTCATCAATTCCCTTCCTAATTGGAAATTCCTATGGGTATGAAAGTATGCCCTGTGAACAGGCTTAAACCAAATACCAATAGCAGCAAGAACACACATGCAAATAAATCATGACAACTGCACTCTGGATTCTTGTAGTAGGATTTCAAATTCCAAATGTGTTTCAAAACAATTCCTTCAATATATCACCTGACAAACCCTTCAACATATCACCTGCCCTCTCTTGTTCTCTTCCTGGCCACATGGTCCCTCTGTAGGCCACTCCAATCAGATGTTTAATCCCAGTATCTCACTAAAATACCTCTTTCGTAGGCCACTATTGAAAGCGTTATTGTCTGAACCCATGGCTAACATTCTGTTCTCACCTTACCCAAACTCACATACTGATTTATGGATTAATGATTGATTCCTTCACTCTAGAAACATTTTCCTTAATTGTCATAACCCAAACCCTCTTCCACCTCATGGTATTCTCCTTTATATGAACTTTCCTTACCTTATTCTCCTCTCATCTCAATGAAATTTTGCATGTTCCAGGGCTCTGTCCTCTGCCATTTTTTCTCTATTTACATTATCTCCCTGGATATTCTATATCATCAGATAATACACAAAACTAATGACATTATTTACACTTTTGTCTCCCATGTAAAACTCTATTGCACAGACAGATGTAAAAATCCAAATGTTTTATATTTGTTTGGGGGAGTGTAATAAGCATCTCAATATTATTTCGGTAAGAACAGAAGGGCATCCTTCTGATGCCCCAAGCAACTCTTCTTATACTCTTTCCCCATCTCAGGGATCAGATTCCCATTTTTGCCCAGTTGTTCTGTCTTAAAATCTAAGAATCATCATTGGCATCTACTTCCTTCCTATTACACATGCAACAGCTCAACAAATCTAGGAACCTGTAACTTCAAAATATATCCTGACCCTGATCTCTTACATTTACTCCCACTGCTAAAAGACATTTACACTTCTTACCTAGAACAGCACAGAAGTTTTCCATTAGCTTCTCTGCCATATTGCAGGCCTTTTTTTTTTTTTTTTTGTTCTCCAAACAGAACACATGGTCTTTTAAAAGTGATCATTATTAAGGTTTCATAACACTTCTTCTGGGAGGCTTATAAACCCTACTGATTAAAGTATCCATCAATAATATGCATTATTTTCTACCCAAATATTAAATATAAAAATAGTTTCCTTTCATATTAAATCATCGTTCTTTTTACTTCATCATATGTATTGATTTTTGGGGCAATGGCAGAAATGTGTTCTATACACACACACACACACACACACACACACACACACACAAGAGATTTATTTCAGCTCAACTTCCTTTTCCTAGTTAAACATTTTGTTTGTACTTCTCCCCAAACTGTTCTGTCTTTGCTTCAGAGATATCTTTCTTTGTTATCTTTGGCAACCTCTGGCAACCTCTGGCAACCACAAATCACTTTCTACCACTTAACTAACTAACACTTTCTTCACAGTTTTATCAGTCCTGGAAGCCAATTGTTATTTAACTATTTCTCTTACAGAAAATGATCTCTATGAGTGTACACACCATGCCTGTATTATTCCCACTGTCCCCAAATCCATGAGTAATACCTGACATAGTAGAAACTCAATACATTTTTCTGAAGTTCTTTCATTTAGTTTTTACTCAATACAGTGAAGGATATTACTATAATACAATTGAGAATCCATTTTTTGGTTTGTTTTTTTCTCTTGTTGTTTGCTTTTTTTAAGATTTCATAACACTTCTTCTGGGAAGCTTACAATGTATTTAAACAGTCTGCTGAGCTCTTCATTTCCCTTATGAATGTAATCTTTACAATGCCCTGGGAGGGTGGTGTGATATCACCTGGGCTGTCCGTCATCCAGGGAGTTTTTAACACAGTTCCAAGAGGTTTCTTGGGAAATATTTGGAGACTACACTGGAACTGTTCCTCCTTCCTTCTACCTTAAAACCCCAGGGTGTGATACCTGAATCTGTAGCAGTCATTCCAAACCATAAGTAAAAGGCTAAGAAAATCCAGGAGTCACCTGACATAACTGAGCAGCTGACCCCATGCCAGCAGCTAGCCATCTTCATACTCTTTGCTATCTGCACTATACTTATTTCAGAAACTGTTGGATGGAATAGTTTGAAACTATAAGCATTCTGATATCATCTAGTTGTCAAGGTAAAAAAAAAAAACCTGTTTAATGATTGTCTTCATTTGAAAGAATAGTTTTATTAATTTTTCACATTCAGTTAGCAAGGATGCATAGTCTGATACATATATTTAGTAGACATCTGTCTTTCTGAAATGAGTTACAGTGGAATACAGTGTCACAGTTTCCAATTTTGGTCATTCCACAGTGGTGATGTTAGTAAAACTTAACATTCTTTTAGACAATCTTAATAATTTCTTATGGATATTTTGCAAATGTAAACCCTTGAAATTCAACAAGGAATTAACATATAGATGAACTATATGACAAACTCTGAAATACCTTGTAGCTTGAAAGTCATTGCCTAAGTCATACATGAGATGATTATATGGAGATAAACCTTTGGCTTGATAACATTACTGCAAGAGAGTATTTTGTTGGGTTAATAAGTTGCTTCCCACCTGAGTGGAGGAGTACAGGAGGACTGGAGAGGGTTAGGTAAAATTAAAATAATTACTACAGCATGGTGCATAGGTTTGAAGAGCTTCTGTGAGGCTGGGGCATAGCTTAACAGCATGAAGCAACATAGACACAGGAGTACTGAGTGCAAAGAGGGAACAAGGAAGAGGATGGATAACCACCGCAGATACTCTTCACTTTAGAATTATTCTTGCCTTCATTATTTCTCAGCTTTTCAAGCATGACCTAAGTAAATGCCTCAGCTACTTTCACTGGAAAAGATAATTAACATGGGCAGCTGTTTTTTATCAGTTTGCAACAACTAGTTGTGGCACATAATAAATGACCATAAGCCTTACTGGTACAATTGCATTTGATTTTCCCTAAGTCTCCGAAGCCTGTGAGAGGAATGGGTGCTTTTGCCCATCTGATCTACGTGGGACTGATCTCAGTTGCACTTGCTTACACTTCATGTCAGGTGGCAAACAATTCACTCTTGTAGGGTAGCATCAAATGGGGTGACAAGGGTTGAACTGCTTGGACTCTCTTTTTCCAAGAAACTGGTCTGGGCTTGCTCTCATGGTGTGTCAAGAGTTCAAAAGAGCAGGTGAAAACACACACGTGCTTTTTAAGCTGCTACTTGTGACAAATTCAAATGTATCCCATTATCCAAAGCAACGCACACAACTAAAGTCTTGAGTCACCAGAAAGAAATACCAGAATGCATGACTAAAGGGAAGCTGGAGAATTAGTGCCAATCAACAGAATAGTAATTTAATTTGACACTTTAGATTTATTGTAACTGTTGAAGATATTGATAGTTTCCCCCCATAACATCCTATTTGTCCTTTCTCCTTAACAATAATTTTATTTTTAGCTGGAGATATGTCCACCTAACACAAAAGACTATATATTCCCTCCACCTTTGAGATCAAGTACCAGACAAAGTGGTAATGTCTAATGGTAATTCTGGAAAAGTCTCTTAGGAAAGAGTTCTTCTTATTTTTGTCTCTTTTTATTCATCTTTCATCTGGGCTCAGGTACTGATATAGTCATCAAATGAAAACATAAAGAGGAAGGTCACATGTTAAAATGATAGAATATACTAGCTATTAAAGAGGTTGAGGAAGGAGGACCCCAGGTTTGAGGCCAGCCTTAGAAACTTAGAAAGGGCCTAAGCAATTTAGTGAAACTTTTCTGAACATAAAAAAAAAAAATAAAATAAAGAGGGCTGGAGATGTGACTCAGTGGTAAAGCACCCCTGCATGAAATCCCTAATAGCACAAAACAAAACAAAATAAAACAAAGCAAACAAACAAAATCACTACACTGATAGCAGTTTGTGTTGCCAATGATATAAGGAAACACCAAAGCAGCTATAGTAGCTATGAAAGGCCTCCATTTGGACTAGTTTTCCCATGAGAAAGAAAGGAATTCCTCTTTTTTGCAAACAGTACCATTTTAGTGCCATTATTATCTAAAACTATGTTTATTTTGATATAGATCTACAGATCCTTAGTATCTTATAAATATAACTAAATTTTCCATTGAAAATGATAGTGTCATATAAGGCAAAGCAACTTGGTTATGAAAGCGTTTTAATGCAGTTTTTCTATGTACCACTTTTTGGGACTTTAAAATGCTAATGATCATGTTGAATCCCTAAGAAGGCCACAGTGATTCATGTTTGCCATTATATCATGTTTTTACAAGCTGAGCATCTTCTAGACCAGAATTTTGGAAAGCTATTTTATATTTTCAATAAACTGTGTAAGTATACCGGAATGTCAATAGTTTCAATTATTTATCATTCCATGTCATCAAATATTGCTGTTTTTACAACAAATGGTTGTTAACACCAGTTTATTGTTGCATGAGAAACAAGTAGAAAAATATATCAAAATTTGGATACTAATAGGAATAGAGAAAAGATTTTCTTGTAGAAAAGTATGTGAGATAATCTCACTCCAGAGTTCAAAATTTAAGAAAAATGGCATCTGAGGATGAACCATGTGATTTGTGCCTATTTTTTCCTAATAGCAAAAGACATCAAACTAGTGGAAGAAAAAAGTAAAAGACATTTTCTGTTCATTATTTCTTAGTTTACTTTGAAATATTTCTTTTTTCCTAAAATTTATTTTAGCTTGGCACTGATCTGTTAAAAAAAAAAAAAAAAAAAAAAAAAAAAAAAAAAAGGTGATCTCTTCACCCAGAACATGTTCTCAGTCTTCCCCAGCTGTAAAAATAATAAATGATCTTAGAAAAGAACCAAATGGTTCCTGAATGTGGCCCCTGAGGGTTAAAATTCTGTCTGCAGTATTTTTTCTGGTGAATATCTGAATATTTAATATTTTCACAATTTACTCTTGATTCAACTTAGCTCAGTGTAAATGCTTAAATTTTAAATGCAACTCCATAGTCATTTATCCAATGCCTAATTTCCCAGAACTCTGTGTAGGATTCTGTGCAGAGCATACACATGAAGAATGGAGTCCTTGCCCTCAAGAACTTTATATTCTTATCAGATTGACTGACATGATACAGGAAGAATGGGTTCAGGGATCCATATAAATATATATGCATATACCTATACACACACACACACACACACACACACACACACACACACACACACATTATGAGAGAGGGTGTGGACAGATCTGGGAGGAAAATAAGCTAAGACTTAAGGAGAACGAATTATAAAAGAGGGTTTCAAAAGTCAGAGATTCAGAGAGACTGTGTCAAGCAAAGAGGTCACATAAACAACATCATGAAAACAAGGCATCCAGAATTTATTAGGGTAATATAAACTGCTCTATTTCAGTAGTTAAAATATTTAGTGGATTTTGATAAAGACCAGTTTTTCTTTTTAAATAAAGTAGGCAAAAATGAAATATAAAAGATTTTCTAGCATCTTTAGATCTGTGAAACAGGCCAATTCAACTTGCACTGACAGAATGGAAATGATTTGAGAAAAAAAAAATAGAGGTAGAAATTGGCACAATTAGGAGGCTGCTATGTTCTGAAATGTAAAAGAATACCAAATTGAAGTGGGAAGATAACAAAAGACACAAACACAAATGGAAAGCAAGATAGGGTAAATGTAAAAACTATAGCATTTGATTCCTGATTTTGTGTGATTCAGTGCTAATGTTGCAAATGGGGGGAAGATGGCATCATTGGTGGAGGATCCAAAGATCTTGTTTATCTGAGAGAGCTCATAAAACAGTGGAAAAAAATAGCCATGTACTTTTGAAACAACACAAAGAACAATCAAAAGACCATTCCCTGTTTTTGTCAGCTTTGTGATTCTGTGACCAGAAGAGGAGGAACGTTCATTTTGTCTCACAGTTTCAGAGGTTCAGTCCACGGCAGGTCAACTTCATTGCTCTGGGCCTGAGTGACGCAGAACATCATGGTGGGGGCGTGGCAGAGGATAATAAGTCAGAAGATGGAAATCAAAAAGCAGAGAGAGAGTTATTTTGCCCCTGCTTACCAGGCACACCCTCAATAACCCACCTTCTCCAGCCATACCCCACCTGCCCAGTTATGACCCAGTTAGCCCTTATGAGTGGATTAGCACTGATTAGGTTATAGCTCTCATAATCTAACCATTTTACCCCTTGACAGTCCTACATTATCTCATACATGAGCTTTTGGGAGCCAACTCATATTCAAACCATAACAAACACATTGGGCTCAGAGTACTGTGACTGGTGATCAAAATCTTTACTTGCTACTTAGAAATATGGCCTTCATCAGATCACACTGAGTATCTGCACTCAATTTTCCCCAAAAGTAATAACAACCTTATAGAGCTTCTCTGAGCATTATCTAAGGGATTTAAAACAGACAAATGAGTCCAGTCATTGCTGGGCACATAACACATGCTCAGAAAAAAATATTGCTTGAACATATGAGGTTGTATTAATTATGCTGAATTCCCCCTGTGTTCTATTTTCTTCTCTCCTCTGGGACTCTTGAGCCAGGAAACCCTCCCTTGAGAGAAGAACCAAGAAATGATAATGTTGAAATATTGGTTGTTCATTGTCATGGTCTCTGAATGTTTAAAGCTCAGACAGGTTGGGGTCATTATGAATCCTGATTACATCTAAAAATATACCCCTACCTCCCAAATTAAGGGACAGATAGAGAAGAAGAGAAAATGTAATTCCTTATAATCACTATTTGTCTCGGTACTGGCTTTCTCCCTGAAGAACATCTAATTGTTTATTAAATTAAGTTGGTATTCATGCTTTCTAACCTCATCTGGCCACCCAGTGCCTACATTTATTATTCTCAGAGTAGAAACTTGACATCTAACATCTGGTCTGTGTTAGATTTCCTCTAATTTCCTTTACTCTATTCCACTCCCTTACCCATTCTATCATCTATGCTTTTCTAAAAACAGCAATCTATATGGATGCTAATAAGTCCTAGCATTTTACAGTTAAGGACTCCAGCCTGCATTCTGTAGAGATCAGAGACCCACCTGATTGACCAGAGATATGCCAAGAATAAATGCTTCTATCTGCATTTAAGAAACAAAGGATACTGGAAAGAGTATTCATAGCATGGGTTATTTTTCCAAGATGAAAAAGAAGATGCTCTGTAAAACAAAACTTAACAAATGCACATATTTACATATACTGCATGTAATTAAGGTGAAATATGGTGCTTAGGTCAGGAAGGATGAAATAATGAAATAGATGTGTATTTAAATATGTAGATATCATTTGGTGCTTAGTTAGCTACGGGAGAATATGTTAAAAAAAAAAAAAGTCCTCCTGAATCATAGAGAAATTATTTGTGGACAGAGAAATAAGGCAGATATGTGACTCTTTGTCTCAGAGGCGAGTCAAATTTTGACCATGATTTGAATTAGTCACATTGTGAAAAGAAAACAATAGATAAATCTGAAATATTTATTTTTTTCTAGATCACAATTGGAAACACATCTGCATTGAGGAAAAAGGAACTCTTGGGAAATGTGGCCACTCTGTCAGCGCTGCATAATGCTAGTAAAGGAATGAGCAACCGGATGAAATTAGAATTGTTCTACACGTAAGTGTCAAAATTCCATTGAAGTCCAATTAGTTTCAGCTTTTGAAAAGCTGGATTTCACATTGGGAATTGGCAAATCTTGGTTTCTTTATGCTAAAATTCAAAGTTAAAATAACTTTTTTTCTATCACACTATTCTTGTATTTGGTCAAATGACATTAACTTCAAACTCCAAAAGAGCTTATATGCATTAATTTTTGAATTTATTCAACTATGAAGTTGGCAAAGTCAAAGTCTGACTTAATAAACCCAGAAAGGTGCATCATCTACTGGCCAATTAGAATGTTCTTCTAATGTGAAGTGCTACTTCAGACATGGCCTCTTTCACTTGCTCACCATTCTTATTCAGCCTCTATGCTTGCTATCTTTCCAGAGAGCTGCATGCCAAGCCAGCTTCTCTGGCCTCAGATCAACTCAGGTTGAGCCTTTCCGATTGGTTATTGGGCTAAGCAATATAGTGGTACTTAGACTTCTCTTTGCATCTTTACTCATTCATCTCAATTAATAGGTTCAGGTCATCCTGTATGAACTTCTTTGATTGTCAGCTATGACCTTTAATTCTAACTACACCCATTTTTCAGTTTGACTCATAGAAAAATATGTCCTCCTCCTGAATTTTACTTTTCAATTTGACTCTAAATTAAGTTTCTCCCTATTCCTCTCGGGACTTCGCTTCATCAATTATCTCATCTTTTGTGTATCTTCAGTCATCTCCACCCCTTCTTTAAAGGTTTGTCTTGCCTTTGAACTTTGTCTCAAGATAAAAAGCAAAAACAACATAGTGAGAGTTTTTTGAGGCCTGACTGTACCCACCATCAATTGTCTGATACTTCCATTTCTCTTAACTGCCAAAAAGTTTGTTCTCTATTTGTTGTTTTTCTTTCCTACATTTTCAGTGGTACTTCCAGGACTTTAGTAAAACTGCACTTTTATTAGTCTTCTTAAAGTTACTCAATTCAATAAAATTTGTTTTAATTTTCCTTAAAACTTTCACTTCCATACAATGTGAATGTTGCCACATCATCTTAATTCTATCTTTTGTCCAATCTCCCTTCTACAAATCCTCTTCTGGTTTCCCTTTCTCTTACTCTCGGATTCTTCCCCAAGGATAATTTTGTCTGGTCTGTTACATTCTCTCTCCATAGTATTCACAACAAGTTTATTAATTTTTGTTGTTGCTTGTTTCATCATAGAATTCATTGCCCAACTTCTGAAAGGAAGGTTTGTAAAATATCACAACCTATGATCTCATTCAATGGTTTAGTAATAATACATTCATATTCTGTGAGTCTTTTTATGATCCAGATGTCATGGTAAGTATGTTACATGTTTTATCTAATAAATAGTAGATAGAAATATAAACTTAGTCTATGTAATTCCAGAGCCAATTCTCCCAACAATTTTCTTACAGAAACTCCAATTGGTATACCCTGTTCTTAGTATGGCAAAGCAAACATATGCAAATCCCTGATTTATGATCTTCAAAATTCTAGACCTTTATTTCCAGCTTCCCAATGATTTGCATGGGATCTAAACACTACAAGTTTAGCATATATAAATATATATCCCTAGAAACATGTATTGAATATATAAGGGATGTATCACAATCTTCATTTCTCTTATGTTTTAGAATTTCACCCTTGCCTGACACCTTGCAGAAATAATAATACAAAGTGCATCATTTGAACAGAGAAATTGACACAGGAAAACATTTCTAGTTGATCTTTTTACCTTTTGAATGAAGGGGAAAATCCACATTTTCCCTTTCCTAGTGTTTTTTATTCCACCATGTTTTTTCAAATACATGGAAATGTGGCTAATATATTAAAGTTGTCAAGACTGATTTGATGTACTATTATATTTAATATTTTATCACATTTCAGACCATTACAAATTCTGTTGTATTCTAAAGGGGGAAGGCACTGTAATTGCAATATAGAAAGGAATGGGAGAACATCATCTTGCAAGTCCCCAACTACATTCATTGAACTTTAAATCTCCTACTCATATTAATTTTCTAAGAAATTCTAGTCCAAAGTCTTGCATCAAACTTTGGCTCCCTTTACTCTCTCTTGGGAAATCTGTCAGTTCTTCTTTATTATTATGTTATATTAATCCATTCCACATATGTACTGTTATTGTAGCTTTACTATAAGATCTTATTATCTGAACAGAGATAACTGGGTACAAAGTTCACCCTTAAGAAAACACAATTTGTTGAGACAGGTATGCAAATATTAGCTATATTACAAGACAAAATCAGATGTGGCAAATAAAAGTGAAACCAACTAACTCTGTAATGCTTGTGGTTGGATGGGCACATTTTAACTATGCATAAGTTGGTATTTATTTTATTTAGTTAGCAACTTTCTGTTTAGTTCCAACAAGGTCTGAAAACTAATCCTTTCTCCAATGGAGGTACAAACAATAAGTTGTGTCTAGTTTCCTTGATTTTTAATCAGATAGTTTCAATGATAAGACATGTGATAAAGATTCCTTTAAGTTATAAATCAAGGACTTTCAATATAATAGAATTCAGAAATTTTCATTGACCTCTAACTGAAATTTAGCATTTAAAAATTTTTCTGTTATCAGTGCAGAAAAATTCACCACTCTAATCCATATAGTGGCTTTTTTAAGTAATACCTATGAATTGTTATTAGACTTTGAGTGTTGTCATATTACACCACAGTGTTGTAACTATTTAAAAGTCATCAAGTTCACTGTTACTTTGAATTTATTATAATGAGACTTGCTGCTAGATCTTGTTTCTAAGTGTATTGATAAGGAATCATATATTGTCACAAACTTGTTTAATATTTTGTCAATTGTATTTCTATATAATTGGTTTCTGTTGTAATCGTATATATATTTTATGAATTAAAAAAATTTAAAGATAAATGGCAATGCCTCTTTAAAAAATACCTTTATTTTATTTATTTATTTTTATGTGGTACTGAGAATCCAATCCAGGGCCTCACATGTGCTAGAAGAGCGCTCTACCACTGTGCCACAATCCCAGCCCCAAGAATTAAAAATTTTTAAAAAACCATTTTACAGTTTTTCTTAGCAAGGTCTCCTAAATCCCATGAGAATGTAAAATGCCTCTAACACAATACAGCAGAAGACTTCTATACAATATATTTTGTGCTTTGGATGTTCATAAAAGTGAAAGATTTATAACATTGGAGTGGACATAGCTTTTCTGAAATAGCAGGACTCTAGTAACAAGAATATTTGCATCCATGTTCCAGGTGGAATATAAAACGCTGGGAAGGTTAACCAAAATGAACCAAATGAAAAACGCTGGGAAGGTTAACCAAAATGAACCAAATGAAGTACAAAGACCAAGAGGCAAGAAAGGGAATGAATCTTCTTTTTGAAGAGCCTAGAACTTATTCCTCGGGCATAGGCCACTTATGATGACAAGGAGGAATTGGCAGCTCATCTCATAGAATGAAAAAATGCATCCATCCTGGGATATGGTGAGTTTTAGGTTGACTCCTCTCCTGCTAGAGCTGTTATTTTTTTTTCACTCAAGTCATATGCAACCATTTTTTTTTTTAAGATGGAGTTTTGCATCATTTCTATTTGGTTGCTATTTGATCTCAAATATGTTGTACAGACTGTGAGCAGAGCTGGCCTAGGGATGGAGGAATGATGCTGGGAAGAGGGGGACCCAAAGAGAGAGATTAAATGAAGACAGGATGTCAAGCACAGAACCACAGGCCATTTTTCAAACTGCCTGCTTATTTATACTCTTGTTCTAATCCTTAGAGATTTCTAGCCACTGAAATCCTACTCTTTCTCTTCTTGGATAAAGCCTACCCTATGTGATCTTCCATTTAAGTAGCATAAAGTCCCCGATGGACCTGAGTGTATACAGTAGGCAGTAGAAGATGCTGGCTCCAGGATGACTTGGAATTCAGAAGCAAGTACACCAGACCAGGGCTTTTCCCTGACCTAATCCTCCTCATCTTTTGTGTGCTTGGGGGAGCAGCCGAAGCTGTCAAGTTCTCCCCTCTGCACCTCTGTTTTTTGTTTGATTTTGGACATAGGATCATTTGTCATTTTTGAGCAGGCTTATATTCTTTTTGTGAAATCCACATGAAACTTGAATAAGTACATGTCAACCTTGTTGCAGAGCAGACTCCAAATCTGGATTTCTATTCTGTGTTTGTTTTCTCATGTGGAGTAATTTTGGGGGTAGAGGCAGAAAAGAAACTCCCTCTGTCCTTGTCTTGAGTCTAGATATAAAATAGCAGAGAGATCCCTCTCCAGAAGCAATAAAATCTTCTGGAGAGTCATTTCCACCATGGATCAGCTTGTTTTGCAAATTCTTGATTTTAATTGTTCAACTTTGAATCTAGTCATTTTTGCCCTCCTTACTTCCAGAGCTTGTTCTGGACAATGCTCCCTAGTTTCCCCCCAGAAGGCGTGTAAACTATATCCTAATTGCTAAAGGGAATTCTGAAAGGCACACTGGATGCCATGGTGTTGCAGTTGCAAAATTCAGACCTTTACTACTGGAGCCCAGAGAGCAAACAAACACTGAAGACAGGGTTGTTAAGTAACTTTTGGAAATGGGTTCTAGGAAGATGGGTGTGGAGCTTTCTCATCGTGGCTCCTCACTATTGCACCATCCCCAGCCTGCCGATCCTTCAGGTTAGAATGGAGGTTGGGAAAGATACCAAATCTGCAAACATTACTAACTTTCCTTTTCTTTTCATTCCCATGGAAATTTATGGGTCATTATATTAAAGGTGGTATATAATCATACTGAATTACACCCATCACTTGTACATGCCTCTCAGTAATGCCTGTTTAAAATATTCTAAGCCCCATATCCTCACATCACAAATTTAAATCTCTGCAGATTTTCCAGGATCTACACAGTTGGGCTCTACCACACCTGATAGCTTAATACAAGTCCATTCACTGAACTCTGAAGTCCACTTCTATACCATCAATGGCTGTCATGGAGATTTGCCACACTGAAGCTGAAGAAGACTTAGTGTGGGGGTGTGTTAGCATGTGGTGGATATGAAGATTCTACCAGTTTCTATTTGATAATGGAATTCAGAGTCTAGTGAGCTTGAATTACACTTTAGAAATTCACTTATTCTTAAGTACTGAGTATTAAATATGGGTTTAGCTCTGGACTGTGTGTTACAGAGAGGAGAGAGGAAGAATATGTTTTCAGAGAGACATGTCTATCAAACTAGACTGTTTGTTAGTAGAATATACGTGAACTATATGTGAGAATATTTAACTGGGCATGACATAGTTTAGAAGGTTTAGGGTGATGTGAAACCCTAGATGGCCTGAGTATACTGGGGAATCTCCTCGGCAGTATACATCAAAGAAGATGCACAAAGATATCCTGACTCAATCCTAGAGGAACAATGAAAGAATGGGGATAGGAATGAAAAAGGAACATTTCTGAAAGAGATTGGTCTGACTATGGATGTGTGGGGAGGGTGGTTTAGTAGGAAAATCTGGAGTTAGTCTTTGGGGCATAGAAAGTTTCAGATTCCATCTTCACTACTTGCTAAACTGAATGTGTTTCTTTAAAATTCTGAGCCTCCCTTCCCCATCTCCAAAATAATATTGTCTTACTCCCATAATTGCTGAATAGTAAGTGAGATAATGGAGCTAAACTTCTTTTAAAAAATGCTTAGCACCTAGTATGGAATTAATAAAGACCACTGTTAGAGTTGTTGAGTGAATCGAGTTAGGTGTGCAGAAACCGAATTGTGGCAGTTCTGTAGTATGGGCATTTTTGGCATAAGGATGTGCCACCTGGAACTTTTAAACCAGCATCATGGCAAAAGATATAGCTACCCTGTATGTGTAAATCCATCCACTGGTGGTTCTTCATTCTGGAGCATAACAAATGAATGCTCTGAAACTTGTATTCACTAAACACCTTCTTTAGGCCAGCAATGTGCTCAGTGTGGTGGCAGATAGAGAAGTAGAGAAGAGTCCTGTTATGAAGAACATGAGGTTCTGAGGAAGAAAAGTCATACATATACGTAAATCTCATTAGAAGTACAACCCCTGATAGGAAGAGGTGCCATTTACAGCTAACTAGAATTTCCAAATGTTTGACAGGAAGCCTTCTGTATCCCAGGTGTGGCCAGAGCTCTCCTGCTGTAGGAGTGACAGGTTGGGTCGTGAGCCTGAACTTCTGCTGTCAATCACTGGGTACTGTCCAGAAGTGACATTCTTCAAGTCAGTCAGAAGGAATTTATCCAGAAGATTCCTCACCAAGAGAGTATGTATATTTGAAAGACACAGAAAAACAAATTAGGGAGAAGCAAAAACAAAAGAAAAACAACAACAACAACAAAACATTAAATAGTCCACATTATATTGAAAAGGAGAGGGAACCTGAAAGCATTTTAAAATTCACCTTGATAACAGTAACTAAAATTTGAACCTAACATTTACTATGTGATATTTTCCAAGTTCTGCTCTAAACCTTGTATACATACATTATTTCATTCAGTTTTATCAGTAAAACCCTATGATGGAGGTGCTTTTCTAAATCCTGTTTTTTATAAATGAAAGACTGAAACACAGAGAAGTTGAGTATGTTGTCCAGGTCACAGTGAAAAAGGCATGGGCCTAGGATCTTGAACCCAGGGTTTATGGCTTCAGATTCCTTCCTCTAGACCACAAATACACACTGTCTCCTCCTGGTATCCTTGGACCTGTCTCCTTTCTAAAAAGAATTATGTTTAGATGAATTGTGCATACACATAGCTGAGCTGCTCTTTTGTGTTTTGGCTTTACTTTTTATTTTGGGAATCTTAAAGAGAAGATATTAAGAAAATGTGACCAGACTCTTGACATTCTAAATGTTCTTACTACATAAGTTTTCTGAAGTACATTATTCAACAAGAAACTGAGATTATCAATAGGAATAGAGATTCACATACTGTAAAAGTGTGTTTTCTTATTGTTTCATTGAAATGAACAGACCCCCTCGCCCGACCAAATATCATCTACTTTTAGTTTTTCTTTAAAAAGTATTCATTCTGGAAAACTTTCTTCCCCCTTTCTCTTTCTCTCATCCATTTCTGCTTCCTTGCTCTTTCTCTCTCTCCACGTCTCCTTCTAGCCCCTCCTCCCCCTCAGACCCCTTCCCCTGCAAATCGCTTGGAAGATGGACTAGCATGTGTCTCATGGACACCCACTTCAGCTGCATGCAGATGATAGCCACACAGCCACCACAGGCAGAATTCAGTTTTATTTATAGTGCCCAGTGTTTAAAATTTTATTTTGTAAATACTGGTATGCATATTCCTGCCATAATCTTATTTCCTGAGCTTTCGCTCTGAATTTATGTGATATATGCAATTGTGGGGAACTAAGTTCCCTAGGATTGAGAAAGCTTCATACCCACATCAAGCATCTTGCTAGTCAATAGAAGAATCTCCCTGCCTGTTTCTCAACAATTGGAATTTTAATTATATCATGATCCTAAGGAAATCAATCATGATCAAGACATACACAGTTGGCTGGCAGTAGTAACAGTTAAAGGGAAGTGTGTTATATGCTAACGAGTTGGGAGTTCCTTGGAGTTAGGCCCAAGTTAGAAGGAATGATGACTCTTTCCAAAAGTCTAAATCAAAGAGATTTTTTTTTTCTTTTGTAGAGTCAGTTTAATCAAAACAACAGAAGACAAGAGAAGCAGTGAGTGAATTGGTTGAGCACGAAAAATAGAGTACTTTATAATCTATGCCAAACTAGCCATCTTAGTTCACTTTACTGAAAAAGTCTAGATCCTCTTCTATTGGGAGAGGGTCCCATGACTCGGAATAAATGTCAGTCTTGATCAACACAAGAACAGGTATGTTATACATTTGGGATATAAGGAAAAGAATGAACACTGATTCTTTGTTACCCAAATGGTCTGCTTTCTGAGGATTATCTCAACCCCATTTGAGCACACTGCTGGCTGACTTGGTTTCCAAATTCTGAAAGCTCCCAGAGGATTCTACTGGGAAAATAACTTTTTGCATGAGGCTGGGGAAATCTGGCACTAGGAGGTTGGAAGGCTCTGTGTTTCTTTTCATTACATTTTATGTGTCAATAAAGAGAAGGTGGGATTTGTGGGAAAGCAAATGATGATCCATTTGGGGTGATTATGGGAGACTGGGTCACTTCAACCATTGCCTCAACTTTTCTTTTTACCAATTGGGATTATGTCCCCTTCTACCTCCCTTCAAGATAGGAAGACCTTCATGATACAGGATTGACAGGTCTATAAGAAGGTAGTCTATTTACTTCTAGGTCTTGGAAGTAGTTGCCAATTAGGTCCTCCAACTCTCAACTCTCTCCCACATCATTTTCTTTTATTCCATCTAAAATATCTAGAAAATCATATAAGCACACACTCATTAGATCACGAATTTGGAAGGCACTCAGGGGTCATACAATTTTATCTTCTGATGCAAAATCTCCATCTCCAACATCTTCCAGAAGAGCTGTACATTTTCATATAAAGAATTAAAATAACGGAATCTCACTTCATCTGGAGATGACCTGCTTCATTCAACCAGTCTTCTATTGCTCATCTCCACTGTATCAGGCATGGTTCTGGGAAAAAAAGACATTTCTTGGTAGTTCTAGTCCTTGGAGTTCCAGTCTTTGTTTGCAGTGGAGCTCTTCCTTCTGCAACTCTTAGGAACTGACACAAGTTCTGCCTGTGGTGATCACATACTAGGAATTTTAGCTCCCCAGGGCAGTGGCAGTACGATATAGAACTGAGGAGATTTCAATATGATGTCAAAAAATGGATGGTGTTAAAATTCCATTCTTTTATTTTTTTAATGAAATGAGTGAGATATTCAAATATTCAAAGCTTCTGTTTTGTTCTTCTTTAAAATAGGAGATATACTTGCACTTATTATTTTGAGATAGTATCTGCTATAGACAATACCAAATAAAATGATCTTGTTTAGATATAGACCATGTTCTACAGGGTGAAATAAATAACTCTGTACAATGCAGGAAGACAATGATGCAAAGAAACCTGTTCCAGTGGTAAGAATCTCCTGGGGTGGGGGAAGAAATTGAAACATCTCAAAATTATACTTCTTCCTGGAGCAAGATTGAAAATTTTACATGGATCAAATAAAAAATATTTTATGCAAAGTTTTAAAATATAAAAGATTAAAAAGCTTTTTCCAAAATAACACCTATTTAATGTAATTTTAATTTTTTGATACTCGATGAGGAGTATAATATTGGTTCTATTATCCCTGTTGCTAAATTGTCACTTTCCAAAAAGTAGACGTGTATAAGTTCCATCATTTTTTCTTTCTAGGACAGGAGCACATGTGGGTAATGGCTATTGACACAGCTGACTGGATAAATAATGCACCATGTGAGGTCAAGCAGGGAAACAGTTAGTTTTGCTTTGGGACAAAGCATGTCTACCATCCAGACAGGACCCCTATTTACTGGCACTCATTATTTTCATAAAAAACTATAAAATGTCAAAGTCACTTAGGAAAGAAACACAACAAGTCTTTGTTTGCTGCTGAAGCAACTCTTTAGGGGTTTAGATCAATCAAAAGGATGCCTCTGGGCCAAGATTTCTAGGAGGAAATCTCTGAAGGTATTAAGGTATTGTTTTTAGGGGCTATAAATCAACCCTAGGTTTGCTGGCTGCCCAGACCAGCTTTAATCATTTACCAAATAGAATCACTTGCAAGACCAAGAAAAAGATTTGCATTTTCCAAAGGCCTTTTCCTTGTAAATCTCACCTTTCTCACGGATCTCACTGGGGTATAACAAGCTCCATTTGTTACTAAATCAAATATAGCTCACTGGATTCTAAGACCAGGGGATTCATAATAAGTATGATACTAAAATATGAAGATTTCTGGATGATAGAGCACCATCTACAACCAGAGTCATCAATAAGAAAAGGAAATAATGCTTCCCAGAGCCCAGAACCATGTACTTCACATTATAAGGAGAAATAGTTCCAAATCCTACTTTTTAGACTAGAGGACATACATGAGTTTCTCATTAACACTAAGTGGGCTGGGCTTGTAAGGAAAAGCAGGCAGATGTGCTCTGAGAGGCAAACTAAAGCTGCTTTCATGGCTGCATGCAAATAGTATTTCTTATTTAAATTTGCGAACAATTTAGATGCAACCAGCAAATTGATAACTCCCTTCTAATTCAAGGCTTGATGTTCTTTATTCTCTTACAGATAAAGAATATGGGTTGTTATTAATTTGCTTCCATAAAATCAGGTTCTAAGTACAAGAAGAGTTGAGGGGCAAAAAAATCACATTACGAGAGATGAGCAGAAGGAATAACATTGATTGATAACTTTGTCCATAAAGTGAGTGATCACAGGGGCAAATCATTTTACAATGTTTAAGTAAAAGATTGTTAATTGACAAGAACTGGGTCAAATCCACTGAGGATTATCACAAGAATATACAAGGAGGTAACAAAAATTATAGAAAACTTTTGAAAAATTTAAAGATGTAGAGCTCAGGATAACTAAGTTTATTTGTGACTCAATTCTACCTTTTTTGGACTGCTCTTGTTTTGACTATTTTCCTGCTGTTCTCTTTCTCAATATTTTTATTGAGTATATTAGCTTCTGACCAAGGAGAATAATATTGATGAAATACTGAAACTGACATCTCCCGGGATTATAGATAAAGGCAGCCCTACTTTAATCTCTAAATTCCAGACTCCTTAGGGAAAAGGTCAAATCTTTCTCACAGATTTAATCAGAATTCTTTGCCTATTTTTTATTCCACACATATTTGTATAATTAAATTGATTTCTCCATTCTCTTACTAATCCATGAAAATGTCCATTGCCTTCTATAGTTGAAATTTTAGATGAATGTGACAGTTAACTGGATATACATTCAGAGTTACGTAAACTCTTCCCCTTATCAAAGTTAACTCTTCATTTTTCTTTACTGTCTTACACTGAAGTTCAGGTTCATTCTTTAGGCATTAGACATGTCCTCTGCCATCATGGTGGCCTTCATCATCACATGAATAGAATAGGTTGAAACTGAGATAAGACTCTTAAATGGTGCCAGGAGAAAATGGATCACTTTTGCTAATTTATATAAAGCTGATTCCTGGGCTGATTCTGTCAGTTCCCTACTTTCTTCACAGGGTTTATCTAGAGGCTATGCTATCAATATAATTAAAAATACTCTGTGATCCTAACATATCTGTGTCCTCTGAATTATTCCACAAAATAATAATGTCATGTCTCTGATAAGGAGTGTCTTAGCGTGTACTGCCTACATACAACTTGGCCCAGTGTATGGACTGAGCTTAGCTGCATAAATGCTAAGGCTCCTGTCTTTGAACTCTGTTCTGAGCCTCTAGGCAGAACAATTTTCTTTTCCCCTTATTCTCTCATAGCAAGTTAAGCATGCCATGGGGGCTTATTTCACAGCCAGTGTTTTCATGCAGTTTGATACTTTGGATTTTAGTTTTCAAGAAAACTGAGATCACTTCCTAACTTCTTACTGTTTTTTTTTTTTTTTTTTTTTTTTTTTTTTTAATCTGAACTTGCCTTTATCTCAAATTTTTCTGCTACATGAGTTTTCAAAAAGAATGTTTAATATGTAACTCAAAATCTTAATGTAAATACTAGAGTCATAGTATAAAAAGAAATAATTATACTGACATTTTCATTATATTTACAACATAGTGGTCTCCAAAGTGGAATGCACGTGGCCCAGGAGATATGTGAAAAACTGAAAATCCTTAAGGGAAGGGAGAAAATACTACAAATTCCATTTACTATCATTTTTATCTCATTTCATCAGAAGTTTCACTTTGCATTGTTAACTTCAGAACTTAACTCTTAATAACTGGAGAGGGAAAATACATTTATAGAAAATTGAGCTTCACAGAAAGCTACATATGTAAATACCTCAAAAATATATCCCAGGGGTCTGGGGATGTGCTCAAGCGGTAGCGCGCTCACCTGGCATGCTTGCGGCCCGGGTTCGATCCTCAGCACCACATACAAACAAAGATGCTGTGTCCGCCGAAAACTAAAAAATAAAAAAAATTAAAAAAACATTAAAATTCTCTCTCTCTCTCTCTCTCTCTCTCTCTCTCTCTCTCTCTCCCTCTCCCTCTCTCACTCTCTCTCTAAAAAAAAAAAAAAAAAAAAATACATCCCAGGGGCTGGGGATATAGCTCAATTGGTAGAGTACTTGCCAAGCACGCACAAGGCCCTGGGTTGATCCACAGCACCACAAAACAAACAAAAAACTATCCTATCCTTAATATTTTATTTTATTTTTAAAGTTTCTTCTCCCTTTCTTTGAGTAGGATTAGATTCGTATTGTAGAATGCCCAGGTAGAAAAATGATAGCATGGTATGTATTACTAATTACTTTAAAAAGTCCATGGGAGAAAAGTTCTACAAGATTGGTCTGGGCAAAGATTTTTTGGCAACAGCCCTTAAAGCATAGTCAACTAAGGCAAAAATAAACAGTATTTCATTTAACTAAAGATGTTCTGCACTTCAAACAAAACATTAATTAAAGATAAAGCCCACATACTGGAAGACAATATTGGCAAACTATAGATTTGATAGGTACTAATATCCAAACTACATAAGGAACTCAAACAACTTAACAAGAATACCAATAATCAGATTAAAAAATAGATAAAGGACCTGAATAGATATTTTCCCAAAGAGGACATATAAATTGGCTAATAGGTAGATTTTAAAATAGTTCAGCTCACTAATCAAGAGAGAAATGCAAATCCAAACCATGATAAGATAGATATTGCTTCACACTGTTAGAATGCCTTTCATCAAAATGATGAAAGATAATAAGTGTTGGCAAGAATGTGGAGAAAAGGGGATGATTCTACCTTGTTGATGGAAATGTAAATGAATAGAGCCAAATGGAAAAAGTATTGAGGTTCCTTAACTAAAAACAGAATTACCATATAACTTGTCAATCACACCATTGAGGACCTAACCAAAGGATTGAAATCGATATGTTGAAGTGATGACCAAACTCCGTGTTCACTGCAGCATTCCTCAAAATAGCCAAGGTAAAGAAGCAACCTAAGTAGCCATCAGTGGATGAATGGATAAAGAAATCATGGTTTACATATAAAATGGGATACTATTCATTCATTAAAAGGAAGGAAATCATGTCATTTGCAACAGCAGGATGAGTCTGGAAGGTATTATGCTAAGTGAAGTAAACTAGGCATAGAAAAACAAACATTGTATGAGCTTATTTGTATTTGGACCCTTAGAAGTCAAACTCCTGGAGATGGAGAGGAGAATCCTTGTTACATTAGACCTTGGGAGGAGGGTGGATGGGGAAAAGGGTGATGTTGGTCAAAGAATGGAAAATTTCAACTAGACAGGAAAAAGAAGCTTCAGTGATCTGTTGCACAGAATGGTGGCTATAAATAATAATGTACTATATGTTTTGAAACTGTAAATAGTTTAGATTTTAAATGTCCTCACCACAAAAATGGAAAGTATGTGAGGTGATAAATATGTTAATCAGCTTGATTTAATCATTCCACAATGTTAACATATATCAAAAGATCACATGGTACCCCATAAAGTATGTATAGTTTATTTTTTGTCAACTGAGAATTAAACAATTTTTTTAATTAGGTAAAGCAGAAACTACAATGTCTGTCTAATGGATTAAATCAACAAAATTTAATAAATAAAAATAGTTTGAAGTAAATAAGTGCAAGTAGGTAATCAATATTAAAAATGTTTGCAGAAATGAGGAAAGTATCCATGTATATGTGTATATACCTATTTACCACATTTAATTCAAAGATGCCTATAACACAAAGTGCACCAGCAAATTAATAATATTCTCTGAAGAAAAATAAAGAAGTACTACACTGAAAAAGTATATAAATTATAAATTTATTTATCAAGTTTTGAAATGTTAAAATGGGCATAACAAAGTTGCTTTTTCATAACTCTTGTTGAAGCTTCATGTGCCTCTGTTGTTCTATTCTGTGACAGCCAAGATTCTCTACTATAGATTTTAAACTTTCCCAGAATAGTTTAAATGTTTAAATAAAAGTTATTTATTAATTTCTTGACCAGTTTTCTATTCAATTGAAGTTTATCCATTTACTTTTTCAAAATCTGTTATAATTTTTTTTAATAATATTTCTTATCCTCTAAAGTATCTCCAAAGACAAATTTACTATGCATAATTCCAAACCAAATAATCTTTATTTGCAAGTATTTTTGAACATGAACAAATGAAGAAAGTGAAATGGTTTGTGAATTTGGGTGATTTGTACACAAATTTAATGGTTCATTGATTGAAACAAAATAAAAATCAAAAAACCAGTACAAAGTTCAAGATGACAGAAATGTTTTCTAGTCAGTACATCAATACATTTAATTAGTTAATCATTACTAATAGATAAAACAGAATTCGATGTGAGTTCTTAAGAAAAGCGCTCTTTTAAAAAATAGGCTGTAAATTTGTTTTACTCATTGTGCTATGTTGTTGTTTTAGTTCAGAAATGTATTGTTGGTAACAGAAATACTGTCATTGCTCTGTTAAAAATAAATCAGAATCCAGTCAAAAAATCAAAGCTCTACTTACCCATTTTTTTATCAGAGAAAATTTAATATAACAAGTTGCGAAATGGAAAATGCCTAACGTAGGCACTATGGTAACACAGAGATAGGGAGCTGAAGATCTCTTACCATTCCCAGATCTGGGGAGGGAGGGAGGAGGTCATGGCACTGAGAACCTAAGAACTTGGAGAGCAGACCCCCGGGAATCACACTGAGACACTGGGGAACAGATGGACCCCTAAGGTGCTGGTACTTCTGCTGGCATGGAGTGAGGCTGGTTCTGGGAGCCACAAAAAGGGTTGCTTCAGACTGGAACCAGATATTTCTACCAGGGTGAAGGATCTAACAGATCTAGCTGATAATAGACAAGCATGACTTATAGAGAAACAGACTCAACTTTACAAAGCAGATTACAAAAGAGCTTGCAGAGCAAAAACAAAACACCACCAAACAAAACAAAATAAAACAAACAAAAATGCTTAATAACTGGTGCATACACACAGTACAAAAATCTGAAAATGTGCTCAATATTCTTAAATAGAAGCACATCTCATACACAAACATTACTACAATGGGAATTTCCTGTGAATAAATGAATTTAGACATCATTTATAACTAAGCCAAATAGATTCTACTCTACTATGTTAAATTTTCTATATTTCTAAAACTATATCCTTTACTTGGGACTCATTTTTCATATGCTTAAATATAGTATACAAATATCTAATTATCATTATGCATAGAAAAATTTAGTGACAACTTTGCATTACTGAAAATCTTTAAACTGTTCTCTGTTTGGGGAGAGATGCAGTTTAATTCTTTATGGCTCATTCCCAACACTTAGAAAGGAAGTGGTGAATGAAACTGGTCTATGTAATCAGGTGGTGTATTCACTCTATTTTCTTTTCTTTCTTTCTTTTTTTAACAAAATTTCACTCTCTCTTTTTCATGTTTTAAAAAATGAAATGTTCGAAATAAAAGCCTCTGCTTCAAAAAGGTGCCAGAGGACTTAAATAAATTAAGGAATGTACTTAGCAGAGTACTCGACAAATAAGATCTTACCTACTGCTATTTCTCCTGGAATATATTTCTAGTCAATATTCCTCAGCAAACCATGTACATTTCTTGCAAGCTCTCTTTCTCTCAAAAAAAGAAAAACATAAAGTGGCCCCCACCACTTTATGTTAATAAATGCTACTCAACTTTCAACATCAGTTTTAGCATTACCTGATCCAGGTAGCCTTCCAGTACCCACTCCTGAAGGAGATAGGTGCTCTTCCTCTTTGCATCCTAAGCACCTTTCTTATGAGTTAACAAAGATGTGCATTCACTGGTTTACTCATCAGTCTTACCCAACAGAATCTGAGGCAGGAGGATCATAAGTTTGAGCATGGATAACTTAGCAAGACTTTGTCTCAAAATAAAAAATAAAAAGCACTGGAGATGTAGCATAATGGTAGTACCTCCTTGGGTTCAATGCCTCAAACAGCAGACACACAAAAAAATAATTAAAAAAAACTTCTTTATGGCACATACAACTATAACATTGAATAAGAGGTTGCTTTTGTAAAGCTCAGATTTTTGTTTATTTGTTTTGCAGTGTTAGGGATTACACTCAGGGCTTTGTGCCTATAGGCAAACACTCTACCACTAATCTACACGGTCCCCCCACACCATGCAAAACTGTTGTTTGATTATTTCTTTGTTATCTATAATTGGGACAAGATACATCACAGCTTATGGGAAGAAGTCACAGAGAAAATTCACACAAAGTATTTAACATAATGATTCACCACATAGTAAATATTTAACAAAACCCAGGTATATCTCCTTATATATAATGAATATTCTCTTAGAACATACACATGATAATGAATCCCTTGCAAGCTTAAACTGTTTAAAATAATATTTATATGTTTAAAAAACCCCAAAACTTTAAAAAGTTAGGAAACTTACAAAATTCATTAACGCATATGGAATTTGTAAACAAAAATAATGATCTTTTATTTTTGGCTAATCAAAATCATGAAACACTACTTACTTCAGTTTAGAGAAATACAATTTCCCTTATACCTATTTAATTTAATATCTATGTATAAAGTTAACTTCTCTTAACTTCCCCCACCCTCAAAAAAATGTTTTTGTTGGAGGTTCTCTGCCTCTTCTTTCCAATGTCACAGCCTCATTCATGCAATACTGGGTTGGATCACAGAACAATTGTCCAAAAGTGTGGTGAAAACCCCCATTGGATTGTCCACATGAAGCTGGAAAAGAATGAAATAGAAATGGTGTAGTAACTCATCAGCTCCCTGGAGGCAAGGTTAGATGACCCAATACTGCCTGATCACTCGTAGTTTCTATGATTCCTAAACAAAAACAAAACATTGTCTCAACTGAAGTGAGAGAAATGCTGTTTTCTGAGAAATGTTTTCATGTGTTCCTGCTCTGTGTGGTCACTGTTCACTGACCCTGCCCACAATTTTAGCATCATGGATGGCAGGCTTCCCCTCTTTATTGGTAAAATATTATAGACATCCTTGAGAAAGGGGGCAGTTGAGAAGAATTATTTTTTTCAGGTCTCTCTATTCAAATGGGAGGCACCTTGTATCATGATCTCCCGTGCCCTGGTGTGAAACATTCCAGCTCTCTTTTTCCATTTTGATTATTTCTGTTTGTGAGAACAGTCACAGGAAAATGGTGATGACCAAGACTGGGATCAAGAGGTGTCAGTAAGGAGAAGGAAATCAACTTGTGTGCATCATTTGACTTCCATGAAATGATGAAATAAAAAGGGAAGAACCTCAGAGATCTTCTAACCCTGAAGTTCACAACTTAAGAAAGTGAAATCCCAGAGAGACTTCTTGACCCCTGAGCTCATTCTGCAGGATCCAAACCAAGCCTCTCCTTTTTTTGGAAGCTGCCTCTACCCTCTTGTTAGCAGAGTTTGCCATGCCTTGCTGTGGACCCACCACTGGGATTAGTGCATACCTCTGATATTACCAGCGTGCACATGCATTTCTCTATTTTATTACTTTGGGCTGCTGTGATCTACCTAGGAGAGGCTTACAATTCTCTAGGGGTGTATAGATGCCCTTCATTTGGGAAGGATGGGGCAATCTCTAAATCTTTAAAATTGTAAACAGAATTATATACACAAGTCTACAGTTGTCTAGTTGTATACTTGTATATACAAATTACATGTAATTTTATGGTTGTATATACGTATCTATAGCTTTCTGTGACAGAATTCAAAGGTTTCAATAGGTTCTTGAAGAAGTAGATGATTCTTAAAAACTAAAGGATTCAGTACAATTGAGCACTGTATCCCATTTATTTTTTATTCTCTTATTTTATCTCAGTATTTGCAATACAGCAAATTCTGAAATTTTTATTCAGTAAGCATTTAAAATTTGGCCTATAGCTATTTGATTAATTGATGGTAAAATTTGTGTTATTGCGTATTGTATATTTTTTATGAAAGAAATCCCCATTACATAGATTATTTGTCCTAAACCATTATTGTATAAAAACTGGAATTTAACTGACATATTTTGAACTTAAACTGTGTCTGACCTCCATTATATTTATCATTTAAAACTCAAAAGTTCTTAGCAGTATTTTTAACATAGGAAGATTTGTAGCTACTGGTACAATATTTTAGAAGTTGGTATTTCAGCTAAAAAAAAAAAGTCAATACAAACTGAATGTTTTGCTTTGAGTCACATCTAAATCCTATAATTTTCAGCATTTTAATCTCTAGTGAATATAATCAATTTAATTAGTATTGATTGGAAAAGTTAATTGACATGAACACAAAAATTATACACAAATTTTAGGTCTGATTAGAAAAACAGTCTTAGAGTTATTCTCTCGCCTAAATTTATTATCTATGAAATTCCACTTCTACAATTGATTGTATGTAAAACCCCACAGTTACTGCATGCATAAACAACATCTTCTATTCTATAGTTTATCTTTTATTAAAATATTTAGAATTTTGTGTTATGATCTTGGAGGAAATTGTTAGTCACAAAGTTTTGGCTATAAAGTTTACTGTGATTAAACTATGATTATAATGTCTTTCTGCTTAATTTTACAAGATATTTTATAAAAATTTAAATACATTATATATATTTTTTTCTATTATTAAGAACTTAAAAGGATGTTATTTTTCTAAGTTTGAGATGGACCATCCCCCATCTTTTCTAGAAAGCCTAGAAACCCTTTAAAAAATATTGCAATAATTTATAAGTCATGAATACAAAACTCTTTAGAACTCAATCAGATATGGGCAGTTTTCATCCTTGTTGTTTAGATTGTAATATAAATTTGTGAAGAGTCTTCTGAATAATTACACTTATGTCCACATTGCTTATAGTTACCCTAAACAGGGTATACATATAATTTATTTACGTTCTTCTCAGCTAATTGAGATTTCACATAAATATGAATTTGCATCTCATCAAAGTTCTATGATGCTTGGCCCGGTGCAGTGGCCCACACCTGTAATCCCAATGGCTTAGAAAGCTGAGGCAGGAGGATTGCACGTTCAAACCCAGCCTCAGTAAAAGCAAGGTGCTAAGCAACTCAGTGAGATCCTATCTTTAAATAAAAATACAAATAGGGTTGGGGATATGGCTCAGTGGTCAAGTACCCTTGGGTTCAATCCCTGGTACCAAAAAAACAAACCAAAACAAAACAAAACAAAGAACAAAACTCAATGATGTTTGAAGAAGAAATTTAAAATAAAATCTTTCCATTTGGTAAGTAAACAGGACACTCAGAAAATCTCAGTGTCTTGTTCATTCTCTTTTGACTTGTGAATTTCAGGAGATTCTTCTTGAATATAGGGTTTTCTAATATGTTGTACTACTACAAAGGAATGAAACTAAAAACATATTCTCATATCACTTTTCTGTTAACACCCTTCAAAACCTACCTATTGGACAGATAAAGGCAAGGTTTTTATAATCTGGAAATATTTTTAAAATATGACTAAAAGTGATAACTAAAATGATCTCTGAATGGTCTTTGTTGAGATGAGAGCTGCTGCTCACTGTTAATCAAATTCACTTGAAAACAATATTTCTTTGTGGTAGTTTAAAATGTTATTCCTCATTTTGGGCATTTTGCTTGTTCATTAAAAATGTGCCATAGTGAAATAGTATTTTAATCCTGCTCAAGACATTATATGCTTTTTAAAACTAGGGAGCCATGAGCTGGGACTGTAGCTCAGTGGTAGAGCGCTCGCCTAGCACATGTGAGGCACTGGGTTCAATCCTCTCAGCACCACATAAAAATCAATCAATAAAATAAAATTATGGTGCCCATCTACAACTAAATAATTTTTAAAAGCCCTAGGGGGTCATATCTTTCAGTGTTTATGGATAAGTTTTAATATTTTTCACTTTGACTGTTGTATGTACACCAATATCTATATTTTCTCTTTTTGAAATATGTTTTGTTTGTTTATTGAGCATTGTCATTTTTGTCTGCATGTCTCTTAGGCTTTCTCTGTTTCCCTGGGCTGCATTCAGTATAAAATCTTCAGATCCATCTTTCCATTCACTAATTTCTTCCCCAGGTATATCTAATCTCTGATCACTAAGGTTTTAATGCTATTGAGTAACTTATTTTAGCTTTATTTTCACTTTACAATTTCAAAAGTGTTTGTGCATTTTTTTGGTAATTTTTAATTTTCATTCTTTAAATTTTTCTTGTTCCTTTATTTGTACAAGCCTATAAGAGTTAACCATTACTGGGATTTTTGTTTGCTTTGAGTCAGAATTTCTTTTGGCAAAAGTAATGTGTTCTAGAATACTTTTTAGTTGTTTCCTCTAGTCATCAACATATTGCCTGTCAACAGTGGTATTGTATGTTTTTCAGATTTCGCTGGTAGTGTGAACATAAATGTCCCTTCCTCTCTCTTTCTCTCTCTCCCTATCTCTCTTTCTCTGTTTTTCTGGCACGCGAGCACACATACACACACACACACACACACTCAAAATTTGCTTTCTTAAGGAAACAACTTTTAATTCATCCAGATCACAGTAGAGAGAGATAGCTATCTTATCATCTGCCAAATTATTTGATAGATTGTTTTTCTGTTACACATTCCTAAAAACATGGCTCTTTGAAGCCCTCATTATTGTCTATTGCTATCATTTCCATATTTCCTGTTCTGTGGTGCATGTTGAAGTACCGGCCTCTGAATAAATCAATGGTAAACTTAACAAAGGCAATAAGATTTCAGACCACATGCTTAGCTTGCTTTCTTTCTTTTAAAATCTATTCATTCTGCTTTATTGTCATTTCTATTTAATATAATCATAAACCTTTTTGTTCTTTCATTTTTTTAAATTAATTTTTTAATTTATATGTGACAGTGGAATGCATTACAATTCTTATTACACATATAGAGCACATTTGTTCATATCTCTGATTGTATACAAAATATATTCACACCAATTTGTGTCTTCATACATGTACTTTGGATAATAATGTCCATCACATTCCACCATGATTTCTAACCCCATGCTCCCTCATTTCTCCTTCCACCCCACTGCCCTACCTAGAGTTTGTCTATAAAAGACAATAAAATCATGGTGTTTGCAGGTAAATGCATGGAGTTAGAGAAGATAATGCTAAGTGAAGTTAGCCAACCCCCCAAAAACAAATGCCGAATGTTTTCTCTGATATAAGGAGGCTGATTCATAGTGGGGTAGAGAGAGGGAGCATGGGAGAAATAGACATGTTTAGCTTTCTACATTTCAGTTATGTCTTTATTTCTGGTTGTTAGCAATTTATATCCCTGTTATTTCTTTAAAAATAAGCATAGGTATATATTTGACACTATTTTTGTTTCTGCCCTATTAAATTTTTTTTTGCTATGTTTAATAGAATAAACTAAATGTTGCCTGAAATTCATGTTTCCTACTCTATGAGTCTTATAGTCAAACAAGATGATAAGGAAATCTGTTTAGATATTCAACTCGAGTCCATATTTTACTTTAGACAAGTCAGTGAACACACCTGAAACTCAAAGGCCTCTATATAAAAATGGGAACAATAATTCTTGTCCCCTATACTCATGGGTTTTTATCAGTGCAAAATGATAAACTATATGCAAAGATACTTTGCATAGTACAAAATGTAAGACAAAGAAAAAGAAATCTTGTAACTCAGTCTTTGATCATTTCATAATTAGAAACATATTGTCAAACCTTAATTTTCCTCCATACAGTTTAGGGTTTAGAGTATTAACTTTATCTTGAGCTTAAATCCTCTTCAACATTCATATGATGCATGACCATAAACAAGTAATTTAATACCTTATTGTCCTTGTTTTTAAAATGGAAAAATTAAAATCACCTACCTTTTTATTTGAGGAGTACTCATGCTAGTACATGCACTCTCTTTAGAACAGCACTATTCATGCATGTAGGGCTGCTTCCCAAACAGTTACAGCCCCATAATAGGGTCATGATAGTTTAGAAATGGAAGACAAACACCAGATATTTTTAAAAGAGCTTGACAGCCAATAAGTGTCCATTAAATCTAAACATAAAAATGAAATGCTTTTTAAGTCATCTTATTTCATTTTATATGATGTCATCTTAATTTTTTCATTTTGTAAAAGACTGCTGATCATTTTATACAGATAGCTTGAGAAGCATTGATTCAGAGGCTGCTACATAGAAATTGCTGTGCAACCATGATCACTTGCTATTATTATTACCAGTGAATGTAAGAATAGCTGTAGAATAGTCTCTACAATGGTATGAAAAGTCCTGCTGATAAAAAAAGAGGGCTGAGGTGGTTCCTTTATGAGCTGGTGATTCCTGAGAATCACAACAGATCCACACCAAGGCACATTATAATGAAAATGTCCAACATACAGAATAAGGAGAGAATTTTAAAAGCCACAAGAGAAAGGAATCAGATTACATATAGGGGAAACCTAAATAGGATAATGGCAGATTTTTCAACACAGACCCTGAAAGCTATAAGATCCTGGAACAACATATATCAATCTCTGAATGAAAATGAGTGTCAACCAAGAATTTTGTACCCAGCAAAATTAAGCTTTATATTTGAAGATGAAATAAAAACTTCCATGATAGACAAAAGTTAAAAGAATTTATAGCTAGAAAACTGACTCTACAAAATGTTCTTGGAAAAATATTCCATGAAGAGGAGACAAAAAAACAGCAATGAAAATCAGCAGAGGGAAGTAGTACCCTAAAGGAAAAACTAATAAAACAAGAAAATCAAATCAAGTTAAATAACAAAAATAAACAAATATGGCTGGGAATACAAACCATGTCTCAATAGTAACTCTGAATGTTAATGGCTTAAACTCACCAATCAAAAGACATAGACTAGCAGATTGGATTTTTTTTTAAAGACCCAATAATATGCTACTTCCAGGAGACTCATCTGATAGGTAAAGACATACACAGACTGAAGGTGAAAGGTTGGGACAAATCATACCACTCACATGGACTGTGGAAGCAAGCAGGGGTTTCCATCCTCATATCAAATAAAGTAGAATTCAAGCCAAAGTTAATCAAAAGGGCCAAAGATGGATATTACATACTGCTCAAGGGAACCATACACCAACAAGACATAACAATCATAAATATATATGCCCCAAACAACGGTGCAGCTATGTTCATCAAACAATTTCTTCTCAAGTTAAAGAGTCAAATTGATCACAACACAATAATCTTGGGTGACTTTAACACACCTCTCTCACCACTGGATAGATCTTCCAAACAAAAGTTGAATAAAGAATCTATAAAACTCAATAATACAATCAATAACTTAGACTTAACTGACACATATAGAGTATTTCAACTTACATCAAGTGGATACACTTTCTTCTCAGCAGCACATGGAACCTTCTCTACAATAGACCATATACTATGCCACAAAGCAACTCTTAGCAAATATAAAAAAGTAGAAATACCACCATGTATTTTATTAGATCATAATGGAATGAAATTGGAAATCAATGACAAAATAAAAAATAAAAATTACTCCAACACCTGGAGGCTAAACAATATGCTACTGAATGAACAATGGGTTGCAGACGACATCAAAGATGAGATTAAAAAATTCTTAGAGATAAATGAGAACATAGACACAACATATTGAAATCTCTGGGACATGGTGAAAGCTGTTCTAAGAGGAAAGTTCATTGCATGGAGTTCACTCCTTAAAAGAAGAAAAAGTCAACAAATAAATGACCTTGCTTTACATCTCAAAGTGCTAGAGAAAGAAGAACAAATCAACAGCAAAAACATTAGAAGGCAAGAAATAATTAAAATTAGAGATGAAATCAAAAGAAACAATTGAAAAAAATGACAAACAAAAAGTTGGTTCTTTTAAAAAAAATAAAATTTACAGACCCTTAGCTATGTTATCGAAGAGAAGAAGAGAGAAATCAAATTACCGGCATACATGATGAAAAAGGTAATATCACAACAGACACTACAGAAATACAGAGGATAATTAGAAATTATTTTGAAAACTTATACTCCAATAAAATAGAAGATAGTGAAGGCTTCGACGAATTTCTTAAGTCATATGACTTGCCCAGACTGAATCAGGAAAATATACACAATTTAAACAGATCAATATCAAGTGATAAAATAGAAGACACCATCAGAAGCCTACCAACCAAGAAAAGCCCAGGACTGGATGGTTACACAGCCGAGTTCTACAAGACCTTTAAAGAAGAACTAATATCAATACTCTTCAATTTATTTCAGGAAATAGGAAAAGAGGCAGCATTTCCAAACTCATTCTATGAGGCCAATATCACCCTGATCCCAAGACCAGGAAAAGACACATCAAAGAAACAAAACTTTAGACCTATATCCCTAATGAACATAGATGCAAAAATTCTCAATAAAATTCTGGCAAGTCAAATACAAAACATATCAAAAAGATCATACACCACGATCAAGTGGGATTTATTCCAGTATGCAAGGTTTGTTCAACATAAGGAAATTAATAAATGTAATTCATCACATCAATAGACTCAAAGATAGGAATCATAAGATCATCTCAACAGACACAGAGAAAGCATTTGACAAAATACACTACTCCTTCATGTTTAAAACACTAGACAAACTAAGGATAATAGGAACATATCTCAACATTGTAAAGGCTATCTACACTAAGCCCTAGGCCAACATCATTCTAAATGGAGAAAGATTTAAGGCATTCCCTCTAAAGACTGGAACAATACAGGGATGCCCTCTTTCACCACTTCTATTTAACATAGTTCTTGAAACACTGGCCAGAGCAATTAGACAGATGAAAGAAATTAAAGGGATACCTATAGAAAAAGAAGAACTTAAATTAGCACTATTTGCTGACGATATAATTTTATACCCAGAAGATCCAAAAGCTCCACCAGAAAATTTCTAGAACTAGTAAACGAATTCAGCAAAGTAGCAGGTTATAAAATCAACACCCATAAATCAAAGGCATTTCTGTATATCAGTGGCAAATCCTCTGAGAGGGAAATGAGGAAAACTACCCCCTGTACAATAGCCTCAAAAAAAAAAAAAAAATACTAGGGAATCAACGAAAGAGATGAAAAATCTATTCAATGAAAACTACAGAATCCTAAAGAAAGAAATCAAAGAAGACCTTAGAAGACTTTAGAAGTGCTGGGAAAACTGGAAATCCATATGCAACAAAATGAAATTAAACCCCTATCTTTCACCATGCACAAAACTCAACTCAAAATGGATCAAGGACTTAGGAATACAACCAGAGACCCTGCATCTAATAGAAGAAAAAGGAGGCCCCAATCTCCATCATGTAGGATTAGGCTCCAACTTCCTTAATAAGACTCCTATAGTGCAAGAATTAAAACCAATAATCAATAAATGGGATAGACTCAAACTAAAAAGTTTCTTCTCAGCAAAAGAAACAATTTGTGAGGTGAATAGATAGCCTACATCTTGGAAGCAAATTTTTACCCCTCACACATCAGATAGAGTACTAATCTTTAGGATATATAAAGAACTCAAAAAGCTAAACACACACACACACACACACACACACACACACACACAACCCAAATAACCCAATCAATAAATGGGCCAAGGACATGAACAGACGCTTCTCAGAAGAGGATATTCAATCAATCAACAAATATATGAAAAAATGTTCATCATCTCCAGCAATTAGAGAAATGCAGAGGGTCTCTTTGTACTGTTTTTACAATAGCCTATAAATCTATGATTGTCTTAAAATGAATTTTTTAAAATTCATAAACCAATAGGAAATCAACAAATTTGATACATTTATGACATATTTATCATGAGATAAATTCATGAAATAACAGTAAGAAAAATAAAAGGAAACCCATCACTAAATATCACACAGATTTTAAAAAAAAGAAGATAATAAATTTAAAAAAGAAGAAAAAGACGGTAGGGAAGGCTTCATTGTAATACATTTGACAGTTTGGATTAAAACACAAAGTTACTGAAGCTAGCATAGAAAAAAATAGCAAAAATGAACAAAAAGCTGAATTCTTAATTGAAAAAATTCCACAAAGACATCTAAAGGCCCAAATTTCTCCATTGGTCAATTCTGCCAAATATTGAAGGAAAAGAAAGACTCCAATCTTAAATTCTTCCAGAGAATAGAAAAATAAGAAATATTTGCCAACTTGTTTTATGGGTCTAGCATGACCTTAATAAAAAATCTGACAAAAATCATGTAAGAAAGAAAAATGAATTGTAGGCCAACATCTCATGAGTCTGTCTGCTACACAACCTAAATGATGCAGTAGAAAATTAAATGCAGAAGGATAAACAACACTGTACTCTCAAACTGAGTTGGTTTCAAGAATGAATGTTGGTTGAGCATTTGGAATCACAAATTAACAAAAAGTAAAGGATAAAGCCCATTTGCAGATATCAACAGAAATATAAAAAAATGTAATAAAACTTGTCACCAATGATAACATTTGTAAATAAAAAGAGAGATGTCCCTAATTACCTGGTAAGGATAAAGCCAAAATGAAAAAAATAAATAAATAAATAAACACCTGATTTAATTTATGGTTAAATAATTCTGCCAAAGTGTAGCAGGAAAAATGAATAGCACCTCCAATTAACATTTTAAAAATATCATTACC
Organism: Callospermophilus lateralis; assembly: GCF_048772815.1. Classification (NCBI taxonomy): domain Eukaryota; kingdom Metazoa; phylum Chordata; class Mammalia; order Rodentia; family Sciuridae; genus Callospermophilus; species Callospermophilus lateralis. The sequence continues at coordinate 74,309,134 of NC_135320.1, read as the reverse complement.
TATTCAATAAAACAAGAGGTATAAGGATAAGAAAGAATATTAACAACATTATGCATGAACAATAAACAACTTAATTGTGTATATAAAACATCCAAAAGAGTTCTACAGATTAAAAGACAAATATAATGACTGAATACATCATTGTTGGATATGATGTGATATATAAAATTCAGTTAAGTAAGTTTGTACTTCCTAGCAACAAATAGAAATTGAATGTTAAAAAAAGTCATCCATGATAGAAGCAAAATTATTGCATACCTCAGACTAAATTTAACAAAACTCATTCCCTACTGAAAAATATTATTGATACTTATTTTTAAACTATCTACATAGATGGAAGCATATTTTTAAAAATATTTACATAGTTTGAAGTAACTTAGTGGGAAAATTTACAGTCATAATGAATAGTAAAAAAATTGAGAGATGAACTCAGTGGATAATTAATATTTAAAAACATCAGTTCTCCACAAGTTGATTGATAGAACTAGTTGAACTCTAGTTATAAACCCCAGGTAGCTATTTCCAATTAGCAAGATAATTTCTAAAATATACAGAAATTCAAAGGTCCAAAAGTATCAAATTAAATGTATAAAAATAAAAATGTTGGAATGTATATGCTACTCTAAAATCAAAACAGTATCAACAAAACACTAATCAAAACTACAATTTTAGCATAAATAGACAACTAGACCAAGAAAAAATAATAAAGTACCTAGAAATAGACCAAACATTTAAAAAAATTTTTAAATGTTGTTGTATTTTTTATACCTTTATTTTATTTATTTATATGTGATTCTCAGGATGGAACTCAGTGCCTCACACGTGCCAGGCAAGCGCTTTACCACGGAACTACAGCCCCCAGCCCTTAGACCAAACATTTTTAATGATTTTATAGCAAAGTACCATGGCAATGCAGTGGGAAAAACGTTTATGAAAAAAAATGATACACTTCTTGCACATCAAAATTAATTCAAGATATACCTTAGACTTAGCCTAATTACACAGTATATAAAAGAAAACAGAGGAAAACCTTCATGATCTTGGGTTAAGAGAACACTTCTTACACATGAGCGCGCGTGCACACACACACACACACATAATTGCTAGCAATAACAAGAAAGATTGATGAGTTAGAATTAATAAAATTAAAATTTTTAACTCATTTAATGACACCATTAAGGGCAATAATGCAAACCATTTTCAACCATATTAGCTGAAAAAGAACTGGAATTCAGAATATATAAATAATTCCTACAAATTAATTAGGCAAATATAATAAGCTTAATTTAAACTGTGTCAGAGGACATCAATAGGCACTTCACAAATGAAGTTATACAAATGAGCAAAACAGCATAAGAAAATGTGTTCAATAGTATTTATCATTAGGGAAATGCTAACTTAAGCCACACCAAACTACTACCACTCTTCCACCTGTGTGGCTGAAATCACTTAACTCTTACATTGATACGTGTTAGAGAAGTAACGCAATAGAACCTCTTGTGCAATGTTGGTGGTAGTTGAAGTGGATAGGAAACTGCAAGGTAATATCATGTATGCTGAGAGTATGCATTCCTCGTGGCCTGGCAGTTTCAGCCCCTGCTAAATTCATAAAAACACATGCATGTCACACCAAGATACACAACATTAATGTTCAAAGTAGATTTATTCATAATAATTCAAAACTGGAAATAGATGCAATGTCCATCATCATTAAAGGAACTTAATACATTGTTCTACATTCATATAGAACAATAATGGAGAAAATTATCTAATTTTACAAAGTAACCTAATGGGAAAATTTACACTCACAATAATGAGTAAAAATAACAATAATGATGAGCTCAGTGGGTGATGCACACAGATAACACCAGCTACTAGGGAGCTGAGGCAGAAGGATTGCAAGTTTGAATCCAGCCTGGGTAACTTAGCAAGACACTGTCTCAAAATAAAGTACATATGGACTTGTAACTTAGTCATAGTGTGTTTATCTGATGTGCAGAAGACTTGGGATAAATTACCCCAGTAGTGTAAAAATAAAATTAGGAGAAAACAAAAATAAACATAAAAACTCATACCCATCTTTTATTCATATAAAGTAGCAAAAAATGTTTAAAGGTTATCAAAATAGTGATTACTTTTGGGAATTGACTTGGTATTTGGATAGGGGCAAGGGGAAGAGCTAGTTTCTTAAGAGGAAATACTATTCTACATATTTGATCTTGGAGGTGATTACATGCCTATAATCACTTTTTTTTCTTTTATAAATTCTCCAACCTATAGAGTTAATAGTTGTACATTCTACATACAATAAACAAAAGGTAACAAAATAAATGTGTTTTATCATGTCTATCAATAAATATTAAAACATATATGCCAAATGTTATTGCAATTCTTCATTTAACATTAACAGTACAGTACACTGTGATAGATATTATAGGAACAAAAGATTATTGATGGACACCTGGCTTCTGCTTATTGCTTAATGGAGACAAGATAAAATATGAATACAGGGGTTGGGGATGTGGCTCAAGTGGTAGTGCGCTCACCTAACATGCATGAGGCACTAGGTTAGATTCTCAGCACCACATAAAAATAAAATAAAGATATTAAACAAAGATATTGTGTCTACCTAAAACTAAAAAATAAATATTTAAATATATGAATGCAAATAATCATACAGGGCCAAAAGTGGCATGAAATATAAATGGACTACAGAATGGAGCAACAGAAGTCTTTAAGGAAGAGGTGGCTTTGAATTGAGCTGGACTTTTAATGCTTAGTAAAACATCAACCAGTGTAGATAAATATATATTTTATAGTAGAAAACAAAAGAACTCCAAAAATGGTAGAAGTGTGAAAATGTAAGTGGTGTGTGGGTGTGCAAACTTGTGAAACTTAAGTGATAATGTAAAATATGAACATGGTCTATGAGAAAACTTATGCATGGCTTCTCCAGCCCAGTTTGTGAATTAATTATTACTGATAATATATCAATGAATTGAGTATCAAGAATTTGATATGTATTGGATAGTTTCTAGTAGCAAGATACAGACTAATTTCTCTAATTGCAATCTCAGGGTTTGGGCAATCATAAAGTGCATATTCATGTTTGGAAGGGAGTGGGCTTTCTAACTTGGCAAACTTGGGAATTACTTACTTCTAACTGAAAAAATTAGAGGACAATTTTGCTGGAATGTGAGGCTTGTACTTGAGAGAAGTTGAGAACAGAACTTGAAAAACAGCTTGAAATTGCTTTGTGGAGGTTCAGGGAGACTTGGCTGAGAATTCAATGTTAAAGTGATCGTTAGGATTTGTTAATGGCTTTTGAGCAGGGGGTTTGACCTAGCAAAAGCCACATCTAAGAATAATTTACCTCATATTGAATAGAATAGATCTTCTCTGAAAATGCAGTGAATAAAGTCAGGGTGTAAGTGGTGATATGGAATTTTGATATATTTATCTTTTCTTATAAGTCAAGAATCCAAAGGAGGTAAGTAGTCAAGGTAACCATGGCCAGGGCTTGATTTTGCAGATATCTTGCAGGCCTGCACTCTGCCCCTGTCTTCCAGGATCTTCAGGCTTGACCTTGAAGGAGAAACTCCACCAAGTAAGGAGTCATATGGGTGCACAAGAAAACATTTTCATATGCATGCATGGGTCAGCCAGCAGGGGTTTTACAGTATTTTCCAGAAACAGGCTGCAACATAAGGTGCTTTCTCTGCTAAAGCTATCACAAAGGGTGTGTGTGTGTGTGCACAGGGAGAATTGTGTTGTCCTGGTAATGAGATAGGGCAGGGAGCAGAGGTGAATGAGGGAAGAACACATTGCTTTCTTATGCCCTCACCCAATTTTATGGCTGTGGCAAGCATCCTGAAAATGATTTTAGGAATTGCATCCCAGGTAATCTTCTTCACGGTGATTCTGTTCTCCTACAGTATAAGCCCCGGGCAGTGGGCCAAAGTTGTTTTAAATCTCACTTGAAAGTTCTGGTTCTTTGCCTGTGAATATGTGCCAGGAGGAAGTATAATAACTTATCAGGTGAGGCATCTCAGGGAGAAGTGGAAGCAGGAATTTTTGAAAAGAGGTTTAGGGAGCAAGGTTATTAACCCTTATAACCTAGACCTTTTAGTGCTACTATTATATTTGCTGGTTGAGAGTTTTTGTTGTTGTTAATATATATATATATATATAAAATATATATTTACTCCCAGCTCCTGGAAGTATTGACATCTGCCAGTTCACAGGAGAATCCTTCTTCTCTGCTACTGCCCTCCAGGGAAGAAGGGAACCTCACCCAAGGTTCTTATACTCAGTGACTGGTGGGTAAAGGAATGTAAGGTCCAGGGTCACTTGCAATAATTCAGGACGATTCTCAAGGGCCATGATAGCAACAGAGCTCCCCATGGGTTGGCTGTGGCCCCAGCAGAGGCAACATTGCAGCCCAACTCCTTTGCCTAGTCCTGCTTTCTGCATCTCCCTTGACCTGCTAATCCCTGGAGAACTCCCCAGTAAAATTTCTTCATGGAAATTTCCGTCTCAGAGTTTGCTTCTCAGGCACCCTGACCTGCGGTAATTAACCAGAAAAGTAGGAAGTGGCTATGGAGATTTGGATAAAGAAGATAGCAAATTCTGTTTGGAGGAAATGAGAGAGGAAAAGCTATATATGGAACATAGGATTTATGTTATATTCTGATGGATACGTGAGATTTTTCATTGGAGCAAATTATGGAAAAAGAAGTAGAAAAAGAAGTCCTTGTTGCTATATTAGAAAGAAAGAGAATTTGAAGGCTTGGAGACTAGAAGGTAAGAGGACATGTGTGAAAATAAATATTCAGAGAGCCTAAAGCTTTTCATTCACAGGACATTGAAATAATTAGGATGAGGAGAATGAAGGTTTGTAATGGAAAGCCCTGAAATTCAGGATGAGTAAGACACTAATTCAGAGAGAAGAAAAGGACAACAAGGGTTCATTTGTAGAGGAGTCGCATACAGGTTCTGTTCCCAAAGAGTGAGAGCAAAAACAATGAAGTTCTCTAAATCGAAAGATGATTTTCCTATGGTTAATGACCTTACACCACATAAACATCAGTAGGTTTCCAAATGCAATGAAGATAAATTGAATATTAAACAGGTGGAACAATATAATTCCAATATATAGAATATGTATTTTTCCTTCTGAATTTTTTTTTTTAATTTTTATTTTTAGTTATACATGACAGTAGAATCCATTTTGATATAATTGTAAAAGCATGGAATAGATCTTATTGTAATTAGGACTCCATTCTTGTGAATGTATACTGTGTGGGATTTACTGTGATGTATTTATACAGCCAGCTGGTCTGTGATCCCTAACAGAAGCGGGGAAGAGAGAGAGAAGGTGAAATAGAAGGAGAAGAAGAAGAGAGTAGGAAGGGAAAGGGAGGAAGGGAGAGTGAACATGGCAGGGAGCTCCTCTTCCTCAGCTTTTCCCTTTTCCCCTGTGCGATGTTACCTCATGGGCCCGTGTATCTTCAGCCCTGATGCCTTAGTATACTTACTCAGCACACTGGGTACTCTGGAATTCAAACCCACATCATCAACTTGGGATGGAAACCCATCTCTTTAGCTTACTGTCCTTTAGGCACATGACTTCTCAAACTTTCATATTCTTAATTTGTTGGAGATGGATTATGATGAAATTTTAAGAGAACATCATATGAAGTATGTTGCGTGCCAAGTGTATAATAAACACCCTGTAATGGCAGGCCTTGTTATGAGTTCTTCAACCAATGATCTAATAACCTTGGGAATAGCCTTTCACATTGGTGGACTTCAAATTTCTCATCTCAGTAGTTAGAAGCTGGCTCTTCTTCAGTTATTGCCTTCTACCCTCTCAATGCTAGGCTCCACATATGATTTTTTTTTTTTCCCAAAAAACTAAACTAAAAAACTCAAATTAGTTGATCCAAACTCAATATAAAAGATGTACTCCATGAGCTCACTTTCAAGAGAGAGGTAAAGGGACTTGAAAGAGGAGAACTAGGTGCCATTGACTTTAGTCCACGTCACAGATAAAATCTGCTTCAGAATTTTCTTGGTTAACAACACACTGTTTTCTGAGATTCTCTGGGTACTAAATCTGCCGAATGCTTTTGTTTTTGTTTTCCTCCCTTACCAACTAATGTTTGTGTCCCTTGCTGCTGGGTTTTGAGCTGGAGCTGTGAACTCTTCTTTTGCTTGGTATCTAGCTCCTTTCTTCAAACATTGCCATAGAGAGATGCTGGCCCAAACCTAATCCATGAATCTTGTTCCTCGGCTATGCATACAGTATCCTCATGCAGGGGTCATGAAAAGCCAATAGGCATCCAACCTTCCAGCACATCAGCATGGCTTGGGTTCTATGGCACCTCACAGACTGCACATAACAAGGAGGACAGCAGGGGAGGACACACTGGAATTCCTTCCAGCGCAGCCAGTACAGACTCATAGGATGTGTTTCCAGACTGAAAGGGACCTAAAGGCAGCCTGTTCCTAACTCCTTCAACTTCCTGTTTCATATATGCTAGGGATTAGGATTACGTTTTAGGAAAGACATTCTACTTTGTATGATGGGGTTTCTTGATTTCTCACCAGTGCTTGGATTTCTGTTCCAGGTGTTTGCTGTTGTTGTTGGGTGGCGGGGGTGTGTGTGCACATGAGTCATTCTTTTCTTTTGTTTACATCACAGAGTTTCTATTAAATGAGAAGATTGCTTGGGATGTTGCAAGCCCTGTGAGCTGCTGAAAGCACATTAAGGAAGTGTGGATACTAACTAAATCACTCCCCAAATTTTGGTTTTATCACTTATCCTCCCCTTTCCCGACTGTAGAGAGAACTCTTACCTGTTTGAAAGTCACAGAACCCAGAATCAAAAAGGGCAGGCAGCTGGCTGGTTCTTCTGGCAAGATTTACATGACTTTGGAAGTTACTGTCCCTCTTAAGTCATGGTTCACTCATTTGAAAAGTGAGATGAATGACAAGTCTTGGTGAGCTTTGGATGGGACCTCAAAAGTTTTGCTCATATTTAAAAAATGTAATAGGCATACAAAGTACTCATAACTTCACAGTATTATCAATATATCAGAGTGTTCTGACCAAAAGTCCCTACCCTTCAGACCTCGGTCAGTAGGTATCCTTCCAAATCTGTATACATACACAGAGAAAGAGACACAGCCTCATTACTCATTGATTATTATCCTTTACATGGTTTCCTGGCAAGTATGCAGTGGTTTATCTGGTGAGACAATTTTGTCATTAATCAATGACCAGAGCCCAAAATAATATCTTTCATCCCTTCTAGTGATAGTCTTGTGAAAGGATAGTGTGGCTGGCATGAGGGATATTTTTCTATTCACAAAGGAAAAGATAAACAATTTCAGATGGGCTCCTGAGTCCCATCGTTCCAGACACCACGTTGAGGATTGCTTATCACTTTAGTAGAACAAACTCCACCCAGATTTATGAGGTCAGTCTGTCCTTAGAGAAGAAATGCAAGGGATTCATGGATAGCTCTATAATTTGTCCATCTTCCTCAAGCTTATCTTTGTGCTTTTGTGGACCAATTGTTGTAACTGGACTTTCTTTTTTCTTACTCCATCACTGGAATAGAAGATAAATATAGAGCTGGGTGTGATGGCATGAGCCTGTAATCCCAGTAACTTGGGAGGCTGAGGCAGGACGATTGCAGATTAGAAGCACCCTCAGCAATTTGGTAAGGCCCTAGAGAACCTAGTGAGAACCTGTCTCAAACAAACAAACAAAAAATTTAAATAAGGGTTGGGGATGTGGCTCAGTGGTTGAGCACTGCTGGGTTCAATCCCTGGTACAATAAATAAATAAATAAAGCAAATGAATACTATGAATATAAACATATTGACTTTAGTCTCCAGAATGTCATCTTCTCTTCAGAGCTATGACTACTTTGTAGGTCCTGTTCATTTTATACGTGGCAGAAGCTAGTTCTCTAGGACAGAGAACACTTTTATGGACACTTAAATACTATAATGTTTCCCTATTTTTCTGCCTGTGGCCTGTGAATAGCTAAGCATTGAAAAGCCAGTTCCCTATTTGATGACTCTACCTCTATGCAGCATACTGAAGACACAAATAAGCTCTCCATTCAGAAGAGTGAGCTCCCTACCTACCCAGCACGATGTGGGCTCCATGGTATGGGCATTTCTGAATGCAGCAATAAGGATAAGTAGGCTCACTTATCCTTTTCAATCCTCTTGTAGAACAAGTGAGGAGTGGTTATTAAACAAAGAGACAAAGATGCTGCTGGAGCTGGTGAGAGGAAATCTAGGCTGGGGATGTAGTAACCAGGATATAATTTCTTTCAAATCTGTAATGCCTCTGAGTATTCTAATACTTTTATTTCTGTACCGACATGAACCTAACAGTGTGGTCAGTTGAGTGATGTAGGTCCATTTTTTGATAAAAATGTGACGTGCCCAGAGTGTTAGTGCCATCTCATAGCCAGAATGTGAATCTTGTTTTCTGTCACTCAGAAATTGCACTGTCTCCAATTCTAGATCATTTCATTCATATAGAATGCATTCCTAACTCACCTTCAGAACTCACCAAAGTTTAGGAAAAATAACAAAATAACTCCCAACCTAATGGTAGGAAAAAATCTCAGAGCACTGGAGAAACAAAATGCTATTCATTCTATCACATATTATTCATCATCAACTTTGTCCAACGAGAGATTAATGAGTAACCCAGTATAACATATACCCATGGTCAAATGATTTTAAGGACTAAATATGGCCAATTATAGATAACATCATGCTAACTGAATCCAATGAGCACCCTAGTTATTGTCATAAGACATATGCCTTCTGCACATTTCAGAATCTTAGGGGTATATTGATCTGGGGCATCTCAGAAAACCCCTGCAAGTATGAATTGATGTGTCTTTTATTTATCACCATTGATGGGTATTTTTAAGTTTAAAAACCAATGAAGTCTTTTGAGCACTTCATTGGGTAACATATGAAGCTGCTAGTTTGAAGTCTAGTCTTTGTTTTGAGCAATGTGATCTAAGAGGTAGGGAGGTATGCTCTCAGAATTTCCTAGAAATACCCCATAAGAAAGACACATTGCAGACCTGTGGTGTTCAGAGTGAAGCCATACCCTAACTAGTAGGAAACAATTCTCATTTTAATATGGTTCTGATGTGCTAGCAGAGATTGAGCACCTAACCAAAGAATATTAAAGAACTATGTGACTTAACCTGCCCATCATGACCTTGGTGCTCTTGGCTCTACCAAGTCCTAACACTGAGTATGCACAGTAGCAAATCTATGAGATATGATCAGATCCATTGAGATATCAAATCCATTGATATGAGAATAGTGTATTTGAGATAAGACTTGAATAGGTCTGAAGGGCATTAATAAGTATGAAAGTATGTATCTCAGACTTCATGTCACAATCTTCTTTATCACTATAGCAATTACACAATACCTAACCAGCCAGCAGCAGAGACTCACAACATTCTTCAGAGGGAGCAGCCAGCAATATGATGGTTGTCCAGTGAGCAGATACATGTTTTTAGATAATTAAATTCATACTGCATACATGGATTCTTCTCACAAAACATTTACTCATTAGTATCTTTTCCCATATAACACTGTCTCAGAGAATGGTGGAATTTTATTAATAAGGAGATTCAGCAGTGGGCCATGAACATGTATCCAACCGCACAAGAAGCAATTGGCCTGGTAGAATAATAAAACAGCTTGTTGATGGCTCAGCTAAAATGTATCTGGGGGACAACAAGATGTCTTAGAGATCTTTCCTTTAGGATACGAATTACAGTTGGATTAGGAATGAGCCCCAAAGGTTCATTTTTGCAGACTTGGTCTCCAGTGAAGTCATGTTCAGAGATGGTTTCTTTGGGAAGTGACTGGATCATGCAGGCACTGACTTCATCAGTGGAGAGATCTGTTGATTAGTTCACCACTGAATGGGCAATTAGGAGGTGGGACCCAGTTGGAGGAAGTAGGTCACTGTGGTGTGCCCTGGATTGATATATCTTGTCCCCAGCCTCCCCCCACTTCTTCCCAGGTGCCATGAAACGAGCAACTTTGCCCCACCATAATGTCTTGGTCACTTCAGGCCCAAAGCAATAGCTGACCTTGAACCCCAAACTTCTAAAACCATGAACAAAAACAAATCTTTCTTCTTTTAAATTGATTTTTTCCTCAGGTATTTTGTCACAGTGATGGACAACTGACTAACACAATGTAGTAAACAGCAAAGTGCTGCCTGTTAATGAAGAGAATCTAGAATGTGTAGTGGAGGAAGAATAACTGTCACTTACAGAACAACCTCAATATCAGATGCTGTAGCTTTGAAAATTATCAGTTGAGGCCTCTAGCAGATGACAATTAAGTAAGATAGTTTAGGTCATTCTGTATCCGAACAGATTTGGGATTTTCTTTTTTCAGAATGAATGAAATATCTTAGAAAAAAGTATCATAAATGTATTTCAAAATGCCATAGAAAGTAGCAGAGGACCAGATATTTTGGATAAAAATACTTTTTAGAGAAAAAAAAAAAAACATGGAGCAGCACAGAGCCTACTAAGCTAGACATAAACCTCAGTATCCTTGACTACCTCATGTGTACCTTCTATTTAACATGGAGACCACTGCTACTTGTTTCAGCACCCTATTTTTAAACCCATTCTGATCTCTATTCATGCCATATGTCCTTCTTTGGGCTTGGGTCAAATATCATTTTAGGGATCTGCTTCACTGAATGGCCATCAAGGGTCAGATACAGTGACTTGGAGGTTGGAAGGAATCAGAACACCCTGGGTAAACTCAGACAAAAGTGAGGCAGGACATGAGAGGGAGACAGGCATATAAATCCTTCCTCCTTCTCCTTTCTGTGAACCATCTGAGATGCAATTTTCTGTGTAGCCCATGAAATACAATGTTATGTGCTAGAAAACATTCCTTGCAAACCTCCAATGGTTTCTCTTCCATGCTTATAGTAAAGAAGTGACCAGCAGAATAACTCAGAGAATTACCTTTATCTTTCCTCATTGCAGTTCTTTCTTACTTTATTCTTGTTGCAGTTCTTTCTTTCTTTATGTGTATCAGCTGAGTTAACCCTGCTCTAAAATATAGTTCAGTGCTTTTTTTCTTTCCTTGAGCTTTGCTCATAGAAAACCCGGGCTAAGAGCATATCTTAGCTACTCCTATCCCAGTGTCTTGTGTAGTAGTGTGCACATTTCAGTCCTCACAAAATTTGGAAATATTAAGATAAATTGAATCTTTGAAGTAAAATAAATCTGTTCTTACCAGGAGTGTTGGCATTTGTAATTTGTTTTTTAATGTGAGACAAAAAGTTTGTATTAGCAATAGGAGAGGAAATATTTGGAATCGAGTTCCCTTTCCTGTAGTTTAAAATCATAGTGCCTAGACCATATCTTTTTCAAGTAGCTAAAGCTGAGAATTGTTCTGGATAGCCTTGAGCAGTTAAAAGATTATTACACCAGCTCCTCTTTGGGAAAAGCACACATACGATCAAATGATTGACTCTCCTGTAAAATTCCCCCAAGACACTCCTGAAAAGTATTCTAGTTGCCACTTCTCTTGATTTATTTTTGTGCAGTGCAGATTCTAGATTATTCCTTAGGGGGAACAAAAACCAAGGTTTTATGAAACATAAAAATCTTAGAGTAAGATCCTGTACCAATTCTTCTGTGCGAATAAATATTCCTATATAATTAAGGATCAGAGTAAGAGCTAGCTTGAGGCTATGTTACACTGAGCCCACCATAAAGGGTGTGTCCAAGGAAGGATCTCATAGACAGGTAGGGCAAGTTGGAGACTTGTTATCTCAGGCTCAATTTCCCTCTCTAGTGGAGAGCAGTATGGGTGTCTTGCCAAAACAAGGTATATGAGATGATTTTTTTGAAGTTAATCTTTATCATAAAATGACAGAAATGAGCTCTTTATAATTAAGGTAAAAAATGTCATAATGTTCTAAACATATCATTATAAGGATTCTATATTTTCTCATCTCATGCATGATCAGATCTATGGAAAACTGTATCAAAGTCCTTTTGTCCCATCTCATATAATTTGGTAATTACTTCTCAAGGTATTTAGCCATCTTGGTTCACTTATAACAGTCTAGAATACAAAAATCGTGGCATATCCTTGACTTGTTACTCATTAGTTGGGTCACTTTTCTTAATTTCAATTAATCTAGAAAACTATATGTAAGATCCCTATCAGTTTTTATATCTTGAACTTTATTTATGGTTTATTCAATCTTCATAATGAGAATTTATGCCTCTGTTCACAAGACATTTGGAATCATAAAATTGCTTCAAGTTCAAGTGAATTGCTTAAAAATTCACTAAAGACATTGACTAGAGTCCTGTCACTCAAAGGGTGATCAGGCCATATCACAGTCATCTGGGAGTTCCTTAGAAATTCAGAATGTTTCAGAATGTTAGTAACTGTCCCAGATTGACTAGCTTAGAATTTACATTTTACAAAGATCCCCAGATGATTTTAACACACATTAAAATATAGACTTGAGGATGGACTCCGGGAAATTTTCCAGGTCTGATTTCAAGATTCACTGAAAGCTCACCTTCTCTTAGTACTAGGACTAATTCATAATATTAACTATTATAAGAAGAAAATGGAATATATTTGATTCTATAAAATTTAAGAAGAAACATATCTATCCTAATTATTCTTCTTTCTCAAATCTTTGTAATTCTATAGGCTTTGTGCATGGCAGGTTACTGGTCCTTCAAAGATACCTGCTGTTAACCCTTGGACCTGACAATTTTACCATATGTAGCAAAAGAGATTTTGTAGAGAAGATTAAATTAGAATCTTGCAATGCAGCTTTAATTCAGGATTGACTAGACAGGCCAAATGAAATCTCAGAGTCCTTGGCAAATTGAGACACAAGGGTTGCTGAGTCACAGAAAGAGATGAGATGATAGAATGAGAGGCTGAAATGATGTCATTGCTAGAACGGGGTCAGGGACAACAGAATGCAGGATCCTTCTACAGATGGGAAAAATTCAGGAGTGGATTCTCCACTAGAGCCTCAGAAGCAGGGCAGCCCTGGTGAGACTTCAATTTTAGACCTATTAGACCCATTTTGTACATCTGAACTGAAGTGCTATTTTTAGCCACTAAGTTACGGCTAATTTGCCATAGCATCAATAGGAAATTAACACGGGCCATCTTTTTCCTCCTCCTTTTCTCCTTTTTTTGGGACGTTAGAATTACATTACTACTAGGAAAACAGAAAACCCAGTAGAAGAAATGGTTGCACAGGGTGATTAGACAAATAGTAAATTTAACACAAGATTGTTTTTCTCTCCCAACATAGCAGAGAAGCCATGGAAAACTGGAAGACCAATGAATCACTAAGCTGAGACAAAATTCTAGGGTACCCAAACCATGGCTAAAGACCATACAGGTGTCCCCACAAGGACTCAAGATCAGTGGCGAAAGACTGAGAGTGAAATGTCCAGAAGGATTGGAGTCATTTTCTTCTAGAAAAATGATAACAGAGATAAATATTAAGTTACAGAAAAAGAAGTTGCATTTTTTAGATACCTCTAGACTGGAAAATGTGCATCTTTCTCTCCCATTAAATTTTGAGTTTCATGACAGGGGCAAGATTTAGTCTGACATGTTTCTTATAAGTTAATATTCACCAAATATTTTAAATCAATAGGTACAGTAGCTATTGAAGTTCTCACCCATAATAGCATTCGTATATTAGCTCACACCATACTTTCCACATAGAAAAAAAAAAAAAAAAGAACTTAAAAAGCATCTTTCTGTTTTTTAATTTAAAAATTTGTTTTAAACAGTATCAGGAGGAGAGGGTATAAAAACTTTGGCTGAAAATATATAAGGTAAAACATGATTTAGTATAGATTGTTATATCCTTGGAAATGAATCTGAATTTTGCTATATTAATTTGAAATCAAAGCCAACTTATATTGAAAATAATATTATAAAATTTGGTCTGAGTGTAGTGTCTGCCTATGATAAAAATATGACTAGAAAATGCAGCTTCACAGAGTTAGCTATTTTGGTAGAAAACAAGGTCAATAAGAAATGCCTACGGAGAGACAGTTACATTTATTTAATTTGGGAAATGCCTCCTATCTCTATCCCCAAATATTTACAGTTTGAGAAACTTTCAGGAATAAAACTGATTAACCAATAGAAAGGATATAAGTTCACTGATCAATTGAAAACATGTGATTTATATTACAGAAATCATTAATTTAGTAAATAATATATATGTGTGTGTGTGCACACACACACATACACACACACAGGGACTGTGCAATTGTTAATTGATATCAACACGTTTGGTAGCTAAAGAAACTGAGCCTTAAAGAAGATGCTCCGACCTGAGTGTTAAGATTGGATCTACATCTCCTAAATTGCAGTCCAATGATTTATTCAGAATATGACTTTTTACTTTATAAAGAAGGAATAAAAAATAGTATAAGCTCATTTGTGTCCTAAGTAAGGCCTGTCAAGTATCTCTGTATACCTATTGTTTGGCAGGAGATTTTGTGGTTAGGAGCAAGCCTGGGCCAAGAGCCACATTGCATGGCTGGATAGAAACCTGAAAATCTTTAATTGCACCATTCTCTAAGGTAAACAATCCATTCAAGTGTGTTTAAAAATCAGGGCAAATGATGGCATCTTGATTCGGATCTGGCTATGTCTCTATGTGGGATTAATAAGATTATTTTTTTTCTTTTGTTTCTCTCTCTCTCTCTCTCTTCCTCCCCACCCTCCACTCCACTGCCTTTTCTAATAAAAAGTTCCTCCACAGAGGAGATGAAGGAACTCACAGGGCCTAATTTCTGTGACTTCAGGTTATCCTCAATTGACAAGCAGTGAAAGGTCTGAGGTTCCAGAAAGTGTATCACCTGTGAGGTGAGGTTGGCAGATGGAGTTGAAGTTTAAGTCATACACACTAATTATCAATTTGGACACAGGAGACATTAAGAATAATTTTCAATTAGGTTTGGCAAAACCTCACAAAGAAGGCTCAGACAGGAGGATGGTAGAGGGAGGGCCTGAATCATGTTTGAGAATGTTAAATTGAAAGAAAACTTAAATGCTGAGTTTAAGTGGGCTTTAGTGCATAAATATCACCATTAGGTGTTAGAAGGGCACAATTCAACAAATCAAAAACAATCACCCCTAAAAGAAGCAAGCTATCCTCCAAAAGTAATATTCAAAATAAATTATAGTTGACATTAAAAATTAAAACATAAGGTAAAAGCTAGGTAAGGTTAATCATGTTAAAATTAAACCCATAAGCTATTGGTCATCAAAACCTACCACAAGGACAGGGAAAGAGACAACATGAGCAAGGAGAAGGTATTTTTGTAACACATATGATTGACAGAGATCTCATGCTCATAATATAAGGAAAGCTCCAATTTATTAAAATTAAAGAGATGAAAATAAAGTAGCGAAAAGATGTAGATAAGCATTTCTTGGAAGTAGAAAAAAATACCATAAACATGGAGAATTGTTCAACTATATTATCAGAAAAATAAACATTAAAGTTACTCATCCAGTATCTCACATAGACCGGGTCAGTAAAATTATGCAGTGGGAATATATAACAACTTGATGAGAATCTGAAGCAATGAGAACTACTGTCCATAACCAGTAGAAGTGTAAATTGGTGCAAATACTTTGGGAAACAATGAAATGACCAGTGGACTTGAGCATGTTCATGCCACAACACAAGCAGCTCCTGTCTTTAGGGCATTTCTTAGGTCAATTTGAAATACAGGCTCTGGATAGGGAGCCTGACAGCAGAATATTCTCAGTGACAATGGCAGTATTAGTGAAATACTGCCAAAACTCTAACAAGACTCCTAAAGCACAAGAAATAAAATTTTAAAAATCAATAAATGGGATGACATCAAACTATAAAGCTTCTTCACAGCAAAGAAGAATCAAGAGTTGGAGAGAGAGCCTACATAATGTGAAGAAAACTTTGCCACCTGCAGCTCAGACATGGCATTAATTCCAGTATATACAAGACACTCAAAAAACTTAACACACACACACCCACATAAATACACACACACACACACACACACACACACACACAAATATCTATCTATCTACTTATATCTATCTATCTATCTATCTATCTAAAATTCAATCAATAAATGGGCAAAGGAACTAAATAAATACTTTTCAAAAGAAATATGAATGGTCAACAAATGTATGAAAAATATGTTCAACATCTCTAGTAATTAGAGAAATGCAAATCAAATTACACTGAAATTTCATTACACTCCAATCAGAATGGCAATTATCAAGAATGCTGTTGGTGAGAATGGAGAAAAGGGTATATATTCATATGTTGTTGGTGGGACTGCAAATTAGTACAACCAAAATGGAAAGCAGGATGGAGATCCTCGAAAACTTGGAATGGAACCACCATTTGACCAAGTTATTCCACTCCTCAGTATATATACAAAGGATTTTAAATCATCATATTACAGTGACAGCCACAGAAAGGTTTACGGCAGCTCAATTCACAATAGCTAAGCTATGGAGCCAAACTAGGTGCCCTTCAACAGATAAACTGGTAAAGAAATTGTGGCATATATACACAATGGGATATTATTTGGCCATAAAGAAAAAATGACTTATAGCATTTGCCAGTAAATAGAGGGAAATGGAGACTATCATGCTAAATGAAATAAACTAATCCCTCACCCCCTGCCAAAAAGGTCAAATGTTTTCACTGATATATGGATGCTAACCCACATGAAAAGGAAGGATGGATAAAAGTCCAGTGGATTAGACAAAGGAAAATGAAGGGAAGGGAAAGGAGGGAGGATGGGAAAAGGAAAGATGATAGAATGAATCTGACCTCACTTTTCTACGTGCGTATATGAATACACCACGGTGAATTTCACCCTTGTTCATCCACAATAAATTAATTTAGAAAATAGTGACTATGGACAAGTGGCAGGATGATCAATAAAGGAACGGGTGCAGAGGGAGAGGAAAAGGAAGGAAAAGGAGAGGTACTAGTGTCTGAATTAAAATAATATACATTCCATAATCTTATGTCAAAATAGATTTTACTATTATGTATAACTAAAAAGTACCAATAAGATTTTTAAAAATAAAGGAAAACATCCTAAATGCTCAGTTCAACTGAATGAGTAAATAAACTGAAGTGTTCATGATAGGGCATAGTAACCACAGGAAGCAAGAATTCAACATATCAATAAGGGGGAATCTCAAGATGCATATATGATTATCCTGTCTACACAAGGGTCAAAACCATCCATACTTAAATAATTTATTAAGAAGAAATACACATGTAGGTGGCAAAACTATTGAGAAAAGCAAGGAAATTCAGGGTTTGTGTTACTTATTGCAGGGACAGAAAGAAATGGGTAAGGATAGGTGGATGGATACAAAACTGTTAGTTCATTATTGGCAGCCCAGGTGTTTGTTTTATTATTATTTAAAGCACTGAAATGTGCCCTATATATTACTCAATTCAGATATCTTAATTTTAATGTCAGACATATTTTCAAAAGTCAGTAAAGTGGAGAAGATAAAGAATAACACAAGTTAGGAGTTAGGAGAGACAAGATAAACCAACCAAACCAAAGCTATAAGGTCTTGAGGACTCAGATATGGCTGTGTCTCTTCCTCTGGTAGTTGCTCTTTCTTATGGAGGTCCTCATGGGGTCCATCCATTTTAGTGTCAAGGGTAACTGACAAAGACTCAGACTCTCCACTCTTGTTGCTAACCAAGTTCACTGGTTAGAATAGTTGCTTTTTATGCTCGGTGTACTGTTCAGAAACAATTCTGGCTAAAACTCCTTTCTAAAAGAGATGTGGAGACCATAATTAATTTTGCCTCCTCTGATGATCCAAATTTTTGTTATACTTGTTGGGAAGATGAGTTTGAATCTGTATCAAAAGCTTATAATAAACTGCATTATATTGAGTAGCTATTTAACTTACATGGACTAGATTTCTTACTTCTTAGTGGGAATAATAATTCTAAATGCACAGTGCTGTTGTCAAAAAGAACACAAAAGCACAATGTGTGTGTTTGTGTGTGTGTGTGTGTGTGTGTGTGTGTGTGTGTGTGACTCATATGAGTGATTTTTTACTTTAGACTTACTAACTATCACATTTTGGAAGGAGAATTTCAGTTTGCTATATGGTTTACCTAAATGTATGTGTGTATGTGTGTGTACGTGTG
Organism: Callospermophilus lateralis; assembly: GCF_048772815.1. Classification (NCBI taxonomy): domain Eukaryota; kingdom Metazoa; phylum Chordata; class Mammalia; order Rodentia; family Sciuridae; genus Callospermophilus; species Callospermophilus lateralis. The sequence goes on along the minus strand of NC_135320.1, from coordinate 74,290,825 downwards.
CTTTTGTGTAAAAGGTACATGTAGTCACAAAAAAGTATAACCAATATAGAGTAACAGTTTCAAATATATCAACAGTAAGAGTTGAAACCCTGTCAATTTCTTCTACTTTGCACATTCTGCTCCATTTTTTAATGTCTCAATGTTTTTGCATCAACCTAGTTGTTTTCAGGCATCTCAGTGCTGGTAAGAACTGTAGAGCATGCTGAATCTCTTAGTTTAAAATTGCTCAGAGCTTAGTCCTCACTCTCTGTCTGTAATTCCTCTGGAGTCTATGTTTACAGTTCACGAAATTTAAGAAGTTCTTTCTGTCTTGGAAACACTCAACAGCGTGGCTGCTGCCAATTACTTATCACTGGGGAGTTTTGCTGATTTGCATCCTGTTGCATGGCTCTGCTCTCTGTCCTTCTGCATTGCATTTTCATCTGTTAACAATGACCTCTGTATTCTACTTTTGAGCCAAGATGACCAGTTGAAATTTGTATCCATTTTCTTTGGCAAGATGAAAATCTAAGATATATACCCATTGCAGGGCTTCCTGGATGCAATCTGAATGCCTGTTAAAACCTGAGGATTCTACCCATAAACATTTTGTATTAATGCTAGTGGAATAAGAAGCAAGTACAATTCATGCAGGACCAAGGATCCCTTTTTTTAAAAAAATAAAGACAAATTTTGATCCAAGTCTATGAGTTATTCATCAACACTTACCCTGTATATGCACAGGGGTTGGTTGGTACATGGTCTTTTGTAAGGCTACTAGGTATTCAGTGATCTTTCTTTGAATGGATTAATATATTAACAAATGAATAAACAGACAATATACCAATGACAAAGGTAACATTTTATTCATCTTTATATGACTCAACTCTGAAAACCTAATTATTAATCAAAAACATATGAGTTTCTAGGAATTCTTGTGAAGATAATCTTTAAAATAAACTTTTTATTTTAGAATAGTTTTTGATTTACAGAAAAGTTGCAAAGGTAGTCTAGCTAGTTCCTGTAAACTCTGCACCAGGGTCTCACTTTTGTCACCATCTTACATTATTCTCCTACCTTTGTGAAAATAAATGAACCAATATTGTTACTAACTAAAATTTACATCTAATTTGGATTCCCTTTGTTGGAGCTCACGTGGTCCAAGATCCTGCCAAAAGGTTCCTCTTCCCAGGTGACATAGATAACTCAGTTTCCAGCCATTGGCCATACCAAGCTCTGCATTGTACTCTACTACAAGAAGATAAGAAAAGTTCTGCAAAGTATGTTGAATGGCAAGTACAAAGATTAACAGTCATTTCAGTATCAACTTCATCTTTATGCTTCACATTTATTCAAAATGTTTAGTAACGATTGAATGTCAGTGGTAATAGTAGCAGAGAATTTGGAAACTGAGGAACCTAAGGTTAAAATTGTTTGTCTGTTTTATCATAACTAGAAAAGAGCCAACTAAAATCCAAATCTAAAACTTTTGACAATACTCTGTTATATAGAAAGCACAGATATCTCCTGTCTTTACTTACTGCTTTTCATTTACATTGAGCCCAACAGAGGAAATCAAAGGTTTGCGGTTATCAACAACCTTTTCTGTAAATAGTTTTATGTATAATAAGAATTGTAATGCATTTTGCTGTTGTGTATTTAAAAAAATAAAATAAATTAAAAAGAAAAAGAGTTTTGTAGGAAGTTTTTGAGGCTGAGCAGGTTCCATGTTTAGGGTCAAGACTACTCAATTCTGTCATTGTAGAGCAAAAGCAGCCATGGAGAATACATAAATAAATGTGTACGGGCTGTGTTTCAACAAAGCTTTATTAATAAAACAGGGGTGGGCTGAATTTGAAGCCAGGGCCACATTTTGCCAACTGCAGCTCTAAAAACTGAAAAAAGCCTATACAATAGCCTGTGACATATTAATAGATGTAGTTGGTGACATGGCCAACTCAAAATCTATTGATTTGCTAATCCCATTTTTATTTGAAGCTCACCTTTTTTTGTCTTTTAATCCTTACTTCATCATAAAAATAATTGCTTGGCTTTTTAAATCTCCTAACAATATTCTATATCTCACTGTAGCTTATAGTTACTTCTGACTTACCAGGATTGTTCACCTTACTCTAAAAATAAAAAGAAAAGAAAAGTATGCAGATCAAGGTAGTTTGATGCCATACTTAAGGACACAGGAAATTGAGCTAAGACAAATATAAGACCAGTGAGGCAGTGCTAGTTAAAGCTGTAAAGAGTTAATAAAACACATGTTGAAGATTCAAAAAAAAAAAAAAAAAAAACAACAGTGGAGACTGGAGATGTAACTCAAGGTAGAGTGCTTGCTAGGTAAGTGTGAGGCCCTGGGCAGTGGGGGGTCATTAATCTTAATGTCTTCCCATACTGAACTGTAATGATTTTACCTACCAATACCCTTCATGTCTTTGCTAGTCTATGCCATAATTTAAAAATCACAGTAAATAACACTTTGAAAAAAGTGTTCAAACTTCCCTTTTATTTTTATGTGATTTTTAAAAGTATGTAGATAAAAATCCTGTGTGGTCCTTGTCACACACACCGTATCAACAAAGGATAGAAGAAGCCAAAACTATGTGCTATAAGGGATTTTGGAAAGGCTTTTAGGGCTATATTTGTAAAACTTGCTTTCCTCTCTTATATAATCACGATAAAGAAGTTGGATTAAAATCTTACCTATTTTCACTACTGAACCATACTTAATTTAGATTGTTTGCAAGAATCAGCATATTTACGTGTAAATAACATGTGTTCAAGTATTTCTATGTCTCTGCGCAAACACATAAATGTACAAAAGGACTTTAAAAGGGAGCCAACAATGTGCAGTGCTCCTAACAAGCAAAATAGTCTCATAATGGTTAAGGAACTGGTCAATATTTTCTTTTTCAAGTTTCTTTGGATAATTCACGGGTGTATATAAGCTCCTCTATATATTCCAGTACTTGTTCAAACAACTGAATGGAACTTCTTTAAGACTCTGTCCCAAATTCAGCTCTAAGGGTTGAATTAAAATTGACCTTAAGTTCTTTTAGCCCTTTCTATCAGAAAGTCTATTTCCCTAACCATCAACTTAATGCTAGGCTTATGATACACTTGGACGAAGTGACTTTGTACCTCTGAGTAGGGCCTCAGAGGCCCTGTAGCTTCTGCATGTGAATTCTTGGAACACTGGAGCCATGTGGACAGTGGCCAGATGAGAGGCAGCGCCAATCACCAGACATGTGAGTGAAGCCTTCTTGGATCACTGGGCTCCAGTTACATGTCCAGGTGATGGCAGCCACATATATGACCCCAAGGGGACCCCAGAACAACTACCCAGCTGTGCTCAGCTTACTGAATGTGGGACAGGATCTTAAACATTCTATTTTAAGCCAAACATCTTGAATGTTGCTGCAAACAAATGGTAATTGATAAATGGAGTTAATAGAAATTCACAAAAATAATGTCCATGGAAAATACCTTAATGCTCACAGTTTAGCTACAAACTGATTATGGCAACTGAGCCAACTTTTTTGTTGAACTTTCTTGAGAAAAATACTAAGGACTACAAAGGGTTTGATTATTAAGTAAAAAGTATATATAATAAAACTAAAGAGCACAGTATATTGCTAGACTTTGAGACAAAAAAACTGATAACTGAATATTTCTCTTGAGCCCCAGATAGTTCTTTTTCTTTTTCTTCTTTCTGAAATTATTTTCTCATGTTCCCTGCTATCTTTCTATCTCTCTATCATCTATTTTTCTATCTTACCTGTTTATGTCTATGTCTATCTCTAGCTCCATCTAGCTTCCTCTCTCCCTTTATAAAATTCTTTTCCAGCTTGATTAACTTAGAGTTCTTAGGGCTAAAAATGGCATCGCTTAGTTTACAAATTCACATCTGTCTGTGTCCTTTGTCCCACTCAGCTCTCATTAAGAATTTATGGGCTCCATGATCATGATGTTAAGTGAAATAAGTCAAATCTGGAAAGACTAGTATCACATGTTTTCCTTTCATATGTGGAACCTAGAGCAAGGGAAAAATTCAAGAACATCACAAATGTAGAAAGGAGACTTGGTGTAGAGGAAATGGATTGGGCGGGAGAGAGAGGGGGAAAAAGGAGAGTGGAATTAATCAACTTATGTTAAATGCATGTGCAAATATGCTACAATGAAACCCACTACAGTAAAATGTGTATTGTTGCTAAACTTTATAGAATTGATATGCACCTAAAAAGAAGGGAATTCATAGGCTTCATTACAAATTTCTGGGGGAGGGAATGTGACTGCTTCTTTTGTTCTAATGTAATGGAACCAGAGAAGGAAATATGTAGTATAAGCATAGTTGCTCATCTCCTTCCCCTGTCCCACATGAACATCCTATGTTGAATGGACACCCTTCTCATAGAAAGTGACAATGTTTTATAGGCTGAGCACATAATGCACATTTGTATCTCCTCAGTCTACCATGTTAGTTATCATATTTTTTCTCATGGTCAATTTTAATTTGAGGCTTGTCTCTCCCTCCATGAGTGTTAAACTTCTCAGGTGCATAATGGGGAGTGATTCTTGATTTCTCACTGATTGTTACTTTCTCTAGCTAATACACCCCTGATGAATCCTCTCATGGTCTGGGAGATGTGACAGAACTATTTACTCTCTCACAATACTTCAGAAGCTTTATGCAAGGGAATGATGAAGACAAGAAAAAGCACTATTTTTTAAAAAATAAGCATTCAATTTGGTGATCTTAATCCATTTCCCTGAATATATACACTCCCCGGAATATATAACTGTATTTTGGTGTCTCTGCTTAGATATTTGAGAAATTTTCTTCAAAGAAATATAAAGAAAGTGATTATATATTTAGAATAGAAAAATAAGCTAGAAATTTTACTTGAAGATTGAATATTAAGGACTCACTGTTTCAAAAGATCTCCTTGGACAATTTACAGAAATGCTTACAAAAAGATGTTTCTTGATTGCAGTCTGGCTGTCTCTCACTGCCCCTAAAACACTCTTCAACCCCCAGAAGTTCTCTATAAGGGAAGGGCCTTGAAGATTAAACTTTAGTTTTAATGGGATATATAATCCTCACTGAAGCCATACCTCTTAAACTATCTGTTAATTCACCTATTAATCAAATACACATGTATTGAAAATTTATTGTGTACCAAGAACATAAAACACAATGGTAAGTAAAGCTACAATGGTAATCAAAATAGACATAACTACTCTCATGGTGGTCTTACCTTCTCATGAAAGGGAGCATCTTCCCTTTTCTTCCAAAACACTAGTCTCTGCAGTCATGGGTGGGTATCATACCCACAGATCTTCTTATCAGTGGTCCTCGATGAGTGAGTGATCCTCCTGAAATACTTATTTAAATCACTCCAAATATTCCTTAAGACCTCCTCTGACTCCCATTCTTGGGTGTAAAAGAATATGATAGTTTCAGAAAACCCTAAACATATGCAGTCTCTGAATTAACGATATGTGAGTGGGTGACCTTCTGTTTCTGAATTTGTGTATGTTCACAGGTATGGGTGTTTGTGTGCAGGCATACTGTAAATAATACTGGGAGTTGCAAAACTGATGTTTGTTAAATGCCCAATGTGTGTGAAACAATGTACTATATGTTTATTTAAACTACACCTAATGTGGCTATTCTGATTATGTTATCAAAGTAAACCAAAGAGTAAGTAAATTTCCCTCTTTCACTTTGGCACATGAACAATGTAATTTCTATGTTGAACAGAGAAGATAACATTACAGAAATTCTTGAAGGAAAATGTCTTAATAAAAATTTTAATTTAAAAGCTCTTCATTGTGAAGCAAATACAATGAAAAAATTTAAACATTAGTTACATTAAAGAGAAATACCTGCAAAAAGTATATCTTAAAAATCTGATGTCTTAAATTATTGTCAACTGTTTCTTCTAGAATAATAGGTGAAATTAAAACACCCAATCAAGTGGAAAAATACAAAAAAAAATTAGTATCTATGGAAGAATACGCATTCAAAAGAAAAACTCTTGAAGGAAAAATTTGACTTTGTGTATTTATTGACCAGAACTAATTTGTTCATGGTCTTGCACAATCCTCTCTCCTTATCTGTGGGAGGAAACTGTTATTGGCTTCTTATCAATACAATATGGTGATTTGGATAGAATGCCATGCCCTAGATTACGCTATGATATATAGCACTCCAACTTGCTAGCCAACAGGCTTTAGAGGCTTTTCTGGCTTCACACAGTTAAAGGACCATTATGGAAAAGCCCACATGCCCAGGGACTGTGAGCAACTGTTAGGAACTATGGACAGCCTCCACCCACAACCAGCAAGAAGCTAGGGCCATCAACCCACAGCAACAACAAAACAGATGTCACCAACAACCTGTGTAAACTTGGAAATGGTTCTCCCCAAATGGAAACACACCCAGCTGACACCTGGATCACAGCCTTTCTGTGAACCCAGATAAACTATGCCCCGATTCATGAAACAGGAACACTGTCGGGTAGTAAATATGTGTTGTTTTAATGCTTATGTTTTTGGTAATTTGTTATGCACCAATAAATAAGTAACACAATTATTTACTGAAAAATTGAACAGATTTCTCTATGAGGGAAGGGCAAGTCTCCTAAAATAAAATAGGTTTTCCTAGATGATTATATATATTTTTTTAATTTACATTTTCCAGCTTCATCTTTAATGGCCTGTGTAACTTGCCTGTCTTTTGACTTCCATAATGGTTTGGCAACTTAGATCCCAATTATAGATATATCCTTCAGCAACAGATTTGAGTGTCTTTGTTTTCAAAGCCAAAACTCCTGAGATCTTGAGTAATATTTGTAGGAGTATGGCTTATCTGTCAACCAAAATGTCTTTTCTCTGTTGCCATAGTTCTGTGCCAAGAAGGTGAAGTTCCCAAAACCCTCTCAGTGCTTTGATTGATTTTAATTACAGCGAAATCTATTGATATAAAGCTAAATATTATTTCCAACAGTAACAGTCTTGCATGTACAGAAATCTCTAAGAATCTAGGGAAATGGCTTCCCAAAACAAAGCCTTTTGAGTGGACTTTTTCAAAAATCATATTTGAGAAGCATTCTTCTATTCTCCAGCCCCTGTTCATTATTTTCACTGAGTGGCACCTCGTTAACCTTCTGATATTTTTTTCCTAGTTATGAAGTTCTTCTGTGCTTTTGAGAAGATTAAGAAAATTCAGCAGCAACACCATTATCATTTGATGCTAAAACTGCACCAGAAAGATGCAAAAATAAAAATATGTTGGAGGAAATAAAACAAAACAAAAGAAAAAACAATGGTCAGAGCCATGTCCTCAGAGGCCATCTTTTCAGTCTCCTTTAGTCATTACAACACCCCCTTGGCCATGACCATGCACCAAATATCTGTCTCCCTGGTTGAAGCCACAATAACTGGTAGTCAGTCTAGAGTTTCTTTCATTCTGGTCACACAATGGAAAATCTTGCAGAATGAGGGTTATAGTCTGCTCCAATATGCTATGAGTATTTTGTATTTTCCAGGTACAGCCATAGGAGTTGAAGATAGTTTCATGAAAGATATAACTTCCAAACTCAATTTCAAGTAATGAGTAGAACTAGAGAGAGAAAAGTTTGGGGAGATTATGTGAAGTGAGAGTAAGTATTCTGAAAACAATGGAAGAAGAAGGGTATAGTCAAGAAGCTTAGGGTAAGATTGAGGGTTGATTGTCCAAGAACAGAGAACCCTGCCCTATACCAATGCAGCACTGCAACTGCAAATATTGGAAATAAAGTGAGATTATAGTTGCTTAGAGGGAACTTCCATATGAAGTAAATCTGACTTTAAATTTACCTTTTATACGATGCATTTTATAACATTCCTGAATGATTTAAGAGTCACTCCTCCATCCTCCCATTATTACATTTTCCATAAGCTGATACAAATGCCAATTTATTTGCCATTCTCCCTTACTGGAGACAGAGATAAGATTTTTTTTTAATTATAAAAAGGGGGTGGCTGGGGTTGTAGCTCAGTGGTAGAATGCTTGCCTCGCACACATGAGGCCCTGAGTTTGATCCTCAGCACCACATAAAAACAAATAAAAAGAAAGATAATTAACAAGGAGGTGGGGAGGGTGGATCCAGGCAGAGAGATAACAGGAAAAGAGGAAGAAAAGCACAATTCCAAATCTACATTTCAGTTCCTGATTGACCATGGATTGCCAGGCTTTTAAGAAAGCCAATCAAGTGTCCTCATCTAAAGAAAACTAGAATTGTAACAGCTATCATTCTCAAAAGATAGCTGTGAAGACCACGAGAAACATTGAATATGTGAGCGCTTTGTAAAATGTAAAGCTGTCCAAAAGAGACTTGCTATTTCTAGGCTCTTCAGAGCCTAGTGAGACAATTATAAACAGAATGTTTTTAGAAAATTACATTCTGTGGGAAATATAAGTAGCTCTAGTTCTGTGAATAATCATGAAAATGCTATTTGTAAGTTAAAATAATCTGGATAATGAAAACTAGAGTTGCTAAAATAAATGTTCATTTAGTGATATACAAAACTACTGCATAGCCAAATAACAAAGTAGAAAGTCTTCAAGTTGTGAAGAAAGCTGGTAATATTATATGAACAGATTGCAAAAGACTAGTTTTGAGTGACCATGTATATTCATGTGCACATCCACGTGTAAACTCACACTTTTGTGTATATATGCAAAGACATATAAACAAATGTAACAAGATAGTAATAGTACAGATTACTTCCCTTATTCTCTCATTTACCTTCTCTCTCTCTGGTTTTTCTTTTTCTTTGTTTCTTTCTTTCTTTTTTTTTGGTACCATGGATTGAACCCAGGTGTTCTTACCCATTGATCCACATTCTCAGCCCTTTTAAATATTTATTTACAGATAGGGTGTTCCTGAGTTGCTTAGGGCCTCACTAAGTAGCTGAGGCTGGCTTTGAACTTGTGATCCTCCTGCCTCAGCCTCCTGAGCCCCTGGGATTACAGGCATGCACCACCATGCCCTACTCACTTATCTTATTTTTAATGAACAACCTATAAGTATGCACACATCCTCTCATGCACCATCAGCAGCTGTCCATTCCAAACCCACGTTCTTGCTTCAGGAGAGGCTGGGGAAGAAAAGACATCTGTGATTTGCTGCTTCTATATGGAAAGGAAACATTTTCAGAAAACAAGAGGAAGAGGATAGCCATTATGTGAATAATTAATATTTTGTGCCATAAAATATGATAATTGTGCACTAACCATTTTAAGGAAAGAAAATACATATAGGAGAACATACCCTGGTGGGAGAGAGATGGGAATAGGGTAGCATAGTCTCCATTTCTACTTTGGATTGGCTGCCTGAGATCTCAAATTGACACTCTAGTGTAATGAAGCAGAGGAAAGAGTGTGAAAGAAGTTTTCAGACCTGACTTTCAGTGAACTCTCAGCCCTCAGAGATTGTATGCCTAAAATATAGTGCTTATAGTGATTTACTTCCTAGTCAATGCAGAATGAGACTCCTTCCGCCTCGGCTATACTTTATGCTTCCATGAGCGCAGAGCCATATCACCCCGCCCACAGACAGTCAGATATGCTTTCCACATTTATCTCCTCTTGCAAAGTCAATGCCAAGTAAATGCACACATCCATTCATGCCATCACCTGCCATTGATTCCAAACCCCTGGAACTAATAGAGTGTTAACCCCTTTCAAAAACTATCTGGGACAGTTAGAAAAAAAGCAGAACTATAATGTGTTGAGTTACCTGCTATGATTTATTAACTAGTTTATACATCACCACAGCCTAGTGAGGCTGAAAAATCATAATTCCCATTGTGTAGATGAGCAAAGCAGACCCAGAAAAGTCAAATAATAAGGAAATGGTTAAGAAGCATTTATACCTGGACACATCTTACCCCAAAGACAATGCTTTCGCCTCTCACCATGCTGTTCTGTTTCTGAGATTGTTTTAAATGATAAATGATAATTCTGAATTCATAAGGGCAGGTCTTGTATGCCTTCATGCCTAAATACTGGGATGTAACAAATTAGTTCTTGTTAAGAAAGAAAGAAAGGAAGGAAGGAAGGAAGGAAGGAAGGAAGGAAGGAAGGAAGGAAGGAAGATTGATTCCAAAGTTTTCTGAACAATGTAAACACCCCTCCTCTTAGGAAAAAAAAAGACAAGAGAGAAAGAGAAAGGGGTGAGATAAGGAAAGAGAAAGGGAGAGACCGAGAAAAGACAGGGAGGGAGGTAGAAAAGAAGAGAAGAAGAACTGCAGAGGATATTTTAGGAGAATAATGATTCAAATATTCAGTAGAAATGGCTGAACGAGTTGAGGCTGCAATATACTCACTGCTCAACCTTTTCACACATAGATTTGATGGTGGATTCTTCCCATTTTTTAATGGTGTATACAGTGGGAGGCTGAGGGGGAGGCTGGTGATTGTATTTAATTATGTTCAAAGAAAGTCACGGAATACTCAGCAGATGTTGGGCTTGCAGCTGGAATCCCATACGAAATGACACTCCACTATCTTGCCTTCCACACCGTGGTGCAAAACAGGGCCCAGTGAATGTCCAGCAGACATGTTGGCAGTGGATGAGTGAGAAAAGATAACAAATCTTAAGGAAACATGTTGCCTATTATCCCTCATAATGAGAACTGCCAGGGTATACACTGAGCAGGCCTCTGGCTGCTGGGGGGACACAGTAGATCTTAATGTACCACACAAGGATGTCATTTGCTATCTGGAGCAACAAAAGAGGGGGAGGTCTTGGAATGAGGAAGACCTCCTTCCTTGATACTATAGGTTCCAGAAAGGACAAGTAACAAGGCTGTTTGCTCTCCCAAGCCCTGCAGGCATTCAAAGGAAGTCTGTCGGCTGCAATCAGGATGCCTAGCTTTAAAAAGTCAACCCTCTCAGCAGACAGCAGGACTCCATGATGCGTGATAGGATTTGGGCATGTTTCAGATTTACCACGGAGGCAGATTCACCTAAGGAGATGACAAGGAAGAAAATCCTAATGACTTAAAATTCACAGCCTCTTCCAGGGGGTCTTCAGTGGTGCCTCCCAAGCAGAATAGCCTGTTTCATGTTTCATAGGGAGAAAACTGATCCCAGTCCTATCAAATTGGCCCACCTCAGAGGTTTGCCTGGATGTGGTTCCAAACAGGTCACATTTGCCTCATCTCTCCATCTGAAGGCTTTCTCGGAGGAGAGTGCCCTTTGTATAGATCAAGTCAAAAGTTCCAGAGAGTTAGTGCCCAAAAGCGACTCTCAGAGGATGAAGAGCAGAGTGCATGCAGGAATACCTTAGCTTCTCCACTCTTGGTCTGGCAGCGCGATGGGATGTTCTGCATCTCCCAGTGAATCACATGCAAAATTAAACTCCAAACCTTGAAGTGGTCACACATGTATTAGACATCTACCGGTGGCTTCCCTCCTTTCTCTGTCTCCCTTCTTCATTCCTTCACCTTGATTTCTGAAATGACACCCCAAACAAATTACTTAAATCAAAACCCTCCTCCCGGAATCCACTTTGTGGAAACCAAGTTCAGGAAGACAGACGGAAGATTTCAGAAATTCTATCAATGTTCCTACTTGTACACCTTTGAAGTTCCCGACTTCGCCTTTTCCTTCAATGGAAAAAGCAGACAAATCTCAGGGTAATATCTGTGATTCTTCTCTTCATGGTCTTCAGCCAGCTCCCAACTGCTGTATGATCTCCATTCTACACAGCTAACCAACTCCAGAGCATTTTTTATCATTTCACTTACTTGGCCTTACTGTAGAGATTTCCTTCAACCTGAATTCCTTGCTTATTAAGCAGTATTTTTCTCAGAGACCTTCCTCATCTGACTTTTGACGCCAGAAGGCTCTTCATACTCCTCAGTACTAGAGTGAGAGTCTCTCTCTAAGTCCCTACAACTTTTTTTGAGTATCTCTATTCTAAGCTTATACAGTTTTTACTACGAGACTGTGAGTAACTTCTGAGTTAGCACAGTCTTATCTTTATGCTATTTCTATCTCAGATATTTAAGAGATATCCAATCAAACTGTGGCTTAAACAAACAAATGAATAAAGGAATGAACTATCTCAACTTCATTTTTAAAGACAGATATTTCAGGATTTATGCTACTTCCTTCTCCCAAGTCAGTTAATGTGAAACAGCAGAAATTTCCTTTCCACATTATCTGGAAAAACCAACATTTTTTTTTCTTATGAACAGGTGAAAAAAACAAAATATTACTATTTACCAGAAGGGATGCTTTGTTGAGAATTTGGCTTATGTCAGTCTTATTTTTCCAATTATTTATTTATTCTGATTTGTTGTACATGAAAGGAGAAGGCATTTTGATTCATAGTCCACAAATGGAGCATAATTTTTCATTTCTCTGGTTGTACACAAAGTAGAGTCACATCATTTGTGCCTTCATACATGTACTTAGGTCTTTATAAGGCTCATATTTCAAGAGTAACCTACCCTAATTAACACAAAAAAAGGGGTGATATGGAGATTGAGGTTGGTAAATGGGATCTGGTGAAATAGCAGGAAATTTTGGAATCACAGGAAGTAAATTTAGTTCCTAATTTTGTCAGAGGTCTCAGTTAAGCCTTAATGTGGTTGACATGTGTGGTGTCCCCAAAAAGCCCATACATGAGACAATGCAAGAGTTTTCAGAAGGGAAGTGATTAAATATGACAGGCATAACCTAATCAGTGGGTCAATTCTTTGATGAGGATTAACTGGATGGTAACACTAGGCAGGTCGTATGTGCCTGGTCTGGAGGAGATAGGTTGCTGGGGGCTGCTTTCGGAGTGTAAATGCAGTCAAGATATTTCATTCCTTTATTCATTTATTTGTTTAAGTCACAGAGTTTGATTGGATATCTCTTAAGTATCTGGGATCGAAATAGCATAAAGATAAGACTGGGCTAACTCAGAAGTTACTCAAAGTCTAGTAAGAATATACTCTGGAGAGTAGAACTTTCTCTTTGCTTCCTGACTATCATGGACTTCCTCTTCCATGACCTTCCACCATGATGTTCTGCCTCATCTTGGGCTCAGAGCAATAAAATCAGCTGTCTATGGAGTGAACCTCTGAAACTGTGAGCTAAAATAAATGTTTCCTCTTTTAAGTTGTTTTGTTGGGTCTTCTGGTCACAGTGATGAAAAAGCTTACTAAAACAAGCCTCCTGAGATTTTTGGCTTCTGTATCTACAGAAATGAGCATATTATTTAATTTGCAGGTATATTTTGAGGGTCTCTGTGAAACATTAAAGGCAAAATGCACTTTGTAAAATGTCATATTGTATATACATGTCTCTCCATATGATTATTTACTTATCTATAATTCTTATAATTTTAATGTTCAATATTACAAGTAACATGGGCCTTCAGAAACACGAACATCACAAAATACAACCTAGAGATAGATACAGGGCTTTTTATGAAGCCAAAAATTAGAGAAGGATTTTGCATTTGTGTTAAAGTTCAAATAAATATGTTAATTTAAAAAATTCCCTGGAGATGTGACACTTCCATTACTTGGATGCCTTCACAATTCTGATAGGCAAGTTTAGAAAGTGTGTACCTAAATATGCAAAGCCATATGAGAGTATATATTTTTTTCTTCAAAATACGCAAAAAGAAATTGCTTTGATTACGACAGCACAAATGAGTTTTTTTTTTTTTTTGTTCCAACAAAAGTTGATTCCAGGATTGATACTTGATATCTTCCTTACTCTCAGAGAATGATTCAAGTGGTTTCCCAGGGTGTTGCAAAATGCAATGCTTCTGGTTGTGATTATTTCCAGGAAGGGGGAATTGCTCCCCAAGAGAATGTGCCAGTAGTACTCTATGGCATGTGGGATTATGCAACCCCATACACTGACCAGAATGGAATATTTGTCTGCATATTCAGCAGTCAGGATTTATGGAGTGCTGTGTGTCATTTGTCTGCTTGAGGTTTAGTGATGCAATGGAATACAGGCAAACAGAAAGGCTCTCAGGAAGATGCACGTAGGAAAGAGAGTCGCAACAGTATTAGGACATGACCCCAAATGCAAAGGGTTAATGATAAAACAGAACTCAGAAAGCATTCACTATGAGATAAAGGTTGGTGGAAGTGCACACAGGCTTACTAAGAGGGTGGGAATCCAGAGCAAGTGATAGGAGTCCAGACTGCTAGTAGGTATCAGGGAATATAGGAGTGGGTAAGACTGTCTCAGGCATTAGACAGAACCAGGGCCACATCTTTAGTACATGGTAACTGGCTTGAAAATAACAAAGCTAGATCTTGGTTTTAGAAAAATGGGACCACAAACAAATTCACCAAAGAAAAGACTGTACAAGGAACAAAACAGGGATCTGACTCTCAAATGTCAGTTACAAATGTAAATCACATCTTAGAAATAGGGTAAACCTGAGTACACAAAGATTGTATTAATTAGATCATTTCTACCTAAAGCTAGAAAAATCTCTAAGGATGAGAAGTTGGTCAAATATGTAAGTTAAGTGAATGTGGTTCTGATTTGGGAAAGCAATGGTATTCTAAAATCTAGGAGAACACATTGTGTTTTATTGCAGTATGATACTAACTGGTCTATCAAATTCTAGAGAATCATCACAGCATAAGGCATTTTTCTGTGTCTTCAGAATCATTTTCTCTGAGAAACCTAGTCTTCAGTGTACTGCAAACTTCTAAAATAAAAAGAGAAACTTTAATTTTTTTTTTTTTGGTAGAGTTTTGGGATTAACACTCTATCAGTGATTTTGCTGTGAAGGCTAAAGTGATGACTTGTTCAAGTTTCATGGTGGAAATTGTGCTTTCCCAAATCCATCTACATTTCAGCTGGAAAATAGCTCTGGCTGTCTCAAAACCCAAACATCTGGAAGAAGGTTTGATTTGGCCATCTCCCTGCCTCTTAGGTCTGGACCCTTTTTTAGATAGTAGATTAAAAAAGATGTTTTTTGCTGTCCAAGTTTAATATATTATTTTAACCATCAAAGCTCTGGATAAAATAGACCAAATAATGTATAAAGACAAAAACGTAATTTTAGCTTATTTTATTTAAACATTCTATATCCACTGCAATGGTAAGACCAATGGAATTGAGAAATTCAATTAATAAACTGCACGATTTGTTCCTACAAATATCAATCTGACAGTTCCTTCATTTGCAACCAAATGTCAGTTGGCCAGTAATTAGATGACTAATTTGTTCCATGATTGGTCTAAATGGATCTCTTACCTGAGTATAATGTAGACATAGGATCTGGAAAGAAGAACTGAGCTTAACATGTTTGCATCTAATCTTGAATTTCATTCTTTTTGGGTTTATTTCCAAGGTTTTGTAGAAGGTACTGCTGGGAGAACACTCTCAGTTTGATTTTCTAGTGTCTAACTGTTTACTTACTCAAAACACAATTTCCTTATACTTTCTGGTCCTTGGTTTGTTTCTTCACCTGTTGAATGTAGACGGTAATAACTAGTTGTAGGTTTGCTTTAATGATTACAATATATATTTATATGGAGACAGGTTAAACAGTAGGTACTCATTATATGGTTGTGATTATTTTTTATTACCTACTATAAAGTAGAGATCAGATTGGCACCAAGCAGAGAACCATTGCCTTAAATGACATGGATCTACAATGCCCGGTCTTTGAAAATCAGTGAAAGGTCTAGGGGACATTTGACATCAGTAAGAGTAAAATATATTCCACTGAGTACATTTGGAACTCTGTTGTGGGAAAAGCCCATTCCCTTTCTTCCTTGTAAGGATCCCACATAAATATCAGGCAAATATTATCCCACTGTCCTTTTCCTCAGCTCACATGACAGAAAATCCTTGCTACAGGTTTCCTGATGGAGTTCCCAAATCTGTTTGCCTGTTATCTGCTGGGAAGGAGGTTTAGTAACATCCTCATTGCCTTTGTTCCAGCCACCCTAGAGTTGGTGCTCAAAAGACTAGAATATTGATGTCCATCTATTCCATCATCTTTTCTATCTCCATTCCCTTCCCTTACCCTCCCACCCTTTTTCCCTATCTAGAGTTCATATAATCCTCCCATGATTCCCCTCCCAATCCCTCTATGAATCAGCCTCCTTATATCAGAGAACACATTTGGCATTTGTTTTTTGGGGATTGGCTAACTTCACTTAGCATTATATTCTCCAACTCCATCCATTCACCTGCAAATGTCATAATTTTATTCTCTTTTATTGCTGAGCAATATTCCATTGTGTATATATACAGTTTCTTTATCTATTCATCCACTGAAGGGCATCTAATTTGGTTCCACAGCTTAGTTATTGTGAAATGTGCTGGTATAAAAATTGATGTGGCTGTGTCCCTGTAGTATGCTGTTTTTAAGTCCTTTGGGTATAGACTGAGGAGTGGGATAGCTGGGTCAAATGGTGGTTCCATTAAAAAAAAAAAGACTAGAATATTAATGATAGTTTACTATCTCTCATATTCTTTACCTGCAATCAAATTTAATGATCCATCCAGTAGGATAATTTTCTCAAAATCATAGTTACTCATAATGTAAATTATATTTCTAAACAATGATGTACATATTTTAGCTAATAAGAATATTAAATACTAATATAACAATGTATTACATATTTTTTGTTCTATTATCATATTTTAAATAAATTAATAAGATATTCTTTCTTCTTTATAAATTATCTGAAACTCTAAATTCATGAACTCATTCAAAAATTATTCTTGAATAACAAATACCCTATAGGCACTGTGTTGTTATTATTGTTTTCTTTTCTGAGAAACAATAAAGAATAAGACAAATCCTGTCTTCATGGTACTTAAAATCTACCAAAGGAAATATAAACTACACAATGTATCAACCTAATATTGAGTAAAAAATGTTTTTCATTAAATGCAGGAAGTCAGAGGAAAGGAATGTTTTTCTGATGGAGAGAGTATATTTGTTTATAGAAATATCTTGGTGACTTCTCTTGGTATGAACAGGCACACCCTCAGAGAGCCATGGTTGAATGGCTCTTGAGCCTGGTTGCATATTAGAATAACATAGGTAAATTCTTAAGAAAACAACACCCAAAACACTAAAACTGATGCCTGAGCCACAACCCAGAACTTCTGATTTTATTGCATTGGGACTTTTTTAGGCTTACTGGGTGTTTCTAATGATTAGTGAAGAGGAAGAAATTCTGGGCAAAAACATAACAAGAGAAGGAAGCAGAAGAGACAAAAAGAAGTAGAAGACCATGTCAACAGGAAGAAGAGGGAGAGAGTGGGTTGATGCTTAGAGACATCCAGGACTAACAAGTCCATGTGCTAAGACAGAAAACTCCTCCAACTACCACCAGCATCACTGCCCCCAATTCAGTAAAGTCTATACTGCACCAACATGTATTCAGAGTTCATATTCTAAGAGCATCAAGAAGAGCAAAAATGGGTCAGGTAGCAAGATGTAATAAAATAACTTATAAGCAACCATGGTGGCGATGTGAATACAGGAATGATCAAGAAAAATTATTTTCTATTAATTGATAAAAACATTTACAATATTATGGATCTCCATGTATGAAGTGAAAATTCAACATATTCATATTTAAATATTATAGAAAATCATGATCCAATCGTTCAAAAGGATATGGTCAGGGCCAATTATATGACATAGTAATGTGTGCAGAGGAAAGAAAAATGCTGAGTTCATGTAGCAGGGTGAGCTCAGGAACAGCTTCCTGGGGAAATAATCTGAGACTGGGCAAAAGACTTGCAGTGTGTGTGTGTGTGTGTGTGTGTGTGTGTGTGTGTGTGTGTTTAACAAGGAATTAAGTAAACCCAATGATGGTGAAACAGAGGAGGACCCACAGAGAGATGAGACAGAAGAATTAGGTAAGTCAGATAATTTGTTAGGTAGAATATATGATGGAGGTTTGGGCCTTGGGAATGCTGAATTTTAACCAGAAAAAGAGGACAATAACAAATAACAGGCAGGGCAAAGCTAGGAAAATATAATATGAAGATTATAAGGAGGTGCCCATGGTTTATGTATGTACAAACCATGCCTGTGAAAGGAGGCCATCATCTTACACCAAACTATTTTCCCCCTATGACTAAAGAGACTGGACCAGATTCTTCATGAAAATTCACATACAGTAAGTGGGTTGAGCATTGGTTAGTTGAAAGGATCAACTCTGGCATGTGACTGGCAGGTACAAACCTTGACTTCAAGGAACAGGCTGGGGGACTGTGAGTCACTTCTCCTATCTTTTTCTTGATCTCTCCAACTGTAAAAGAGAATAATAATATAACACCTCCAAAGACTTGCAGAAAATAATTGAAGTAATATGTATATTAACTGATCATTCTAGGCCTTATAATAAAGATTATATTAGTACACAATGATATCATGTATCATAATGCAAATTTTTTATTGGTGCCTGAGGAATGTTTAAGTGTTCTGTATAAGGTGAAGTGTGTTGATTAAGAAACATTGTTATGATGATGCCCAGGATCTCCTGGTTATGGGATATGGGCAGATAGAAATTAGCACAAATTCTTCCTTAAGTATTCTCATTTATTTTTTATTGGCTTACTTATTAAGACATTTATTGAACTTATCTTTGGGAGACATAGTCCTATATTGTTGAAGGGACTACTATGATGAATTATAAATTGCTACTTCTCTGAAGGCATTTGTAAACTAAAATACAATGTATAAAAATATAAAAATCACCAAATGATGAAGTAAAACATTGTTAAATGCCTTAAGAAATCTAACAATGTGGATGTGTAACTGATGTGATTCTGCAATCTTTGTAATGTTTTGAATAACCAATTAAAAAAAAAAAAAAGAAAAAAGAAACAAAGCTAGATTTTACAGTAAGATAAAGAAGGTGTTTTTCAATTGTGGTAAACTAATGTTCTCTGAAAAATTTACTTCTCAGAAGGTTTTTTCCATTTTGTATACAGCTCCAATGATGTTTCCTCCAATGAGTAAATGATTGAAACAAAATTTGCCTTTGAGACCTAAGCAGTAGTCCAACTTGTTTTTCTAGAGCAACGATGTGACAAGTTAGTAATGTCATAAGAGGGGTAAGCATAAAATAAGTGGAGGACAGAAAATGCCGTGGAAATTCATACACACTATAGAAGCAGAGGTGGATCCTTAGCCTTTGTTTAAACTTTGAGTTGTTCTGATCCAAGTCTAGAAATTCGAATGGTTTACCATAGTGACATCAATCTGAGGTAAGACTTCTTAGCATAGTTGCTCCCATTGGCAAAGACACTGTTTTTGGAGACGCACATTTGACATATGAATCATCAGACTCCCTACATCTGATTCCATGTCTGTGAAGCAAACTTCTGATTAAGATTTGGCTTCCCATGCATATCTGTCTACAGGGACTCAAGGGGCTGATTTTATAGACTTTGAGTATATCCAGTTTTCCTAAAACCATGCCATAGCTTCTGATTATAATTTGGCATTCTGTTTGTCTTGATTTCATGAAGAAAATAAGTTGGTTACATGAACAACTTAAATGTCTCTGGTTGTGTGATAATGATTTCTCATTGCAATTTCAAAATGTGATATTTCTAAACATCAGTTTCCTACTCTTGGTCCATTTTAATTTGTCATGAGACGGTTCTGTTCTTGTATGATGACAAAATTGGATATATGAGCTGCATCACTGAGAACCCCTCAACACATAGCTCTTTCTTACAGGAATGATAAGCCACCACTCTGCAACTGTAACAAAACCATGATGTTGCCTATGAGAATTTCCTTTCATCTCTAACTTTAGTTTAGTTCTGTCTGGTTCAAGAACTTTTTAGTCATCCCCAAAATACAAAGAAAAAGACATTCCATGGGTGGCATATCTGTTAGAGCACAATTCATCATCCTGTAATAAATCAACTCCTAACTACAGTGGTTTAAATAAGATAAAAAAATTATTTCCCTCAGATATCATAGATATCAGATCAGCCATATTACAATGGCAGATCAAGGATGGGGAAGCTGTTTACATTCCACGAGGCCATGCAGGTATCCAGGCCTCTGCAGTACTTCCGCTGTCTTCAAAGTGTGACTTATATTTCTGAACTTGTGGGGCTGTTTTTGCTATTGCCAGAAAGTAGGAAAAGAGGAAAGAGGAAATTTAGCAAAGGAATCAAAGAGTTGTGTGTCATTAAGCTGAAGATTTTGTTCCTATTTTAAGATACTAAAAAGAAGTATACTTATAGCATAAGATTTATGTGAATATTAAATGAGGTCATACATGCACTCATTTTAGCAAAAGTACCTAGCTAGTAAGTAATATGTAATTTATTATTATTATTAAACTTTAGTGAGTTTTAAATTAGGATAATGATAATAGTTATCTCGCTAAGGGAAGAGTCTTAAAAATGAAAATAAATATTGGGTTGTGAAGATTTATTAAGATAATGCATAATGGCATTTAGCACAATTATTGGTTATTGGAATTAAATAAATAACCAAAATAATAATGCTAAAATTAAATAATTTCTTTTTTTAATGTAAATTGAACTCATTTTTTGCCCATAGTTTCATCAGTTGCTTCTTAATTCTATCTTTCGAGACGCATAAAACCCATTCCATCTCCATGTGTCTACAATAAACTGTACATAGAAGAGTCAATAAATATTTCACAGAACACCTAAAAATAAAATAATAACTATTAATAATCATATTTTGTTTTAGTCTTTGTTTTACATTATCTGATATATGATAGTCTAGTAAGGTTGGTTTTATTATTTGTTTGTTAGTTTGTTTTGGTGGGATTCTGGAGATAAAACCCAAAGCCCTGTGTACTCTACCACTGAACTACATCTTCAGCCTTATTGTTTTTGTTTTTTTAACAGTTTATTTTTAGAGAAGCTTTAGGTTCACAGCAAAATTGAAAGGAAGATACAGAGAGTTCCCACATATCTTCTATTCTAGACATGCCTAGGTGCCCCCATTTCTAACATTTACTATAGAACACTACATTTATTACATCTATGAACTTTTATTGACAAATCATTATATCCTGAATATGGTTTGCATTAGAGTTCACTATTGCTGTTGTATTATGGGTTTGGACCAATGTATAATGACCTTGTCTCCACCATTATAGCATCACAAAATAGTTTCACTCCCCTAAAAATCCTCTGTGCTCCATCTATTAAACTCTCTTTCTCTCCAAATCCTTGGCAATTACCAATCTTATGATCTCCATAGTTTTGCCTTTATTTCAGAATCTCTAATAGTTAAAATTACGTAGTATGCACACTTTCAGATTAATTTTTTTACTTGGTTGTATTCATTTACATTTTCTCTATCTCTTTTTATGGGTTAAGAGCTCCTTTCGTTATAGCACTGAATATAATCTGTTGTGTGCCTATACCACAAATTATTTATCCCTTTTACCTACTAAATGATGCCTTGGACCCTTCCACATTTTGGCAATTATAAATAAAGCTTTTATAAATATTTGTGTCCAACTTTTTGTGTGAATGTAAGTTTTCAACTCCTTTGGGAATGTGCTGAAGAAGGTGATTAATTGGTTGTACATTGAGAATATGATAATATAGTAAGAAGTTGCCAAATTATCTTTCCAAAGAGGCTGCAACCATTTTGCAAGCCTACCAGCAATGAATAAGATTTCTTCTTCTTTCATATCCTTGAAAGCATTTGGTGATGTCAGTGTTCTGGATTTTGGCCATTCTAACAGGTTTCTATAAGCAATATCTCACAGTTGTTTTAATTTGCTTTTCCATGATAACCTATGAGGCTGAGGATCTCTTCAAGTCATTTTCTTCTTCATCTATTGAAATTTTTGCTCCATTTTAAAATTGAGCTGTTTGGCTTCTTATTGAGTTTTCCAAGGTCTTTGTATATTTTGGGTGACAATTCTTTGTCAGAAGTGCACATCTTTTGCAATAGTTTCTCCCGTTCTATGCTGACTTTTCATTCCTTAGACAGGGTCCTTTCCAGAACAGGAAATTTTAATTTCGTTAAAATCCAACTTATCAGTTCTTTCTTTCATAGATCAGGCTTGTATATTCATGACCAAACCTAAGGTCATCCTGTGATTCTTTTTCCTATATTACATTCTGGCAGTTTTACAGTTTGAAATAGCATTCATAGGTCTGTTGTCTGTTTTGAGTTAATTTTTATGAATGGTGTAATGGCTTTATCTAAATTCTTTTTTTTTTCATGTGAATGTTCAGTCGCTCTATCACCATTTGTTGAAAATGTTACCTTTTCTCCAGTGTATTTTCTTTGCTTCTTTGTTAAAGATCTGTTGATTATGTTTAGGTGGATCTGTTTATTGGCTTTCTGTTCTATTATCAGATTCAACTTTTTTCCAAGTTATAAGATATTAAACATGAGTATAGCAGGTCAGAGTTTCAGGCTTGAAAAATTTTTACACAAGGAAATATATTACCTGGAAGTATGATGGCTTAAAAACAAAAAGCAAAATATTTTGCTGATTTAGCAAATGTAAACAAGAACATCATATACTTCAATTTTTCCTGGAATACAATGAACACAAATTGTGTTGTTCTCCTTCTCCATGGCAAAAACAGTTGCTGATTACCTTTGGAGGATAAAAAGCAGGAATTCACAAAACAGGCAGATCTGCTGAAAGCTCTGGATGAGAGCGTCACTCTGGGCATGAAACACACACAGGGGAAAACTCTGGCACCATGACCACATGTGGTCACAATAACTACTGTGGGTGAAATCCAAACAACAACAACAAAAAAGTTTTTTCAAAATGTAAAATAAAATTCTGCACTGAAATACTGTCTGGTTTCCATAAACAATTTTATTATTTGAAAAATAACAGACCTGCATTCCTCTGAATTATGTGAAATTTTGGCCTGGTCTCTCCTTTTCTTTGAATAATTCTTAGTCTTTCCTTTATATTTAATTATTCAGTAAATTGAAGAAAACAAAAAAATTAATTTGCAACAATAAGAATATCAATATTATATAATGTATATCAATGTATATCCTTATTTTTTTTTTTTACAAAAAATACAAACAGACTTATAATTCTCTCCAGTCTACCTCTGAAACAACCAGAATGGTCAGATTCAATGTAGCAGAATGACAACCAAAAAAAATAATGTTTTTTGGTAGAAGGTATATTCTAGACATTAATAATAAAGTAAACAACAAAATACAGAAAGATAATTTCAAAGTATTTTAAGCTATGTTGAAAAGAAAATAATGGAATGTAAATAATAAGAGTTACTCTAATTGTATTCATTTTCTATTTTTGCCAAAATAACACCAGAAATATAGTAATCTAAAGCAGCGTAAATTTATTGCCTATGCAATCAACCTACTTCTTGCTTGCTGTCTGTGTGTTCTGTTCTTCAATTTTTCCTGAACGGATTCAATGAACCCTGTAGCCTTGGAAGGTAACAGTTACTGATGGGAGGGAATCTCAGCTCTTTGAGGTGGCCTCCATGTCATGCCGTATGACTCCCTTCAGAGACTCTCAAAAAATGACTATTAGCTTTTTCCACATAAATAAAATCTGTTTTGAAGGACTCAGGATCTTGAGCCATTGATTAGGTCAGGACCATCCAGTATAATTGTCCTTTGGATTAAGTTATAGGCAACTGATTAAGGACTTTAATTATATTGACAAACCTCTTGTGCCATATAACATGATTTTTTCATGGCAGTAATTTCCCATCATATTTAATGATACCATCCACATTCAGAGGGAAGGTATTCGACTGTGTCATTGTGGGTTATCTGGGAATTCTGACTACCACAGTGAGGAAATGGGACATTCACTGGTATGGCCGAAGAAGACTTCCCAGAGAAGTAATATTTTAGTTGAAACTGGATATCTAAAGAACAGTCATTCATATCGCAATTATGGGGAAAAAAATCTAGCAGAAAAAAAATGACAGGAAAAGACTTCGCTATGGGAACGAAGTATGTACTATACAAGTGCAAAGGGTGAAGGGTACCATGAGGTGGGTATGCAAGAGTTGGATCATGGAGGATCTCATTGGCCATGCAGACTTCAATTTTTAAAATAAATATTAAAGGTGCATTACATGATTCATGATAAATTCAAATTAAAAATTCAGTAGGATACATTAGAAGGGTTAAGCAGTTAAGTGTCATGATCAGATATATATATCTTTATAAACATTGGAAACATTTTAAGTTGTTTTTCATAATTCTTTTATATTTGGTTATTAAAATTTTTCACAAAAAAGAAAATAACGTGAAATATAATTTTTGGTTCTTTCAGCAAAAATACTTTCCTATCATTCTTGACTACCCTATTTTCCTCTAGGAAAATAAAGATAGGAAAGAAATACCTGAACATTTAAATTTCAATTTCAGATTAAACTGTTCCCCATGGTATTTTTTTTTTTTCAGATTTTTAAATAGTTTTTCCAGGATGGTTGAACTTTCTAAAAAAAGGGAGAAATCATAAAACATATTGCTTTATTACAAAGTAAGCTCTTATTATGTGCCTTCCAATTGGTTCTACTCATTTACACTGTTTCATCTAATTTAAAAAATTGAAAAATAGATATTAAACCTCCATTAGGACCAAAAAACATTTTATCTTGCTTACTAACTTTTCAAAGTAAGTAAATGACAGCCCTGAAACTAACAAACAGATATACTTTGTTAATAAAATAAAATAAATAAATAAACATGGGAAATTTTTAAAATAAGTGAAACTACAGTATATTGATTGACGTATAATCAAAGACAATGATAACTGAAGATGGAAGACCCAGTGGTGAACCTTATAGTTGCTTCAGATTGTTGACCAGAGAGTTTCCAGGATGTAATAGGGGGAGAAGGGAGCCCAGCTGGAGCTTTGTTGTGTCCCTGAGTTGTGGAGATGAAGTAGGAAGTTCAGGAAAAACAGAAAAGCTATAGTTCACTAGCAGAGTCCCCAACTGTAACCCAAAGGGAATGTTAGAGATGTTTAAAGGATCTCTAAGTACCCAGCTGAATATCCACATATGCACATGAGAAAAGAACCCAAGGTTGAGAACCACTGAAAGAATTAGATAAAGACTTTTCCATGGAGAAAAGTCAATCAATTGAAATTGATACAGAATGGACATGGCATAAGTAGATGATGACACTAAAATACATATTATATCTGGGCATGGTGGTGCACACCTGTAATCCCAGTGCCTTGGGAAGCTGAGGAAGGAGGATCGCAGGCTCAAAGCCAGCCTCAGCCAAGGTGAGGAGCTAAGCAACTTAGTGAGACCCTGTCTCTAAATAAAATACAAAATAGGGCTGGGGATGTGGCTCAGTGGTCAAGTGCCCTTGAGTTCAATCCCTGGTACCCAGAAACAATTTAAAAAATACATATTATAACTGTATTCTATATATTCAAGAAGCCAGAGGACATATTGAAAATATTCATAGAGACACATAATAGACATAAATTTCATCAAATTGAACTGTTACAGATGAAAACAATAATGTTAGTCAAAGAAAATACACTGGATGGGATTAATGGCATATTAAACCTTGCAGAAGAGATTACTAAATTTGAAGGCACCAACAGAAGGATAAAACTTTAAAAAGTAAAAGACCCATTAATAAAATGTATGTTCTTTTGTTACAATAGAATTAATTTCAAATGCATAAAAAAAGATAATATAAAAATCCCTAAATAATGGAAACACTTCCTTCTAAATGATAATCTATGTGTTGAAAAGAGTTGAAAGGGGGAATTTTGAAATTCAGTATTTTGAATTGAATGTAAATGAAAACACTGATAAATCTCTGGCCAGACTGAAAGCATATAAGGGAGAAAAAAAATTAACATTATGATGACAGGAGTGATATCAACATAGATTCCATGACTATAAGGAGATATTATGTACAAATTAATGCAAAGGAACTTGACTTCTTAGATAAATTGGAAAATCCTTGAAAGACAGCAAATAACAAGACTTGTGAAAAGAAAACATAAAAACCTAGATAGCACTATATTTTTAAATTGAAGCTCTTATTTATTTATTTATTTATTTGTTTGTTTATTTATTTCCACATCTTCACACATGTATTTTGTTCACTCAATGGTGAACTGCCCAGAATGAAAATTCACTACAATAGTGAATTATATCAAATATTTAAAGAAAAAATACCATTCTCCAAAATTTCTCCAAAAATTCTCCCTAAATCATTTTATAAAGCTTGTACTTTTTGATATCAAAATCAGAGTAATAAATCAAAAGTAGATTATAAGCCATATCCTTAATTAATATAGATCTCAAAATCTTTAACAAAACTTTGCTTGTGCAAAGCAAATATATATTTAAATAGACACACACCAAAAGTAAATGGCGTTATCTCAAGAATGTAAGATCCGCTTTTTACATTGACACGCAAAGTTCACCAATTTAATTAACTACACAAATAAGCTTATAGATGTGATCATCTCAGTGGGTGCAGGAAAAAAGTGATTTGTTAAAATCCAACATCTATTCTGAAAAAAAAAAAAAAACTTCATCAATCTAGAAATATAAGGCAAATCCCTTAATCTAATTAAATACCTGTCTAGAAATCATGCAGTTAACATTTCAGTTAATGGTATAGATAGATAGATAGGTAGAAAAAATAAGTATTTTCCCTTGCAAGTCAGGAATAAGATAGATATCCAGTTGTATCCTTACTATGCAATATGGAGAATAGGCTTCTGCCAGTGCTATAGATACAGTAAAGATAGTGCGTGGACTGTCTGTACATGCAGAGTAAAGAAGTTCAAGTCTTTCCTTCCTGAAGATCCCAGCATACATGGAAGTGTGTGCACAACCTTCATCCCCTTTGAAATGTGGAAACCCTGACCTCATCCTAGTCAGTTTTCCTGTGAATAGCCAAGGTCACCATGGAGGAGGAGGCAGGGGTCAGGGTGTACACTAGATGAGACCATGCCAATAACAAAGCATATGCACATTCCTGTTTCTAGCAGCATGGTAGCTGCACACCACTTAGTATTTCAAGGATAATTTATCAATTTTCTCCTGTTTTTTTTTTAATATTGAGGAATCAGAACAAACGCTTTCAGAAAACAGAAGCATTTATTAAATTTATAATCTATTGCAAACCTTAGTAGATAGATGTTATTCATAAAAGTTTCAGTTGTGTTTCTTCATATCTACCATGTGATACAGGCATTACAATCTGCATTTTTTTTTAGCCCCAATATTACAGACAACTTAAGTGGCACAGACAGGATTTGATTCTGGTCCTTTTCAATTCGATCCCCTACCTGCTCATACATAACCATCTCACTTCCATGTCAGTGTTTGCAATCAGCTCTCCCCAGCTAACTTTTAAAATATGTGTTATTACTGCTTCTAACGTAACTGTATCAAAACAGTTTTGAAGCTGAATGAATTAGATAATATATATTAAATCACATATGTTTGGGTTTTGTAATATCCTTTCATTTTTAGCCTGAAACAGAATCCTTGAAGTATAGTATTATTATATTCCCTTGCTATTACAGTACTAAAATTTCTATAAATATCCTTGGTCTGAGCTCTACCTTTAATAATGTAGGAATATGATACAGGAGATATAAATTATAGATTGGGCATAATAATATCATAGAGCACCTCAGGTGGTCTGGTGGATCAAATACAAGATTAAGTGTCAAGAAACCGGAGTCCAATCTTTCTTGAAATGTGATGCCCATTCTCCTCTGTTTTGTTTCTTTTTCTTTTCTTCTTTTCTAACAGTATAAGCCATCTCTTCTGATGACATCCATCACGACCCTATTGGCTATTTCCTTCACTGCCTCCCCACAAAGTCTAGCAGTCAAAACACTGTGAGCTCCTTGTCTGATTTTGCTGCTCATTTCAATTGTCTAGAACATTTGCATTCCCATCTTGGGCCTGTCATTCAGAAAACCTTTAATTGAAAAAATAAAATGAAAAGGCAACATATATTAGAACACGTTTTTGGGAAGATGCTAAATAAGTTAAATAAATATTAGTTCTGCTCCCATTCCTTCTGCCTTGAAAAATTTGTTTCATAATCACTCTTGTTACTATTGTGAGATGATGGAGAAAAGAAAGGGAGAGACAACTGCCGTCAGCACTGGATTTCCTTTTGCTTCAGATTTTTCACTTGTCAGAAGAGATGTTCAAGTTTTTGAACAACATAGAAATCTGCTGTTCATAGACCTGGGTGTTAGTCAGTTTTTCGCCAATGTAATATATATGCATATAATATATATATATAATATATATATTTAAAGTTGATTTATATATTATATATTTGAAGTTGATTTATAAAATATATATGTATAAATCAACTTCAAAGAAGGAAAGATTTATTTTGACTTACGGCTTCAGAGGTTTCGGTCTGAGTCCACCTGGCCTCCCTGCTTGGGGTCTGTGGAAACACAGTATAAACAGTATATCACAGCAGGATCACACTGTGAGTAGAGATGCTCGCTTCATGGTGAGCAGGGAGTGAAGAGGGAGGATGGAGATGTGGTTCCACTAGGCCTTTCAAGGGCAAATCTGCATGGTGTCATTTCCTTCCACAAGACCTCACCTTCTAATGCTTCCATCACCTACCAATAGCACAGCAGCCTGTTGACAAAGCCTTTAGCACATGAGACTTTGGGAGACACTGCTGACCCAGATGACAACCAGAATCAGAAATCCAGCTAAGAGAACTGAAAGATACACAGTGGATTTATTAATATGTTATTTGTGTATTAATAGTTGGCAAGCACTTTATCTCTTGTAGAACTTAAAAGGCATCCTGTAAGTTTCTATTATTTAAATTTAACAGGCAAAAGATAAAAGAACTGGAGGCCAAAAAAAAAAATTGCTCACATGAATGAAAGACAATGCTGAAATTTGAATTCAAACCTCACTGACTCCAAAAACTCTACTTTATGAATAACAGGACCTTACGCATGTTGCTCTGATCCTCGAATTTCTCTACTGTAAAAGGGAGATGAGTGATGTTCAATCATCACATTTTCAAATATTTATCAAGCTATTATATAGGCTAGACACACGTCACAGATGCAATAGTAAATTAACTGCAGAAACGATGTCTAGCCTAATAGGCTATCAAAGTAATTGTACTAAAAGTGACTAATCAGTTCCTACTAAAAACTGATTTGAAATTCTTTGGAAAATAAAACATGATTCTAAGATTATATGTAAGAAGATGGGGAGGAAGAAGTGGTTGGGGAAAATGCCCCTGAAATATGTGCTTTGAGCACACAAGTGAAAGTAGGATGAAGGCTTTTGAAGGACCTAAGTACTGCTAGTGGAGGTGCAGGTGGGTGGGAGGAGGCGATTCTTGGGACAAACTCTTTCTACCCCATATGATTGCTCTGTGGTTTAAAGGGAAGTAGAAGCACGACTGATGGAAAGGGCTTCCTAAAGAAAAAGCTCAGTGCTCCTGGGAAGGTTAGTGGGAGCTTTGCTGGTTTCTTGTTTTAAAAGACTATAGCATTTCCCCCAAATGCTTCTTCAAGTTTTAGCATAAAGTGGAATCTTTTCACAGTGTGAAATTGGGTTTTAGACTAACTTCTGTTTCAACATGTGCAGGGCTGGAGACAATTCTGTGCAGAGCTTTGCTTAACTCTGGGGTGGACATGTGCTTCAAAGCATTAATGACACCATGCCTCCATTGGATCAGGCATATTTTTTGGATTTCCATTTGTACATCTTGGTTCAAAAGGGGAGAGCCAGAGAAGCGAATGCTGTCTCACAGGCTAGAGAACAGCAGAGAATCTGATCCCTAGATGGGGAGGAGGAAGAGGAGGGGAAGGTTGTCTGTGAGTGGTGGTGGGGTGGGCAGTGTCAATGGTCCTGCAGCAAAGCAAGTCCCCACAACTAGAGTCCTGCTGACTCTCTGGTTCTCCTTTTAGATTTGCTTTCTAGTTAGGACTGGACTACTATCTCCTACCAAAACAGGGATGAGGGCCCATTTCCCTCCACCCCAAAACTATTTTCTTCCACTCTGGATATGTGAGAACAATTTTTACTGAATAGAGGTTTCAAATACATGTGAAAAAAAAAATGAACACCTCTGGCTTGATCACCTTGATGCTTTAGATGTCCACTGTTATATACGACCTGAATTGTTTAATGTCCCTATGAAAACCTTTACTTTAACCTTCTGGTTTACTTGTCCTGCAAAAATCAGCAGTGTGTAGCCTGATGGTATGCACAAGTGAGGGGCAAGGCACTACACACTACCATTCATCAGTCACCAGATGAGCCACTTATCAAACACTCAGCGCCTTGGGATCCATATCTGCAAGATGTTTTACCACAAAATTCCTGTTTAACCATAAAAATGCATTTCTTATTCAGTTTGTTTAAAACAAGTTTAAAAGAAAATGAAACATACTACTTAAATGATAATATAATAAGTAAAGGCATATTTTTGGAATGAATATAGTTTCTTGGATGAGGATATGGGAAGTGGCAATAAAAATACACTAAGGTAAAATTCACACCTGGGTTCTAGACCTCTGATAAATGTGCTCTCTAATAACTGATCTTTGACTTTTCTGACATTGGATTTCCTTGCTTGAGAAATACTGAACTCCCATAGGGACAATGTAAAGATACTAATCAAGGTATGTTTCTGCAACATCTGAGATTTTTTTTTTTAAAAAAAACTGCTGTAGTCCTAATTTCTTCCCACAACACTTTTCTAATGAGAATGGGAAAACCCATATGGAGAAAGATAAGCATTTCCCTTGGATAACAAAGTTCTATAGTCCCGATGTGACAGAAGCACACCCTAACCCAGGGTCCAGTACCATGGCCTGAGAGTGGAAAGTGGCATAAAAAAGAACTCTTACTATGGAACAAGAATATTTTCAATATGTCCATTAGGACCAAAGATGGAGACACCAGGGAGGAGCTCAGTGGAGCTCCTGGGGCTTGCAAGTTCTCTGGTCCACCCCTCCACCTTTGATTCTCCTCCTCTACCAGCTTCTCTATCCCCCAAGCTGACTCCCTCTTCCACCTCCCTACCTGGACCCATGACTCTCCTCATCTATTTTACCCTCACCATATTCCTCTCCTTACTGGCCTATCTTACTGAAATTTCGAAGCCCCTTATTAGAAGGAAGTAGTTGGGGGAAGGCACATAGTCATGATCAGAGCCTATGCTTAGTCCAAAAGCCAGAAATCCTACTCAGTGCAGATCTGCATGGAGAAATGTCTAAAGATAAAAAGACCATTATCAAGATCATAGATGCTAGAATTAAGCAGCTGGAATTAAGGGTCATGTGATACAATTGTGCAACTTTCTCATATCACAAGGTCATTGAAAAGACATGGTAGAAATGGGGAACAGGAACTGTAGCATTGTACCTAGCAAGCTGGTGAATTTGCATTTCTGCTCTTCGTCAGAGTAGGCAATCTTCATTCAATCACTCATTTATTTACTGATATCTTTCACTCAACAGATCCTAAGGATTATGTGCAATATGGCGAGTAATGTACCAGGAGCTTAAAAATCAAAGACCCTATGAGGGTAGTGCAGACACACTCAGTGTACCTTACATGTGCCTCTATCCCCTTATCTCATACTTGTGGCAGACCTCACGCATAGCTACAGCACTCTTACCTTCAGAAATTATCTCAGCATAGAGCAATCAATTCCATTTTTTAGAATTGACATGATTAGTTAGTAAACAATTTGTCTAAGGTCACTGCAGAAGTATGCTGTGCTTCTACACTGAATGTGGCATTCACAGGATAGGATGCCCAGTTTCTACTACATGAGTGTGAGTATCTAGAAAGGATAACTTCTGCCATAAATCTTATTTATACTCAGTGTCCACAGTGGATTTTTGCCTTTAGTACCCTGTTTCTCACAGTTCTAGTGCTCTTCAAATTGGGAAGTATGTAAATGATTATGAGAAAAGCTGCATAATTATTAAAGATTAGCTTTTTACTCCTCATGGGAAGATTGCAATCTCTTTTCATGGCCTAATTTCTTCAGTGTTAATTTATGGAGCCCACTCTGTGTCAACCAAGTCATCAAATACTACAAATCTGAAGAAAAGTAGAAAACATTTTTTGCCTTGGTCTATTGGAAGAAACATATATGAAATAAATCCCAATTTCAATAAAGCAATGATAAAAGAATGTTACAAAGAATGTTACAAAGTTCCAGGAGAATCCAGGAGAAAAATGATCAGTTTGCCTGAGGGCATCATAAAATATGTCTGGAAGAGGGGCAGGGGCATGGGAGCTGTATCTGAAAGGTTAAGTGGAGTATACAGAGGCTGAGAAGATGAAATTGAGTTAATAAAAGGAAAAACCAAGAAAGCTATATGCACTGAGATTTGAAAAGGCAAAAGAAAGTTGCTAAATTAGGTTGGACCCAGGTTATGAAGAAACTCAAATGCCAGGTTTATGATTCTCTGAATGAAAGAAGAAATATTCTCCCTGACTTGCTTATTAACATTATTTCCAGATTGTGTGTTTTCTAGGCTAACTAAATATTTACAAACCTAGAAGCTATTTGATCCTGCCACTAAATGAGGCAATTCATCAACATGGGGAATCTGTCATGACATTCCAGAAGGAAAGGTAAGGGAAGGTAGGAATGGTAAAGGAGAAGGGATGAAGATAGAGAAAAACCATAGTTAAAAGTAAAGTGGAAAATATAAAGTAAGAAATCTTTTGGGTCCACTGCCAACAAGAGTTAGGAAAGCCGATTTCTTAAGATAAACTGAAGTAAAACAAAATATACTCCATATGTTGAAACTGTATATTTACTTTGAGATAAACAAAAACATGTTTGTTGAATAGCTGCCATAATTAAAAAGAAATTAAAATAAAAAAAGACAAACCATCTGGGGATAGATACACATTTAAACACACATGTGTGTACATGCATACACACACATGTGTGTGCTCATGCAAATAAAGCAATTCCCAAATTTGAAGTTTTTTTGAATTAAGTAAACTCACTTATTGCAAAAGTAACATTGTGATTCTTTCCCTTAAAGATCCCATGCTCTAGGTCCATGATGAAGTTATACAGGATTACTCAGCATTACTCAAATACAAGAACTTTCCAAATCCTGTTCTTTGCTCTTACTGTCTTCTCTGCTGTGAATATACCACCTCCTTTTTTCCCTCTGGATGATACCACTCTTCTACCCACCCTTTAATACCCAGCTCAAATGTCACTTGCTCTCAGTGGTATGCCTGGACTCCCTGGGTAGTTAATAGTGGCTTCTGAACTTTATCAATTTCTTAGGGATGCCTAACCAAGTACCACAGACTAGATGGCTTAAAACAATGGTTCAAACTGTTCTGGAGGCTGGAAGACCAAAGTAAAGGTGTGAGCGGGTTGGTTATTTCTGGGGGTTCTGTTCCATGCTGCTCTCATAGCTTCTGGTGATGGATGGTAATCCTTGGCATTCCTTGAAATACAGATACATCCCTGCCTCCAACTGCACATGGTCTTTTCCTTGCCTCTGTATCTTCATATGCCCATCTTCTTATAAGGAAACCAGTCATGTTGGATTAGAGGAATGCGCTAATCCAGCATAAATTTATTTTAACATAGTATATCACATCTGCAATGACCCTGTTTCCAAATGAATGTGCATTCTGACATAATTGGGATAAAGACTTGAACAGCACAATTGAATCATTAGCAACATGCCTGTAACATAGCTTCTGTTTTAGCAAAGAATTGTCAGATGATTGCCAATCTGTGTGCTTCATTCTGAAAGAAATCACTGAGACATAACATATCACTGGGCTGGCACATACTAGGTGTTGATAATTCAATTTAGAAAATATTAACTATAAGCTTACAAAATTTACTTAATCTTGGAGACATATGAATATATTGTCTCTAAGACTGAAAAGAGTAAATTTTGCAAGTTTCTAGTTAATGTTTTCTCATTTGAATTGAAGATAGCCCAGAGAAAATATGGAAAAAGTATTTCTGACTTAAGCTAAAAGGAGAAGGTTAGGAAACACTTACGTCTACCCTTAAGAGAAAATTGGGGCACAGGGTCACCCTAGTATTACTCACTTGCCAGATAGAGATTTCTTCCCTTGCAATGGGCAATGAGATAGGAGAGAATTCTTGCCTGCAATACCCTTAGAGGAAAGGAAGCACCTGTGAGAAAAGGAGACCTATGTTTGTAAGAAATTCTGTCTGAATGGCTAGGTCACTTCTCCTCTGTCCACCTCAATTTATTCTCCAGCAATGAGAATCAGACAAGGTGGAGTGATTTCAAAACTTAATGAAACATAAAAATTCTCTCTTCCAAGTGAAATCTTGCCAATCTATGTAACAGATCCATGCAAGGCTGCCAGAGATCAGGTGAAGGAAGTGAGCCTGGAGTTCCAGAGGCCACTCCTGAAGAGTTTCCACAGTCTAGGTCTAGGGGAAACTGGAGCACAGATTTAAAATCACTTGGCTATACAAAAGTCTCCACTTGGTACGGAGTCACACAGAGGATCATTGTTATAATTTAGATATGAGGTGTCCCCCAAGAACTCATATGTGAGACAATGCAAGAAGATTCAGAGGAAGAATGATTGGGCTGTGAGAGTCTTAATCCCATCAGTGAATTGGTCCATGATGGGATTAATCGGGGGCAGCTGAAGGCAGATGGGTGTGGCTGGAGGAAGTGGTCAATTGGGGATGTGGCTGAGGTATATATTTTGTACTGGAGAGTGGATTCTCTCGCTCTGTTTCCTGATCGTGCTGTGAGCTGGCTCCCTCTGCCCCACTCTTCTGCCATGATATTCTGCCTCACCTTGAGCCCTGAAAAATGGAGTTAGCTGTCCATGGATGAAAACCTCTGAAACTGTGAGCTTTCAAATAAACTTTTCCTCCTCTACAATTGTGCTAATTTGGCTTTTAATTCACAGCAGGAAGAAAGCTGGCTAATATAATCAGATGCAAAGATTAAAAAATGAGAAGAGATGAAACAGCTTTTATAAAATAAGGAAATAAGAAAGAAGCTGGTGCCGGAAATGGTAAGGCAGAGAAAAATGGTCTCTGAGCTACTCTTTATGGTACACATTCCATTATAAATTTAGGATGTCCATATTTGGGGGCAGGATATTGCTATTTTTAACCATACCATAACTACATAATCACAAAGGTAACTGTCATGAAGGAGGGGCAGAGAATGTGGATGATACCATGTAGATTCTAGCTCATGGCCCACAAGGAAAGTGATCTGTCCTGCTCGAGTTAGTAATGTCTGAAAACAGCTTTTTCACTGTGCTTCTTTGCAAGTTTTGTCGGTGCCACCTTTAATTGATTGTATTTCCCAGGTCACAACATTTCCTTGCAGGCTTCTTTTCTTTGGTGCTTGCAGATCCTTCACTGACAGAGCTTACACTGCCTTCAATCCCGATTCATTTTTTTTCTTTTCTTTTTGGTACTAGAAATTGAACTCAGGGCTATTCAACCACTGAGCCACATCCCCAGCCCTATTTTGTATTTTATTTAAAGACAGGGTCTCACTGAGTTGAGTTGCTTAGTGCTTCACTTTTTGCTGAGGTTGACTTTGAACTCGCAATCCTCCTGCCTCAGCCTCCCAAGCTGCTGAGATTACAGGCGCCCAGCTCAACCCCTGTTCTTCTTTTCAAATAGAAGCTTATCATTCTCCAGGAAACCTCTGAGCACCCAGTCCTATAAGCTTTACCCTCTTCCATGTGCCTTTGTGCATCCTCTGCACCTTGGATAAATATGTGTAATTGTACCATCACACTGAATTACAAGCTGTTTCCTCAACTGATGCTTATTTTCAAACTAGTAAATTTTGGGGAACGATCTTATTTGCTTTACTCCCCAGTCTTCATCATTGTGACTGGCATATCATACTTTTTGATAAATACTTCCTG
This sequence comes from Callospermophilus lateralis, assembly GCF_048772815.1. Classification (NCBI taxonomy): domain Eukaryota; kingdom Metazoa; phylum Chordata; class Mammalia; order Rodentia; family Sciuridae; genus Callospermophilus; species Callospermophilus lateralis. The sequence goes on along the minus strand of NC_135320.1, from coordinate 74,254,902 downwards.
AATGAATTAGCATATTCATTTCAGTCTATTTCAAACTGTTCTTCAATTTGCATGTAATCTTCAGCATGTATCAAGATGAGAATAGGGACGATTTGAGTAGAATAGAATACTACAGTTAAATCTCTAGAGACTTTATATTCCTGATCCAACATAGTATGAAGACACAATACAGACAATGGACACTTTTTCACACTTGTCTTGGAAATTAGCCCAAGAGCCAAATGTTTTATTTTAATGGTATGGCTCTTCTCCCATTCCACAATTAGTAAACATTTCAGGTCACACATATACACAATGTTTATTTATATTTACTATGATTTCCTATGAAACTACAGATGTTTGGACCATTTAGGCATTTAAGTAATGTTTGATGAAGTAAAGAAGAAATAAGGAAACACTTGAATAAGATGAGCTAAGATTCTGACATCCATTAGCAAGCTCTCACCAGTTTTCATCTGTCTAATTTAAAATGCAGGCAGGCCCATTCACTTGGAGAGAGGGAATGGAAATATGTGATAAAATACTTGATCTTTCCAATGACTTTGAATTAATCCTTAAAATATAATCACCTATAAGACATTTGCTACTCTGAAGTGGAATGCTGGATTCCTGCTCCAGGTCTGTCCCCTTATTGCTGTCTGAAATTAATATTTTGGCTATAGATCAAGCTTGGTCCTACCTCCATTAATGTATTTATTTGACTGTAAAAAACACAGACTAATTTTTGTGTGGGTTTAATAGAGTCCAAACTGATTCTGATATGATTACACACAAAGCTGGATTAGAGTTTGTGCGCATCCCAGACAGGCTTTTAGCTCAGTTTTCTGGCAGACAGGGATCATCTCAGAGTCTCAACTTAAATTAAAAAAAAAAAAAAATATCTGATAAACTTCCAGAAAAATTGTTAGGGAAAACTCTTCCCTATGCTTAAAGCAATGAACCTTTGATTCTACATGTATATCCTAACTAAGTAGACACCCACTTTTTGAAAAACAGTTTCACTGAGAATTCTTTGAAATCAGAGCATATCTTTCAGGGTAGGAGTGGTGTGGGGTCTGACTCACTACCTCAAGTAGTGTAGTAAGTATTCCTCTCAGTTACATATTATACTAGAAAATTAAGCTTTCTCCAAATCCTTTCAATCCTCACTCCCTTTGTTTTTATTTCCAGCCCAATGTCAAGGTGACATGCCATGTCTCATCATACATTTAATTCAGCAGCTAAAGAATCAATCTCATGCCATTTGTACCATCTTGGCCTCTTACCTGTTAGAGGGGCAGGCCAGATAGAGTTCTATTCACTTTACAGATAAGGAAATGGAGACTCAGAACTTTTAGTAAAGTCTTGATAATGAAAATAGATTGAATATTATTTTGAACATTAGTGTTTGATTTCTAGTTCAAGGCTAATTGATTATATCAATATTTAATGGGCATTGAAGAAACAGCTTTGCATGGAGGCATTACAATACCTGAATCCAAACTATATTACTAAGGCATAGTAACAAAAACAGCATGCTACTCGTATAAAAACAGATGTGTAGACCAATGAAACAGAATAGAAGAAAAAGAGAAAAACCCACATAGCTGTAGTCATCTGATTCTTGAAAAAGGTGCCAAAAATATGTAGTGAAGTAAAGACAGCCTCTTAAATAATGGTACTGGGAAAACTGGGTATTCATAAGTAGAAGAATGAAACTAGATCTCTACCTCTCATCCTGTACCAAAGTCAGATCAAAATGAATCATTTATATAGGTATAAGACCAGAAGTTTTACAACTGTTAGAAGAAAACATAGGGGAAATATTTCAATACATAGATTCAGGCAACAACTTCCTGAATAGAATTCTAACAGCAAATAATAGCAAGAATCAACAAGTATGATGGCATCAAATTAAAAGTTGCTATACAACAATGTAAATAATTAACAGTATGAAGAAAGAGCCTATAGATGAAAGGCAATCTTTGTCAGCAATTCTTTCAACAGAGGATTTATAGCCAGAATATATAAAGAACAACAACAACAACAAACAAACAAACAAAAAACCCTCAACACCAAAAGAAAAATTATGGTCAATAAATGGGCAAAGGAACTGAATAAAAACTTCTCAAAAGAAGAAGTACAAATGGCTAACAATTTTATGAAAAAATGTACAACATCTTTAGCCATCGGGGAAATGGAATGAAAGCTAGTCTCATTACACTCTAGATGGCAAGTATTGAGAATACAAATAATAATAAATGCTGGTAATGATGTGGGGGGAAAAGGAACTCTTACACACCCTTGGTGGGGATGTAAATTAGTATAGCCTACTATGGAAATGAGAATAATGCTTCCTCAAAAAACTAAAAAGTAGAACTTCCATGTGACTCAGCATCACCAGTCCTTGGCATTTATCCGAAAGAACTGAAATCAGTCTACTTTAGAGATATATGCATATTGATATACACTGCAGTGCAATTCACAATAGCCAGATTACAGAATCAGGAATCAAGCTAGATGTCCATCAACAGGTAAATGGATAAAAGAAATGTAGTATATATAAATGTAGTATTTATATACACAATGGAGTTTTATTCAATCATAGGGAAAAATGAAATTGTTATTTGTATGAAAATGAATGGAACTAGAGAACATCATGCTCAGAAAGAGAATTATCGTAAGTGGTCTCTCCTTTGTGGAAACTCATGAGGGAAAAGAAAAAGGATTTCATGAGAGTAGAAGAGAGACCCATAGGACAGAAGAAGAGGAGCAAGGGAGGGAGGAGGGAAAAGCAAGGGAAGTACTGGGGAGTAAGTTGGTCAAATTGTGTTAGATGCTTGCACCAACATGCCACAATGAAACCTATCATTCCGTATAATTAATATGCATCAATGAAAAAGAAACAGATGTGCATGTGTTTGTGAATTTCAAAATTTACTGAGGTTTTATTTGCAGATATTGTGTCTGGTATTGGTGTTATGGTCAAAACTAAGACATAACCTCTTCCCTAATGATTTTATAATGGCAATGTTTACTAATCCACTTTAAAAAGCAAACTATCACAACCACTCATTGCTCTTGTACCGTGGACAAATCATTAGGCTGAGCCTTGTGGGGAAAGTGAGCCAGGAACACCCCATTCTCACAGAAATCTGGGAAAGCCAAGCAGCAGCATCGCTCCACTGAGAACATACCATACACCTAGCATGAGAAGAAACAAAGAGCTGAACCTACCTTGCTGTTCAAGAAAACATTCATACTTTCATCATTTGTCAGACCACCTCAGTGAAAGCATTCCACTTTAAAAGACCACTTTGACACTTAATTGGTCTTATCAGAACCTGTTTTTTCTCTTCTCTTTTGGTTGCCAGATTCATCTAGCATTACTCTCCAATGCATTGTAGCTATTCCCTCTCAGTACTCAGATAGGGAAGAGAAAACATCATTCTTATAGCATGTCTATTTTTTTTTTTTTAGCAATTCTTTATTTTTAGAGCAGTTTTAGATCCACAATAAAATTTTTAGAAAGTTCTAGTTCCCATTTCCACATACTTCACACAGTGGCCCCCTCCATCAACACCAGGTAAAAGGTGGTATATGTGGTAACCATCAATGGAGCTAGATATTATATCGCCGGAATCTATGGTTTACGTTAAGGTTCACTCTTGGTGTAATACATTCTATGGGTGTTGACAGATGTATGATGCAATGTATTCACCACTATAATATCACACAGAATAGTTTACTGATCTACACATCCCATGGTCTTCCCATCAATACCTGTTTTCCCTCTAATACATGGCAATCTCTAATCTTTTTGCTGTTTCTGTAGTTCTGCTTTTTCCAGAATGTCATGTAGTTAGAATCATACAGTACACAGGATTTACACATTGTATTCTTCCTTTAGTAATATGCATTTATTTTTCCTCCATGTTTTTTCATGGCTTGGTAGTTCATTCATTTTTAGCACTTACTATTCTAGGGTATGGATGTATCACAGTTTGCCTATTCACTGAGATGAATGAGTTCCTCTTACTACTCACCAGAATTTTGTGTCACCCATGTTTTGGATTTTTGCCATTTTAATAGTCACATATTGCTATATCATTGCTTTAATTTTTAATTATATAATGGCATATAATGTTAAGCATTTCTTTTCATTTGTTATCTGTATTTTCAGGGGTTAGGTATCTGTGCAAATATTTTTCTCATTTATTAATTGTAGTTTTCATTTTTTATTGCTAAGAGTTACTTATATATTTGGAGCTAAAGTCCTTCATCAGATATGTCTTGTAAATATTTTCTCCTACTCTGTGCTTTGTCTTTTCATTCTCTTGAATTTTGGTTTATTTTTATATGTTTTTCTGCATACAGAAAATAAAGTTTGTTTTAGAAACTTTAGGTAATATAAATAATTTAGAAGTGGGTAATGATGACTAAAATATCTTCTTAGTGACTCTTTTTATTTCTAGTCTGTGACTAATAAATTCTGGCCTTAAAAGAAACTAAAAATCCTATGCTTCCAGCAGGCCAAGAACATTGACAGGATAGGGGATCTCCAGCTAAAAAAAGATATTATTGTAGTCATAAGTAGGGCCAGGTTAACCCCAGGGAAGTAAACTGGATAATTAGTTATTGGTTCATGTGTCTACAGGTAAGCTGGTAAAGACAATTAGATATTTCTGGCAATGAAAGCCAAAATATTATCCACAAAATATATACAAAGTCTTCAGGTGAAGATTCTATATCCTAATCTTAGAATAATTCAAGTCTTAGAGTGCCTTCATTAACCACACACTAAGAAATTCTTTGTGTATTAATCAGCAGCAATTATTGTGTTCATGTAAACAAAGCAAGACAAATAAATCACCAAATAAATCCTACTGATCAGAAAATTGTTAAATTAATTAATGTCAAATGTTTGCCTTAGGGACAAAAACTAAACACAAGCAGAACTAATACCTATCTAGTTCTGCTCTCCTTAGGCTCAAAGCATGTGGGCACCTCACATTTCACATCCTATGTCAGAGAAAGAGACAGGGGGATAGTTACACCCCAAAACAAAACCAAGACAAAGAAAATAAAGGAACAAAAAGGATCATTCTGTCAATCACTGGACTCCAAAAGAAATACGATGTTGAACCTTTTCCTGTTAATTTCTGTCTCCCTAATGAAAATAGCATTATACTTGTAGATATAATATTTTTAAAATACTTTCTTTTAATTTATTGGAAGAAAATATTTATAAAACATTAACTTTTCTTCATCTTGTTTGTATTAAAAGTGCCTGGCATGGCCGCTCAAATCATGTACTCACAGATATTTATTAAGTATCTTTCCATACCACACACTGAGTACGAATCGGTGAGAATACACTGTAGCCAAAACATGAGTCATTCCAAGTAGACAAAGATGAAAGGTGGTGGCAGTCACATCACATAAACAGGGAGCCTCTGTCAGATGAAGCGAAATCTGAGCAGAGATGGAAATAAAATGAGAAAAGGAGACAAGCACAACCTGGAGAGATGTACAGCACAGTGAAGTGAACAGCCAAGTCCCTGAGGAGAGAGTGGGTTTGCCATGTTCAAGGAACAGGGTGGTGGGTGGCCAGTGAGGCCAGGCCAGAGTGAGGGCAGAGGACAGTAACAGGAGCTGAGGCCAGAGAAGCAGACCATGGCAGATCACAGGGAGCTCTGTAGGTCATGGCCAAGATTTGAGATGTTCTTCAACTGTAATAGGAAGCTGTTGGTATTCAGCAAATATTAGTAATTCGTGAAAGCAACCATCCTAGACAGATTTTTAAGGCTGTTAGTGTTGATAAATATTTTTAGGAATCTAGAATTTCTTAACTCTTATGCTATTGATATTTTGACCTGGAAAGTCTATCATGGGGATTGTCCTATGCTTTGTAAAATGTTTAACAGCTTCTCTAGCCTCTATCCACTCAGTACCAGTAGCAAACTTTCTCCCATGGCAGTAACCAAAGTGTCTAGGACAATGACAAACTCCTAATTGCCCCATTAATCTAACCCAAAGTATTTTACGTATTGCACAAGTCAATTTAGTGAGGTTAGTTAAGCCAACAAAGCTGGTTCTTTTTTTTTTTTTTTGGTACTAGAGATTGAACTCAAGGACATTTGACACTGAGCCACATCCCCAGCCCTATTTTGTATTTTATTTAGAGGACAGGGTCTCACTGAGTTGCTTAGTGCCTCTCTTTTGCTGAGGCTGGCTTTGAACTCACAATCCTCCTGTCTCAGCCTCTCAAGCCACTGGGATTTCAGGTGTGAGGTGTGTGCCACCATGCTTGGCAAAGCTGGTTCTAATAAGAGAGGTAACTAACATATATTTATGGATAATAATACAAAATATGTTACATATTGCATGTTTTAGGTATTTTATTTATGCATACTTTATGTACATATATTTTATATGTGATATAAACAATATCTATATTATTAAAATATGCATTTTATATAACATATACCCTTCCATTATATCTTATTATGTATACATATTATAAAATACAAAATATTGAATATATTTTACATTATATTGTGTATCATAGTTTATTCATATTATATCATATATTTTATATGTGATATAATGAAATATACCTTTGTATTTTATTATAATTTTATGGTACAATATATTATATATAACATATTTTTACACACAAAAAAACAATCTAGTGTTTCCTTTTGATATAGTTACCTTTATTCCCATTTATGGGTAAAGAATTAACTCTTAGAAAGTTGAAGTGATTTGAAGTCAACTATTGGCCTTGGGTCTCCAAATCACATCTATTCCACTAATAAGTTGTCAGCTTGGGATACATTTGAGATAACAGTAACGTCAACAGACTATGAAACAAAAACTTCCATAAACTTTCTATCAAAATGTTATTCAGCACCATTTTCAGGCATACTGAGGAGACTGGGACTCTTGGTCTGCCAACCTCACTTTCATTAGAAAGTGAAAAAAGAGTTTGAAAGTTAAAGGAATTCTCATTTCTACTTTTCGTTTCTGAAAAAAAAAAAAAAATCTTACTCTTTGATGTAGTTTGGATCTGAATATCCTCATTTAGACTCATCTATTAAAGGCTTGGTCCCCAGCCTGTGGCCCTTAGAATGCAGTGGAACCTGGTTGGAGGAAATTAGGGCATTGGAGGTGTGCCCTAAAAGGGGTAAGGAGGCCCTGCACCACTCCTCTCTCTTTGCTTACTGGCTACAATGATAAGAATGGGCCTTTTCTATTATGTACTTTTGCCATGATATGTTGTGCTACCACAGACACAAAGCAACAAAGCCAAGAAACCATGAACTTAGACATGCTAAAATAAACAAAATGAATCTTCCCTCCTTTCAAGTTGATTATCTCAGGTATTTTGTTATAGTAACAGAAAACTGTCTTTGACTAGGACACAAAGCCAGGGTTCTAGGTTTCAACCAGAGGTTGTTTCAAAAATGATGCTCACACACATACACACACACACACACACACACACACACACATACACACACACAAATTAAAATTAAAAACAAAGAGGACACTCAAAAAACTCCATTGAAAGAAAGTTCTCACATTCTCAGTCTCTGAGGTCTTTTTTAGAAGGGCACTGTTTTCTCTTTGTTTTAAATTCACTAGCTACCTTCTTCTTCCCAAACTCACTAGATATTTGAATTGTTTCAAAAGAGAAGATGTATGCAAACAAGGCAAAGTAACACGTAAGGTTAGGATAGAATATTAATAGCATAACCCCAACATATTCTCTCTTCTAGTGTCACTCCAGAGAAACACCTGTTCCTTCATCAAATTATTATTCCTGACACTAGTCACATTTTTAACACTGTCTTTTCTAAAGTTTATGGGTGATTTGGAAGTTTCTCTTGATTGATAACCCATCACAAAAATAAAATTGAATGCTATGTATAATCACAAATAGGAACTGAGGAAGAAAAAGGATTATTGTTGAGGATCAATATGAATACTTCAGTTTTTCCTTTAGAGGTCGAGTTCAGAAGGAGCTAAGAGCAATCAACAGATTCAGGATTAGGGCTTTGTTTCTACTGCCTCATTGTGAAATTGTAAGTTGCTTGGAAAAAAGTATATTGCTTTATGAGACCTTATTTGGGGAAAATTTAAAACAAATGCTATAAAGAGGCAAAATTTTTTTCTTACATTAGTAATTTGCATGAAATAGTAGTAGCAGGATTCCTCAATAGTAATGTGTCTTCTTAGTCATCTGATAGTCTGTTAATCCTTGAGTCCTGCTGTTGTGAACATCCTGATGAATTTAGCTAATTTTGTGTATAGGACATGAGAAAAAGGTAACTCGTTCTCACCTTTGAAATAAATAAGATGGTATCGGAGAGAAAAGGTGGTTAAAGATTCAGAACTGATGCTGCCCATTCAGGTGGAAGGCAGCTCCAGTGACTGACAGGGGCTGGAGAGAACAGAAAGGTCGTGTCTTGAATGTTCCACCCTTTAATCTAATGCCCTCCCTTTAATTTCCATAGGGTTTTGTACATTTTTCTCTTTTGAAATTTGTGAAAGCCTGACTGTGATTTTTCGAATGAATGAGAACAGTATGGATAGAAGCCAGATTAAGAAAGGAAGAGGATATGAAATTACAATATACCTTGACATTTAAAGGATTGTGGTTAAAATATTGATTTCTTTCAGTCATGTTAGTATGGCACAGAGACACCAGTTGATATCTGAGCTCAAACCAATTTATGTGGTACATTTTTATTTATACTATTTATATATTCAATATATTCACTATTATATAGATTATTTTTATTAAAGTGATTATTTATGTATTAATTAAGTGCTTACACAAACTATTCTAAGAACTTCACAAATTACTGCTTTTAAATCTTACTGTAACCATCTACACTAAATCCAATTATTATACATTTTTTTAGAATTGAGAAAATAGATAACAAAGTTCAATTTCTCAGAGTCTTGTATAGATATGAACAGGAGTAAATGTTTGAACCCAGATGGTTCATTCATACATTCAGTAACTACTTATTCCGGTGAGTTAATGTCAGGCAATTGTTGTTCTTGGGATAAGGATACATTAAGAGAACATTACCAACAAAGATGCTTCCACCATGAAACTGTTATTCTTGAAAGAGAAAATAAGCTAATAAATATATGGCATGTCACATAATGATAGACGTGTGAAGAAAAATAATGAATAGAATAGTGTTAGGGTGTTTAAAGAACAAATAGCTATTTACAGTTCAGTTGATCAGGAAGTTTGCTTGATAAATAAAATTTGATCATTGATATATAATATATGTAGAAATACAGTCCAAGAGGACAACTGAGTACAAAGGACCTGAGATATATTTGTAGAACAACAAGGAGATCAGTATAGAGTGAAAAATGGAGATGTGGAGAGAGCAGATACAGGAGGTGAGAGCAGGGAATGTAACCAGAGCTGGACTATGGGCCTCTCGTAGATCATTGTAAGGATGCTGAATTTTATCTTGAGATAAGAAGTCATTGTACAGTGTTGATCAAAGAAGCAGCCTCATTCATTATACTTCATCAACTTCACTGCTTTGCAGAAGATGTTGGAATCATTATAGTTTAGTGGTTCAAGTCACAGTGGTAATAGAAGATGCAACAAGAAGTGGTTAGATTCTGGTTATATCTTATTGGTAGAGATGTCAGGACACATTGATGGATTGGATGTGAACTTCACACATACACACACAAAAGTGGAATTGAATGTAGACCTGAGCTTCTCATGGCACTGAGGTTCCAAATACAGAGTTGAAGACAGCTATATTTGATCTGGGGAGATCAAGAAACCTTCTCGGGAAATGTTGATTTTGAGATCTCTGTTAGGCATGCCTTCATTTATACTGAGTAGGCAGTTTTATATGTTATGTGCATCAAGAGATCAGCAAATGGGTTGAGGCATCAGGTATCAATTTGGAGTTGTCAACGTTAGAGATAATAGAAAAGCCATGAGTGTTGTCCCCAAAGAAAGTTTAAATAGAGAAGAAAATAAAAGGTCAAACCCTGGAAAAATCCAAAGATTAAATATGAGGAGGAACAGGAAAAACAAGCAAAAATAAAAATAAAAATAGATGAAGCATATAATGTAGGACAATGGCAATAAAATTGTATCTTTGTAACCAATTATATCTTTGTACCCAAGTGGAGAAAAAAATTTAAGGTCATTCCTCCTTCGCCCCCCCTAAGATTGAAGGCTATATATGGATAGACACTTCTGTCCCTTTCACGGTGGTATATCTAGAGTCTGGCACATGATGGCTACTCTGAAATGATCACTGATTTGACTCCCAAATTCTAGAATTTTTCATAGTATTAGCAAGTGAGCATCATGGCAGGTGAAACTAAGGCATTAGCATAATACATCATTCTATTGACTAAATTAAGTGCTAATAAAATCTTCTAAAACTAGCTCTCTGGTTTAAGACTAACATTCACACACAATCGTATAACTTGCAAAGATAAATAAGGAAAAACTGAAGCAAGGCAGAATCTTGGAAATCCGGCCTTTCCTGATGTACAGTGTGGGTGAACAGGTGAAAATTTTATAAGCCCAACTATTTGGATAATGACTAATGCAAATCTGAATTTTCTAGCCTGATTTGCTGTTATGGTGCACCCTCTGTTAAAGTGATCAGGTACAAGTACTAAGTATGAATTCTCCGAGGGCAATTTGAGTGGAAAAACAAATAATTCAGTGAAAATTTGAATGTTGTAACAGAGCATGAATGGGTATGTTTTTTGTCTCAAGAATTTGAAGAAGGAAACCCATTACTCAAGGGTGAGACCAAAGCAACAGGATTTATAGAGTAACAGAAAGAAAGCAGAGTTCCTGAAGATAGCAGGATCCCAAGAGAGGAATGTCAATGGGTACCTGTCTTTTAGGAATTTTTAAAGGCATGTCTGACAGGTGATGGTGAGGATTATGTTAGCGAGGGATGCTAGCAGAGACCAATCAAGCTCTTTAAACTTTGATTGTAATAAGCCAATCAGAAGTGCATAATTTCAATCCCTTATCTATATAATTAAGAGAACAGGCTATTGTGGAGAGGAAGCTCTTTAGGTAAGGGTAAATCTGGTGGTTGGCTGTTGCTAGGGGTAGATGTAGGGTTAGCTAAGGATAGGCTGCTGTGGTTGAAGATTCTGGGAATAGTAACAGGTGTTCTAGCTAAGAAGGAGCCATTTCAGTTGAAGCTGTCAGGAGCAGCAAGTAGCAGGAAGTTCTCCAGGCCCTATGTCTCCTTCTAAGGTGGCATGGGGTTCTCCTTCCTTTCTTTCCTTCTCTGAGGTCCTTAGCCTATCTGCCTATGAGAGGTCTACCTTCCTGTCTCATTTCCTCAATGTGGCTTCTGTTACATGTACATACAAGCCAAACTTCTCTCTAATTCATCTTGCACAGGAAAAGTGAGTGTGGCTACACTGGGAAAGACAGGATCAAGTAGTATTGAATTGAAGGGAAAATTTAAATCGAATGCAAGAGAAAGCCATAGGAAGGAAAGCAGGAAACAAAATTTAAACACGTGGATTTACATGGGGCAGAGAGATGGAGCAATGTTCCCAATGTCATGGTGTGATCATGACCTGTTTAGCTTGGCTGCTAACCCATCCTCGCTACTCCTGGGAACAGCACTGTGAGAGTCCTGGAACAGAGGGACCAATGGGTCAGTTCTCTCATTTCCTGAATGGTGGGTGCAGTGCCTTCCAATGATTATTCCATCTTGCTGGGCCAAGCAAGAGCTAGCTTGGGCAGAAGAAAAGGTGGAAAAGAAACAATATGACTAGAGTTTGTTTCCTGCAGCACTGAGCTATTATTCCGGCTAAAAACAACAACAACAACAACAACAAAAAAAAACCAAAAAAACAGGTGATCCAGGAGTGGTTGTTCATGCCTGTAATCCCAGAGACTCAGGAGACTGAGGCAGGAGGATAACAAGTTCAAAGCCAGATTCAGCAAAAGCGGGGTGCTAAGCAGCTCAGTGAGACTCTGTATCTAAATAAAATACAAAATAGAGCTGAGAATGTGGCTCAGTGGTTGAGTGCCCCTGATTCATTCCCCAGTACCCGCCACCCCATAAAAGAAAAGAAACAGGTGTTACTTATACTAAAAATATAAAGAAGAAACTCAACATACAACTATCTAAACATTCCAAGCACTTGAGAATGATTTGTTTTATAAAATGACTCATAGCAGGTTCCCATTAAATAACCAGTGGGGAAATAGCCAAAGAAGTTATTAGATGCTCAGAGTAAGCATTTCCCTACATATAAGAAATGAAGGTAAAAAATACAATAGGATTAGATCATATTGGCATACAGAATAACCTACTTAATATTCAGCTTAGCAAAAAACTACATTTCTACAATTCAGCCTTTCTCAGCATGGAGTTTTCTGGAGAATCAAAAAGAAATTTTGCATGAATAAGAAAATCTGGAAAAAGAATCAGTAGAGCTTGGTGTTTGTGGTTCTGTTTAATTTAAAGCAGTCATTCAAAATAGCATTTTTAGGTTTTCCTTTTTTTTTTTTTCTTTTCTTTTCTTTTTCCTGTCCTCGTGTCTGATTTATCCATTAAGGGAACTGCTAATCTAGTCATTTCAAACCCCACCTCTCCCTTTCTGAAATAGTATTTCTGAGCTATTCCTCAAGGATGACATGTCTGATGGATGTTGATCACATGCCATGCACTGTCTAGCTCCAACATGCCATCTCCCACAGGGGGAGGTCTCTGACTCCCTGCCCTGTTAAAGGGATCACCTTCAATCGGTTCTCATTTAGCCTTATCACCCAGTTTGCCCTAATGGGACATTGCATCTGCAAGCAAAGTACCCGTATATTGGCACACAGCAGTATAGCGGCCAAAATGTGTGAGCTCGTGTTCTGCCTGGAATTCTTCACCAAGGTACGATGTATATTCATTTTCTCTTCTTAAAAATGCTGCTTCAATGGTACTGTAACGGTGACGCTCTTTCCAACTACACCACTGAAAATAACAAATTTCTCCAGTGCTTCCCATCTTACATGTTCCTCTTCATCTCTCAACATACTGTGCGTTTAGAAGTATTATGTTTATCTTTTTTTTTTAACCCCCACGAAAAGGTAAGTTCCACAAGGGCAGAAACTCTGCTCTTGTTTTTTCTTCATTGTTATTTCTCTGTTCTCTTCATCCATATTTTTCTAGCATCAGACGAGTAGGGAGCACACAATAGGCAGTCGATACACACACAGTATAAGTGAATAAATGAAAAAAATGTCATATTTCTTTTTTATACTTGGAAAAAAATAACCATGCATTTTGGAAAGGGAACACAACCTGTCAGGTGGTCCATGACTAGGTAAGACCTAGTGCAGGACTGGAGACCCGCCCTTCTGGCTCCAAGCACTGGCCTCCAGTCCTTCCTCCTTGGGCCACCATGCTCTAGGAACACAATTCCTGCGGTGATCATTCTGCTGACTTCCTGGTCCTCTCATCCCTTTTCAGAGAACGTCCATTCTTTGAGCTTTGGGTTCTTCATCTCTTCTTTATTTGTCACCAAATTGGCAAAGCCATCTGTATACTAGTTCATGTATTGTTGGAAACTGCTTTGTTTTTTTCTTTTCGTTGATGTTGGTTTGCTTTAATGTTAGGTTCATGAAGTGCAAAACGAGTCAGCCAAATCTATTTTGCATTATTATGGAAATCTTCGCATATTCCACAGGGAAACAAGATATAAATGCTCTGGTTGTTTTACATGGGGTTTTAATAACCATATGATGACTGGAGTGTCCACAGGAATTTTCAAAAATAAGCAATGGGGAGTTGGGCTGAGTTAAGAGAGAAGCCATTGAAGCCCCTCCCCCACAATCTTCAATCACAACAAGCTGTGTAATAAACCTAGTATAAACAATTCCAAAAACATGACAATTTGTCTTATAAATCTCATAAAAATCAATAAGTTTTAAAATAAAAAATTCTCAAGTTTTTAAATCTGTGATGCAAACCACAATTCCTTTTAATCCTGTGGGGTACCAGTTTTGCTTGAAGGACAGTTATCAGCTGAAATAAAACCACATCTTCCTACTCATATCTGTGAAGCTTCTCATGAACTAGTCCAAACCTGGATTGATAAAAGGTCAACTGCTTATGGATGAAGTTTCTTTCTCTACCATTATTGTCTCCTTTTCTGGAGTTAATGATCCTATCTCCCACAGGTAATTTGAAACCATGGATTCATTTCCTGCCCAGGGCAACAAAAAGTCCCATAAAGATGCAGACATCTTTGTTTGTTTTGTCTTAAAGGATAAAGCACATTGTGAGACTGAGGTTCTTGCTCCTGAAAATGTATCTTTAAATGTTCAATATCATGTAGTGTCTGAAAGGATATTTATTAGCTTGAATATTTAAATTAAAGAGTTAAGATTGGAATGTATAGATTTACTCATGGTAAACTTATCAAAGTTTTTTTCAAAGCCTTTTGTGGATGGAGATTTGTCAATCAACACATGACATAGAAACTTTGAATACTACCTCATAACCACTTTCTCCAAGAAACTAAGATAATATTTGTTTGTAGTATGTATGCATGTGGTTTTGAAAGTTTGAAAAGTCCAATATCTTGATATATGAGCAGCTTATATAGCTTAGCTTTTGTCATGATATAATTGGTAGCGTGGAAAGCATGGAATTATAAAACAGACATGTGTTTCAATTCTAGCATTAAACTCTTAAACTTTAAGTGGAGATTAGTAATGGTTACTCTAAACTTCTTGCAACTGTGAATAATTACAGAGAAATGATTTTTTCATAAAGTATAGAGAATAAAACAATTAGGTATGTTTTAAAGCACAATAGTTTAAATGAAGAGGTTTAGGATGTAGAATGATTTTGTAGCTATTTTTTTCTAAAAAGGGAAACATATTTAAATATGTAGCCATGGTTAATGTGAAGCCTATTAGAGAAATTACTTATGTTGCCTACAGTCTGTGTTGAAAACATGTAGTATTGCTAAATACTCATATTGCAGATAAATTACCTAGTGCATTTTAATTATATGATTTGGCATTGTCTTACAAAATAGTTTGTATTTTTGCCATTTTATATTTATATTTGCTTTTACTATTTATGAAAGATGCTTTCTTCACAAATAAAGCAGTCATAGTTTGTGAGAATGAAACAAGAAAGAGAAACACCCTTGGCCTATGTAAGCTACAAATGATAATGTTAGACTCTGATAGTAGAAAGTGTTGCAATAATCTGGAGTATGATCTCAAATATAACAATCTAAAAGTCAGCCTCAACTAAGACAGCATACTCTCCAGGCTTATAATAAAAACTAAGATTTGCAGTACTTTAGTCCATTTTGGAACAAGAAAGCTAACAATAAATTGGGCTGTATAGATGCCAATCAAGATCTACGTGTGCATTGATTGCCTGATTGACTCATATTGCTTAGCACTCTGACCACAAGTTCATTTTGGTCAATGAGCATTTACTACATATGGCACTGGCTATATATTTGTGGTAGAATTCTAAAGTTAATGGTATCCCAGATGAGTTTACTAAATTGTAGGAAAGATTTTCCAACAAAGAAATAATGTAAATTAACCTGAGAAATGTACTTTCATAAAGGATTAACAAGAACATGGTGCAAAAAACATGATATGTGATTAACTCTCAAAAAGTCAGGGAAAACTTTCTGGAAGAGTCAGATATAATTTAATATATCTATAAATAAATATACATAGATGCCATATATCTAGCATTTTATGTACATATTTGTACAACAAATGTTTAAAATACATATTCATACACACAAACATACTTTGTCTCCCTTCTTTATAAGAGGTAAGTTATAAGAACTCCAGTGAGTTCCTGAATGCATGATGAGTTTGCAACCCTGGAGATTCTATAGTAAAGTTTAATTTATATTTATATTTATATTAGACAAAGCAGGAGATTAACAACAGCAACTAACAACAAAACAATTAAACAATGTACTATAAATAACAATTGTGTGAATGAGGCCTTTCTTTTAAAATATCTTAACTCCTCACTACACTGTAGAAATAGTTGGGAACTATTGTTGGTCATGAGTAACCGAAACCCTGGAAAACAAGGTTATGAATATGGATGGGGCTGCTGTGTATGTGCATACATATCTATAACCTATAAAATCATCTCTGTGAAAAGGCAATAGGCAGTTTAAAATTTTCCCCCACTGATAAAAATGAAAGAAATAGCCATATCTTCTTATACTGCTCTGTATGAAATTGTTATTGAGCACCCATGAAGTAGAATAAAAGTGATCAGTGCTTTGTGAGGTTTCAGGTAACCTTAAAGGTTAAAAGTAGAGCTAATTTGTCATGCATTCAATGCTTGAAAATTTTAATATTTTAAACATGATTAAGAATAGAAAGAGAAACACTGAAATCAGATTTTTTTTTTCATGATTGAGGTTCTTTATAAATTCAGTACCAGCACATTACTGTGAGCTTCCTATGACTTACTTAACTCTGAATAACCTTTATAGTTAAATTTCACAGACTGACAAAATTTAGGCAACTTAGATACACAATCCAGCTCTCCTAGCCTTATCTTAAATTTAAATCTGTTCCCCTTTTCAAAGTCACTCATGAGGAGATGGACAAGAGCTAGACATCTCAAATTCCCGGTGTTTACTTATAAACACAGGAAGTTCATACCTCTTGGAATTAAACCTGACACCTGTCTTCTGTGAGTAAATTCCACAAGTTCACAAAGAACCCAAGCGAAAATACGTGAAGGAACATGTACACTGATATGTATCTTACCCAGGCAGGTCCTATGCATTAGAATCTGGAGCCGCTTAGACGTTATGTGAGAAATATCTCTTATTTTCTTATTTTTTAAAAGATTTTTTTAGTTGTAGATGGACATAAAATATTTATTTTATTTATTTATTTTTATGTGGTGCTGAAGATCGACCCCCATGCCTCATGTGTGCAAGGCAAGTGCTCTTCCACTGAGTCGCAACCCCAGTCTGAAATATTTCTTTTTATCGGTTTGTAAAGAAAGGTCTATTAAGCAAATTAATAGTGCAAGGAAGAGTTCTGGAGAGACGAAGAAAGTGACCCTATTCAGGATCAGTGTTGAAGTCCCTTGCTAGACTAGGATCTGTGTTGTTTATTAAATCATTGTTTCTTTTACAGAACTGTCATCATATATTATATGGGTGTTATCTACAAGTAATGTGAATGCATCAAAGACAAAGCAGTGCCAATATTTATTATCCATACCTACACTCTAAGTTACCTCTACAGCACCATTCATCAAAACCGGCAACTGAAAGAAAGATTGAGGGACCTGCTGGTAGAGCAGTTGCTGGGTCCATCCTCCCTCTAACCACCGTGAGCCTGAAAGTAAAGCTCTGTGATTGTTCATCTTCTATCTGGATTTCTGTAGCTCAAAATGAGGTTGAGCTGATAAAAGCCTTTTCTGAAAAAGAAACAGGCAGGAATGTAATTGCTGCTTGAGTGCTTTCATATGTTGTTTTATTTATAATTTTTCAACAAACCCAAGAGCTATGTTTGTTTATTTTCATTAAATGTATTAATAAATCAGGGCTCAAACAGGTTAAGCAAAGAACTCATGACTGAACAGCTAGTTAGAGGAGAAACCTGTCTGTGAATAACCTCTTCAGTCTTTGACATTCCATCATGTTGCTTCAGAGATGCCATCATTAACCAATTAAGGAAGACCGAGAAGGGAGGGCCCTGCACACAGGCCTCCAGCTTAACACTTTGCATATTTTTGTCTTATTACAGTGATGTACATATCTGCAAAAAGCTACCTTCCCTATGGGCAGAGGACCTTGTCTTGGTCAAGTTGGTAACCAGGGTGAGCCTGATCTAATTGCAAGAGCCACTATAAAAGGAGACAGAGTTTTCCCTGGCCAGTAGTTGAAAGAAGAAGGCAGAGTCAAAGCTTGAGGACTTGATTCATTGTTGAGTTGAGGCTGTTAGCAGACAGCCAGTGAGAAGACAGGGACATAACCTAGTGCGCTGAACCATACTTCATGCAATAATGTTAGCCTCTGATAATAGAAAGTAACTCTAACCAAGTGTTGCAATAATCTGGAGCATGATCTCAAATATAACAGTCTAAAGGTTGGCCTCAACTAAGACAGCATACTCTCTAGGCTTATAATAAAAGTAAGATTTGCAGTACTTTAGTCCATTTAAGTGCAAGAAAGCTAACAGTATGGTTCAATGCATTTTGATTAAATGGACATTTTCAGAATTAGAACAATTAACCCAGTAACCTATTTGCAGTTTTCTGGAGGTGATATGTACAGGAAAAGTGATTATATTAACAAACCATATCTAAGTAAAAGAGGAAATACTGCAGATGCCATGTAAATTAAACAGAAGATGTCCTCTGAGTGCCATTTAGTCTGTGGGAGTGTGTTAAGGCAGTCTCATATCACTGTGACCCAAAGAGCAATTTAGAGGAGGAAACTTTTATTTTGGCTCACAGTTTCAGAGATTCAGTCTTCAGTATGCTAATTCCATGATTCTGAGCCTGAGGTGAGGCAGAACATCACAGCAGAAAGGTATGGGAGAGGAAAGAATCTTGAGATGTGACAGCCAGAAAGGAGAGAGAGAGAGAGAGAGAGAGAGAGAGAGAGAGAGAGAGAGAGAGAGAGAGAGAGACAGGGACAGTGGGGTGGGGGAGAGAGGGAGGAAAAGAATTTTCCAGGGAAAAAATATAAACCTCAAAGATATGTCCCCAGTCACCTACTTATTCCAGTCACACCTTACCTGCTCACAGTTAAAACCCAGTTATTTCATTCAAGTGAGTTAATCCACTGATTAGGTTACAGCTCTCATAATCTAATTGAAAGTAGCTCTAAGTGTTGCAATAATCTGGGGCATGATCTCAAAAATAATAGTCGAGACCTCTGAACATTATTGTATTGACTCACACATGAGATTGGGAGGACAACACATATTCAAAACACAACAGGTAGACTGAATCTACAAATGGCTTCCAAGATTGAGCACTCTAGTCCCTGTAACAGGTAAATATCATGCGATGTCTTCTGGTTGTGATGTTGTGTGGCATCACTGACCTTCAGATGGGGAGAAGATCTGGGTGGGCCTGATCTAATTGCAAGAGCCACTGTAAAAGCAGACAGAGTTTTCCCTGGCCAGTAGTAGAAAGAAGAAGTCAGAGTCAAAGCTTGAGGACTTGATTCATTGTTGAGTTGAGGCTGTTAGCAGACAGCCAGTGAGAAGACAGGGACATAAGTCTCAGGGCTGCAAAGAAATGAGTTCTATCAACAACAGGAATGTGCTTGGAAGAGGACCCCAAACTCCAGATGGAGATGCAGTAAGGGGACACCTGGGCTTCAGACTGTGAGGCCCTGAACAAAGAACCTAGTCACTTATCAGAACTGTGAACTGATAAATGAGTGTCTGATCATTTGCTTCACAGCAATAGAAAACTGACATGCAGGGCAATAAACTTTGTAAAGTCTGATTCTAAAATAAATAATATTCACTATCCCTTTAATGAAACTATAATGAAACCTTTAAAAAGAAATGTTTGGAGAACAGCCCCATCTGTTTCAAGGGGTTCAGCAGGAAAGAGCTTCATTATCCAATTACATGTTGGCATTATGGAGTCCTGGTTGTTCACCACAGGATGGTGGATGTGTGCTCTAAGCATCTAATGTATTCAGTGGGCTTTCATCCATAAAGAGGCAAATGCTTTTATTTGGGGGTACAGAGGATATTTTAATGATCTTTGGAAGATGCCAAGGCCTTTTTTGTGGCCTTATTCAACTTCCCCCAAAACTTGACTCAGACCCTGTCACATTGAGAAAATATATGTGACTTTCTTTTATTCTTTCATGTGTTTTGAGTTTAATAACATATGCTGTTTATATTCGGTTTCTATAGAGAGTTCTTTTTTGTCTTGTAAACAGTTGCAAAGATTTACCTAGAGCTGTGTGGGTTTTCTCTTTTCTTCTTTATCCACCCACCACCTCCCCCTGTGGAAAGTCTGAATAGCTCCAAGGATTAGCAACAGCTTAACTTCAGTAATGTTTTGTAATAGATAAATGCCGTTATTGTTCCATTTGGCTCTTCAGGATGATGTGAAATTAACCAGTTGTCTTATTTTTTTCTGTAGTCAGCTCACAGGCCACATCACCCAGGGGCTCACAGTCTCCCCTGCTAGTGCTACGCTGAATTCTCAAAACATCCCTAGAAATGAATCCTCAATATGTAATGAGGCCCAAAGGTCAAGAATTCTTCTTCCAAATGATTGAGATATTTCTGGAAAGGATAATTGACTCCTCTTTCTTAAGGACTTAATATATGACAGATATCTGACTACTCAAATAACATATGATCTTTTGTGGTTGTTAATATTCCCACTTTTCAGGTAAGGGTCTGACAGTCAAAGAAGTTGAAAGACATAAAAATGTATAGCTACTAAACAGGGAATCAGTACAAAACTTGATCCAAGATAATTGGATTGATTCCACATTGCTGGCACTTAGAGAAGTGTTAAGTCTCAAAAATCGCCATACATTTTGTATCCTAGGAAATATTGTGCCCTTGACTTTGACATTTTGAAATCTATCAGAGCATGAGAACTTCCTTGATCTGCACATCAAATATATTAACAATATATCTACAGATTCATCTGAAATCTTTTAGACTTCTAACTTGAGCCTCCTTCTGGAGATAATATATTTTAACATTCCTTCATGTTATAGATGAGTGCAGTTCAATGACTTGTTAAAATAACTTAAAATTAAATAAATTATAAAATTCAGCTGCTCATCATGCTGGCCACTTTTCAAGGGTTTAGGTGCCACCTGTGATTAGTATACCACATTGGACAGAGTTGATTTGTAAAACATTTCCATGACCATGATGCATTGTTGGACAATATTGCCATAGAGCCACAGATCCACTAGCCAAGCCCTCAGCTATGCATTAATTATTCAACAGAAATTTTAAAAGAATTTTCTTCTTAAGTTCATCAATTTTTTGTTACAAACTTGAAGTGTATCAGGTACTAAACTAGGAATGCTTGAAATATAAAGATTAATTTGGGCTGGGAGTGGTGTTGCACACCTATAGTCCCAGCAGCTCAGGAGGCTGAGGCAGGAGGATCCCTAGTTCAAAGTCAACCTCAGCTACTTAGTGAGGCCCTAAGCAACTCCGTGAGACCCTGTCTGTAAATAAAATACAAAAAAGGGCTGGGGATGTGGCTCAGTGGACAAGTGTACCTAAGTTCAATCCCTGGTACTACCCCCCCAATAAATAGATTAATTTGGGAATATCATCAAACTAGTCTTTACCTATGCTCTAAATTAATATCTAACTATCTCTTGGGTCTCAGTGCAAATGCTGGGTCTCTAGAAACAAGGTTAGTGCTCTTCTCTGTGTACCCTCTCTAACTCACAGGTATCTTACTATCACTATCAACCCACTCTACAGACTCATCCATTATCACTTTTAACATGCTCAATTGCCTTTGCTCTCCTTTTCAACAGTGAAGGACCTTGTGCCTTGACCATCCTTGGATATCCAGCACTGAGTCCCTGACATTTGGTAGTAATTTTTAAAATTTATTTTGTTCTTAAATAGTTTGTTTTGAGATTGTATAGCAAAAAGTCAGGTTGTTTTGTTTGTTTTGTTTTGTTTCACATTGTATTAGATACCACATCTAACTCTCAAAATACTATTTCTAACAGTAGTTTCAAAGAACATTATGGTTACTATGTGATAAGTACTATTAAAACATATTTGTTATATATTTATATGTTGTACATTTGAATGCAGAAAGTACAATACTAAGATTTTTTTTCAGAATCTTTTATTCTGCCTGAATTATTGTACTAAAAATATGGGCTTTAGAAGCAGAAAACCCAATTTAGTACCTTCTCTGCTTCCAAGTTTCGGTGCGGCATTCATCACATCATTATATCATCATTCTCTAGGGTCTTCATTTATAAAATGAGTATGAACATGTCTATCTCATAGGATTTCCAAAATAATAAATCAATGCATGATGAATGTCAAACACGGCAGTAGAAGGCTGAACATGTGTACCAATGTCTTATCTTTTTCCTACATTTAGTAATTATCTTGTAAACAATGTTTGAGAGTTTGCTTTGTTTTTCTTCTTCTTTGGATTCTTTGGAGATCCCTTGGTTTTAATTGATCTCCCCCTTTTTCGGTTAATATTTTCAGGTCTGATCTTTCTTTCCCCTTCACCTTCTCCTCCTCATAGCGTCCTGGTTGATGACATCCAGAGCACATTAAGCTCTGACCTCTGGCACAAATATGCATCTGTCTTGCACATGTATGACATATTGTTGCCTGTAATTCCTCCTAGTTCATAAGTCTAAATTACTTTTGAAATATCTGTGTAATTTTAGATTTTTAGGTTAAAACTGTAAAATTATTTTGGCAGATAATGTGTTTTCAAAAGATCTCTTCTTTATGAGTATATTAAATAGTTTCATCATATAGTGGATGGATGTTTTGTGTGTCCTTGACCACATAACAAATTAGAAACTGTCACTTCATTGGTGAAAGTTCATCTGCTTTCTGGGAAAATGCTTAAAATTCTACATTTTGTTTGTATAGTGTTCATATTGTATTGGTTATAAAGATATTCTGATGCCTTGACTTTTGTTTTTAGGTTTTTTCTTTCTTTAATGAGAAAAGAAAGTAAATGTTCATGGGAACTGCTTTCACACCTGTTGCTATCTCAAAGGTTATGTGTTATTGATGTACGTGGTGGTCTGAAGAGTAGATTCCCATAGATGGTGACACTCTAATCTCTGAAGTCTGTGAGTATGTAACATGACCAAGAGGACTTAGTTTTGTTTAAGAATCTTGAAATGTGGAGATTATCTTAGGTTATCTAGGGGACTCAGGGGATTATGAGAGTCTTGGTAGGAGGAAGGCAAGGGGGAGTTCAAGATGGAGATAACAGGATGGAAGAAAAGGATGGAGGGATGCAGATGGCTCTAGAGCTGAAAAAGGCAAACCTTGTCTACTGGAGCCTCCAAAAGAAACAATCTTCCAACACATTGATTTTAGTCTTGTGAAACTAATTTGATATTTCTGACTTTCAGAACTGTGAAATAAACTTGAACTGGTAATTGAGTCATCTAATGCATTAAGTTTTTGGCAATTTATTAGGACTGTGATAAGAAGCTAGCATGATACATTAAAAAGAGGGCTTTAAAAATCATTTCCAAAGTCCAAAACCAGAAGAAAACCCCCAAATAATGTTCCTTTAACACCAAAATGAGCTTCTCATAACTTTTGCCAGCTAGACAAATCACTGCACCTGAGCATTTTAACTGGAAAAATTCTTTTCCACAGAGGAAGTAGATACTGGAGACCATTCTGGAATCCAAGTGCTAAACACAGTTGCATAATCTCTCTGAGAATTAATATACCAAGAATATATATGTATATATTTATTTTTTTAATTGATCATGAACTAACATACAAAGCTTTCCTTTATACCTACATGAAGAATCATTTGAGGAAAACTTCAAAGAAAGTTACTTTGAAAGAATTAATTGTAGACTAATAGACCAAAGAATTGGTCAAACAATTAATTGTAGATATTTAATAGAGTTGAAAGCATTTACTAAAAGAGGTTGTATGAAATCAGTTTTGAGGGCTGCTGGTGGGGGATAAGAAAGACCATTTTATATTTTGAAAATACTCAAAGTGCCCTAGATAACATTTGAGGCCTATTTTGGGGGTAAGAATTATTTCCTCATAAGTTTTACTGACTTTTCATAAAGGTGTTATTAGATAAATTTAACTGAAACCAAAATACATTATAAAGAGTTGGCCTGGACTGCCCAGGGTTGAAAATGTGTTTGAAACCTTGCATATCCTGTAATGGTTCAATTTGTCTTGGCCTTTTTCACCGACTCTCTTGAGCTTACAAATTAAACTTCCCCACATCTGGGCACAATGCATGATTTCCCAGATTCCTTCCCATTCTAAACTAAACATTGACCAATGCTAAGACGTCATGCGAATTTACATTATATCACACAAAGAAAAACAATTTGAGTAGAGATTAATAACTTGCTAATACACAGTCTTCCAAGGAAACTCCCCCACATCTCTGAGCTAAGGTAGGCAATCCTGTTGGTATTCCATTAAGAACCTCAGCAAGTTGCTACTATCCATCCCCGTGTGCCTATTTTATTCAGAATATCTCTATGGACCTGTCTTTCCCTGAAAGTAAGCTTCTGGTGGCAAAGGCCAAGTCCAACTTGTTTTTGTGATGGGCTCTCAGTACCACACAGGAGGCTCTAATATACACTTCTGCAAGGTGCTTTAATGATTTCAGGTGGGAATAGGAACATCTCTTCACAAGGATATCAGATGTCTTCCCTAAGTCAAGCAAAACATCCACATCTTAATCTTTAACTTAATCTCTGTACCTCTGCACCAGTGAAGGAATTCTAATGCCAAATTTCCTGTTTTTTTTTTTTTATTTCAAGCACATCAAAACCCCCTTATATGATGTTATGCACCCTTTCCATATGCATAAACTCATATGAAAAGCACATGCTTCCTATTATTGTCTAAGTCTATGGCAGGTTTTCACATTATTATTTAAATTATATTAGACTTGATGTTATATATTATTCAGATTATTATTACTTTCTCAACAAAAATTTTGAATTTCACTTAAGCATCAAGTGTCACCAGTAAAAAGATAGTCATTGCTTTCATTATCACTAAATAGCATAAGAACATGATTCTGATGTTTTTATAGTAGGTGAGACTGCATCTTTGATTTTGCTGGTGGACTCTACTTTTCATAACTAAGCAAGAGGCAGAGAAGGTTTGAAATAAGGGGGAGAGGAAAAAGCAATCATATGTGGTTAGCGTGACTGCCTTTGGAGCCTAGATTTTTCTTAATGGCTCAATCCCAAATAATCATGTATTTGATGAGTTGCCATTTTGGTTCTCTTAGATGTGCCCAAAATATGCCTTTTAAAATGTGATCCAAAGTTTTATGTCTGGGTATTTGACAGTGTTTTTCCTCAACCTACTTTACTTAGTCATTGGATATTATAACAGCCTAATTTCTCTTTGTCAATCCATCCTGTAGCCACTGTAATATGGGAATTTAGGATGTAATGAAAAATTAGCCAGAAGTGTCACTTTGGCTGAGATAGAGAAGTTTGAACATTCCAGTGATATAAACTAGAATCAGAAAACTTACCCTTGGCCTGGGCTGAGCACCAGAATCAACATGCTATTTTAAATGACTCATTTTCAAAGACTCAATTTTTTCATCTTTTGAAGTTAATGAAAAATGTTCCCAACTCAATTTCTATAACTTGGGATGATGTGAGCTTCTAATATTTTGAAAATAGTCAGTGATTACTCCTCTCCATGATTTGCATGTATTTAGTTATTTGGTCCCATGTGGTTAGGAACAAATACAATCGTACTGACAATGTAGTAAGACCAAATTAAGAAGCACAGCCTGATTCCTTTCTCAGGAAGGGCAGAGCCATTTTTTTCTGAAATGATTCCCTGCATGGCAGGACTGGTGAACCCAGGACCCAGTTTCCTTGTGGCCCATGACATTTTTTGTCCCCAGTGCTGTCTTTCCTCAATCCCAGGTATTCCTCAAATCCCAGAGGTCTTCTCTGTATGCCAATTTAAAGAAGTCATACTGTCACTCTGGATCACATCACTTTATAAGCTCCTCATAGAATGCATCATTGTGTGTGATCAATTCATTTGTCATTTTAGTCTTCCTTTAAAATATAAGCTCAGTAATTATCATTGAATCATTGGTTCCTAGAATAATGTCTGTCATTTAATTGACATTTTTAAAAAGATGGTGAATTTTATTCATTCATCAGGAAGATACTATAACTAAAGTCTAACCACCACATACAAATGACGTCATCTTGAATTACTAGAATATGACAGAATATGACAGAGACAACTCCTCCCAAACAGTTAGCTTTAGCTTCTGGCTTTTTTCAGCACAGAGGAATAGGAATACCTTAGTACTTCAGCTACAGCCCACATCCGTTGTCTATGACCTAAACCTTACTCAGAATTTCTCTACATTTACAATCTCAAATGCCTAGATGGCTTTTCCTACCTATTCATCTTTTCCATTTTCTTTTTCTGTTTTCTTTCAACCACTTTCCTTCTGAGTACTACTGTTCTTCTTTCCCATCAATAGACCTGCCTTTGCTTCTCATCCCATGACCCATGACTTCAACAGTGCTCTTCCCTTGGTCTTCTGATCTTCCTACTCTTCATATCATTTCTAAATAAATTAATCACATATCTTTCAACTATTACCTTAAAATAGTGAACCTCAAATTTATATGACCAATGTCAATCTCTTTCTGGAGTATTTCCAATTAGTTTTAAGACATTCATGCCTAAAGCTAAAACAGGAATATTTTAAGGAATAGCTTATATTTAATTTTCAATTTATTTGGAGTTTGATAGAAAGAGTAAATAATATTTCTATTCCTTATCCATTCAAAAACACTGAGAGGCATAGGAATCAAGTATATGATATATTGCAAAAATACTTTGAATAATATTATAAACAAAATCCAGGCATAAACTCACCCACACTAATACAAGACTTTATTCCATAGAGTTTTATTTTCATAGAATGTGAGGCTTGGTGGATTGGGGCTTTGAGAAGGGAAGGGAAGGAGAAGGGAGGTTTGGGGAGGGGAGGGGAAAAGAGAGAGAAGACAAGAGAATAGAAGAGAAGAGAAGAGAAGAGAAGAGAAGAGGAGAGGAGAGGAGAGGAGAAAAGAGGCATTTGTCACACATATGCTGTTTCTTTACAAACTTCCCTAATCAAATAAGTCAAATCCTCTCCAGTAAAAAGGAATAAATGAGGAGACCAGGCCATTATAGTAGTAGAAATTCCCTTACTATGAAAACGTATTACAAAGGAGAAGAATTTTTCACCAAAATTCACTCTTCTAAAAATGTAATTTGATCAACCCTTTACTTTAAGAAGTATTGACATATCACATACAACTTGGAACAAAAAGATTGAAAATGTTAAAATTGATTAAGGAATAATAAAGAATATCAATAATAAACTTCTCACTTATACATAGTTACTAATAATCCTTAACATAATAATGAAAATAATTTTAATCCAAAAATTTAATCAGAAAAAAATATTTTAAGGATTTCATTGTATTTCTTCTCTCAAGTAATGTTATGTAGCATAAGGTTATCATTAGCTCATTGATACTGTGAAACAGACATTTTAAAGGAATGAATATGAATAGCCATGTTAATATTATACTCATAATGATAATGCACTTTCAAATCTAGGACACAGCAATAAAGACTATTCCTCTCCATCATCACTTCATTATTCCCCTGCGTATATTTCTATCTTCGATTTAAAAACTCGATTGCCTGTCATTTACTGGCTGTCTTTTCCCAGCTCCATTCTCCTCCAACCTTATTTCTCCTTGCTTCCTGTCATATTCCTGCAGCCACTGCAGAGCACATTTGCCACCTCACTTCTTGGAAGCTCTGTACCCAAATTACACATGGCCTAGCTTTATGATGCTCTTCCTTGAACTTAACTACACTGCCAAGAAAAGCCTTCATGACCTCTATCAACTCTTTTAAATAGTACTCAAAACTATGTCTACTCAGAAAGTGTTGAATCCACTGTTAAATCTGCTTAGACACTCGTATTACAGGAATCACTTGTACAGCTCTATATAAATACTATATGTGGCCTATGGATCCTATTGCTGTTTCCTTGTCAAACAAAATTATGTTTTTTTTTCTTCCTCCCTGTCCTTTAGCATATATAATCCAGTCTTATTCTTAGTTGCAATCGCTCAGAGTCTGAGCCAGGCTGGTTTTTAATCTTTCCCTTTCTTCTACCTTTGTTCAGCCAGGACAGCTTGAATACCCATTTCTGGAGAAGAATCATGATATTAGTCATGTTCTTCCAAAATAAGCACCAAGTTCTATGATGGTCTGGGTCATACCCATTTTATTTCTCACCACATAACCTGTCAAATCTTGCTCTACACATAAATGCTCAACAAATACTTGCTAAATGAGTATATGAATGTCCTCAGGGTTCAACATCAAATAATTTTTATTGAGAAAGTACAGAGATCTGGGTGGTTACAATGGGACTCCTATTGTACCTATTTGTTCCTATCTTCCTTTACATCATCTGCTCTTTAATCTCAAACATTTTATAACCAAAGACCTGCTCAACTCTCTGCTTCTGTGGTTCTGCCATGGCAGCCTGCCCAGAAGCTTGAACCACTACATGGATTTGGTTCTGCCTTGAGCCTCAGAGAAATGACTGGCCATGTTCTACTCTGACTTAATGGTCAGGTTGATAACTGTTTACCATACTCAGTATTTATTACTTCATCCACATTCCCCAATGCAATGATCATTCTGTGGGTGCTATCCATTTACTTATCAAATATATTTCAAATAGATTTTGTACATGAATAAATTGCCAGATAATGCATTAAGAGCCAAGGGATAAAGAGTAAACAAAATAAACATAGCCCTGCTCTCAAGAAGTGGGCATTCATATGAAAAGCAAATAAAAACAAAAATGTAGTTAAATAAACATGCAAGTTTCTGCTCCAGAAAAAAAAAAAAAAATTCCAAAGTAAAATCAGCTCAGATGAACATCTGACCTCTAATCACCGTCTCTGGAAGTTGAAGATGAAGGGATCACACTCACGGAGCACTAAAAGCCAAGGGAGTGAACCCCCAAGCTCACACAAGCATTAAAGAAGTCTGTGGCCTCTACTGATAAAAATTTTGTTTGGATTTGAAAAAAAAAATCAGAGAATACTCCACTAATGTACTTAAATGAGGGGTATGAAATAAACCAGGAAGGATGGACTCTAGAAATGTGTACTGTAAGTGCTGCATAAGAATTCTTGAAAATACTTATGTAGGATTTGACTGCAAATATTTGGGCACTAGGAATCATACCAAACCTGATTATAGTTAATGGGGGAAAAAAGAGAGAAAATCATTCAAAAGGAAGAGGGTAGGACATTGGAGATTCTTAATAGCTAAAGATTTTATTCTGTTGAGATAAAGCAGTAGGCGAATATGGTGTCATCATGGCGGGTGGGGTAGCAATATAGAGTCGTATTATTGAACAGATTTTAGGTGCAGATCATTTAGGTACATGATCTTGGTAAGTAAACCAGACCTTCTGCTGCTCAGCCACTTCATCTGTAAAATGATCTGAACATCCACCCCTTAAGCTGTTTTGAGAATTGAAGTATATTGTGTTTTCTTTTATCTAATTTTAGTATAAAAATGATGAATAAGGATTTAATTCTCAGTGCTATGAGAAGAACGGTACTAATTAATTGCCAAAAAAAAAAAAAAAATAGAGAAAACCAAGTTAACATGGATTTAAGGAAAGAGACAATGAATAGTACAGTGGTCAAATTAGTAAAGTTGGGCTTGTAGAATTTGCCTAGCATGTGCCAGTTCCTGGGTTCAATTCCCAGGACTGAAAAAAAACAAACAAATAAAAAAGTTAAAGAAAAGAAAAAAGAGACAAAGAATCATTTATATAAACATACAGTAAAATGGAAAGAGTAAAATAAAGTCAACATAAATATTACAAAACAAACATTTTCATTATTAAAGAATGTCAGATTCAATTAAGGCAAAGCACACCATATATTATTTTAAATAAAAACATAAAGTAAAAAAAATTTAAAATAATATAATGGAGAAAAGATACCAGGCTAATCAAATAAAGGAAGGATAATAATGTCAGTATTAACCAGAGACAAAGTAGAATTCATGTCCAAAACAGAACAGAATAGATACTAATGATAATTATCCAGGCATATGTAAGATAAGAAAACCGTATGAAACAAACAATATAATAGAACAATATTCAGAACAAAACCTATAATTTGAAGTATAGTTGATAACAACATAAGAATAGTGTGAGACTCCAAATACACATCAACTACCTGGATATTAACCACCACATTCCTGAATAATTCCTTGATCAAAATAAATATAACTGAAACAATAAAAACATCTAGAAAACAATGAAATGCCTCCATTCCAAAACCAGGGGAAGAACACAAGCTTTCCTCAGAAGAAAGCCTTCAGCAATGTTGATTAGCATCACTAATCAAATGCTAGAATTTATATTCTAACTTCAGATATTTTCCCTCATTTTTAAATTTTTCCCTGAATTGTCAAACTTTTTTCTTTGTGTTCTTAGTATGGAAAGTAATCTTCATGACTACTTACTATAATCTATATTTGTCTTCAACTTTAATTGGCACTCTTTGATTTAGGATTGAACCCAGGAACTGGCATATGACTCTGTTGAGCTATAATGTACATTTTGCTCAACCCTCACTTTTTGTGGTGTGTGATGTCAGCCGGATACC
The DNA here is from genome assembly GCF_048772815.1 of Callospermophilus lateralis. NCBI lineage: Eukaryota > Metazoa > Chordata > Mammalia > Rodentia > Sciuridae > Callospermophilus > Callospermophilus lateralis. The sequence continues at coordinate 74,224,413 of NC_135320.1, read as the reverse complement.
ACCTTTACTAAAGGCATCATCTTTTGGATAATGTGCACTTTACAGCCTTTCTCAAGGCACCTGAACCTAAGGAGCACCTTTCCTCCCTTCTCTCTCTCTCTCTCTCTCTCTCTCTCTCTCTCTTTTAATAAGTATAAATTCATTTTGTTTACTTATGCTGATAATTTATTTATGCTGATATATTTAACAACATAAATACTATCTTAGCCTTTTTTTTTTTTTTCTTATGGTGCTGGGGATTGGACCCAAGGCCTTGGGTATTAAGCAAGGGAAGCACTCTACCATCTGAGCTATATCGGCAGCCCATATCTTAACCTTTCTAAGGTCTGTAGTGCTGTCTCCTCTTTCTTCCATAATACTACCAATCTGTGTATTTTCTCTTTATTCCTTCATTATTCAGTCTAGAAATCTCCCAGTTTTATGGATCTCGCCAGTGACCTGCGCTGATGACATGAGCTGGGTTCAAAAGAGCTGGCTGCAACATGAAACTAAGAAAACACACCACAAGGGCAAGAGTTTCTCAGATCCAGGGTGGGACTGCGCTGGGACATCAAGGGTCGTTTTCCACGCTGGAAGGCAAGAGAGAGCCGGTGCACCCAGAACCCTTTTATTTATAGGGAAAAGACGTTTGATAGAATGTTCTACCCAAATAAATTGGGGGATAATGTTTCAAAGGGAGGTTGCCCAATCCCATTGGGAAATGCTCAAGTCCAGAGCTGAAGCACTTCCTTGCCCAGAGAACTTAAAGGTGAATCGCTTTTGTGGTACGTGATGCCAAGTCGGATACCACCTTTACTCATGACTCAGAGGGGATGATGCTTGGCTCCTGGGCAGAACGGCCCCCTACATATGGGGATTTAAAAAAATGGATTTTTATATTTTGAAGATTATTAATTTTCTCTCCAATTTTTCTGTATTCTATTTCACTTATATTTTCTCTAATCTTTATAATTTTCTTTCTTTTTCTTAACTTTGGTTTAATTGGCTCTCCTTTTCCTAGTTTCTTTAGACAGAGCTTTAATTACTGATTGAGATCTTTCTTTTTTTTCCCAATGTAAGAATTTTTCAATGTAAATTTCCTTTTATGCATTATAAGAAGATAGCAAAAACTTAGTGTATGTTTTATCTCATTTCATTAAAAATAATTTCTGATTTTCCTTGAACCATGGAATGTTTAGAAATTAGTCATATAACTTCCAAAAATGTAGTATTTTCCAGTATAACTTTCTGGTATTAATTTTTAATTTACTTACTTTTTGATGAAATACATGCATTTTAATAATCTTGATAATTCAAAACCTTAGGGGGCATGTTTTATGGCTAAACGTATGGTCTGTCTTGGTGAAACTCAGATGAGTACTTAAATACTGTTTTAGGAACAGTCTTACATAAATATGTTTATTTTACTGTTAGCATTGTTTATATCTTCTTTATATCTGAATTTATCTTTCTCCCATATGATCTGTCATTTCTTGCTCAGTGTATTTTGAAGCTCTACTACTAGCTGCACTGCCTTTATAATTATCTTTCTGACAAAATGATTTTTTAAAATATTTTATTTTGTTTTATTTCCTAAGAGACAAGCCTTTCTTAAAGGATATGTGTTTGATACTAATATAGTCATTCCAGCCCTCTGGTATTTTGTTTGCATAGTATATATTTCATTAATGTATTATCTTCCTGGCTGGTTGTATCTTTATATTTGCAGTGACATTTTTTAGAGTGTTGTTATGGAATGAATGTTTGTGTCTCCCTAAAGTTCACATGCAGAAATCCTAACCCCCTCATTAATGGGAGTAGTCTCATTATTAAGAGGAGGAGCGTGTTTAATTTCTCTCTTCTCTGCCATTTGAGCATGTGATGAGAAGACAGACACCTGCAAAACAGAAAGCGGTCCCTCACTAGACACTGAATCTGCCAGCATCTTGATTGAGGGATTTCATCTTTCAGAAATGCGAGGGATAAATGTTGTTACTAGAGCCACTCACACTGGAAATTTGTTATTGCAGCCTGAACTGATGAGACAGGTGGACATGGTTTTGTCTTCCATCTTTTTTTTTTAACATTTATTCTGACATCCTGTTGTGTGTGTGTGTGTGTGTGTGTGTGTGTGTGTGTGTGTGTGAGAGAGAGAGAGAGAGAGAGAGAGAGAGAGAGAGAGAGAGAAATACCCAGGGCCTTATGCATGCGAGGCAAGCACTCTACCAACTGAGCTCTATCCCCAACCTTAGGCACTAGGCAGCCTCTACTTTTTGGTTGAAATACTTAGTCTCCTTAAATTAAAAGTGATAAATAAAACTGGCAGATTTAGACCTATCATTTGTTATATCTTTCTTATTCATCCCATAAGCTTCTTCCCTTCGCTCTCCATTTATTCTCTGCTTCATGATGAACAGATACCTCTGTAGTTTATTTTACTTGTTCTATTGCTTTTTAGTCATTCCTTTTGAATTATTTTTAGAAGTTGACTTAGGAATTATCATAATCATCTCTAAGTTATCTATTATCTATTAGTTATCTATCTGTTATCTATTTAGATTCAATATTAAATTACTACAGGTATTAATATAGAAACTCTGCAAAATATAGTTCCATTTACTCCACTATGTTTCTTGCTACCATATGCCATATATTATCTAAAACAAATTAAAGTATTTCATGTTATAATTTTTACTTTACACAATTAAAGTTAAAAGAAGAAACCAATTCATGACTATATTTTTACATAAATATAGATGTCTATGTTTATAGAGAGGTTATAAGAATCAACACTGGATATATAATTCTGGGTTGATGGTATTTTTCAGCAACATTTATTTCATTAAAATTTTTGCCATTGATTTTTTTTCTGAATTATAATTATTCTTTCTTTCTCTTGCCTTTTCAAGACTGTTTCTATATATTCTATTTTCACAAAACAAATTATAAGCAAAATTCTGTAGCATTAAATATATATATGTATATATATATATATATTTCCTCATTAAAAGCCAAGATTTTTCTTTTTCTTTCAGAGCCAAAGATACTTTTATAAGACCAGTACAGTATTACAGTATTGCCATTTATAGGTATTTCTGTACAATTGTACAATTTTTGAGTACTTTTCATTTCTTAGAGAAAATATAAAGATGTACTACTTATAGGTTGAAAGTTGGAATCAGGATTTTTAAAGAACAAAATGAGTGGTAGGTGTTGAAAACAGTGTGGAATCATTAAAGAATTCTTGTGAGAAAAATCTACCATGGATCACCAATGGTGTGCTGATGAAGCTTTAAAAACCAGTTTTTCACAAAACAACAAAAAAAAAAAAAGAAAAAAGAAAACAAACTTGATTTGTCACATTGGCTGATTTCAGCGATGTAAATGGTCTCACCATGATTGATACCAACCTACATTGCTGAACATGGAGTTGGAAGGAGACCACAGCAGCACAGTGTTATAACTTTCCATCATATTCAGATAATCATTATTAAGTAGACTCAAGAGCAGAAATGGCACTAAGTGATAGTACCAAAAGTGATCAGTTTTGATTATTTACTACTATCATTTCTAATATAATTTATTTTATTGTAAGCATACACCTAGTATTATATATAATTTTTAATACTTCCTATGTTTAACAATTGGCTCACAACATTTATAAAAAAGATAATTCGATGGCAAAATGACTTCTTTTCCTTGCATGATGATACTATCTGTACTTCTGTCCCAGCAGGTAAAAGATTTCTGTTAAGGAAACATCCAAATGCTAGCTATCTTCCTGGGATTCTTTGGTTGGATTCTGGCGCTCTGCTGCCACAACCCACACCCCAGCTGAGAACCTGCACCATTCCCTGAGAGGACTGATGCTGCTTCAGGCTGTTTTGTTTTGCTTATTTGTTTTCAATTTTGCCTCAGTCTCCACAGCAATGGCACAAGTTGTACAGACCATTACTGAAAGAGATGCTCTGACCAGGGAAGGGCCCTTTGGTCAAACTAATTTAAAAATGACTCAAACCCAATGACTCTGATACAAGAAAAACGGTACCCTTTTATACAACATCAAACCCTCCATGTGGAGGCTGCTGCTAAAAATGTCTTCCTGTTACTCTCTGATGGTGACCTGGAATAGAACTTTCTTACCCAGTTTCCAATATTCAGACAAGGGGTGAGAAGCCAGTTTTCCCTCTTTCTAGCAGTCTTTACTCTCTGAGTCCTTCCGATTCAGCTTTGCTTTTTAATGCCTATCTACTTATTCTTCCTCCCAAAGAAAGGAGAGGATCAGTGCACAGCATTCTCTACCAGTCTAAAAAATATTACTCAGAAATACTTGCTCAGAAATTTCCACAGTGAACTGCCAGGCTGGTCTTTGATATGGGTAGGGGTAGTGATAAGGAGAGTGTTTAAGAAACTCTTTGGGCTGCTTGTATGCTTTAGAGATTGTCTTTAGAATGCAAGTGACTTTAGTACCAGTTGTTTTCATCTTTGGTACCTCATTCAAAATTTCAGATAACAGTAAAAGGTTTGTTTCACTTCTCTGCTCCTGTATTTTGTGTTTTTGTTTATTTATTTTTTAATGGACCTTTTTAGAATATAGTAAGTGGATGGAAAAGGTTGCTTTAAATAGTTACAGTACTAAAAACCTAGCTGTTAATAGTGTTATTTGGATTTGCTGGAAGAAATTTTTTAATTAATTACATAATAAATCATATGGATTTAATAACACTAATGGTAAATATTTATTGAGTGTTTATTATATGCCAGGCACTTTTCTAAGCAGTTTATTTTTTTATTTTTTTACTGTGTTCTTTATTATTATTATTATTGGTTGTTCCAAACATTACAAAGCTCTTGACATATCATATTTCATACATTTGATTCAAGTGGGTTATGAACTCCCATTTTTACCCCAAATACAGATTGAAGAATCACATCGGTTACACATCCACGTTTTTACATATTGCCCTACTAGTGACTGTTGTATTCTGCTACCTTTCTTATCCTCTACTATCCCCCTTCCCCTCCCCTCCCATCTTCTCTCTCTACCCCATCTACTGTAATTCATTTCTCTCCCTTGTTTTTTTTCCCCTTTCCCCTCACTTCCTCTTATATGTAATTTTGTATAACAATGAGGGCCTCCTTCCATTTCCATGCAATTTCCCTTCTCTCTCCCTTTCCCTCCCGCCTCTCGTCCCTGTTTAATGTTAATCTTCTTCTCATGCTCTTCGTACCTACTCTGTTCTTAGTTACTCTCCTTATATCAAAGAAGACATTTGGCATTTGTTTTTAAGGGATTGGCTAGCTTCACTTAGCATAATCTGCTCTAATGCCATCCATTTCCCTGCAAATTCTATGATTTTGTCATTTTTTAATGCAGAGTAATACTCCATTGTGTATAAATGCCACATTTTTTTTTATCCATTCGTCTATTGAAGGGCATCTAGGTTGGTTCCACAGTCTTGCTATTGTGAATTGTGCTGCTATGAACATGGATGTAGCAGTGTCCCTGTAGTATGCTCTTTTTAGGTCTTTAGGGAATAGACTGAGAAGGGCAATAGCTGGGTCAAATGGTGGTTCCATTCCCAGCTTTCCACGAAATCTCCATACTGCTTTCCAAATTGGCTGCACCAATTTGCAGTCCCACCAGCAATGTACAAGTGTACCCTTTTCCCCACATCCTCGCCAGCACTTGTTGTTGTTTGACTTCCTAATGGCTGCCAATCTTACTGGAGTGAGATGGTATCTTAGGGTGGTTTTGATTTGCATTTCTCTGACTGCTAGAGATGGTGAGCATTTTTTCGTGTACTTGTTGATTGATTGTATGTCTTCCTCTGAGAAATGTCTGTTCAGGTCCTTGGCCCATTTGTTGATTGGGTTATTTGTTATCTTATTGTCTAATTTTTTGAGTTCTTTGTATACTCTGGACATTAGGGCTCTGTCTGAAGTGTGAGGAGTAAAGATTTGTTCCCATGATGTAGGCTCCCTGTTTACCTCTCTTATTGTTTCTTTTGCTGAGAAAAACTTTTTAGTTTGAGTAAGTCCCATTTGTTGATTCTAGTTATTAACTCTTGTGCTATGGGTGTCCTATTGAGGAATTTGGAGCCCAACCCCACAGTATGTAGATCGTAGCCAACTTTTTCTTCTATCAGACACCGTGTCTCTGATTTGATATCAAGCTCCTTGATCCATTTTGAGTTAACTTTTGTGCATGACGAGAGAAAGGGATTTAGTTTCATTTTGTTGCATATGGATTTCCAGTTTTCCCAGCACCAATTCTTGAAGATGCTATCCTTCCTCCATTGCATGCTTTTAGCCCCTTTGTCAAATATAAGATAGTTGTAGTTTTGTGGATTGGTTTCTGTGTCCTCTATTCTGTGCCATTGGTCCACCTGCCTGTTTTGGTACCAGTACCATGCTGTTTTTCTTACTATTGCTCTGTAGTATAGTTTGAAGTCTGGTATCGCTATACCACCTGATTCACACTTCCTGCTTAGTATTGTTTTTGCTATTCTGGGTTTTTTATTTTTTCATATGAATTTCATGATTGCTTTCTCTATTTCTACAAGAAATGCCTTTGGGATTTTGATTGGCATTGCATTAAACCTATAGAGAACTTTTGGTAATATCGCCATTTTGATGATGTTAGTTCTGCCTATCCATGAACACGGTATATTTTTCCATCTTCTAAGATCTTCTTCTATTTCTTAGTTCTGTAGTTTTCATTGTATAAGTCTTTCACCTCTTTTGTTAGGTTGATTCCCAAGTATTTTTTTTTTTTTTTTTTTTTTTTTAGGATATTGTGAATGGAGTGGTTGTCCTCATTTCCATTTCAGAGGATTTGTCGCTGATATACAGGAATGCCTTTGATTTATGCGTGTTGATTTTATATCCTGCCACTTTGCTGAATTCATTTATTAGCTCTAATAGTTTCTTTGTAGACCCTTTTGGGTCTGCTAGGTATAGAATCATGTCATCTGCAAATAGTGATACTTTGAGTTCTTCTTTTCCTATTTTTATGCCTTTAATTTCTTTCATCTGTCTAATTGCTCTGGCCAGTGTTTCGAGAACTATGTTGAACAGAAGTGGTGAGAGAGGGCATCCCTGTCTTGTTCCAGATTTTAGAGGGAATGCCTTCAGTTTTTCTCCATTCAGAATGATGCTAGCCTGAGGCTTAGCATAAATTGCTTTTACAATATTGAGGTATGTTCCTGTTATCCCTAGTTTTTCTAGAGTTTTGAACATAAAGGGATGCTGTACTTTGTCGAATGCTTTTTCTGCATCTATCGAGATGATCATATGGTTCTTATTTTTAAGTCTATTGATGTGGTGAATAACATTTATTGATTTCCATATATTGAACCAGCCTTGCATCCCAGGGATGAATCCTACCTGATCATGTTGCACAATTTTTTTTTCATTTTTGTGAACAATTAAATTTCTTTTTAGCACAAACCACTTTTAAGCAAGGTTGCGTCACTTGCCATTGTAAAAGTGTTGAAGTTTGTGCTGACAGTTTTTTCCTTTCAAACTGCCATTATAGAAGGCACAATTAGCTCTTTGTCTTTCTTCAGGTCATCCGTCCTACATCATTGCTTGTACATATTTGACTAGATGTTACATAAATAATTGTTAAAGAAAACCCTGTGCTCTTCATCTTCCCCATGGATTAAATTTCTTGGAACACTTGAGGAAATGTGCACAGAAGGCGAGTCAGAGCTTCTAAACCGTTTTTGGTCCTATATATCATTTTTGTCTTTGCATGCATATCTATTTGGACGGCACATCATTTCATAATTAAAAGTATAATCTGAATGTGTCTGTACAACATTAAACAATTGGATGGATACTAAGAGACTGCACATCTGGTTGGAAAGTAAAAGGCAAACCGGAACGTCTGGATAACACCAAATAACCAGATGTTTGGCCATTATTTTTTTTAGATTTACTCTTGATTTAAACCATCTCCACTGAACTGAACAGAACCAATCAAGTCATTAAAATGTGCCAGGTACCAAGTGAGGGACTCTCCTGTGGATTATTCTTGGAAGTCCTATAATAATCCTGCCAGTTTTACTATGAAAGAGGTGGAAAGTTAAGTTTATCAAAGATTTATAACTAATAACTGGCAGATCTGAGATCTGAACTCATGTCACCCTCTGGCATGTTGCTGTTCTCAGCACAGCCTCCACGTATACCCAAGTGCCCCATGTCATCTTTAGATATATACATTTTTTCAAAAATTTGTAGTACTGGGGGTTGAAACCAGGGCATCTTTAGCACTTTTTCTTTTATGGAGAGAGGGGGTCTCACTAAGTTGCCCAGGCTGGCCTCAAACTCGCAATCCTCTTGCCTCAGCCTCTCAAACACCAGGGACTCAGATTTTCAGGCTCATGAGTCTACCCATAAGGCCTCCCTGATGCAGTGTGACTACATTTTGTTGGGGGTGTGAATTGTTTTTCACTTGTGACCACATAATTTTTGAGTTGCCATCTGTATGAGGGTCTTTCTCATCCTTTAGGACTTCCTTCCTTCTAATTTACATGACCTTAGAACCAATATGGTTTTAATTTATTGAATTTATGTTTTTAGTGTTTGTGGAAAGTACATTTGATGTTATTTGTTTTGCTTCCACTCACTTATTCCATCATGACAATAAAGAACAGATACATAAAGCAAAGCAGGCTTTGCCCTAGAACATGACATTGGCACAGGCCTGGTATTTTTCCTAGAATATCTGGGTATTTATGTATGATAGGTATTATTATGCTCTATAATTCTCAGATCATTATTTTTTTAAAATTTTCGACACTGTTTCCTTGGTGCATTAAAGTTGTACATAATAAAGAGATTTGTTGTTCCTCTTCATACATGCACACAATAAAACAATTAATTTGGCCAATATCACCCCTCCAGCACTTTCTCCCTCTTTCCCAGCCTTCCACCCTTTGGTCCCTTTGCTCTTCTCATCTCCCTTTGATTCCATTAGATCCTGCATGACTTTCTTCTATTCTGTACTACAGGTCTACGTGTCTGCTTTTATGAGAGTTCCACACAGTTTTCATTACTACACTGTTGATGGACACCTAGGTTGGCTCCATAGTTTGGCTGTTGTGAATTGCACTGCTATAAACATGGTTACGCATCTATCACTGTATTTAATGACTTTAATTCTTCAGGATAAATATCAAGGAGTGGTATAGGTGGGTCATATGATGGTTCCAGGCCTAGTCTTTTGAGGAACCTCCATACTGATTTCCATACCTATTCTAATTTGCAATCCAACCAACAGTGTAAAAGTGTTCCTTTTTCTCCATAACCCCCTGCATTTATTATTATTTGTATTTTTGGTGACTGCCATTATGACTGGTGAGATGAAATCACTGTAGTTTTCATTTGCAGTTTCCTAATTACTAATGATGCTGAATATTTTTCATATATTTGTTGGTCATTTGTATTTCTTTTTCTTTTTTCCTTCTTTTTTGCAAGGGTTTCATTTTTGTCTTTTCTTCTTTGGAGACATCTTTAATTTATTTTTTGCTCATTTGTTAAGTGGGTTATTTGTTTTTTTGGTTTAAAGTGTTTTGAGTTCTTTATACATTCTAGATATTAATCCTATGACAGAAGAATACCTAGCAAATATTTTCTCCCATTCTGTGGGTTCCTTCTTTAAAATCTTAATTGTTCCCTTGCTGTGCAGAAGTTGTTTTTTTCAATTTGATGCCATTTCATTTATTAACTTATGATGTTATTTCCTGAGATTTTCTATTGAGAAATTTATTACCTGAGCCTATGTTTTCTTCTATGAGTTGCAAAGTTTCTGGTTTGATTCCTAGGTATTTGATCCATTTTGAATTGATTTTTGTGCAGAGTGAGAGTTAAGGGTCTATGTTCATTCTTCTACATATGGATAACCAGTTTTCCCAGCACCTTTATTAAAAAGGCTGTCTTTTCTCCAGTGTATTTTTGGGACAGGATCAGATAGATGTAGATGTGTGGGTTTTTCTCTGTGTCTTCTATTATGTACTACTGGCCTACATGTCTGCTTGTATGACAGTTCCACAGAGTTTTTGTTACTACACTTCTGTAGTATAATTTGAAGTAAGGAATTATGATGCTTTCAGCATTCCTTCTTTTGGGTTCAATTGCTTTGGCTATTCTATGTCTTTTTTAGGCTTTTTTTTTTTTTTTTTTTTTTAGTTCTGAGAAGAATGTCATTGGGATTTTGATGGGAATTGTTGCAGTGAATCTGTATGATGCTTTTGATAGTATGTTCAATTTAATAATACTAATTCTGCCTTCCATCAACATAGGAGATCTTTCCATCTTCGGAGGTCTTCTTTAATTTCTTTCTTCAGTGTTTATAGTTTTCAATGTAGTGGTCTTTTACTTCCTTGGTTAAATTTATTCCTATTTTTTAAAAACGAATTTATTCCTATATTTTGTGAATGGAATTTTTTTCTTAATTTCTTTTTCAGTAGCTTTATTGTTGGCATATAGTAAAGCTATTAATTTTTGTATATTGATTTTGTAATCTGCTACTTACCAAATTTATTTATTAGTTTTAACAGTCTTTTGGTGAAGTTTTTTGGAACTTCTGGGAATAGGATCATATCATGTGCAGAGAGATAATGATAATTTGACTTCTTCCTTTCCTAATTTTATCTCTTTTATTTCCTTCTCTTCCCTAATTACTCTGGCTAGAATTTACAGCACTATTTTAAATAAGCGTGGTGAAAGTGAACTTCCTTGACTTTTTCCAGATTTTGAAGGAAATACTTTCAATTTTTCCTCACTTACTTTGAGGATTGGCTTTAGGTTTTTCACATATAGCCTTTGATATGTTGAGATAGGTTCTTTCTATTTTTGGTTTCTTCAGTGTTTTTTATCATGAATGGGTGCTGAAATTTGTTGAAGGCTGCCTCTGCTTCTATTGAGATGACTAAGTGGTTCTTGTCCTTAATTCTATTCATGTGATGAATTCCATTTATTGATTTGCATACATTAAACCATCCTTTCATCTCTGCAATAAAGCTAACTTGGTTATGGTGTACAATCTTCTTAATATGTTGTTGAATAAAATTTACTAATATTTTATTAAGTATTTTCTGCATCTAAGTTCCTCAGGGATATTTTTAATAGTTTTCTTTCCATAATGTGTCCTTATCTACTTTTGATATGTATATAATACTGGTTTCATACGATGAATTTGGAAGTGTTCCATCCCATTCTATTTCGTGGAATAATTTGAGAGGCGTTGCACTAGTTTCTCTTTAAAGTTTGGTAAAATACAGCTGCAAATCCATCTTGACCTAGGCCTTTTTTTTGTTGGAAGACTTATTACTGCTTCTATTTTATTTTAAGTTATTGTTCTTTTTAGTTTTCTATGTCCTCTTGGTTCAGTTTTGGCATATTTGTCTGGAAATGTATCTATTTCTTCTAGGTTTTCCAATTTATTGGATTGTATTATGGATTTTCAAAATATTCCCTAATGATCCCCTGGATTTCTGAGTTATCTGTGGTGATTTCTGTTTTTTTTTTTTTTTTTCATCATTAGAGATGATTCTAATGATGATTATAATGAGATGATTTTCATCTCTAATAATGAAAATCATCTCTAATGATGAAAAAACAGTACTGGTAAAAGTGCTGGTTTAGCACAGAGGGAGGAAGTACACAGAAAGAAAGACAGATTTGGCATAGAAAAATCCCAAATCAAAAAAGCAGCCTGAATTTAGCTGCTTTTTTGGTTTTCTTTCTTTTTCTTTTGGTTTTCTCTCTCTCTGCTAGTTTTGGTGTTCTCTCTTTTTCTTTTGGCTAGAATGGCTAAGAGTTCATCAATCTTGTTTATAATTTCAAAGAATCAACTCTTTGTTTCATTGACCCTTATATTATTTTTTCTCAAGTTCATTGATTATGGCTCTGATCTTAATTATTTTCTTCCTTCTGCTGATTTTGGAATGGTTTTTTTTAAAGGTTCATGATATCCATAATTATGTTTTTTTGTTTGGGGTCTTTCTGATTTTCTTATGTAGGCAATCACAGCTACTAATTTTCTTCATGAACAGCCTTCATAGTGTCCCAGATGTTCTGAGATGTTATCACTATTCTATTTGAGTCTAAGAATTTTAAAATTTCTTCTTTAATTTCTTCTATTACCAATTCATCATTTGGAAGTGTATTGTTTGATCTCCATGTGTTTATATAGTTTTTGTAGAGTTTATTCATGTTAATTTTGAACTTAATTCCATTATAATATGATAAGATACAAAGGATTACATCATTTTTTTTTGTATTTAGTAAGAGTTCTTTACAGCCTAAAATATTGTATATTTTGGAGAAGGTTCTGTGAGCCACTGAAAAGAATGTGTATCAAGCGGTTGTTGAATGAAAGAGTCTATACATGTCAGTTAGGCCCATTTGATTTATAATAGTTTTTATGTCCAAAGATTCTTAACCAAAATTGTGTCTGAATGATCTATCTAATAGAGAGATTTATTGAAATCACTCAATATTATTGTACTGGGGTCTATCTATGGCTTTAATGTGAGTAGTGTTCCTTTTATGTACTTAGTTTTACTCATGTTTAGGGCATAAATATTTATTATTGATAAATATTCTTGTTGGATTCTTCCCTTTACCAAATGAAGTTTTTGTCTCTTTTCATTAATTTTGGCACAAAATATGCTTTGACTGTTATAAGAGTAGCTACTTCTGCTTGTTTGGGGGCTCCATTCACATGAATTTGTAGTCTCACTTGTAGGTTTCTAGGGTTCCTAGTAATTCACAAAATAGTGGAAACAAACAATAGCAGCAATCAATGCAGACAATATACAACATTAAAATAAACACTATGGTATCTACAATGTCAATTTCCACAGAAAACAGAAATAGTCCCTAATGATCCTCTGGATTTCTGAGTTATCTGTGGTGATTTCTGTTTTTTCACCTCTAATTTTATTAGTTTTCCTTTTCTCTCTTTTTATTTTGGTTAGAATGGCTAAGAGTTTATCAATCTTGTTTATCATTTCAAAGAATCAACTCTTTGTTTCATTGACCCATGGTTGGGCCAACAATTGCCAACAGCAAAAACAATCAAAAACCATAAACTATATATGGCATTAAAGCAAACAGCAGGTATGACAATGTCATCCACCACAGTAATAATTGCAACAGCATGAATGGTAGGGGCAGGAGTTATATAAACCAACTAGATCTAAACAATGGTACACTTAATTAAGAGAAGTAAAGTCAGGCGTGATGACACATGCTTGTAATCCCATTGACTAGGAAGATTAAGGCAGAAAGATTGCCCAGCTTCAGAAAATTAATGAGGCCCTAAGTAACTTAGCAAGATCCTGTTTCAAAATAAATAAATAAATAAATAAATAAACAAAGAAAGAAAAAAAAGGGATAGGCTTAGGTCTTAGCATCTCCTAGGTTTAATTCTTGATACAAAAAAAACCCCAGAAAAACAATGCAATAGGAAGGTAGAAAAGAGCTTTCAATTTTGAAAAGTGAACAGAGAGTATTCAGAAAAGATATAGCAGGTGGTGGTTATAAAGAAGGAGGAGAAAAATAGAGATAACAAAATAAGGAATGAAAAAAAAAGGTAAAAACAATGGAACTTGGCTGCTAGCTGGAGAAGAGAGAAAGAGAAATGAGAGAAAGAATCAAATGAAAACAACACAAATAAAACTAATATACAAATAAAAAACCTTAACAGTCAAAAAAGATAAGAAAAAATAATTACATTAAAAATGAGAAAAAAGAAAAATGTAAGATGTGTGTGTGTTCATATACACATACACATACAAAAAAAAAGAAAAGAAAAGGAAACTTTTTTTTTTTTTTTTTTTGTAGTAGAGATTGACCCCTGGGGTACTTTACCACTGAGCTACCTCCCCAGACCTTTTTAGTTTTTATTTTGAGACAAGGTCTTCCTAAATTTCTAAGGGCGTCACTAAAAGTCTTGAATGTATGCTCCTACTGTCTTAGCCTCCCAAGTTGCTGGGATTATAGCATGGGTGACACCCAGCTGAAAAAGAAGATTCTTAATGAAAAATGCAGGAATTGTATCCACTGAGGTGATCAAAAATCGTTCATGAGAATGGAGTGTTACTGTCTATACCCGACTCTCCTTTCCATTTCTTCTTGAGCTAGGTACTGAGAACAAGAACAAGGGCTGCGTGTTAACTCCTTCCTCTTTTTGCTTTGCTGTGGAGCTCACGTCGGCCGTGGCCTAAGACTGAAGCTTGTCGAAATCAATCTCATGTCTCCTTCTCACCAGTATGAGGTAGGATGGGATAGGAATACTGTCAGCTGGAGTTTTGCTCAGGCAGAACGGATTGTAGTACTCCCCAGGTGGGGCTGTGGCAGAGTTCTTTGAGTTCCAGCAGGTGGGGCTTAGGTCTCATCAGGCCTCAGGTCTTCTTGGGTGTTGTCTGCTCTGCAGAGATTAGATCAACATACCCCTAGGGCCTGGCAGTTGTAGATCTTTGTTGGGGGTCTGGATCTCAGGAGTCTCCCAAGAATTCTACTTGTGGGGCAGGGGAGCCAATCCTCCACAGCTCTGCTGCCCAGAAATGCAGCCTTCCCAGGCTTAGTCCCTGAGAGCATTCACACCTAGCTGTTCAGATACCCACCCACTGCAGTGGATCCTGTGAGCCGCCAGACTCAAAGGAAAAGTCAGTTTCTCTCCCCTTCAGTTTTACAAACTTCTCTGTGTCTGTTTTGCTCCCATTTTACTAGGTACACTCCAGGCCACATGGCAGGCTCTTGCTGGGACAGTGTGGCAGTGTTTGTTATGACCCTTCGGTTTAACAGCAGTAGCTGTAGCATGGCTGCCTCAAGGTGGCTTTGCCTCAGCTCTCTGAGGCCAGTTGAGCCACTGAATTTTTCAAAAACTATGCCCAGTGCAGCCTCTGGGCCAGCTAAATTCAGGCTACTTTTCTGATTTGGGGTTTTTCTGTGCCAAATCTGTCTTCCTTTCTGTCTTTTTTCTCCCTCCATGCGGAACCAGTACTTTTACCCGTGCTGCTGCGACTATCAAAAATGGCTTGATTCCAATACTGTCTTTCAGCTTTGTTTACTGTACCCACATTTCTGAGTCTCTAAGATACTCAGACTGCAAGATTGAGTTTTTGTGAAATCCCTCTTTCACGTACCTTGCTCACCACCACTCCTGCTGCTTCAATCCAGAGCCACCAAGCAACTAGGAATTCAGCCTTCTTCTAATACATCATCTTGGATTCCCTTGGATTATGTTTTTAAAATCAAGTTAGTTTGCTTTATCAAAATAAATCTTTCTCATGAGTGTCAGGAAATTGTGTTTTATTCACACTTTAGGGACCCAAACTTACTCAATTATTCACAGAAGGACACGGTAATACTGGAGTTTATGCAATGCAGAAAATTTTGCTAAAAAAGGCCTATGGTTTTATAACCAGTCTGGTGACATAGAAAAGCATGGTTTTATATCCAGCTAATGACAGAAAATGGCGTTTGGGAAGAAAAAAAGAAGAAGAAAGAGAATAAACTGTTTTTGTACTTCCTGTGGTCAGCTGGAGGATTCGTGCTGCACTTTCATGCTGCCCATGAAAACCACTTTCCCCTGACACTTGGACACCACAACCTAAAACTCCCAATGGAACTGTCCAGTCCCCAGCTACCCCTGTGCATTGTGAACTTAATTAATGTCACCTGTGTGGTGATGAATCCAGAGAGGTGTCATTTCTCGCTTCTCTGGTTAAGTAACCAACTTGTATCCGTGGGCCAGACATTCTCCTCTCAGATAATGTGGCTCATAATTTCTAAGGGCTTCAGTGTTCACATACTGTACCCTGTTCTCTTACTGCTCTGGGTAAAGAGATCTCACATTGCAGAGTACAAGTTTTACTGTTTTTCTGGGGAGCATGGAATAAGCTATTAAAACTCTAGCAATGATGATAAAAGGGGAAATATATTTCTTTATAAATGATATTCCTGCATTTGTAAACTTTTAGGGTTGAAAAAATTAAAACATTTGTATTTATGATATATTAATGATAAGATTCAACATTTATTATTACTTAGTGTCAAGCATCCTTGTAAAATCTTCACCTATAGTGCCTGGTTATACAACTAGATTGAGAAAAAAATATTGTCTATAATTTTCTTTTCACGGATGATGAAAGTAAGGCTGGGATAGGTTTGGTAGTTATTTTAGTCAGCTTTTTTTTGTTGTTGTTGTTCTTGCTGTGACCAAAAGACCTGACAAGAACAATTTTAAGGGGGAAATTAAATGGGAGCTCATGTTTTCAGAGTTCTTGGTTCATAGATGGCCAACTCTATTCCTTTGGGCTAAGGTTAGGCAAAATATCATGGTGGAAGTATATGGCAGAGAAAAGCAGTTCAGAATGTGTGTGTGTGAGAGAGAGAGAGAGAGATATTCCTTCACATAATATAAACCTCAAGGGCACACTCTCATCAACCACCTCCTCCAGCTATATCTGCAACAAACGTCCACGTACACCCAAGCTCCTGTGCACAATTCAGTTCACTAACTATAAGCAGTCTTTTCCTTCAAAAAATTATTAGATTATTAATAAAAGAGGTTATGAACTTTCATTAAAATTTTTAGCTATGACAGTGTTTTGCAGGTTGTCAGTAACATATTACTTGAAGACCTACAATCACCATTCATTTAATTCCTATCAGGGATAATGTATTGATTAGATTAAGACTTTCATAACCATAACAGTAATTCACTTGTTCTTACAAGTTTGCTTATCAAGTGCATATATTAGAGCCTGGATTTGGACCCATGTTTGATGGAGTTTGAATGGTATATTCTGAACCACTACAGTAATTTCATTGGATTATAGTGCTGATGCAGACTGCTCCATAGAGAACATGTTCAGGGTTTCTTAAGAGTGGTTTACAAACTATTAATAAAAATAAATTTATTTGCACCACTCCAGGATTTCTGAACTAGAATATTTGGGTGGAGACTCAAGATGTTCATTCAAACAAATTCCTTGGATGATTCTTAGACATCCTATTTTAAGAATATTTCATCATATATCCATCCTATCTAATGAGTGATGTCAGACTTTTTTGTTTAGTTTTTTGCTCCAGCACAAATGATGCTGCCCTGTGCAATAAACTTCCACATATACCCAAGATCCTGTGCACAATTCAGTTCACTAACTATAAATAGCCCTTTCCCTCAAAAAATTATTAGATTACTAATAAAAGATATTATGACTTTCATTAAAAATTTTAGATCTGATAGTGTTTTAAAGGTTGTCAGTAACAAATTAATTGAAATGTTTCCCACAATTGTGTTAATACATTGAGATTAGGAAAATCTGGACTAGTCCAACACCCAGTTTTTAAGGTGAGGAAACTAACATGGAAAAAATTTCAGTGATTTACACAAATTTACTTAGCTACATGGTGTCATACTCTTAGATATCTAAACGATCAGTATACTCTGATTCTATCTACCACATTGTCCATGGTAGATGTCAGTATACATTGAATGTTATTTAATTTATGTAACTGCATTTTTACTGACAGTTCATGTATTATTTTAATGAAAGAAATAGTAATCAATATATGGATACTCTTGGGCCCACATCTGTGAGCTGTGAGATGTGATTATTGATGGTTAGGCAGAAAAAAAAAATGCTTACTTCACATGAGTTTTGCAACTGGATTCAATGAATGTGATTTGAATTCGGGGCTGGGCTTCTCAGTGATTTACCTCTTCTCAGGTGGATTCTGATTGAAGAAAGGTTTCAGATTCCTTATGGTTGAAAATGACAATGCAACTTGATTACCTTGGGAGAAACTCAGAATAGAATAAAATTCAAATTACTGGTACAGAAACCATGAAGAAGGGTGTTTAGTCGGTTTGAGCTGCCATAATAAAATACCATAGCCTGAATGGTTTAAAAACATGAATTTATTAATCATTCTTTTGGAGGCTGGATAATTGAAAATTAAGGAGCTGGCAGATTTGGTTTACAGTGAGATCCTACTTCTTGGCTTGAAGACTTTGAGGTTTCTGTGTCCTCACATGGCAGAGAGAGAAAAGAAACGAGGTCATTGATGTATCTTCCTATAAGGGCATTAATCTCATTATGACATCTCCAATCACATGCTCTCATCTTAACTAGTTACTTCCCAGAGGTCTCATCTCTAAATACTACCACATTGGAGGTTGGGACTCAACATCTGAACATGGCAGGCAGAAGGATGAGGAGAGACACAATTAAGTCTATAGCATAAAGGATGATTGCAGAATATATGTACGGCATCCCGGAAAACTACAGGTGACAGATAAGATGTAAGGAAAGTGTGGAATCACATTTTCCAACTAAAAGAAGATATTGTAGAAATAGGAAGAAATGAAAATTAATGACACATGAAAATGTATGTAAATTTGATTAACATAGTTATATTTAACAAGAATTTTCATCTACTAAATGCTTATTATATATCAGTTTATCACATGATTATTTTATTTAAAGCACAGTAGATACTAGTTAAATTTATTGTCATTTTACAAATGAAGAATTTACCTCCAAATAATGCAGCAACATCTTCCAGGACAATGTAGTGCTAAAACCTATTCTATCACTTCTTTCTATGCCATAAATTCACAGTACTCTAAAAAACAGCTTCTTCTTTTTGCTCACATTTCTTGTGCCTATTGATTACCCACACAGAGGGGCTAAGTAAATGTTTATTGAATCCAAGTGTAAAACACCTGCAATATATTCCGTTTGTAAGACATTGCAAAGAGTGTTAGATGTCATTCATAGGTATATAACACAAGAAATTCAGGAAGAATCTTAGCCTGTCTCAGAGAGATGAGAAACCGATTGTATGAATACAAATGAAAAGAACTCAATTTCATTTATCTTTGTGCTGACAGTGCTTTCCACTTGACCAGACAGTTAATCAGAAATTTAGTGAATTGTCACTGAATTGGTTAGATTTAACAATATGAAAAGGCTTTCATATAATAAAGTATAGACAAGAGGGAATAAGGATGATACATCTTTTTATTACTTAGCTCTAATCTCATACATAAGGAGTACTCAAGAAATGTCCAAATGATTAAATAATTTTATTATCTGTCATAAATGAAGATAGAGAATAACTGAGCAAAATTAAGTGTATTTACTTTGGGTCATGATGAATTGCAATATGAAGAATGAGAATTCTATATGAAGCCCCATGAGAAAAAAGACAGTCTGCAGTCTGTCTCTCTTACATGTTTGCATTCCTAGAGCCATGCTGGATTATTCCACCTCCTTACCCGTGTCCTATGGTCTCGTGTATTTACACCATCTCCCAGGGATTTTGGATATTTTTTCTCACTCTATAAACCCAAGCTAATGCCAGCATTTCCCCCATGTCTTGCCAACAGGTCCCTATATGACTTGCAGTGTCTTCTGTGTTCATTTAATACATTGTGAGATTCCTCACCAAAATTTCCCTGACACTCTACTTTATTAATTTAAAATGTGTATAAAACACCTTTCTATGTTCCACCAAAAAAATATGAACTTTATAACCAAGAAGTCAAAGATCAGATCATGGTTCCAGCTTTTGTTTTAAATAGTATTCCCCGAAATCCAGCTCTGTGGAAATAAAAAGTGACTTAACACTTTGTCTTAGTCCATGTTATTTTCTGAGTATCCAATTACATGGATATTGTAACAAGTCAAAGCTTCCTACAATAAGATGGACTTAAAAATAAATTGAAGCATGTAATCTAGGATTTGTTCAGATGTCTCTGAAATATCAATAATCCATTGTGAAATGTATTCAATTTCAAACTTCATTTTTAAAAGTTATTTTCACATAAAGAGTACTTCAAATCCAAGGCCCTTTGTGATGTACAAAGCTTTTCCATACATGTTCTTATTAAGTCATCCCACCCACCTTATTAGATAAACAATGCATGTGTTAGAACGACTTTCTTTTTTTTCTTTGTAGATAAGGATAAGCGAAGCTGAGGTTCAGAGAGGTAGAGGTTTGTCAATGTCCCACAGCTCATAAACAGCAGAACTGTGACTCCACCTAGGGCTTTCTGGCTCCAAGTCACACATTCTTTTCCATTACGCCACATATGTCACTGATCGCTCCTGTCTGTCTGGTTTGGGGAGGCAGGAACTCAGGAGACCAATTAAAGCCCAATCGGTTTTATCAGTGTACACAATCCAGGAAAGGTAGCAAGGTCTGAAAGTTCCTCTCTTAGGTACTAAACAGAACTCACGTTTATATGAGCGATAGGGAAAGCTGAATTCTAAGGTGAGTGTTCAGCATGATTTACTGAGCCTTGGGATTTCCTAAAAAGCAACTTGCCCAAATCAATCTAACATAAAAATGAAAATGTATTAAAAATCTAACTTCATGCAGACAAGCTTTGACAAATATACAGAATGGGTTTGGGATGTGAGGGGCATATGCATTTCATCACTTACCCAGTCAGACCTTCTCCTGGCTCCTTAAAACAAAGCTGTGTGAATCATCTGTAAGTACAGTTTGTCCTGGTAGCCTCTGGAATTAGCTCACACATTAGAGCTTTCTTTAGAATGTGAGTTCAGTTCTTCAGGGTTCTTGGCATTGGTGTTTCTACCCTCATAAGACAGCACTTCAGTTCTCCTCCTTTTGGCACTGTCTTCTTATTTCTCTTACATATCATTATTTCCTCAAATGTATGTACACAATATGATTCCAATTTTGTTTTGTTTGTTGGGCCAGTGAACCTTGGGTAACCCAAGGCCCATGGCCAAGCATCTGGTAACGATAGAATTGACATTACCATAGAAGAACATTGGGAGTCCTGCAGCCATAAAGTAACACGAGGTACATGTAAGCAGTCCTGAGAAATAGATAACTGTGTTTTCTCCTCTGACCGTTGTGTTCCCTGAGTTGACAGGACTAAGTCAAAGATCCCTGATAGCACCCTTTCAATACCTTAGGCCAAGAGAAGACAGCACTTATTCCTTGCATCTGGTCTGGATTTCAACTTCAATTTTTCATTTCTTCTGAGATTCTTAGAATTACAGACCCCTAAAAATTACAAGCACAGTATATCCACTAGATCACAAGTTTAAAAGCAAAGGGTAGATAACCCATATATGATGCATCCTCTTGGGCTTGTCAAGTTTGCCTTCACTGTTGGGGTTCTGGGTAGAGTGTGGAAGAGTCTCTGAAAGAATTTTTTTCCCCTAGATATTCATTCTGAGGGCTCCTTTCCTTCATTTGGGTGCCATTGTTCTGTCATTAGGTACTAGTGCAGTTTCAGGGTCCTACTTGGTGCTAGAATATATTTGGTGAATACATGAATGAATAAGATGCCTTCAGTTTTCTCTTGTACCCTGTTCTAAGCCACATTTCATTTCTTGATGTTTGCACTGGCACCTCATTTATAAATTTTGTGCTGTGCAGGCCAATTGCTTAAACTCTCACCATTTCAGTCCTTATATATTAAGTTAGAAGAAGCAGCTCATTTGTCTTTCCTAAGTTATTTAAATGAATTCCTAATTTGATTGACTATTAAATTTTCTCTACATCTTAATTATTTCAGAACTCAAGTTTCACATAAGGCTTTTTTTTTTTTTGCACTTTTAGTTCTATATGAATTCTTTTGTTTTCAGCAAGTGCTTATGATGAGTGCCTGTTTGATAATATGGGAAGAATATATTTTCCATTTGGAAACCTGTAAACTAAAGCTTACAATTTTGGGGTTTGCTATTCTCGAATGTTCCTTAAGAAAGTTAATTCAGGACTGGGGATGCAACTCAGGGGTAAGGTGCTTTCCTAGCACATATGAGGCCTTGGTTCTCAGCACTGGAGTTAAAAATAGGAAAAAGTGAAGAAAGAAAGACAATTCGTTTTTTCTCTTTTACATTAAGATGATAATAAGCATCAGCAAGGCCTCAGAGAAAAACACTTAACTGTCTTTAATTGCATCTATAGGAAAAAAAAAAAAAACACCCACTTATTGATCTTAGTATCTTTACAGTCTCTTCTTGCCATTCCACTGACAAGTCTACCTTCCAAAGTGGCACTGGCCTAATATACAAAGAGAAACAGAAGCCTCATATTCTTTCTTCATAATTCATGCAAAAAAAATTTTTTTTGGATTGAATTTCCTGGCCCAAACATTGTCTCCACTGCTGCCGCCTCTGTTGCTCATGGCCACACACCTGGCCTCCCTGAACTTGTCTGAACAGCAGGACTGCTCAGGAGGAAGCTCAGCTCACTTCCTAATTATCACACCCTGCACATGGAAGAACCAGGCTTGTTCTCAATTCTTGGAGAAGAAATTGAAATTTATGGCCCATGAAACAAGGTGTCCTTTTCGATGAATTCTCACTATGTGAATCTGTTTACATCAATAGCAGCTGCCTCACAGTTGCTTATATTTCTGTTATAAACAAGTAAAGTGATTTTTTTTTTTTTTTTGGCAAAATATTTAAGACCTAAAAGAACATGTCCTTCTCGCACTTATCATTCTTTCTTAAAGTCTCTGGTCAGTTCTTAGAGAGTTTGGTAATCAGCATGACTGGAGTGTGTGGGGGGGTATCCTTTGATAATTTTCCTCTTTGATAATGAATCCTCTCCAGAAATCTGTGGCTGATGCTTTTCAGAATTAGGTATGTCTCAGACCACTGAGTAAACCAGAATGAGCTTTTCTACCACTTATGCAAACTACTAAATGAAGCCGCATTTTACCACACTTTTTTTTTCCTTTTTTTGATTTGATCTTTTCAGAACAAAATAAACGCATTATTGAAAGAAACATATTTCTCACTATAGGTATCAAGTTTTGGCATCATCTATCACATCTACAAAAGCCCAGGGCATTTGACAAGTGCCTTTCTATGTATGATGTGGACACTCTTGATCAGAGTAATAATTGCAAGAGTAATAGTAACAATAACAGCCATCTAAGAGGGATCTGGTATGTGAGAGACATGGTTTTGATAGGATGTGCTATGGGTATCCATAGACCTATATTTAGAAACAAAGTGACATATCCTTTCATATCTAAATCTCAATAAATCCAAACTCTATCCTTCCTTCTAGGTTCCTACCTATGGCAATGTCTGATATTTCCCCTCAAAAAAGTATGTATGCACTGCACAAGTTTATTCTATCTTCCATTTGTCTCTAGTTGGTCATTCTTCTTTGAGATAATTCTCTGCATATCACATAGAAAGCATACCTTTTGGTTTATAACCATTAGTTCAAGGTTATAGTGTTTCATTATTTATTCTTTGGGGTCCAAATCGAGTATCTTCCTACTACAGAGACAGAAGAACATTCTTCCGTGGACTGAGGACACAACTCAGTTCTGCCTCCCAGATGCATTAAGTGACAGCATCTCTTTACTCTAGTGAGGCTCCCTCATATCATAACTATGTTGTCCACTTTTTCCAGTGGCCGGCGTTGTAGTGGTAATGTAGTTACAAACAGCATCATGAAGCCAGAAAAAAAGAGATTGCGTGTTTTTATGGGTCTTACAATCTACAGGGGAACCATTATCACACATTTCCAGGCCTGAAAACACTCTATCTTAACTACTTGTAGGGCACCACATCTTGGCCGAATAGCATCCTAACTTCCTTTTTCATATACTCTGCTCTGAAGGATAATCTCCCTCTCAAACTGTCAGAGATCCTTCTTTATCAGGCCATGCTGACTTGCCCTACTCCTAGCCTTCCCAGGAGTAGCCTAGAGGTGAACATACCTGGACTTGAGTGTCCACTGGGCTTAAGCACTCACCCTCCACAACAACCCGTCTCCACTTCAACACAAACACACTGAGTGAACTCAGCAACAAGTTCCTCTATATAAAGTGCCTCCTTGACACTGACCACATCAGAAGTGCATGGAAATCTGCCATTCTGGTACTTTTCAGCTGTTTGAAACAAAGCTTAACCAGAAAAGAATCCTGAGAGGATGCAAATGATAAAACCTTTGTCGATCAGACAAATAAAAGGTGGAAAACAAATAGGTAAAAATATGCTACTTCCTCTTAGTTTCTGATTTGGAAGCCTTTGTATAAAAAAAGAAAAATCACTACAATTTGGGAAAATACAAATGATTCAGGAAAACTGCAAACTATTTAGTGGCTGACTGAACTTAACATTCTTTAGAATGGCTTTTATGTGTAGAGAAAACCTCTGTTAAAATTTGAAACATGACAAATATCTTTTTCTACTATCTTAATACGATAAGCAAAGATAATATTAAGAACTTCAAGTGTGCTAAAAACAGCCCACAAAATATTTTTATCTAATATAATGCCTAAAAATTATGCAGAGGATTATTGTTATTTATCCTATTTGGGTGGAGGCATGCCCCTAATAAACCAACATAAATGGGTTTCCATTCACATTCAGCATACCTGCCGAAAGATGTGCTATTGAAAACTGAAATGTTTGTTACTAAATATTTTAATATGATTCAAAGTTTTAAAGTATTCCAATAAAACAGAGACTTCCCAGCAACTTAGTGAGACCCTATGCAACTTAGTGAGAACTTGTCTCAACATAAAAAGGGGCTAGGAAGAGACAGAAAGATTGCTAAATAGAGAATTACTTCCCTGGTGGCTCTGTGGTGTGAAACCAAGAAAAGGAGACAGGCAGCTTTTCAGCAAGATGGGTGAGTGAACAAAAATTATGGGGCACTTTACTGGAATTTAACATTGGATACTTCAAAACAGATCAGGGACTCAGGAGATTGAATATATTAAAATCAGGAAGAAATCACAGTGCCACAGCCACGGCAGCGAATGGAGGCACAAACCAGAATGGTCCATCCATGAACACAGTAAAGCAATAATGAAATCAGAGGAACCTCCATTCTCAGGAGGACTGAGGCATGTCAGGGTACAGAGTTTAGAGGTCAGAGTCACTGCCCAATTAAAACAGTGAGATTCATTGCACAATATCCTTGTGTGGGAAAGAAGCTACCAATCTGTCCCAGGAGAGTGTGGTGGACAGTAGAAGGAATCATTTTACAGCCACAGTGTAGAGGCCAGTACCTGGGGAAGCCAATTCCTTCAAGAAACTGAGTTTGGCTCAAAAAATGAGATGGGCAAACCAAAGCAATGCAACAGAGAGTGCCTAAGTGACCAGGGGAAATTGGGCATGGAGAGAGGTTTACACAGGAGATTACAATCCAGCTATTTGCAGGACCAGCTGGGAGTGATGTGTCTGACTAGGAATTCAAAAGGCACAGGGGTGGGAGAAACTGAGTTTGAAGACTGAATCAGAGACTAGGAATTATAGAGTCCACAAGTGACATAGGGGGCTTCTATACCACAGGAGTAGAACCCAAAAGAGATCCCTGGGGTGTAGACTTCCAGCATTGATCGGCAATTGCTGAGCCCTGGAAGTAAACTGATTTAAAATCTACAGACTAACTGGCATTCAGCAAAGAGACTGGAACATACCTAAGCCTAAACCCCACCAGGATTAACCCTCTCACATAAGTAACTGCATCCTGAGGACAGAGCAACATCATACTCCTGACAGCCCCACCTCAGTACTGGGAAGGGAAACTGAGAATATTTGAACTCCAGTTGAAACAATTTTTCAACTTTCATTGAGATATTTTTTCTCTCACATTTGTACCATTTTTGAAATCAATTACTGTTCATGCATCAGTTTATTGAGAACTAGGATGACTGATTAATATATTTCAGTTTTGTTTTTTATTCTTTTCTTTTTATTCTTTTCTATTTTTTTTAAAAATTATGATATATATAGTAATATATATGTAATATATATCTATATAGGTATATATTAAACAGGGGAATACTGGTCACAGAAATTGCTCTTGCAAACTGGTCCTGTTTCCATCAATTCTATTTTTCTCTTTTCTCCTATTAACAGCCAACTTCTATTATTCCCTGTTTCACTCTTCCTTTAATTGTTTACTTCTATCTTCTCCCTCATAAATGTCATATCCTAAACCACTTTTCTTCTCTCTTTGTCCACCATTTGAAATTGTAAACCCTTCTACAAACCTACTGATTTTATTGCAGGTAATTAACTGAACATATCATTTCTGTTTATTGTGACAAAACTGTAGATGTCTTGGTAGGAGCTGATTAGTTTAAGGTTGTAAATTGTTTGCATTGTTTGCTGTTATTATTTGTCTTCCCCTTAATGGTGTGGTACTGGAAACCTTCAGATGCATTATAAGTCTATAGAATAGAAACCCTACTGCTTCATATCCACACTGTTAGATAGGTAGACACACAAACAACCTGAAAAAACAAGGAACATATCACCCTGAACAAATCACGATGCTCCAATAATAGAATCCATTGACACCACAGTGGAAGAAATGTCAGAGAAAGAGTGTAGAATGTGCATAGCTAAACTGATTTGTGAGGTAAAGGATGATGTAAGGAGTGAAATCAGAGAAAAAAATTCAGGAGGTAAAGATCACTTCAATAAAGACACAGAGATTTTGGAAAGAAATCAAGCAGAAATCCTTGAAATGAAGAATCAATAAACCAAGTTAAAAATTTAATGAAAGTATGACCAACAAACTAGACTACTTGGAACACAGAGGTTCAGGCAATGAAATCAAAATATAAAATCTTAAAAATAAAGTTGACCATTGAGAAAAGATGTTAACACAAATTCCAAGAAATATGGAACAATATGAAAAGACCAAATTAAATATTTATTGGAATAGATGAAGACGTGGAAACATAAAACCAAAGAAATATACAATCTTTTCAATGAAATAATATCAGAAAATTTCCTAAACCTAAAGAATGAAATGAAAAATCGAATACAGGAGGTTTACATATAGTCTGTTTGGGTACAGAATAGAAGATACAGACACAAACCCACATGAATACAGTTATCACACACTAGACATGATATGAATACAAGAATTGGTAAGATTTTGCAATTTTACTGCTAGGAAGGAAAATGGCCTGAAATTGAGAACCAGAGTTGACTCTAATAATTTTTGCTAAACCTTGTGTTACCTATGGCTTTGCAGGTACACATTCCAAAAAGAAATGTGTGATTTTTAAGTCATTTGGTTTGCAATTTCTGTTTATGAAATCTAAAGCATACTAATTTATAGATGATATAAGTTAATTGTTCTATTAATGTTGATTTACTTCCTGTTCAAATACCAGGGCAAAGGAATTGGAGAGGAATGTCTGATGTTGGCCATGCCTTTTCACAAGGCAACTCCCTTGCAGGTAGGTAGGTAGGTCAGGTAAGAACCAGCTGGTCCACCAGCAGATCTCCACCAAGGTATGTAAAATTTTCCCAGACCTCCCTCTCTTCGAAAAGGTGAACATATAATCTTCTGCTATCTGAAAAAAACAGCACAGAAGGAGTTCTCTGTCAAAGGGGAAAAATACATAAGATTGGTAGATAGGTTTTGCTTTTCTGTTCTGCTTAGATTTCTCTAAATCAAACAGTCATTGGAATAGAGGTCAGCATTTGTGGGATATGATAATGGGAAATTGGGTTGTGGATAAATTTAGTTTCAGTTTTATTAAACAGGATCATATGAGTTTTTAAGCATTACTTATAGGCATAGTTCCTACTAGGTGTCTCATCTGGGATGGGATCTTCATGATGAAGATGTGTGGAGCTAGAAGCTATACTGCATCATTAACCTGCCCAGGATACCAAGCACCAGAGGCAGATGGGTAATAGAAGCAGAAACCAGTGTCCTGATAAAGAAGCTGCCTGTGGTACATTTCTCAATTCTTCAGATTTGTGAAATTTAGAGAATTTAGCTAATGGGTGACTAATCAAAACATAAGTTCTCCACTCTCAGTTTTTCGTTTTTTATTTTAATGCTCATTATTAGGAGTTTTTCTTAAAAACCTTGTGAAGTATCTTGGGTAATATAAAATCAGAATACATTTTGTGAAAGTTTGCATATTCTATGCATTCTAATTATATGTTAAAAATTCAATCTCTCATTCAAGAGGCACCCTGATTTTTTTTGTTTTCCTTTTTGCTACAGAATTTTCTCTTCATAGATATTAAAAAGTTATTGAGTTGTGACAGTGTAAAAACATGCATCCAAAATGTAGAGAAAATGATCAGAGAGGCAGATTAACCAATTAGTTGATAAAAATTATTGTTCCTTTTCTGGATTTGGTGATGTTCTTGCATTTGTTAGCTCGAAAAAATTTAAATTGATTTTTTTCCCTTAGGATAAATACATGTTTGCATTTACATCTAACTTTCTAATTGAAATTGTTTTTCTCAAATGAATGAATAATGGATTTTTAAAAAAATCTCAATTTCCTGGGGAAGGATGTAAAAACTCATAAAAACAATTATGCTTAAGAAGAATTCTGAAGAATAAGTAGAGAATACTGGGGTCCAACAGATGAGAGGGACATTAGTCTGTAGGTCAAAAGCCATTGAAGGGCCTTTGCTGAACACCCCTTCCCCAAATACACCACACTCCACCTTGCCTTGTTTCTCTCTACTCTGTTGCTCTAACTGAATCCTTCTTATATTTCTATTTTCACTAGAGCATAAGCTTCTTGGGGACATGGGTTTGTGCCACCTTGTATCCCAGTAACCCTTAAGCCTGGAACTGTGCAGGCCAGTCAGCGTATAATAAAATTGCTGCTATATAAATACTGAATAAACCAACAGACAAGTACTCCAAAGTGGAGTTTCTTTACATCAATCATTCAGTGAAAGAGAACAGTCATTAAGATATTTGAACACCTCCAAATCTCTAGCTAAGTTTTATTTCTGTATACTGCACTTTCAGAATCCTTTGGCAATGTAGTTTTATTTTCAGTTGTTAAACTCACACACAAAGAAGACTGGTAGAATCTAGAAAGTTAAAAACCCAGATTTTTCATATGTATAAATTACTTTCTCTGCAATCATATTTAGAAAGGCAGGAAAAAAAAAAGTGAGTCCAATGAGACTGAAAAGATACATCTGGCCGCTATACTTAAAAGGCATCATCTTGAAAACTGTTAATTTAATTGAAAATTGTGCAGGAATCTTCTTGCAGAGCTCATAAATCCTGGCAGTAATGTTGGTAATCTTTCCAGGAACTTTGAGACAATCTTGGTACTTTTATTGTGTGTGTGTTACTTCTTTTAATCACAATTTTGGAGGGTGAAAATTATGTTTTGTAATCATGAATGAAAGGACCCACAGGGATCTTCTCAGTTTCAGGCAACCCTCCAAGTGTTTCTAAGAGCAGAACAAAGATTTCCCAATTTCAGCTTGGCTGTGCCACTAAACCCTATCTGTCAACATTTTCTCCATCAATTTTTAAGTTGAAAAGGACCTGAGTAGTTCTGGAGGTAGAAATTAATCCCAATGTCCTCCTTGCTAACAGAAGTTCTTTTTGTTCAAGTTAAAATTGTGTTCAGATCTATATTTGTTTTCACATTACCCCTTACAGCTTGATATTACCTTGTGACATATTCTGGTCAATGATATTTCAAACAAAATCTATTTTTTTTTAAAAATTATGTATTACTGATAGAAGAACTAGCATAGCACACAGAACCACTTTTTTTCTTCATAAAGTTGCCCTGAGAATGGCTACAATGTTTGGAGCTGTGACTGCCTTTTTTTGACCATGAGGTGACAATTCAATGATTAGGAATTCTGCATGTTCCAGGGTCACTGGCTCTGTGATGGACTGATCATCTTCTGATTTTAAAAAAATAAATAAATTTTGTATTTGTTTATTTTACTACCAGTTAGGTGTCTGCTATCTGCATCGAAAAGCATTCTAGTTGCACTTATTAATTCTAATATATTTATTTTCTAAAAGCGAGAAAAATCTGAGACTCAGTGAGAAGAAGAAAAGAATACAGAGCCATAGATATTTTGGGTGAGAAACCCATTGTAAGAGTTCCCACCTTTTCCAGATACTCACAAATATTTACTGCAGCCATCAATTTAAATTACTGCAGCCATCAAGTAGGATTATGGGTCTACTTACCTATCTCTCTAAGAGACCCTGCAGGTGGACCGATGTTCAGAAATGCTGACAATTCTACAGGAGTGTCAGAGAGCAACAGCCTGCAATATCTGTTGTGTATAATAACAATCATTTTTTGTGTTACATATTTAAGGTAAATTACTATCATTTGCAATAAAATAGTTGCTCATTATTAGGTCAAAGCAACGAATGACGAGTGTCAAATTCTACCATTCATCAAAGCTGTTCCTTGTCCTCCATTCTCATTGTCCACTCTGTTGGTGCCCCAGCCTCATGTAGGTTTCATGAGATTAAGTGTTGAGCAATGTGGTTGGAGTAATTTGAATCCTTCCATCTTGATCTCTTACTTTTTCCTCTTAATAAAGGATCCCAGAGGACTCCAGATTGACTGTGCATCATCTGCGCCTTGTTCTTCTCATCAGTTATTAATTTATGCTAACCTAAGTGAAGTTTACAACTTCTTATATAACTTCTTAGAAAGAAAGCTTTCCTCTCACTTACTAGTGCTAAAGCCCAGTTCCAGCATTGTGCTCTCTGTCACATTTCCACACATATTACTCACAAACAAATAAATCCTCTTAGTAAAGCATTTGGCATCTTTATCTTCCTTTATGAAAAACGCAACTCTGAGATTTCCAATTACACATATGGAGCAGATGTTCAACATGGCCTAAGTGAATGGGGAATTCAATATGGTTTTGCAATCATGGGACATACACTGTATCCCTTTTATGATAATGTTTCCTTACAATTCCCTGTTGCAGAACAGCTGTAGCAAGTGCCAGAGTGGCCCTCTTGGCATGTTCTCTCTCTCTTTCTCCTCTCTCTCTCTCTCTCTCTTTCACTTTCCCACTTTCTCCAGTGCAAGAAAAAAAATCTAAAAATGGACATAGGGTGGAAATAAGGCTTTCTGCTTCGTGCCTGAAATGTTATTACCAATCCGTGACACATGTCACCATGGAGGACAGGGAAGTTCAATTATGGCCCACTTGCTGACTCTAAATTTGACTTTAAATACTCCACAGGTTCTTAATAACATACTTGTTGTCAAGATAGCTTTTTAAAATTAAAATTTGATTTACATTATTGGCACTCATGTCCCCACCTGCAGATATTCCTTTGGAATAAAAATATTAAGTAATGTATGTGACAAAAAGAAAAAATAAACCCTTTGGTGTGTCTAGGTGAGAGAGAGAGAAAGAGATTTCCAACTGGATGGGATAATGATATCAATGGGAGAAAACAAATTGGAAATTATATCTCAAATGCATCCACTGGTTTAATTTTCATAAGCAAAGCTACCATGACAATCTCACATCAGCTTCCTATGTCCCTTTGTCCCTCTATCCATTGTCTCATGCAGCAGCCAGAGAAGCTTTACATATTGACAATCTTCTGGTTCTTCCCACTCTTAAAATTATTTGGCAAATAGCATTACATGTTAAAAAAAAGTCAAAATCTTTCACATAATCTGCAATATCTGGCAGAATTTGACTTCTGCCTTCATTTTGATGCCCCCTTTAAGTACAGTCTATAATACTCAGCCTTGTCCTTTGGATGACACATTTTCCTCTGCCTCCCTGAGTCCCCACTTCCTTCTCATAAGGACCTTGAGACAACAATGGCCTCATGTGTATAATACAGGACAATCTACCTCAAACTTCTAATTTGATCACACCTACAAAGTCCCTTGAACCATTGCAGATACACATTCACAGGCACTGGACATGAACATATTGGTGGTGTGAATGTGGCAATTAGTTTACCTACCACATCAAATGACAAGATACAGGCCACCAGAAGGATTAGAGCATAGGGATCTCATTAATATCCAACCCAGAGAGGCAAGGATAAGCAGGTAGGGCTTTTATACTTAGGCATATTATTTCAGGGAACTTCAAGTAGCCATCAGTAAATATGATAGAATCACAAGGAGGGGGGAAAAAGCAGATTTGAGAATCATGGATAAAAATGGACATCAAGGCTAGATGCTGTGGTGCATGCCTGTAATCCTAGCAGCTCCGGAGACTGAGGCAGGAGGATCGTGAGTTCAAAGCCAGCTTCCACAAAAGTGAGGCACTAAGCAACTCTGTGAGACCCTGTCTCTAAATAAAATACAAAATAGGCTGGGGATGTGGCTCAGTGGTCAAGTGCCCCTGAGTTCCATCCCTGCTACCAACAAAACAAAACAAAACGAAACAAAAGGGCTGGGAATGTTGCTCAGTGGTTAAGCACCTCTGTGTTCAATCCCTTGTACCAGCCCCCCAACAAAAGAATGGACATCAATATTATTCAGTTCATGAATTCTGGAAATAGAAGAGAACCTAATAAACTTCCATGGGAATTATATTGCTACTGAAAAATGAGCAGAGAGTACAAAAAGCCTTGGTCTGCTCAGGGCTTAAAACACCTTTCAAGTTTCACTCTTTCCCTAGTTGGAAATGGACTTTGGAATTGATATCACCATCAACTAGGGCATGGTCTCAACATCTCTGATTGGCCAGAGTGGTTTTCTGGAGGATTCTCTGGCCTTCATAGCACACCCAGTGGAACCTGCCCACCTGTGTGAAACTTTTAATGCTTTCCTTTCCAACATCTGCCACAGCAATTATGGTTATGGTTCTTGCCCTCCTTCTGCAAATCATCTTCTTGGCATGCTGGCACCATCCTCTGGTGTTCTTGCTAGGGGGCTAAATCTGGTGTATCAGGAGAATGTTCCCACAGTGAAAAACTCTCCCTTATTGAACCATAAGTTGCAGCTTCCTTCATCAAAACTCCCTTGGGATCTACTCCCAGCCTCTGCCAGGCCATGCTGGCTGGGTCCTCCAGCTCCTTAAGAAAGAGTCTTTTTCTCCCCTGGCAGGCCCAACACTTCTCCTGCAGCCTCATCATGTGAGCTAACCATAGTTACCTGTTGAGGGTGCACATATATTTTCAAATATATGATTCCGTCTAGATTTCCTTATTTGGAAAGAATACTAAAGATTGGTGTGTTGTAGGAGAAATCAGTCCATACCTAGCAGATATAGAGATGTGTACCAACAGAGAGAGAGAGAGAGAGAGAGAGAGAGAGAGAGAGAGAGAGAGAGAGAGAGAAAGAGGGGGAGGGGAGGGGAAGGGAGAGGAAGAGGGAGGGAGAGGGAGAGGGAGGGAGAGGGAGAGGGAGAGGGAGAAAGAGAGAAAGAGACAGAGAGAGGAAGGACAGATGGACAGAAAGAAAAACAGAGAAAGTGTGTTCAGCAACTGACAACTCACCTGAAATGATTATCTCACATTTTAGGGGTCTGGTGTCCTGTGTAAACTAGTGAAGGAAAGCAATCAATGAAACATTATTATTATTATCAACATTATTGCAAAGACTTGATTGGGCATCCAAAAACTAGGAATTGATACCCAATAATTTTAATATATTCTATCTACTCTTGGTAATTTTTTTAAATACTAATACAACACATTCACATTTTTGTCTGTGATCCTTTCTTCTCCCATAGACTCAGATAGCTAAATAGATACTTCATCATCAATATTATTTTTCATTTAGAATTTTAATATTTCAGTGTTCTTAAAAATATTAGTAAAATACCTCTGCAAACATTTACAGTGAAATAGGAAGCTACACAAAAATAACTTTTGAATAAATATGACCAGAGATAAAAGTCCTAGGGTCTGATTACAAGAGTCAAGTAGACCACACAGTAAGCCACAACACAATAGGCATCTGACATGCCAGTGCCTTGAAGGATGAGTCACCTAAGCTTCAATATGCCTGGAAATAAGGACACTCTCTTCAGAAAGAAAATTCTCATGTTTCTAAAACTTACTTTTTTTTTGTCCCTAAATGAAAGCATATATTCTTTGTTTTTTCTTTATATATTTTCTTTTATATTCCTTTAACACACAATCCCCTTTGTGAGTTTGCCTATTATTTCTTAACTCCAAAACTGAATAGAATCTGAGCAATTACAGACCGCCCCCCACCAATCAAACCCTCATATGTTGCAAATGCGAGTTTCAATGAACATGTACTTGGGAAATGAAAGACAGATGGTCTTGTAGTCAGTATCTCCTTTATCTCCTTTCCCAGTCCAGAATCAACTTCACATGTCTTCTTTGTTTTATTCATATCAATAAGCTTGCATCTGTTTCATAAATTTTTTTTCACTTGACTCTTTTTACCAATTCTAATTCTCCAAATGTCTTCTCCATTGAAATCCTTCCTTACTGTTTCCCCCTAAGGACTGTAACACATTTCTCAATTGCTTTCTCACACATTTGTTTCTCCAGACTTTTGTTTAGAATAAAAAGCCTTCTCAACTAGGTCTTTTATTGTAATAAAATAATTCTAACCAACTATTGCACTTTCACATCTTCATTGACATCTGGGTTTGGAGCATCTGCCACACAGAAGGTATTGAATAGTCAAGGAAGGAAAAAAATGAACCAGCCCCTCCCATCTCTCCTCACTTTTTCAAACTTGGGAAATCCAGAAGCATCTCTGGGATTGAAGGGAGAGAGGGAGGGAAAAGGGAGCAGGAAGATGTTCCCTGCCCTTCCACTCTGCTATGGAAACCAAGGACAGATATGACGCGGGAGAGGGAGAAGTTTTACATTTGCAAGTTTTGTCTGAAAATGAAAATGAGACTGACCAGCAGTGGCCAGAAGAACTAAGATTCATGTGACCTTGTCAATGTCTGAGAAGGGCAAATGGAGAGTGGGTCTGAGAGTCCACTGATTTAGAAAAAAAAATCAATTTCCTATCTGCACTCAATTCAATATGGTGCTTTTTGATACATAAATTTTATATGAATAAATTTCATAACATTTGAGAAACAAAAAAGGGGTCAAAAATGCAAAGATCTCAGATGTGTTACATTTAGTGGTGTGACATTAGGCAAATAAAATATTAGAAAAAAATTTTTGGTTAAAGAATAAGAATAGTAGATTCTCACTGCTTTCTTGTGAGATTTAAGTGAAAAATAATGCATCAGTCACAACACCTGGTTCACAGAAAGCCCTCCGTCCATCCTGTTTCCCTTGGGACTTCTCATCATTGTGTTTTTTTGAGGAGTTCTTGTATACCCAGGAGTTAAGCCAGAACAGTGTGAAATTATTTTCTTTCTATGTATTTTGTAAGTCTTTAGGGACATGAGGATGATGCAAATGAGCAAAAGAAACAAAAACAATTATCGAACACTAAAACGTGTGGTTTAAACTATAGTCTAGCTGTTTGGGAAATTCAGAGAAAATGAAGCGAAGTGTGAACTAACCCAGCGTATTTCCTAGAAAACAACCCAAAGTTCAAGTCAGCACGAAAGCTTGTTTTTCTTCCTTCTGGCTCTTTTCGATTTGAAACACATCCAAAGCCCTTTTTGAAAAGTAGGAGGCTTACAAAGCAGAGGAGCCAACAGTAGATGTCATTGTATTAGTTTGTTATCCAAGACTCAGGTCCATATTATCCAGAGTCCTACAGAACACCCCTCACTGTACCCCATTTCAACATTTGCAATGGATTATTTGGAAAACATTGTTGGGGGTAAAGCCACATCTAACAACTCCCATTCCTACAGCATCAGATTTTGCTTTTAATAAAAACAAGATTCAAAGCTTTTGGAGATCAACTTATGGGAATGGGAGTTGTAAATAAAGTATAAGACCCAGTTACAATGAGTTTATAAAGGCAAAACCACCATGAAATCAACGGTTTGCTTAAGGAATTTAGGTTCAGTTTACCTTGAATTCCCAAAATGTTTCATCCTGTTGCATGTGACAGCTG
Organism: Callospermophilus lateralis; assembly: GCF_048772815.1. NCBI lineage: Eukaryota > Metazoa > Chordata > Mammalia > Rodentia > Sciuridae > Callospermophilus > Callospermophilus lateralis. The sequence continues at coordinate 74,188,664 of NC_135320.1, read as the reverse complement.
TAAAGACATGTACATATGAAGAAAGAAAATAACCACAGGGGAGTGTTTACAAAGTTTGTGACCCCTGCCGCCCCCCAAAGACAGTCCCTCCTACTCTCTGCCTACAGCACCCACTTCTCTCAACCCAGAAGATTCAATCTTGGGTTAAATTTGTTCTTACTCTTACATGATGCATGCAGAGTCAGAGTAAGAATAGAGAAAGTTGGAGAAAGAGGATGAGGTGGTCTGTGGTAGATCAATTCAGTCTGTGTAAAATGCAAGAAAGAAAAGAAACAGAGTGGGGGGTATAGAATAAAAGCTGCTTTGAGTAGAAGAAGAAATATTGAGTGTAAATGTTGCAAGGAGGGTCAGAAGTGAGAGCATGTCTTGATTGTTGTATATGAGAGTGTGGGGAGAAAAGAAAACGAGATATGAGATTGTTATCAAAGTTATGAGTTGCACATGCTTTAATGTCTCACAAGGAGCATATGTAATGCTTGGAATTTCTCTGGTCCAGTTTTGTGTGTCCTGAAAGTACAATGTTATGGTTTAGAAAAAAGGCATCCCCCCAAAGCTCATGAATGAGACAATTGAAGCCTGTGCAAAGAGGAAATGATTAGATTAAGAAACTTGTGAACTAATCAGTTGATTAATCCACTGATGGATTAACTGAGTGGTTACTGTAGGCAGGTATGATGTAGTTGGAGGAAGTCACCTCAATGGGGGTATGACTTTGGGGTTTATATTTGGTGAGCAGAGTGTGCTTGCGCTCTCTCTCTCTCTCTCTCTCTCTCTCTCTCTCTCTCTCTCTCTCCCTCCCTCCTAGTTGTCATGTCCTGAGCTTCCTTCCTTGTCCACACCTTTTTTTCTATCATGTTCCACTTCACCTTGGTCCCAAAGCTATGGGATCAGTTCAACATACACTGAATCTCTGAAACTGTGAGCCAACATAAACTTTTTCCCCTTATCCTTGTTCTGAACATGTCTTTTATTCACAGCAACACAAAAGCATACAATCATGCACACAGAGAACTTTTGAATCTCTGGGTTATGAGGTATATATGCATGCTGCAATTGCTGGAAAATTATTTTAGTATTTTTCCCATAGATAGAAAGTCACATATGTACTTATGAAATCTATAATGGTTAAATCATTTTGGTAAGAGATTGAGTTATAAGAATGGGCACTAGATAAACATGGGATCTGGGCATGTAAATGAGGAAAATAAAATCATACAATTAGAAAGAGAAGGGGAAGGGACAGGAAGTAGTAGAGAGCATGAGATCGGAATTTGGTAAATGAAAAATTGGAATTCTCAGGCAATTTTCAAGGTTCAGAAGAACTTGGAACCAGGAGAAGCAATAGTTTCTCAAACACACATGGCTTTTAAAAAATGAAGATCAATCTGAAAAGAGACTTTGGGGTACCTAATCAGTTCTCCCCTTCTCAGTGACTAAGATTTGTTTCGTGGCTGACTCGTCTATAAGCTCCAACCAGGAGCTGAGGTCCATCTAGACAACTTATGCATCAGTACTTGCAGCAGAGATCATATATAATAAATATTGGATGAATAAACGAATCAGCTCCCCTGCAAACCATTGCATCCCTCTGCCTGGTGGTGACTGTAATAAAGTAAAGCTGTTTAAGCAACTGGTTCCCTAATCAAGTTTAAGCTGCTGTGCTGATGGACAGTAGCTTCTTCGTGTTTGGAGTCCCACCTGGTACAATGGGTGCTAAATCAATGCATATTGAACTTAGTTGAAAAAAAGAAATATACAGAAGAAGAGCTTTAGCATGGACAGAAAGGGTAAGGCTAAGTGTAGACCAGCTTCAAGGTCAGGCAGGAAAGGTTCAGGTGCATCTCAGGCTTGCCATGGAAGACCTTGTGAAATAGATACAAAGCTCCCACATTTTCTGCCACCAATACCTAAGCTATTGGTCTTTATTTCATACTTTGATCCACAGCTTTTAGAGGTTTTATCAGAAGATGGTATCAAGTGCTATAGGAAAAGTACCTGCAGATTCCCTTATTTTGAACTGAAGTTACTTAAATAAGTGTTAATTTGTTGCATAGGAACATCTGGACTCTTAGCTTCTTCAACAGGCTGAATGCTTATTCTAATAACACAATCATCTTTGGGGAACTGTCTTCAAAATCTTTGGAAAAGCATTTTCTTTGCAGGTATGTATTATTTCAAGACAGGCAAAAGTTAACCCTCATTTATGGCTTGCTAATAAATTTGAGTTATTAAGCAAACTAAGGCAGTGTTTCAGAAATAAAATAACAAGCTCTAATGAAATGACTGAAATTTTGGAGTTATTTGTAAGATGGGCCCTGAAATCAGTGCCATTAGAAGTCACAAAGATATTTTATCAAGGGAATATTGTGAAACTAAGTACAGTGTTTTCCAAGAAGACGGCATTGGAAATCTACACCACTGTGAATGAGTAGGTCTTGGCATGCTTGTTCAGATAAAAGTCGCAGAACTTCAAGAGAATTCTTCTTAACTTTGAAAAATGTCTGAATCGTGTATTTTTCATTTACCTCTATGTGTTTTCCTCAGGAATGCCAAGAGCCAAGCAAGAGGGAGGGAAACAGGAAAAAGAAATAGACGAGGAGAAACTCTCTCAATAGAGAACATAACTCAGGCTTAGGTCAAACAGTTTATGGAGTTTAGTCAATAAAATAACAAATGCAACGATTTTTAGTGGGAGAAAAGTGAACATGAGGAAACCTATCAATTTCCTGGGTGGACTGCTAGCCTGCTGGGGTCTGTCAGCACTACTAGCATAGCACATCTGTGAAATAAATAGGCATTCATCAAGAGTCTAGACCAGAGAGGGAAAGAAATTCAGTTCCGACCCTACCTCCTCTCCATGGACCCATTAGCTAAGTTGTTTGGACCAACAGTGGAACAGAATCCTTTGCTTAAGAAAAATCTTATTAGCTCTCCATTTCTTAAGTGTGGGTATGAATAGATCCAAAATTATAAGCCCTCTGGTACCATTAAGCTCTGCCTAGGTACAGGTAAGATCTCTGCCCTCTCCTGAGCCAGTAAAAAAAGTTCCTTCTTTCTAAGTTTATGGGAACCATAAACCAATGTATTAATTACAAAGTGGTAATATATGACTGCTTCTTCTATTCTTGAATTATATTTTATTCATTTAGTCCATTATCAAAACTACATATAAGTACTGCTATGTCACAGGAACTGATTCTTTGCACTGATAATACAAAAGAGTAGAGTGGCATGGTCCCTGCCTTCCAGACCAGTATGTGCATCACAGTGGTGATTAGGCACATGTGACATGTGGGCATTTAAAAGGTGGCTCTTCCAAATAAAAATGTGACAAAAGATTTCTGAAAACTAGTACCAAAAAAGAAACTAAAGTATCTCATTAATGATCTATGTTGCTGTCGTTTTAAAATAATATATTGGATATGTTGTGTCCAAATATATTATTCAAACTGATTTATCTAAATTATTTTACTTTTTATTATGGCTATTAGAAAATATACTAATTAGTATAATGACCTAAATATGTGGCTCATATTTTTAATTCCACAGAGTTGCCTTTGAATCCCTAAATCAAGAGAGTAATATAGACACTTAATTGTTGATATTTATATCAACATGGCAAGTGTAATGCAAGGATAATAACAAATAGAATGTGTTAATTATGATAATAGCAAATGCCTATATTTTTTATTATATGCCAGGTAGATCTAAGATACATAAAAATCCTTTGTAACTATTGTGTTTTGTGATCATTAACGTTCATTCATGTTTTTTAGATAAGCAGACTGAGGCACAGGACAGTTGAACATACTCACCAAAGGGGAAAATTTGAACCCCCAGAGTGGGTTCTTGCTACTGTGTTCTTTACTGCTAAACCACACTTCCTCTTTACTTTCTCACCTGGATGAGGGACCCTGAGTTGAAATGAAAGTTTGAAAATGACCTTTTATTATAGCTAATACCTGAGTGGAGATATTAACCACCAATAGACACTGAGCAGATCCATTTCTCTTGTATGTGAAATAAATCCATAGGAATGGGAGGGAGTTTAGGGTACAGCAGTATTAAAAGTGATCTGAGAGAAATCCAGTGTTAGAAGAAGAGAAGGGTGAGAAAGGTGAGAAAGAGAAGGGAGAAAAGATGAGAAGATGAAGAAGAAAAAGAAGGAAAAGAGGGAGAGAAGAGGAGGAGGGAAGAGAGGGAAGAAAAGGCGCTCACAGTAGGTTTCAATTAGGTTGAAACCTAATTAGGTTTCAGATAGTTTTCAACTGTGTAATAATTCCCTGATTTCAAGGTAGACATACATGTTCAGGTAAGAGGTGGGGTGCATGAGGGGGGAAGGCAAGCGCTTCACCGTGAGCTCCTGGTGTTTGAGGATGTGTGGGGAATCCCTCTGCTTATGGCTCCAGAGATCTGCAGTATTTACGTGAGAAACGTGGCCCCAGATCATCAGCAAGAAAGGGAAAGTCAGACAGGTGGCCAGAAATGATTCTGCAGAATCCCAGATTAGAAAGCGGAGGGGGAAAGACAGGAACAGAGGCTGTTAGGGTGATGAAATAAGAGGGATGCTGGAGATGCCATGTGCACATGATTCTGGGGGCAGAGAAGGCTTCCAGGAAGGGAGGAGACTGAGTGAGATGTAAAGAATGAGTAGATTCCCATCTGGCAAGGAATCGATATCAAAAGATTTCCAGGCAGTGGGAAACACAGAACAAATGACTCATGGGTAGAATCACACAGCATGCAGCTGAGGACTCCAGTATGTCTCAAGTGCAGTGTGGGAGGAGGGGGAGACAGATAAGTGATGAGGTAGGGCAGCTGGATTCCTGGACAGCCTCGTGGGCCTTTTACACATCTTGGATTATATCCTTTGGGTTTGGGTGGTGGAAATCTCTGAAGAACGTCAGAGAGAGTGTGAACTAGTCTGGTTCATATGAATAAAAAAAAACATTAATGTTTACCTCATTTATTTGCTTCCAGTTCTTCTTTTCCACTCCATCCTGACCTCCCTATTGGTTATGCATGTTCCTTTGGTACACTCAAAGGACCTTCGGTTTGCAAAACTTGTTAGGATACTTTGGTGTTTACTAGTCCCCCAAATCAAATTTTTCTATCAACTAAAGTTATTTTATTCATCACTCAATGTAACCCTTATGAAATGTTGATGAAAATCTTCAAATACCTTGGAATATATTTGGTAAATACTTTCCTATCTTCGTGGGTAAAATCTAGCAAGTGGTAAGTAAGATAGAAGCCAAGGCTCTTTCTCCATAGCTTCTTAGGACATGAGTCTCCTTTTGCCCCCAAGAGAGAAGAGACCAGGAAAGTGCCTTCAGAGCAGGGGATATGCCTTGTGTCTGTTCCATGTTAATCACGAAGCATTAGTGCAGTGTGTATTCAAAAGCTAAGAACAGTAATCAGATTCAGGGAAATGAAGCTTAAGTTCAAATGTTGCCAATGGTTATCCGTATGTCTTTTAGGCAAGACCATTTCCTGTGGCTTTCATTTTTTAGACATAATAATAGAGTAATAATACAAGCCAGCATTTATTGCACACTCGTGTGCCAGGAACTGTCCCAATTTTAGTGCTTTACACTTTGTATAGTACTTAATCCTTATGGGGAGTCAATATTACCTTCATTTCTAATTTAAATATAATGAAAATGTGACACAGACTATGAGACTTTCACCCGAAGTCATAGGAAAAGCAGTGACATTAGGATTTGAATTCACCAATTCTAATCCAGAATCCACACTTTCAATCACTCTGTACCTATAGGACAGATTGTTAGGACTACACTGACGAATAAACAAAAAAGATCTTTGTACACTGAAATTGTTGTTTGAATTCAGCGAAGATCTTTGTGCCATTGTTTCTGAGAAAAAAACCTGCTAAAGGGCGTGTTCTAACATGCAGAGGTTCTGGGATAAAAGTGGGTTCTCATTATTCTTCCATAAAAGCAGCTGCTTCTCTTGTCTCCGTAACCACCATTTGGGAAAGACTTCAATATAGCCCTACTTTCCTTTTCCCATAGCCCTCAATGTTAAAGAGTTAAAAAGAAATGCAAACTAGCACCAGCTCTTCTACAGCTGTCTTGGTTTGAGAGCACCTTGGCTTAGGTGTTTCACTGGTACTTTGGTGGGTGTGACTTCTCTCTGTTTTCGAGCATTCCATCTGAAACTGCTTGAGGAGTGAGCTGGGACAAGCATCAAAGTGAATCTCCCAGCCTCAGTTTTCATCTGTTTAACTTCCCCTCTCAAGATTCACAGGAACTGTGTGTTCTTGTGTGTGCCATCAGACAGATGGGAGGGCAAACAATGTGATACAGCCACACCCTCCCAAAGTCCTGAAATAAGCACAACACCTGACCCTTCTTTCTCAACCTTAAGAGAATGTTTAAATCAAAAAACATCCCAACCTGGTGTGATGGTGCACACCTGTAATCCCAGCGGCTTGGGAGGCTGAGATGGGAGGATTTCGAGTTCAAAGCCAGCCTCAAGCAATGGCGAGGTACTTAGCAACTCAGTGAGACTCTGTCTCTAAATAAAAATACAAAATAGAACTGGGGTGTAGCTCAGTGGTTAAGTGCCCCTGAGTTCAATCCCTGATACAAAAAAAAAAAAAAATTAAAAAGAATCCCAAATATATAATAAAGAATCCCTTCATATATAATCCTCAAAGGAATTGTCATGTGTCTCCCTTGTATGAGATAGTGTAGGTATAATCAACCCAGTGTGGGTTCAGAACATTTTCGTTTACCCACCTGTCAAGAGAACTCGGAGGCAGAGAAACAGCTTGCAGGGAAATGAGAGCACATGCATTTAAGATTCATGTTAAATTACAAGAGAAAGTAGTTATAAAATACTATAAATTAAAGGAAATATTACTCAACTTTGTGCTAATACTTGTGCTAAGAAAAAATTTTCCTCTGATAAATACTCAAAATATTTTCAGTGACTATACATTTTATCTTTAATAATTTTCTCTTTCTCAGTTGAGATTTTCTTCATTTACTTTATAGACACTTGCAATGCCAAAGCAATAGATAAAGAAAAAGTGGATACTTAACTCTGTATTATCACTTTCCTAGAGCAGTTTTTACTTAAACATGATATCCTAAGTATCTAATGAGAATGAAGAATGAATCTTAACAGTCTAGCTCTATCACCTTTGTAAACCTTCTGCAATCACCTCAATCCCTCAAAACAATGTACAATGTATTAGATTATAACCTATAAAGCCACATAGAATACCCAAGCTATTGCTTATGTATACTTAGCTCTCAGCAAGTGGATACAATGAGGATGATCAAGTGTCTAGACATTCTTTCCCCAAACCCTATAAAGAGCAAGGAACGATAGTAACTGTAGATGTGAAGAGACTATTGGACCTAGAGTTGTTAACATAATAAAAGCCATCATCATCATCATCATCATTATGTTCTCTTTTCCAAATATTCATTTTTTTAATCTTACATCATACACCAAGGATGGGGATGTAGCCTAATAGTAGAACACTTGCCTAGCATGCAGGAAGCATTGAGTTAAATCCCCAGAACCACAAAAGAGAAGATAAGAAAGTTTACACCATATGCCAAACCTGTTGTAAGTGCTCTTTTCAACTTTGGTAAATGGAATTGAGACAAATATTAAAGAAATTGTCTCAATCCACAGGGTCATTAAATGGCAAAACTGAGCTCTGGACTCAGCTTAAACTTAAGTCCTTCCTCCATACACCAGGTAGCTCATGTGGAGTTGAAGAGCTGATCCCAAGTCACATGGAGAACAGAGGAGTTAGAATCTGAACCACACTCACCTGGCTTCTTCCCCAACACCATACACATACCCAGTGTTCCTTATCTTTGAACTTTATGTTGCTTGGAATTTTAGAGTTGGAAAAAAACCTGAGAGTTGATTTAACTTCATTTCTTCATTTTCAGATTAGAGATCTTATGTCACAAAAGAAAGTAAAGTCACACAGAAACTCAATGACTACCAAGTTCTGATACAAAACTATTAAGTTCTAATACAAAAATCTTCTCTTCACCTTCTTCATGTACTACCCAAACTGGGACCCCTTTTATAACCAGTTTTGCAAATGCTTTCTGTTTTTACCCATTGTTATCTCCGCCATAAAGTAGCAAATGGGAAGACAGTACCAAGAAAAGTAAAATTAATTCATGAAATAAAAAGTAGTAAATTTAAAAGATTAGTCAGGATACCCATGTAAAGTTTCAGCAATATTATTCACACAAATTTATGAGATAGCAACTATTTATTTACTCATCTACTTCAGCAGATACCTGTTCTTACAAAATCACCTATCCATTCAATATAGGCAATCCATTCCTACTATGTGACAGGTATTAAGCTGAACTTGGAATTTACTTAGACCAAAAGAACTGTAGGTGTCTCAGTCTGCAAGGTCTTTCATAACTTTGAGCTCATAGAAGAGGCCAGGTGTTTGTTCAATCTATGAATGAATAAGTGAGTGAATTCAAGAAAGTTCTGCAGATTTATTCATGACTGTGCAAAATATGGGTCATATAATCAGTAACCAAGTCTCTTTGCACTCCTTTTATAAGAGACTTTGTTGAAGAGAGCTGGATATAATTTTAATCTTAGAACTATTTTGAAAAATTTGTGAATGTAAATTCTACTAACTTGCTTACTGAACTCTGATCCTTCTTGCACTATTAGTATTTTGCCCATTAAATTGAAGCATCCTTCTTGTGTGACAAGATACAAAAGTTAAGCAGAAGCATAGAAAAGCCACAAAGATCCCTGAATCCAAGAAGGCAGAAAGAGAAGTATATTCTTTGTTTCCATCAATGAAGTTCCCTGATAATTATAAAAATAAGGAATTATGGTAGAAAGATTTTTAGGAAAACAAAGAGTAAACCCACAAAATAATTTAGAGTTTTTATTATCTAACCTGAACCAAGTTTGGCTGGAACATTCTTCACTCTCTGCTGACCCCTAATTTCCAAGCTTTGTTCCATTTTTTTCATCTGACAAGATTAATAACAATATAAATATCAGGTATCATGTGCTATCTAATGTGCTATCTAATGCACTCTCCATGTAGGATATCTTTACTAATCTTTTAGAAGGTCAATATTTTTATACCCACTTGCCAGACAAGGAAGTTGATGTTCAAACAATATAAATGTACCTTCCCCAGATCACAAAAAGCAAGAATAAAACCAAGATTTAATTCCACATAAACTTTTTCTACCTTTAATATTAGTGTCTCCTACTGTGTTATCTTGCTTCTATATCCCTAACGTTTCTGCACATTATATGTGCTTGTATGTGTGTGTGCACACACACATGAGCACACACTGATACCGTAACAACTCTAAACAGAATAAATGGTAAACTGTTTCTTGTATAAACGCATCTAATAAGTTTGATTGCTGTCAGTTCTCGTGTTGAGTTGTGTAAGATTTTGGCTATCTCACTGCTCAGTGGCTTAGTGTTTCTTCTTCTGTCCTGTACAAGAAGTTTAACCATCTCCATATGTTCAGGAGCACACAGAAAGGGAATTGAGAACAGCTTGATTAGCATAGCCTGGGTGTTGTGTAAACTGCTCTCTTAGAGTGAGACACTTCTCTTTGCATTACCCAGCGTGTGGTCTCTCTACAATTCATCAGTTAGCACCAGGGCTCCTTAATGATGCAGCAATAAATCTTGAGTTTCAATTCCTTTGAGAATGTTTCACTTACTGATACACAATCAAGGAGCATTTATTGAGCACCTGCTGTGTGACAGTCGCAACAGGGGATGACAAAGAGTTATGAGACTATGCTACTTTCCTCAAGAAATGTAATTCCTGCACAAGGAAAAATAGAAAACTATCAATACAGCAATAAAAAGCTCAGTTAAAGAACAAGATTTTGGTATAAAATACTAGGGTAAGCTTCATTATTGATGGTCAAATGTAAATCAAAGCCAACAAGTACAAAATAGCATCCCAGGTGGACTTGGCAGTGAGCTGGTGGTGAGAATTCTCAAAGGAAGGAAGGCTTGGTGGCAGCTGTAAGAGTTGAGATTACATTCAATGAAAAGCAGATGTTCAAGAAAGAGAACATAGAAGGGTTGCTTCCACTCACTTAACCTGATTATACAATTTCCCACTTTTTCAAAACAACTAACTCAGAAAATACTAATAATATTGTTTCATTCTTTTTTTAAGGTAGAATTCAAGTTTTGAAAGCTATACCAGGAAATATTATTTCATGCCGTATGCATGCTCAGATCTCAAAAGTAAAGTAGAGTATTTAATAATTTCAGATCCCACCAGAAAATACTATAGCTAAGTATGTATTTTAGACACTTGAGGGTTGCCACAGAAAAAGTGGGAATGTAATTTTCAAAACAGCAAAGAAAAGAAGGAATGGAGATTTTTATCAATCTAACAAATGCAGAAAAGGAAAAACAGTATGGACACTAATTTTTTTTTACTTATTTTGAATTTCTAAGGGAAAAACAGCATCTGAGCATTTAATAATAGCATTTATTAATTTTATTATATATCTTTAAAATTTTATCTTTAAAAGCTCTGAAGGATAAGCCTGGGCAATATATCTATGAGTATTAGTGAAACTAGTCTCTGAATGTTTTATATATCTTATAATAATATTGATTAAAAGTAAAATTTTGAATTTTATTTTTATTTTTTTGCATTAAGATCTTGTTATGGGGCTGGGGATATGGCCCAAGCGGTAGCATGCTCACCTGGCATGTGCACGGCACTGGGTTCGATCCTCAGCACCACATAAAAATAAAATAAAGATGTTGTGTCCACCAAAAACTAAAAAATAAATATTAAAAAACTCTCTCTCTCTCTCTCTCTCTCAAAAATAAAAAAAAAAGATCTTGTTATGTTGCTTGAGCTTGTCTCAAACTCCTGTGCTCAAGTGATCCTCCACCTTGTCCCCCTACGTTGCTGGGACTACATGCATTTGCCATTTCCTGGCTCAGTAAATAAAAATTTTAAATGAATAATTTACGAATGTATGCAATTAAAAATCTCCAACATAGATTATATTAAAGGTGCAATTGGTGCAGATGTTCACACTGTCATAAGGTTCTGACTCAATTTTCTTTTTCTTGCATCTCCCAAATCCATACATCAACCTCATATGAAGTCTCACTTCTTGCACAGTAGCCAATAGGAACTTAGTAGCTTTTACTCTCTCACACGCATACCACACTGGCCAACCAATGAGTGTCCTTTGACACAATGTTCTAACAGATATCCAGAGATTCTTATCTATTATGAATCTATTATTCATATTTATCATTAGAATGTCTCGCCCTTCTTCCAGGCCAAGGCAATCACTATGGCCAAGTAAGTGGATTTCCTTGACCTGGTCATATACTCCCGCTGTGACCCAGGAGTAGAGTCAGTCTATCTAGAACTGTATGGATTTTCCTGCAGACAAGAGAAGCTATTGAAAAGAGAAAAGGAGTCAAAATGTTTCAGGGAGATCTGTCACTGATATCAACTTCACCATATAAGAGTTGATTAATCAGTTCCATAAGTATTAGTGAAAAGTGTCAGGAAAGATATCAGCAATACCCTGTGATATTTTAATACTACACATTATTTTATGATGAACCTTATTTTAAGTGCCACAAAGGCTGAAAGTATGTATTTGCAGCATTTGATTTTTATCTAAACTCACTTAATATATTAAGACTATGAAATAACTTAATGTCTTCTTTGCAAAATCTGAATGAGTTTAAGGCTTTCTTTCAGGTCATCTTCAGAGAGTAGCTTGGAAGACTTGTAGCACAGTGGCTAAGGACACACTTTAGAGCAGAACTTCCAGAGTTCAAATCCCAACTTGCCTCCTTTATCAGATCTCTGACCTTGAACAAGTTTCTTAACTTCTCTTTGCCTTAGATGAAAAGAAGGGAGGGTGACGGTATCCTCAGCATTCAGTGTTTACAAGGATGAAGTGGTGCCACTACTGGCACAGCACTTTGGACAGTGGGCATATTTATCATATTGCAAGTACTTCATATTCGACTCTAATAAAAGCAGGTCCCATTGGCTTCTGGAATATTGTTTTAAAGTTACAGTCTTTGTTTAAAGTTAAAATCTTTGCATACAGAACGAATTTTTGACATATTAATTTCTCCCAAAACACAACTGCATCAATAGTTACCTGAAGCTTTTAAATCATGGTTGTGCACAAACACATTTAGAAATTCTATTAAAATAAGAAAGTATATTCTGGTGCAACTCTTGAAAAATATGTACATATGTGAAAGTATATTTTCTAGTAGGAAGCCTTAAAATCCAACAGGCTTCAAAAAGAAAGCTATAAAAAGAAAAATCTTGCAATGTACCTTTGATGGTCCAGCGCTTCAATTTAGACTATTTCTTGAAAATATAAAACAAGTAGAGCAGTGTCTCTCCTTCCTTTGTGGCCCAGATGATGTCTCAAGAAATCTTTGGAAAGACTTCAGAGATAATCAAACCCCTTCCCCTCCGCCCCACACCCTCAGAGCAGGGGTCATCAGCTCTGTAAATAAAACCAGAGAGTCTACTTGACAAGACAATCCAGGTTTTTCAGGAGATTCTCTAATCATTTGCAAGTGTTCCTTCTGGGTTGTTCAGAAAGAAACTCTTCATCGCCCTCAGCTACTGAACTCATGAGCTAGTTTGTAGGCCCCTGTGATCATGATTGTCTTCCTCTCTAATCAGAGGTGACATGGGTGAGTATTTAGATCATTGACTGATTTTACATAATTTGAATAAATAGCTATCATTTAGACACTGGCAGATTTTAGTAGTAAGTCTCTTCTAAGAGATGTTTGCATGACTGTGAAATGCCAGGTCAGACTTGAGCCACTTGATGTTATCATGTTATTTCCTAATTCTCCACAATCTCTAGGTGATGACACTTGTCCCTACAGACATCCATTAATACAAACTCTCTTTTGGATGCTCACGTCGCCTAGGTGAAGTGATGGTACCCAGGACTAAATAAAAATAAAGCACTCAAGATAAACTCAGGGTGGGAAGGAGAGTTGAATTAGATGGACATTATTACCCCCTATACATATATGACTACACTACTGGTGTGACCATGCACCATGCACAGCCAGAGAAAGGAGAAGCTGGGCTCTATTTGTGTACAATGTGTCAAAATGCATTCTACTCTCACATATAACTAATTAGAACAGAATAAAAAAATAAATAACCTCAGACCAGTTTGTGGAAAACTATTCTTTTTTCTAAGATCAAAAAAATGACATTCAGTTTATTATTTTCCTGAAATATTTGTTAAGTCAACATTATCTGAAATCTATAATCTTTGTTAATTTAGGAAATGAAAACTTTTAAAATTATGCAGCAGCCCATTCCTAATACAACAACTTAATATGAAAAGTAGGTAAAGGATAAAACAAAGCCCAGTCAAGCCTTCTTAATATTTTAATATCCTCCAAAGATAATGATTTTCAAATATCAGAATATCCTTTATAACTCATGAGTACAACTATAAAGACATGTTCATAACTCTAATAAACAGCTCCACTCTCGGCTTTAGGGTTTCCTTGCACTAATATAGAGGTGCAAAGATGTATCAAATTTAAAATGGGGTAGAACAAATTATTTGAAATCATAAAACAATCATGATTTCCACATAATCCAAACGAGAAGGATTGAGGAGGGAGTTAAAATGTTTAGACAGGTGGGTGCATAGATGTGTCAGCTTCAAATCTGTGGAACTGATGCTTAGTATTTACTTATTTTTAATATATACCTGTATCTTTCTATTCATCTTTAGGGGAAAATTAACATCTATTTGAAGGGATTGTGCTAGCCTAAGAGATATCCTGCCAGCCCTCCCTCTGTGCACCAAAGCTTGAGTTCTTCTTTGTAGAATAAAGCTTTATTAGCTCTACCAGGGAGCTCCTGCAGCCCAGAATTTAGAGTGGATTTGGGTCTTCATCTCAACCTCTCTTCAGGATCACACCAATGTCAGAGGCACATATATTTCTTGATTATTAATAGTGGGTCATTTCAAAATGGTCTCATATACACAATCCTACATTTTTCTCCTAAACATGTATTTTTTAAAAAATGTTTATTTTAAAAGATAGCAATTTAATACTATAAAATAAAGGGAGCCCTATTCCTTTGTCCCATAATTTGTAAAACAGTCCTCCTCACAATACAACTAGTTCTTCACCTTAATAAGAGTAAACAGAATAACATTAGAGTCACTCTTTTCTTTTCAAATTTTCCAACACACTCTTGTTCCTGAACTGATAGAGATTAAAAGATGGGCCGCACTGAGCATTAAAGTCTGATTACATTCTTAACACCAATCTCCTCACCCTGCTTTTTTGAGAATTATGTATACAAACAGACATGGAGGCATACAAACACATATGATATTGACAGATTTTCTGTATACAAACTTAATCATCTTATTCTTGGGAAGTTGGTATATTTTCCTATTAAGTGTAAGTTCTTTTAAAAAGAATTGCTAGCAAACATTCTCTTACTATGAAAAGATGATCACTGAAGCCTAGAAAATCATTCTTTTTATCAGAACTCTCAATTCTGAATTATTAGTTTTTCCTTTTAACCATTTGGAGGACACTTTTCCAAGTTTGATAGGGAGGTTTCTATATCTTCACCTTCACTATTGCTACAAGATTTTTCAAGGGAAGGTTCATTTAAGAAAAGCATCTGAGGCTTCATTCCAGGGTCGCATTCACTCATTAATGCAAAAGTACCATTGATTCTAAGTTTTAAACCAGCTGAGACTTAACTGTACTATCATCCATGGCATATTTCTCCAGCTTCTCTGCCCAGAAATAATGCAAACCTGCCAAATTCCTTGGTGAGACCCAGAGGCATTGCCTATAAATGCATCTCATCTTCTCACTTATTATCCTCCTTGTGAAAGGACTTGAGGTCTTGTGTTAGCGCCTCATCATCACCTCTCCACTCAAGAATCACTCGCAAGTTATCTGCATTATTGCTTGTTTTGGAATTTTCTTCCCCCACATACACAAAAGTTGTAATCCCCAGGCTCTATAACTATCCTGGTCTCTACTAGTTCTAGGATTGATTATAGTAATTCTGAATCTATCTTGGCATTATTTCTTGGGTACTGTGCCAATAAATTATATTCATACTCCAAAATGCACTAAGACTTTAACTCATTCCAAAGAGCCTGATTTTCTAATATTGTCATTTTTAAAATTTTCTTTTTAGTTGTATATGGACACAATATCTTTATTTATTTATGTATGTATGTATATATGTATTTATTTATTTAATGTGATGCTGAGGATTGAACCCAGTGCCTCACATGTGCTAGGCAAGCACTCTACCACAGAGCCACAATCCTAGCCCTAATATTTTGTCATTCTCATATAACTAGAGCTTTCATTTTTCATCAAGGCACAAGCGTTGTATTATTCCAGTGTAATGAGCTTTCTCCTTGAAAAAGAAGTTAGAGTATAATAGCTAATATGCTCTTGGTTGAGTGAGGAGAGCAGTGATTTGAATCAAGGTCTTTTTAACTCTCTTGTGGCTGCATTTGTGCTGGGAACTGCCTGTGCAAAAGTGTAGGTCCAGATGGCCCAGTTGCTATGGTGACACCAGCCCAAGGAAACTCGATGCAAAGGCTCAGAGTTATCAGTTGGGGCCTTGAGTTTAGCTACCAACCACCAGGGATAGAGAATTCTGAGTGTAACAAGATCACCCTATGTCTTGCCAATCCCATGTCCTTCAGATTGCCTGTTTTGCTAAAACTTTCCCACAAATAATCTTTTGATGATAAAACCTATATAATAAACATGTTGAGCTAGCTCTGGGTCACTGTTTCTCCATCAGAGAGCAGTGTCCCAGAGTTTTAATCTCTCTGTGTGTCTGTCTGACTTTTCTTTATCCCTCATTGCCCCCTGTTGGGTGTCTCCTTAATTAAAGACTGAGGCTGAGAGATGAGTGGGCTGTAGCAGTTGACACCAGTGGAAACTCAAACTCAAACTTCCTAAAAGAGTCAAGTTATGCTCATCTTTCAGAGGTAGACGACACTAGCTTCAGGTTGGTTAATTTGGGGCTCTACCATATAATCCTATCTGCTTGTGCTTATTCTTTCATCTTGTCTAATTGTGACTTAGAGCAGCAACAACATAATAAGGTTATTTTTCAATAGTCAAAAAATGGCTGCCAGTACCTGTGTGAGTTCATGTTTCCTTATTATTACATCTCTGTAACATCTTCTTATTCATATTTCACTAGAGAGAGAAGAAAGGGGTGTGTGTATGTGTGTGTGTGTGTGTGTGTGTGTGTGTGTGTGTGTGTGAGAGAGAGAGAGAGAGAGAGAGAGAGAAAGATTAAGAGTGATTCTTCTAAAGATACCATGATAAGTTTTCCCTCTAGAATGACTGGCAATCATAGGTCATAATCCCATCCATACATCAATGTAGTTCAACTGGATTAAACTAATTGGGTTCCCCCTTCAGGGCTAGAAAAGGGGAGAATTACTTTGAAGAAAGTATGACTATCTCTGAAAATAAAGTTGAAGGAACATAGGATAAATGCTAGGTAGGAAATAAGCCCATTCACCTTAGGAAATAAATGAGAAATAACAAGATGCTGTTATGTGTTTTTCATTTTTAATCTGCTCATATCTTATTCATCTTTTAACATTATACCACTGCCCCAAGCTGTGGTTCTAGAACGTTCTAATTTTTTTTTCTGCACCAAACATAAACTGAACTCTTTCTCAACAATAACATGTACAGAAATGTCAACTTACTTTTTAAATTTTTATTTTCTAAGCATTATTCTGATAGAATAGAACTCTATTCTGCATTTTCACAGGTTGTATTTCTCTTTTCCAAACATTTTTCATGATTATTTAAAAATGTTATCTAAATCTTCTCTTTGATAAATGCCTGAAATGTTAATGACTTACTCAAGATATTTGTATCTAGTTTATAATAGAGATGGGATTAGAACACAGTTTTCCTTCATTCCTGATCTTGAATATTCCCAGAAGTACCTGGTGATATGCTTGGTGGGCTTTAATGAAAAGGGTTTTATTCTTCTGGTCCTCTCTGCCAAAATCATTTCTTTGTGAAAAATTCCACCCTTTCAGTATCCTCTCCTTTTCAGTACAGAATGGCTTTGGAGGGGTGCCCAGAGTATGCACCACTCTGATGATTCACCAATAGAAAAATGTAGCCTTCAATTTCATGATGCTGTGAACAAACAAAAAATTTCTGTTTCAATTGAATTTCATTTTTATTACTTATTTAGCATGTTATTGAACCTTGAAGAAGTTCTACTTCTCATTTGCAAACTAAGAATTTGAGATCTAAAATGGCATTATAAGAAGAGTCAAGTGAGATTAAAATATGTGAAGGCTTTTGCACATAAAATAGACATTCAGTAATGATAGCACTTAAGTATTGCTTTCATTGCTGATATCTACAAATATAATGAAAACTTTAGCCATGATTCCTGAGGACGTTGATTTACTTCTCTAACATTCCTACCTATGTTTCTGTGCCTCGACTGTCTTTTCCTAAAAATTGCTTCATCTTTTAAGAAAACATCTCTGAAACTTTTCATTTCCTTCAAGTATAATTGTAAAAAATGCTCCTGAGAAGCATAATGGAGATTAAAGTGAGGGTAGAAGAAAGAAGTAAATGCATTTGGTTTGAACAAACTCTGAAGCAGTAGAAGCAATGGGAAGAAATTTTATCTTTAAAAAAATTTACAGATACTTTGGATCTCTGTGTTGAAAAATTTACTAAAAATTCAAGAGAAATCATTTTAAAGGAAACCCTAGATTAAGTAAATTCCTACATAAATTAAGGCCTTTTCCCTTATGTTGTGTGAAGTATTTCTTATAATCAAACTAAGATTCTGAGTCATCCAAATTTTTGAAATAAAAGTTTAGACACAAATGAAAAATATTTTTGAACATTAAAACAATAATCAATAGGACTTGACAGTAGATTCAATAGTGTGAGAGCTACTGAATCCAGAACTTAAAGAACAGCCTCTTTTGGCAAAGACAACCCAGTGGGGATCCTCTGAGGACCTCTTGCATGGCTGTGAGTGACTCAAGCTTTGTTTCTCAGGTCAATCCATATGGAAAGAACAATCTGTTAAAACATTCTCTCCTCAATCAAAGAAGTTAAAAAATGCATTCAACAAAGTGACATTGAAGAGTTGGCTCAAGAGAAGAACCTGATGGTGTAATCCCAGGTACTGGGAAAGTGTTGTTTATTAGAGTTGATATTTTTCCAATTGAGCCATACAACACCAAAGTGGAGGAGATTGTGAGAAAAAGAACTTGGCTGGAGAGCTGGCCAAACAATTTAAACTAAGTCAGCATTCAAGTTGGCCCAGACCAAATTCTGATACTCACCTCCCAAGATCAGAAAACTCTCCTTTCCTAGAAACATAATGTCCTTATCTTGTCAAAGGACCCTTACCCAGATAAGGTGGCCTTATGCTTCATGTCTTTGATCCCCACCCCACCCCCAAGAAAATAAGGCTTTCCTGTAATCTATCTATCATGGCACTCATAGATATCTTGCTAAGTAATTATTCAGAAAAACAGTTTGTATAAAAGATTTACTTTCTCATAACAATTTACTACGTACCTTGACACCTAAATAAGTTACAGGTTGTAGAGTATAGATTAATATTCTCATAGTTCTTATCTATATTTTTGTTCAAGTTATTGATAATTCAGTTTCATCCAAAAATTATCTGAGGATGCTTCCTGTAGTATAAACAGAACTTTCACGTAGTATTGCGATCACATTTTAACTTCCCAGTTGCTGAGAGGTTGGCAAATGATGACCCCAGGTTATTCTCAGCATTATGGAAGCCCTTGAGGGATATTAAAGTCCAGAAACTACTTGGAACTCCCTTTATTCTTTTCATAAATATCCCCACAGAAGTTCTCTGCTCTACTCATAAGTAACTTAAAACAAGAATTATAATTTTCTGAGCACCTGCTAATCTCTAGACACTTATCTTACTTTAGATCTTGGTAATTATGGAAATGACCTCCCAGACATTCTTTTTCCTAAGATCAATTAGGCAGAAAGCAATGTAGCCTGAAGTGATATTAGGCTCGATCCAAATCAAAAGCTCATGTTCATTCTACTACAGCCCACCCAGGAGATTTTTGCTTTGATTATACCCTCATAATGGCACATCTTTGTCAATAAGTCCAAGAAAGGCCTTCAACTGGCTTTCACATAATGCTGGTATTCCAGGCTAGTCATTAACGTGTCATTGCAGGATGTCTTTGCAAGTCACCTGGGAGTGCTGGTAGCTGCACATGGTTGGAGCTGAAGGTCAGAACAGGAATAAGTAATTTCAATAAGAAAAATTTATGGAAGTGAGGCCCTAGTGCTTAGGGATGAGCTCCAGATGGATAGGGAATTCAGAGTGAACAGAAAAGTGCTATTTAAAAGACAGATACAAACCATCTAAGGTGGAAATAGGAAGTTGAACCAGGGTGGGGTGTAATTGGAGGAGAATTGTATTTATTCAGTTTTGTTCAATGAAATTATCTTTTTAATACCAATTAGAATATAAAACCTGCTAAAACATTTCCCATACTGCAGAAGCACTGAACATAACTACAGAATATACATTATACAAACATCATTGTCTTTAGTCATGGAAGGTTAGGTTATTTTTAGTTTTATATATTTTTTTGTTTGTGCCTTATTAATTATTGTTACTTTCTATTTTATAATATATCCCATGTCACTAATTTCTTTATAACATTAATTTGGTGTAAAAAATTAAAAATCATGTGATAAGAGATAGTCCTAGTACATTTCAGTGTTGCAACTAAGAAAAATTAGTTTCTATTTCTGTTATTTTATTCATAACCTTTATTATACATATATAATTTATATTTATTTATTTATTTATTGTACACTTATATATTTATTATATATATATTTACATATATATATATGTATATATATATATGTATGTATATATATATATATATATATATATATATATATATATATATATAAATTTTCTCCTTTGCCTCCAAAGAAAATGTGAAAGAAAAGCAATGAAAAAAATCAATTAACTAAATGAACTGCAACATCAGTTATGAAATTGTGTAATTAAAGCCATTAAGGCCTAATTAAACCTCTTTAAAATGATGGCTTTTGTTTAAGCCACCTACAGGGAGATGAACAGGAGTAAAACTTGCCAGATGGTCTATTTTAAGACAAAGACTAAAGGCTGATGGGATATGTTGAATCTCAAATCAATGGCAAATCTAGACGTCATAGTCAAAGTAACCAAAAATGTGTCTGCCACGTTCTCCCCTCAGACAATAAAGAGGACAGAAGTTTATCTTTACTTTTCATCAAAACTATTAAAAGACTGTTGAAGTGTCTATTTCTCTGAGTTGCAATATATGATTCAGCAGAATTTGAGAGTAAGTAGAAAACGACTTCTTGCAGAGAGGAGAGATACCAAATGGGAAACAAGCCAACTGCCCACAGAAACCACTAAGAGCCAGTGGACTGTGAGTGAGAAGAGGCTGGGCAGAAAAATGGGTGGATCTCTTAAGAAGCCAGGAAAGGGTGCTTTTCTTTCCTACCGTCTACAGACAAATGACCCCCAGTGGCTCTCCATAGGAGAATGGAAATATGTAATCTGGAAAAATGAAACTAAAGGGGCCCTTGACTTGAGGAAACACAGCTCAGAAGAGCACAATACAGAAGGTTTCATGGAAAACTAGAAAATGAAGCCAAAGGATAGAACCTGCACAGGAGGCCCTGGGTTCCCTTTATACCTTACTCTCTGGAGATAGGAGTCCCCTCTCTGCAGATGCTAAACTGCCCCACAAAGAAAGGCCTATTAATAACAACATTTGGAAATAATCTTTTTAAAAATGCCTGTCCACTTTACTGCCTAGTAGTTGTTAAATCCATTCCTTTCAAAATGTTTCTGCTTTTAAGTTCTCAAAGATGACAAAATTTTGGAGGAGGGTCTTCAATATGAAATATTAAAGAATAACAACAAAATCTCCAAGTAACTAAAAAACACTTAAAAACAATAGCTTATATCTCAATCCCATAAAAGAAAATATTATACCAATGAAATAAGAATGTGATACCATGGGCAAGTAAGAACTCTACTAAAAATTAGTTATGAAAGAAAAAAATAGAATTTTTTTTTTCAAATAGGTAAAAGGATTGAAAAAAATCATGACCAAATGTGCTAGAAAATAGAACAAAAAAGCAGAAGCAGAAGTGGACAATAGGAGAAAAAAGATCCATCCAAGAAGTACCAAACATGCAAAAAATGAACATTGAGAAATAGATAAAAGTAACATAAATAAAGTGGGTGTGGTGATGCATACCTGTAATCCTAGCTGGTAGGGAGGTTGAGGCAGGATGATCCCAAATTTGAGGTCATCTTGGTCAATTTAGTGATATCCTGATTAAGGAAAAATAAACAAATTAATAAATAGTAAAATACGCTGTCTTATAATTAAAAGCCATGAATAGCCAAATGGAGAGAGCCCATAACATTGCCAATAAGAACAACAAACTGGAACATTTCAATAACCATAGTTAAGTTTCCAAAGACACATACAAAAGATCTGGGAATCATATTCCACAGATTTTGCGTAACAATAACCTAGTAATAATTGACAATGTAAGCCTAGAAATAATGCTTTAGAATTTCTGAGAGGTAATAAATATCTATGTGAAATTTTATGTCCTCCACACTACCACCTAGGAGGAAGTGTAGATTAAAAATCTTTTCAGAAGAGTGAAATATAGTAACTATCCCTGAATAGTTTTTCAAGGATCTTCTTGAAGAAATGACTAGGACATAAGGTCCTAGAAACAAGGAACCAACCCAAAGCTGAATAGAAGTGAAAGTTGGTGGCCAGGACAGTGGGGAAGGAAAGTCCCAGCACTACTGTAGTGTGGCAGGCACACACAAAAACCCCCCAAAACCAATCAGGAGAATAACTGGCAATGCTGATAGTGGGGGGACTCCAGGAAATAACTCCAGCAAAGGGGGACCTGGGAGATTGTGCAGCCGATTTGAAGTGGGGGGAATCATTCATTGAGAGATATTTGCCAAATTTACAAAAGATGTTGGAAAATTTAACTGAATGTTCACACAATAAGCAAATGGTACAGCAGTTCAATGAGGGAGAAGAAGTTTGGGATGCTCTTTAAGAAAAAAAATGCTGTCTTAGAGACTGAATGGTCAGCAAGGAGAAGCAAATGTTCACAAAGTGATTACAACACAAATATGGAACTCCAATTTAGCAAACATTTCAAATGTATATAGGTAAAGTAGTAGGAAAGGAAGAAATTTAAATCCTCATTTTTTAAAAAGGATGTAAATAGTTAACACATAAACTTGCTGAATCATGAAATATCAATGTATAGATATTAATTTGAAATGTAGAACTAGACAAAACGCAGCTTAGGAAGAAGTTTATCTTTGGGGAATAGTCAGAGGCTTGGAGATCATAATAGTGGTTGACATAGGGAGTAAAACTTACTCAGGAAATAATTTTTGAAAACATTATTTAAATATTTAAGCTCGTGCATGTATTTCATCTGTGGAAAATGAAATAATTTTATAAAAGGTATTTGATAAAACCCCCACATATAGATGATTATTTTCAAGTTGTATAAATTCACAGAATTATTTATCAATATAAGTGAAGAAGTTAGAGCAATATTTATAGAATGATTCCCTTTAAAAAAAACCAAAAAGACATACAATAGACATGTCACAATATAGTTTTCTGCATTCAAAGAAAAGTCTAGAAAGGTATCAACTGCATTTAGTTCTAGGAAGAAAAAAAATGGAGTGCCTTTTAAGTTTTTCTTTTTCACATTTGAATTGGAGCTTTAATTTGATGATGTATTACTGTTGTAGCTGAAATTTTTTGTGGACTTTGTAGAAGCAAAACCAGTACAGTGGCACAGACCATAAGCAGGGAGTTATCTTTGGGTTTTGACACAAAAGGAGGCATTTTGGAATCGTTCCACCATTGTGCTAGGTGATGCTCTGTGACACACATGCTCATGTCATAGAGTAACTCTTTTTCAAGTCAATGTGTCTTTATTAAGTGTTCATGCCTCATGTCTCGGGTCTCTGTTTGGTACCAAGGAGAGAAATGGAGACAAGACCCAATTCTAGTAGTTCAATGTCAAACAAGAGAACATGTAAACAGACATAATCCTGTATATTATATTCTCTGAAATGGCTTTGGGCAATTGTTAAGATGTAAGCTATTGTAAATAGTAATAAAATCCAGGGCTTATTAAGCACATTCTGTGTAATACCCTTTTAAGTACTTTAGTATCATTATTGTATTTATACCTCATAATGATCCGTAGAGGTAAAATTTTTTATCATCCAATTTTCTAGATCAACTAAGGCTTATAGATGTCAAATAACTTATTACAATAAACACAGGAATCAAAACCTAAATTTTAGCAAAAAACTTTTGGCTCAAAGACCCATGTACAAGGGATTCTATTGTATTGCTCTTTTCAGAATATTTTTCAATACACAGGAGTTATTTGCTTGCATCTGTGATAAGCAAAAATAAATTAATTAATTAATAGATACATTGTATATATGAAAATTTGCTATAGGATCAATGTTTGTGTCCCTTACCTCTCAAATTGATATGTTAAACTCCTAAACCCCAAGGTGATGGCAATAGAGGTGGGAAGTTGGGGAAGTGGTAAGGTCATGAGGGTGCAACTCTCATGAGTAGTTAAACACTATTTTTATAAAAGAGATCTCAGGGAGCTCTCTTACCCCTTTTCTGCCATGTGAAGACACAGCAAGAAGGCAGCTGTCTACAAACCAGGAAGCAGACCCTCACCAGATACTGATCTATGGTACTTGATATTGGATCTTCCCAACCTTTCAAACTGTGAGAATAAATGTTTGCTGTTAAAGCCATGATATTTTTGATACAGTAACTATTATGATTTGAACCTTAACCGTCCCTCTAAATGCTCACGTGTTGCTGGCTTGATCTTTCAGCCACTGATGATCTTGGGAGTGGATGGACACTCTAAGGGGTGGGCAATAGTTAGGTCACTGGGGATGTGCCCACACCCTTGAAGGTGCACTGTGACTTCAGACACTTCGTATCTCTTTCTCTCAGCTCCCTTGCCACCATGAGGTGAGCATCTTTGCTCCACCACATATTCCTTGCCATGCTGGTTTGCCTTGCTGCACACCCAAAATGACAGGGACTGAAAGCTCTGAAACCATTCACCAAAGTAAACCTTTCTTCCTTTTACATTATTTATCTCAGGTACTTTGTCACATTGATGGAAGACTGATGAACACAGTGGCCCAAATAGATCAAGACAAAAACAAGATGAAACATGAGCTTCAAGACTGAGGAAGTCATCAAGCAATGTCCCAGGATAGGATTTTGAATGCAGGTCTTTTGACTCAAGTTTTCTTTTCTCCCTGTTGCCCAAATCTGCACACCTCAAGGTTTAGCTAACATAACCAGAAACCCCCGTTTCTGTTCCTCCATTTATTATAGAGAAGACTCAATCAATTTCTTTTCCTTTCTAAGCTAAAAGTAAAAAATTTGATTCCATATCCAGAGTTAGACAGCTGATGGATATCCTTGGCAAAAATGTCCTTGTGACTTCAATGGATGCAGATTTGAAGCTTCTGTACAGCTTGGAAAGGGTCATTTAGAAAGAAAGATTTAATTTAGGCTGTGTACAGTCTGTGTTTTCTGACCCAACAGATGGGAAAAGGGACAGCAGAGGCATGTCACAGGGGTGAAAAGGAGAACGTAAATAAAGTCACCCACAATGTAATACGGTTCAGGGGAAGAAATGGGGTCAGGCCATTAAAGAGACGCAGATGACATCATTATGCTTTAACAAGACGGACTGTGACCAGAGGAAGACAGCAATGAAAAGTGGACCGAGATATTGAAAGGCAGTATCTGCACTCCAGGGGGAAAACAAAGCTTTCTAATCGAAACCATATTTCCCACTCTGGAAATGAAGGCTCAGCTCCTGAACAGTAATGCAGGAGGAGCAAATGAGATTGTATAGACGAGGGAGGCGAACCGGGGATGTTGTAAATATGGTGAGGGGCAGAGAGCTGTGTGCACACCTAGAGGGCTTTGAATCAGACCTGAGGGGAAGCAAACTCCAACCTGGATGGCCAGTGCTAAAATTCCAAGATTCCGATTCTCAACCTTTAGGAGAACATCAGTCCAGGAAGAGGAAGTCAAATCACAAGGGGAGAAGAGGAACGGGTTAATGTGAAAAGATATTTCAAGTCATATTTGCTTGGGAGGGTGATAAACTGCAGCCTGTGGAAATCCACGTGTGCCAAGGGAAACATGCTCACGTGAAACTCAAAACCCCTTTGATGTTCTGCCTGGAGAATTGTGTACTTCCTTGCTTTGACCTACAGCCATGAAAAAATGTCCCAAGACCTCAGGCTGAGAGGACTCACGTTGTGTAGAAGCCTTTTCAACTTTCAGTGTTTATTGTGTACAAATGTCACTCTGCTCTTCACACCTGCAGCTCCTCCAGAGTGGCTCTGCAGTGAGAAGAACCTGCTGCTTGGTGTGAAGCACTAAGAGGAGGTTTGAGAAGGTGTTCTGGCAGCAGAGACCTATTTCTTACTGATGTATGTGATGAGACAAGCCTGGGCAGAATCCGTAACATCATTGGCCAGACCTCTGCGGAAGAAATAGATATAAGGTTCTTAGAAGTGGAGCAATAGTTTAAAATATATTTTTACAGCTATGCCTTCAAAAATAAGTTTATTTTCTTCTTGTTTTTAAATCTGTTCTTTCTAGTTATACAGGACACTCAACCTTTGTTTTGGGGGACTGGCTTATTTCACTGAGCACCATACTTTCCAATTCTGTTCATTTATTTGGGCAAATGCTATAATTCCATTCTTCTTTATGGTTGAGTAATACTCTGTTGTGTATATATACCACATTTTCTTTATCCACTCATCTGTTGAAGGGTACCTAGGTTGGTTCCATAAATTCACTAATGTGAATTGAGCTGCTATAAACATTGATGTGGCTGTGTCACTATAGTATGCTGATTTTAAGTCCTCTGGGTATATATCCAGTGGGATAACTAGTTCAAATGGTGGTTCCATTTCAAGTATTCTGAGGAATCCCCATACTGCTTTCCAGAGTGGTTGCACCAATTTTCAGTCCCACCAGCAATGTATGAGTATACCTTTTCCTCATATCCTCCTCAACATTGTTGCTTGTATTCTTGATAATTGCCATTCTGACTGGAGTGTAGATTCAATTTACATTTCCCTAGTTGCTAGAGATGTTGAGCATTTTTTCATGTGTTTTTTGATTGATTGTATTTCTTCTTCTGTGAAGTGTCTGTTCAGTTCCTTAGCCTATTTATTAACTGGGTTATTTGGGGGGTTTTTTGGGTGGTAAGTTTTTTGAGTTCTTTATATCTTGGAGAATAATGCTCTGAGGTGCAGGTGGCAAAGATTTTCTCCCATTCTGTAGGCTCTTTTTTTATGTTCTTGATTATTTCCTTTGCTATGAAGAAGCTTTTTGTTTGATTCCAACCCATTTGTTGATTCTTGATTTTACCTCTTGGGCTTTGTGAGTCTTGTTGAGTAATTCCATTCCTAAACTGACATTGTAAAGATTTGGGGCTACTTTTTCTTCTATTAGGCATAGGGTCTCTGTTCTAGTGCCTGGATCTTTGATCTACTCTGCGTTAAATTTTGTGCAGGATGAGAGATGGGGGTCTGATTTCATTTTGCTACATATGGATTTCTAGTTTTCCCAGGACCATTTGTTGAAGAGGCTATCTTTTCTCCAATGTATGTTTTTGGCACCTTTGTCTAGTGTGAGATAACTCTATTTATATGGATTTGACTGAGTTTTTTATGTACTTCCCTACCAGCTGGACAAAAAGCCAAAATGACTAGTTTAGTTTTGGAATCTGCTGTGGTTGGGAACTTGGATATCCCCCAAATGACCGTGAGATACAGGCTTGGTCACCAGCCTGTGGCACTGCTGGGAGGTGGTAGAACCTTTAGGAGATGCAGCCTGGTGGATGACACTGAGGTGATTAGGCGCATGCCTTGAAGAGGCTATTTGTGCCCAGACCCTGCTCTTTGTCTCTGCTGCTCAGCCATCATGATGAGCGTCTTACTCTGTCATGTGCTCCCACCATGAGGTCCTGCCTCATCACAGGCCCTAAAGCAACACAGTCAACTGAATGGACTGAAACCTCCATATCCATGAGCTCCATTAAACCTTTTCCCTTATTACATTGATTATCTCAAGTATTTTATTACAATAATAGAGTCCTAAGACACAGCCCTACCTGCTCCTATTCTATGGCACAATAACTCTGCAAATAAAAACTCTTTTATTTTAAGGGAGAATTGGCATGGGAGGAAATCATCAGAATTGTTTGAGAATTTCTACTGATGGGTTGGAGAGTTTAACAAATCCCTGCTTTTTCATTCATTCCTGCATTTAGTTATTAGTAGAGTTTCTCACGTACACAAGGCGTTGTGGTAAGTGCTGGGGTTTCAACAATAAGCATTACAGACACAGTCCCTGCTCAGTGACATTTTAGCAGGGAAACAGACTCGCAACCAATTGCTTCATTAGAACTGCCCTCCGAGCAATTAGGAAATCACAGATTATCCCATGAAGACATACAACAGGACACATGACCTAGTGGAGGCAGAAAGGTTCAGAAATCTCTATAGAAGAGACCTTTTATCTGAGATTCAAAGATGAGCAGGAATTGTTAAACATACCTAGAGCAAGGAGGAAAACAGCAGTGTATTCGAGTGGAAGGAACAGTTTGTACAGAGACTTCTAGCCTGAAAGAACAGAGAGACCTCATTTTTATAAAATGCAAGAAACCAAGAGAGTGTGGAAAGGAAGAGGGACTGACACCAGCTTATGTTGACACTTGTAGGCCTTGGTGAAGATTTTGGGCTTTAGCCAAAGATCTTTGGTAAGTAATGATATTTTTAAGCAGGGAAGTCCAAAGTTCTCATTGTTCTTTTTAAAAAAGTATTTTCTTATGTCTCTGGTACTTCTGCTCATAACTTGGGTGAATCCTGTGTTGTGACAAGATTTTCTAAGGTGGTTTCCTTGTATCTCCCCCCTGGTTCTCTCTTTCCCAGTCAGATGTATGTAGTGGCATGCAGGAGTCAGTTTGGTCCCTGTAGCAAGTGCTGCCTGTGCACATCCTGTCCCAGCTCTTCATCCAGTGACACCAGGAGGAAATCTAGAAATGGGAAATGGGGGACGGACATATTCCATGGGAAGTTGGGAACACTACTCAAAGGGCTTGTTTAATTCAAGAGACTTAGTTTGCAAGTACCTCACTTCTCTGTGGCCAAATGAACAGAGAAATTGCCTCTTCATAGCTTAGAAGAACAATGGCCAGGGGAAAAAATCATATATGTCTACACATAATCCTATACATGTATAAAATTCTTATGTAAGCAAATATAGTATCATAAGTAACTATATATCATATATACTACATATTTCTTTTTTGGGGGTATTGGGATTGAACTCAGGGGCACATGACCACTGAGTCACATCCCCAACCCTGTTTTGCATTTTGTTTAGAGACAGGGTCTTCCTGAGTTACTTAGCACCTCGCTGTTGCTGAGGCTGGCTTTGAATACATCATCCTCTTGCCTCAGCCTCCAGAGCCACTGGGATTATACTTTGTAGTTTTAAAAATATATATTTTTATATAGAGAGATAGAGTTAAAAGGAGTTTCTTACTACTAGAGAAAGAGGAGTATTTTACTCTTCATCATATTGTCAAGTGCCTCTAATGGAGCTTATCACAGAGTAAATGATCAGTAAATATATATATTTAATGTATAGAGAACAAAAGCTTTGCTCACCATGTATACCCTTGGACCCTAACCACTACAAGATTTCCCAGCATATTTACCAACAGCCAAAAAGTCAATCCCAGATCACTCTGCAAGAACCCAAAAGCACTGCATATGGGAAAAACAGTCAAGGTGCCTGGCAGCTATCTTAGATATGTGGACAATCTGCAATGCCATTTTAAACTGAGGTCTGAGTCCATGAGCTGGCAGAGTGGTCTAAGTTGGTCTAAGTGGAGAAGTGTGACTGAGTGGACCGCTGAAAGATACCAAATATCATCCACACTAAATTGGCAGCACATCAGAAAGCGCTACTATTAGGATCATTCCTCATCGATGCGGCAAAGTCTTGCCTCTCTATTGGTTTAACTGGCAACACTGCTTTTTCTGAGAATTTTCTATAAATCTTCCAGAAGGGAAAAATATCTCTCATCTGTGCTCTAGACTTTTGTGTTTACAGAACCAACAGTATACTTTGTTGCAGTGTGCCTTTAAATGTCAAGCACATTTCCTAGCACAGACTATTTAAAGCTCCCTGATTATAGAAATTGTCTTTTATCGTCTTTTATGACTCATGATCTCCCCACAAAAAAAAAGATGAAGATGATAATACATTATTTTATGGTTAGCATCTCTCCCCCAAAGGATGATAATTTACTGAAAATAGAAGGCCATTTTACCCAGCCTCAAGCAACATTTCTGATACACAGAAGACACTGATAAACACCTGAATCAAGGAATGGAATTGCATCACAATTCCTAAGAATATGGAATTTGCTATTCCTAAGAGTAAGACTGCCCCACTCTCAGACCCACCTGACTAGCTGAATCATCTTCTCTTCCCATTCTCTCACTTTCTTCCTAACACCAAAGTCCTGCTTTCATTTTTTAATCATAAAAGCCACAAGTGAACATTTCACTGCCTGTAGAA
Organism: Callospermophilus lateralis; assembly: GCF_048772815.1. NCBI lineage: Eukaryota > Metazoa > Chordata > Mammalia > Rodentia > Sciuridae > Callospermophilus > Callospermophilus lateralis. The sequence continues at coordinate 74,158,767 of NC_135320.1, read as the reverse complement.
TTTCAGTCAAGTCATTAACTCAGTTCCTTCATCTATAAATGCAAATCATTATTTCTGTCTTCTTAACAGATAGTCCAAATTTGACAGTTCGATTTAGAACCCTTGAGGATGTGAAGTCACATGTGAAAGAAACACTGATCCTCAATTATTGGCACAGCACCCTCTGACAAGCTTAATGAGAAATGGGCATGAGAAACACGGATCCCATTTTCAGGTTACTTTGTAGATTCCCCAAATCTACCCAGATTGAAATTTTTGTTGGTGCTTTCAAGTCCAGAGAGCTAACAGAACCACTCAACATTATAAATGGAAGTCAAGTAGAAGTGTCCTGGTGGAGTCACAGTGACAGGTTCTCCCTTTCTGCATCTTGTGCAAAATCTCAGAATCTTCTCCATATCTCACTGGTCTCAATCAAATACAATTTTAAAAGGTTATCCTTCAAACATTCGTGTGAACTTGTCTTCCAGCCTCTGTTTGAACACCCTTAGAGATAAGCAACTTACATTTTACAAAAGTTATTCAATTCAATATCTTTACATGGTATTGACTGTTTAAAAAAGATATGTACTGAATGTTTTCTCTGATAAGTGGATGCTGATCCATAATGTGGAGTGGGTGGGTAGGGAAAAATAAAGGAACTTTGGATTGAGCAGAAGGGAGTAAAATGAGGGGAGGGGGTGTGGGAGTTAAGACGAGGGAATGAGATGGACATTATTACCCTATATACATGTATGATTACACTACCAGTATGACTCTGCACCATGTACAGCCAGAGGAATGAGAAGTTGTGCTCCATTTGTGTACAATGTGTCAAATGCATTTTACTGTCATGTATAACCAGAACAAATTTAAAAATAATAAGTAAGTAAATAAATAAATAATACAAATATATTTAAGCTGGGTGTGGTGGCACCTGCCTGTAATCCTAGTGGCTCTGGAAGCTGAGACAGGAGGACTACAAGTTTAAAGCCAGCCCCGGCAACTTAGCAAGGCCTTAAGCAATTTAGTGAGACCCTGTCTCAAAATAAACAATAAAAAAAGAGCTGGAGATATTGCTCAGTAGTTAAGCACACTTGGATTCAATCCCTGATTTAGCCCGCAACCTGCGATGGCTTCATGAAAGAAGGTTCGAATCCTGAGAAACCACTAGGGAGTTTTGAAATAAAGAAACAAGACTCTAATTACCTTTAAAAACCAGCTCCAGAATGGCTCCTCCTAGCTCTAGCTTCCAGCCACCTATTGTGGTAGCGAGGTTTACTGAAGAGGCTAGCAAGAGAGAGAGAACACTCCAGGGAGTGTACTTTTATTGGGGAACAAAATATTCTGGGGAAAATCCCATCCAATGAAGATTAAGGAGGGCAGCATCCCAAGGTCAGGGGCAACGATTGGGTCTTCAGGGTAGTGCTCTGCACGGACAAGCCAAGCCTTTGGACCTGGAGAAGGGTGGGGAAAGCTCTGACACAGCTGTGCCTAAGTGCCTCTCACCCAGCCAGGGAGGTAACTCAAATCACGTGCAAGGATGGCCTCCCACACCCTGATACCCTCTACACACACCAAAAGAAAAGATATTTAACACAAAATTTTGATGCAATATCATTCCTTCTAGTTTTGCGCCTGCTTTTATAATCATAATCCTGGGATCATGTAGTAGTCTATCAGACGAATTTTAAACAAATCCACCTTGCAGGCTTTGCATCTACTTTCAACTAGCCTCCCCCAGTTCACAGTTCAGGTATGATCCAATTCTAGCATCATATATACCCAGCAATAGCAATTGCTGCAAAGCAAGAATAACAAGCCTATTCTGGGCTGATAATCTCTTTCCCTGCAATCAATATAGACACTAATGAAATTGTGTTCTTACTTTCTACTAGGGCTGCTAAAATGGGGATGCCAGTTGTCAGGTATCCTGTCACATGAGAAAATCTTTCTGCATGGGAAAGATTGAGGTTTTTATTTTTTATAGTTTCTACTTCAGTATTTGTGACCTGACCTTGGTAATCTTAGCAGATATGTAAATCCCAATAGACATATTTCTTTTTTTCTAAATTGAATTAGAGATGTATATTTGACATTTAAATGTCCTAACTAATGAGAACAATTATAATATATAATATTTTTGCACATTATATCCCTTGAAGTATCTAAACTATAGGTTCCATGTTTAAAAATGTAGATGTAGACACTGTTGCCTGTTGGACTTTCTTTGAAACTTATGGGTCTCATTTCCTCTTTTTCTGTGGGCTCCAAACCACATCTCCTGAACCCTTATGGTGGATGAAATTTCCTTGGCACAAAGAACCCGTTTTTCTATTCTGTCGTGATGACATGGCTCATTTGATTTGGCTGCAACACAGCAACCTGGGAAAATCTCTCCACTTGAATGCCCGCTAATCACAATGTGTCAGAAGATAATTTCATTAAAGTAGAAAAAGTATGCATGCATAATTTATTATTTTGTCTATACTAAGCTAACCACAGAAACTACAGAACCCTACATTTCTCTACATTTTGTACATTGGAAAAGAAATTTTCCTCAAAGTCACTTGTGGATGCTGCTTGAAAAATCATTTTTCTATTAAGCATTTCTCTTCCACTTCACCCGCATATGATTCTACTAGCTTATTCTAGAATTTTCTGAGATTCTTTGCTTACTCTAATTATTTAAGGACTCCTCAACCCTTCTCGAGATTTTATGAGAAATCTCGGGTTTCCTGATTTGGTCTGCATAGATATTATAACCTGTGTAAATAAATAGGAAATGAGCTTTCGGTCCAATCTGGTATTGTTTCTTTAATTCTCACCTTCTTTCTTGGGAGATGTCACACACCAGCTTCTTTATTGTCACATGCAGTGTCTCTACTTTCAATTAAAGGCTGGAAGAGTCCCTTTGCCAAGGGAAACTGTCATATTTTCCCAGAACCTTTAGAGTATGGCAAACATTTCCTGTTTATTTTCATAAGAAAACGAGAGAGAAAAGTCAAGACCCTTGGGATAGCCACTGTCTAAAACCCCCAACACCAGCAACTATGTGACTTCTGACTTGAATTTAATCACCCTAGAGGCACCTTAGCTCTGTATAAGCTAAATTTTTGTTGCTTATATAAGTTAGGTACCTACACATTAAGAAAAGTGCGAAAGAGAACTAAGATTAACTAACTGTGCATCAAATGCTTGCCATGGATTATTGTGAAGGACTTTTATGATTGATCTGTCTTAGAAATAGAATACTTAGTGCCGGCTCTAGAACAGCCATCATTAGGAGTTTGAGCAAAAGAAGAATGAGTAAAGAAAACTAAGATGGACAGTCAAGTAAGGAAGAAAAAAAAAACCAGAATGTATTGTCCTGAAAACCAAAAGAAGAAAATGTTTTAGGAAAGAGGGTGTGCCTGTCTATGGTAATTGCTTTTGAGATGTCAAGCAGAATGAGAACAGATGTGAAAAAAGATTGTGAGAACACCCAGTAACTTAATCAGATCATTTTCTCTTGGCTGTGAGGGAGGAAAGAGTGATAGGAAAATGTTAGAAAGTGGCATAAAAGGAAAGAGAGTAACACAAATGATTTTTCAAGGAGGGAGACAGAGATTGAGGGTGTTAGCTTCACATTCAAGAAGCTGAGGGAAAAAAAATTAATTTGTATTTTCTTTTTTTTTTAATTTTATTTTTTTATTGGTTATTCAAAACATTACAAAGATTGCAGAATCATATCGGTTACACATCCACATTTTTACATAATACCATAATAGTAACTGTTGTATTCTGCTACCTTTCCTATCCTCTACTATCCCCCCTCCCCTCCCCTCCCATCTTCTCTCTCTACCCCATCTACTGTAATTCATTTCTCTCCTTATTTTTTTCCCATTCCCCTCACAAACTCTTATATGTAATTTTGTATAACAATGAGGGTCTCCTTCCATTTCCAAGCAATTTCCCTTTTCTCTCCCTTTCCCTCCCACTTCATGACTCGAGCTCATAGAGTATGTTTGTGTGCTGGTGAGATTCAACCAGCTGAAAGATGAAATTGGTGATGCTGAATCAAATGGGAGTAATGGTAGAGAATTTCCTGAGAAAGTTAAAAGACTAGAGCCTGGATGCAGTTGGCCTAAAATACAGTGTAACAGGAAGGAAATCAAGGAATTCTGATACAAATTCAGGAGAGCTGGCATACGGAGTGCAAGCAAAAAGAGGAATTGCCTGTCTGTTGGGTTTTATTTTGTTGGTACAGTATGAAGAAGCACAATTGCTGAGAACTTAAGTGAGAAGGACAGAGAATAAGGAATTCACTGGGTGGTACAGGGACAGTGGGTATTAGAGGAATGTGACTAGTCCCTGCAATGGAGGGGACAGGCAACCATAGGAGCTCATGAAATGCCCCTGTGAAGAGAGCAATTGCCTAAGTCACATGCACCATTCTTGACAGTATGAATGGCAGCTTCAAAGGTAAATGGCATCTGTGCCTGCAGATCACTGTTGAGGACTTCATCAGGATCCATTAAAGCTGTGGGTAGCCATTGAAAGCCTTTAAGCGTGGGGTAGTGTGATCATAAATGTATTTTAAAATGATCACTCTGCCTCCAGGGAAGAAGTAAATTGGAGGCGGTACAATGAATGTTGAGAAGCTGGTAGGTAGGTGGACTTGAGAGGGATTTCAATATAAAATTGGAAAGACTTGGATGTTTTAAAAACATTTGGTACAAGTATGATAGAAGAGTAGTAGAACAGTATAATATCTTCTAAGAAGGGTCTAGTCAGCCTATCAGATGGGTGATGTTATCATTCACAGAAGTGGGAACTTCATAAGGCTTGGCTTCAAGAAGAGTAACAGAAGTTTGATGTCAGAAATGTTCATTTTCTCCAGTCATTAGTATGTTCAAGAACAGGAGATTGAATAGCTACTGAGAAGTCTGAGCAAGGAGACTAGCAGGGAGGTCCATGTTGGTACATCAAACAGGCATTTTTCAGGAATGAATAACAGGTCTGATGATGATTATGAGAATTTTAACAACAGTGATGTTATTATCTGACATTTAGTGAGTGATTACAATTTGCAGTGTATTTTACATATTACATTTAATATGTGTCATGAACAGTGCTATTAATAATTACTCAGAGGCAGATTGTCTTTAAATTTAAGAGTATATTCAATCACACCAATCATCAATGTAAACAATTAATGCAAAACGTGTTTGGTGTGCAGGAGCACCCCAACTAGCATACAATGCACACTAATTAAATACTATAAGCAAATCACGCAATCCTAGGGCAACCGTGAGCCCCAAAATACCTCCGATGCCACACAACTTCTCTTAGCTAAAGAAGAGATCTTGTCCTTTTCTGGTGGTTCTCTCCAGTGAATGGCTGGATGTCAGGGAATGGTGGAGTCAGTCAATTAGTTGGACAGTAAGGTGGCCTGTCTCACTGATGTCTTTGAAGTAAAATTCTTCAATGTGGCAGGTCCAGCAATTTAAATACAATTCCTACTTGGTGGTGTATGTTGGTGATTGTTTACACCCAGTGGAAAAGTCAGTGTCCATTGGTTATGTCCAGTGAGGTGATGTAATTGCAGCTGGGCATGTTCTTTGTGCATGTCTATGGAGCTGTGCTCCCTATCAGTTGTAACCAGTTGTTGCTAAGCATGCCTGTGGCTAGTGCCTCTGACAGCTTTTTATCAATTGCAAGCAGACATGACTAAGCAGTTCAATGACTGCTGTTCCTTCGGCCGGCCATCAACTTAATGAGTCTCAGCATGTCCCAGCACATCTGTGGCAGATGCTCCTTAAAATAGGCATCAAGCTGTAGGAGGCAAAGTACTGTTGTTAGCTCCAATTGCAGATGGAGAAATGTAGACAGAGAAAGATTAGGTTAATTGACTAAGTCAGTGACATAAATGGAAATTTTGGAGCCAGAATTTGCTTGTAAACTATCAGTAAAAATGGGGTCATATATTACTGATAAATATAGTGATGCACCAGAGAAAATATTACTTCAAGGTAGAAATTTCTTTTTGGTCACAAATCTGCTTGCACATCCCCAATTTATCAAACTCCTAAACAATAATTGTGCACAAACTTACTTTTAATTTCTCTGAGTGTGTGTCATAAACCATTGATATTTTTAGATTTTTTGACAATTATTTTATTACAGAAGTCAACAGTTAAAATAGACAAATATCAAATTCAGATAATTAGCATGGTAAAGACTTTAACAACATTTATATTTCCAACACCAAAAATAGGAAAAAAATTGTTCATGTTTTAATGCATTCCTAACATGCATGTTTGTCATATACACACAAACACACACAAACACACACACATTTATTATACATTCATATTTGCAACAAAGTAGAACAATGTATTGATGATAACCTGCATTTTTGGTAATACATTGCAATTATCTTTCAGTATTAACATATATATTAAGTATTTGTTTCTGTGGTCACAATAGACAGTCATCTTCCTCTTGGTATATGTTGATATGATGAGTTTTTATCTCAGAAGTTTTTCTTGTGGGTCGTGATGGGAGTGTGTGTGACTGTATGTGTGTGGGGAGGCAGGAAGAGGGTGGATGGCATCTTATGTCAACCTTAGGGTCTAACCACAACCAGAAGTGATTTCCAGAGAGGTCATGCACCTTAATTTTCTTCCCCATTTCCGTTCTGGTTCCGTCCTTTCCCCTTCCCATAACCTCTGACTTCTCTGTTCCCAAAGTCACTGCTCATGGTTTGTAACGTTGGTGGCAAAGGAAGGAGGGTGTTTATTATTATTCTCCCTTGGGTTCTCCCTCGTTAGGGTGGGGGATGTGTGGCTTTGTTTTCAGAATTGGGCTTTATGTATATTTTGCTAAATTCTCAAAAGTCCTCTAGACACCCAGGACTGGGAAATGAAAAATGACTATTATTGTTACCCTGCTTTGCCAAGAATCCCAAGCCACCATATGTTTCTGACTTCCAAGCCTCTACCATCTTCCTTTGCTGTCCAAGAGCTGAAGGTCAAGGAGGGCTGTTGATGCCTCTTACAGTGATCACAGAGGTTTGTGAGGTCCCCCCAAAATGGAAATGTCTAAATTACTTTAATTCATACATGGGCTTTCTAGTTCTTGCAAAATTTAACCTAAAGCTGTAAAGGGTATATTAAAAAAAAAAACAAAAAAAAAAAACCCAGGGAGAAAAGTCAGTCATTCTAGCCAAAATGATTTGTTTCTACAACACCAAATGCTGACATTGGGGAAAATCCAGGCACTAAGTTCATTTGTTTATTTTTTTGGTTCAAATGTTTGTCATGCAGATTCACACTCTGATGGCTCTAATTTTACTAGGTTTTCTTTAAATCCTAATATTAATCCACAAAAACATTTAAGTATCTGTTGTCTAAGGCACCACGCTAAGCACTATGGAAGCAGGTGAACAGTGGCTTGGTGTGATGGGGAGAAGAAACAAAGCAAAAGAAAACTCAACTGTCAATCAGAAACCCCAAAGACTGTTTTTGGTCCTTCAAATAAAGGGATTGCACACAAACAAGTCACATACCTCTCTAACCTCCCTCGCCCTCTCACAAGACATGAAAAGTGAAGAAGATAATGCATGTTGAAAAAAAATAGATGCACTCGATGGACACACAGGTGAGAGTAATTGCCATCATTTGAAAACATTTTCTTAACCTTAGAGCACTTACAGTCTAGTTGAGGGAATCAGAGATCATATGCAAAATTTTAGTTGGAACATAAAAGGTAAATAGTAACAGGCAGATTAAAGAGATGTTGCAAAACATTGTGTGATTAATTGCCAAAAAGCAGAGGTTTGAGCAGAAAGGAAGCGAGAACACATCCACATCGAGGGAAAAATGCAAACTGCCAGGCCACCATCAGGCTCAGGTGAGCTTTCAGGCCATGAATGACAGGTCAGCACAGGATGATAGGAGCATCACGTTTCCAAATAGACCTCTTGCTATTCGGATAAACAGCTTCCATAAACAAAAGACATTCTTTACGTTTTCAAACCTTTGAATGTGAGTGTGGAAGAAGAAATGGCATCATTCAGTAAAAAGAAAAGAAGTCAAGGAATTGGAGAAAATTAAGTTTGATTTTGACTTCTTCTTTCTCATGGAATTAAGGTGGCAGAAGTTGAGTTGGGAATATTTCAAAGACAGGAAGCAGCATGCCAAGAGGCCTTAAAGACAGAAAGGTTTTGAATTCACAATGAACAAAGAGAAAGCCAACTTGTTTGCAGTTTAGGGGGAGGGGAGCTACACCAAGAGGAACCAAGGAACAGGAAAGAGTCCACACAGTGACCTTGAAAGCAGCCCTGATCCCAAGGAACAGCTGTGGAGCCAATGAATTGTTTCAAAGGCATGGGAGCTGGTGGCAGTGGGGAGGGGCTGCTGGTTGTACAGTTGAGACTGCTTCTCTTGAGGGCTTGTGTGATGTGTGCTTCTCTATTATGATGTCTCGCAGTTGGAAATTAGGTCCACTTGATGTGTAATGTGTCAAACTGAATTTTGGATCAAAGACAATGCTTATCCAATGGTAATTACTCCATTCATCTTTCACCTTGCCGTGGTTATCTCTGATCTCTAATGTGACAGTTTCGGCATTCAACACAAATCTCCAACCTTGCCAGATCATGAGTAACCTGGGATTTACAGATGTTAAGTACTAACACATGTAGGCAGAGATCACATTAGGTGGTGAACTTCCAGTTTTCCTAAAATCATAAATCCAAGTGAAGAAATTTTGGAATGGAGGGGGAGGAATTAAATAACACCCCATATTTTGATTGCATGCATAACATAGAATAATGGATCCAGCAACCACTCAGGTGACTCAACAAAAAAAAAGAAGAAAGATAGAACAGAAGGAAGGAAGAAAGGAAGGAAGGAAGGAAGGAAAGAAGGAAGGAAGGAAGGAAGGAAGGAAGGAAGGAAGGGAGGGAGGGAGGGAAAGAAAGAAGGAAGGGATACAGAGAACCTAAAACCTAGACAAGTTGAATTTCTATTTTTGACTCAAGTGGTGCTTCTACTGAGATGAGCATTTCTTTAGTTAAAAGTACTATACATTTCCTCTTGTGTGAATGTTAAATAACATAATCCTGTAGCAGATGAACCACATGAGGATATCTCAAAAGATTCTGAAAAGGCAGTGTTGGTTTTGTACACAAATGCCAACTTCTCCATAACCAGAAATGCATGAATCAAGAAGTAAGAGTTACAGATTGTGCTGTTTTTTGCAGAATTTCCATTTCTACATTCTAATCACCATTTTAATACATTGTAACAAAATCACTTTACACATTCTTTTTATTTGGGGGGGAGGCAGGTACTGGGGATTAAACTCAGGAGCACTCAACCACTGAGCCACATCCCCAGCCGTATTTTGTATTTTATTTAGAGATAGGGTCTCACTGAGTTGCTTAGCACCTCACAGTTCCTGAGGCTGGCTTTCAACTTGGATCCTCCTGCCTCAGCCTCCTAATGTACATCTTTTCTAAAAAATGGGATGAGATTATCCCAGTCTAGACACACACACACACACACACACACACACACACAATCCTGTCTCTGTCTCTGTCTCTGTCTCTCTCTCCTGATCTGTCCTAGCAGTAGTTGGGATATTTCTTGAAATGGCTTAGGATTTGTAAAAACAAAGGGAAATTATCTTCCAAGTCATAAGCCTCTTCACTTTTCTTTACTTTTCATTCTCTTCTGTCTTCCAGTGGGAGGCCAGGGGAGGGAAAGGGTATATTAAACTGAAAGCTAAAAGGGAACAAAGTGCATGTAGTAGATGATGTACAACGTGCTTGCCTGTCATCTTCCAAATATGCCATATTAACTAGCAGTGCACTTGCTGATTAAAAAGAAAATTCATATTAAATGTGTTAGGCCACAAATGGGATTAGGATGGGGAATAAATGTAAAATATGCAAAAATCTCCATGCATATTAAACATGCCAGCATTGTCAAGGCTCCCTCTTGGGGACACAAACTTTGGAATTACTCCTGACTGCAATTGTCCAACCGTGTGGACACCTTAATGCTTAGTGAACTCAGGGACAGGTGTCCATTATTTTCAGCCCTTTTACCTCCCACCCGTGAAGACTTGCCTTAGGGGTATTAATTTTTCAGTAATTCAGCCGAATGCATCTATCACATACCATGCTCTACGCACAATGGTTGAAGGTGCTGCTGACCATGCATGGTACTGTCAGAATCATTGCTGAATGTCTCTGTGCTTGTATTCTCTTTCCATAAGAAATAATAACAATAACAGTACTTATTACATAGGGCAGTGTGCGGGTTATGTCAGCTATTATAAGAAAATTAGAATAGTTCCAGATATGTAATAAGCACTATTATTATCATTTTTACCATTATTACACTGTGACTAAAAAACATTCTTCTTGAATGGGGAACAACTGGTAAAACCAAAGACATTTGCAAATATAGACATTTAATAGTTGAGGAAACTGGAACAAAGAGGAGTGAGAGTCTAAGTTCATTGCACAAGTAACATGAACCCAGGACTCTCAGATACCAGACAGATGCTCTCTCTTCTTTATCATTTTTTTTTTATATTGGAAAACTTTGTAAGAAAATTCTTTGGGTAATATTCAGATGCTTAGATATAGATATATAACTGTTCTTAAAACAGACTGGTAAAACTTGAGATAAACATTTCTAAAGATTTTTGCTCATTTTTTTATATACCTGGTCATTAAAATGAATCATCAGTAATTTCATAAGTGCAAGTTGTACCATATGATATAAATGAATAGTGAAACAGATCAAGATCCACATAGCTAACCTCCTAACTGGAATTCAAACATTTTTCCAATATACCTTCAACATAGATTAAAGGAGATAGAACTAGTCTATTGTTGGAATCTTCTAACCTGTTCACTGTCATCTGGTCAATTGATGAATAGATAAAGCAAATGTTTTAACATAGATATAAAACGGAGTTCTACTCAGCCATAAAGAAGGATGGAACTGGAGAGCATCAAACCAAGTGAAATAAGCCAGTCTCAGAAAGTCAAGGGTGTAATATATTCTCTCATATATGAAAGCAAGAGAGAAATAAGGAAATTATTATAAAAATTTGGCGGTGAAGGGCACTCAGAAGAATTTTGTAAAGGGCATAAAAAATGTGTGTTTTCAACTTTAAGACATTACTTACAAGGCATAAACTAACAATCCTAGGATTAATCATCATCAGAAGCAGTGGGCTCTGGAGGAGAGCCAGTGTCCTGAGGTCTCAACTTTGCTTTGCCATTGGCCGGCATCAACCCCAGTGTCTCCTTGGAGGTTTGTTATGTCCTCTCGTGCTAGGCTCTGCCCTGCTGGTTACTATTTCTTTGTCAAATTCAAGAATATCTCCTGTTCCATGCATACTTATCTATGAACTGTAGCTTTCCTCTTTTAGGTTAGAAGACATAATCAACAGGGTAGGTGCCAACTCAATATTCAAGTCAGCTTCTTTGGAAATGAAACTTCAGATTCAATATTTGCCATCTAAATATACTGCTCTGCTTCTAAAATGATAAAACTTTTGATGGGGCTATTGATTTTACTGCCTTTATCTTTATACTTTTTCACTTTTTTTCCCTGTTCTAAACTTTTAGCCTTTTTTAATTTGTTTTGTTTCGTTTTAATGGAGTAATGGATGGAAGTTCAAAACAAGGATCAACATGGTAAATAAGGGACAGATTGATGGAATCAGATGGAAGCAGGACCATCTTTCTCTTATCACCTAAGTGAGAGGCAGAGATTGGATTAGAATATGTTATTTGGAGGACTATTGAATTGTCTCTTTTCTTTGGTTGATTTGGTGTTAAGTTTGGATAGGATTCTTGAACAGATACATTGGGATCTCACTCAGTTTATAACTCCTCATAAACATACCGGTTCAAATGGCTGAGGCATATTATCTTAAGAAAAACCAATGATTAGACACTCAAATTAATAATTAAGCAAATTTGGAGGTGATGTTATGACTGTGGTCAACCAGATAGGAGAGAAGATATAAATCCATATTAAAAACATTCAGATAGTCTGTTCTTTTTAGCTATATGATGCTGTACACAGCAAATTTAAATGTTTAAAAACCTAGTACCTTCTGTTATGTAGCACAAATACTACTTCTTATTTGTCAGAGTAAACAAGAAAGCTTTATTAAATAAATTACTTCAGACTTCAAAGGGGCTGTCTAACCCACTCCATCAGGAGAGATGACTATAGGATCATGGGACAGATGCTCAGTCTAAAATTAAATCCCAATATAAAATATATGCAATAAGAGGCTCCTCTTTTCTGCTCTTTTTCTGTCCTCATGGTGTTCATGTTGGTGTTCCCTAAGGTTTTTCCTGAAGCTTTGCTCTCTTCTCTCTACATGTTCACCCTGGAGTTAACTCTGTGCTGACAGCTCACAAATGGCTAACTCTGTCTCTTTGTTTCCTGACCTCTTGAGTAACAGAAATCTCCACCTGGATATTTTACATTTCTTTCACATTCAACATTCCCTAAGCTGTGCTCCTATTTTCCTTCCTCCCAATAGTGTCAGGATTGTAAATATACGGGTGTCTCACTCTCAACTAGAGTCCCACTCCCACTTCACATTACCCTTAGAATAAAAACCCAAACTCTTCTCGTGGCTGGCAAGGCCCTGCCTGCCTCTCCAAACTCCTCCACTTGCTCCTCTGCCAAAGAGCATCCCTCCTGCTATACAGGCTGCATTTATGCTCTTGCACATGCTAAGATTGTTCTACTTCTTGGCCTTTGAGTTACTGTTTCTTCTAGAATTAAGTTATTTTCTGTATTAATTAGGCAATCAGAAAAAAAGTAATAGCAACATCAGTATTAGTGAAAGAGTTTGGGTTGTATAAGACCCCTGTGATAAACTGTATCTCTGCTCTGGTATATAACAAAGGAAAAGCCCTTTATATTTCGTTTTATAAATATTATCACTTTAAACATGGGAAATTTTCTTGCTTGAAGAAGATTTAAAAATTCATCCTTATGTCACGTCCCTTTTTGTCCCTAGTAATTGTCTTGGGTCTAAAGTCTCTTTTTCTACTAAAATATAGTTAATCTAGGTCTTTTTAATGTTTTCATAGTACATCTTTTTCTATACTGTTAAGTTTGATTTACTCAAGTAATCTTTGAGGTGAATTTCTTGTAGACGGGGTAAAGTTGGGTCATGGTTCATTTTGTTTGCCTAGTTTGTTTTACCCACTCTGCAAAGTGCCATCTTTTTACAGGTGTGTTTTTATAATTTACATTTAAAGTAAGTATTGATGTATTAGGTCTTAAGGTGCATCATTTTATTTTTTGTTTCCTATTTGTTCTTTCTGTTTCTGTCTTTCTTTTCTCTCCTCGAATTCACTTGAACATTATCTAGAGTCTCCCTTTGATTTATTTATTGTTTTCAAGTATATTGTTTAACATAATTACCTCAGTCCTTGCTCTAAGTACTGCAACACACTCACACCCCACTCATTTCAGCACACTGGTATTGATGCTTTACCACTTCCTGTGTACGGAAATCTTACTTCCATTTTGATCTTTTTCATCCCCTGATATTTAAAACGTTCTCAGTATTTCTTCTATATACAATGAGCACCACAAAATATGCCATTTTACTTTTTTGCTTTAAACACCACATGATTGAATAAAGTCAGGAGGAGAGAGCTTATTCTATTTCTCCATATTTTTTTTTTCTTCCTTTGTTTGGTCCTTTCTGAAATTCCAAATTGTCTTTCATTATCATTTTCCTTCTGTTTGGAGAACTTCTTTAGCTATTCTTTAAAGTTTAGGTCAATTAGCAACAAATTTTCTTAGTGTTCCAGGAATTTTTTTATTTATTCATACCTTAAGTATATTTTAATTAACTGTGGGATACGACATTTGTAGAGTTTGAAAAATGTGCCACTTTATTCTGGCCTTCATTGAGGTGACATAAAAAATCTATTGCCGTTTAAATTGGTGTTCCCCTAAAGATAGTCACTTTCCTCTGGCTACTTTTGATTTTTTTTCTTTGTTTTTATTTTACAGACAATTATGATGAGTTTTGCCACAGAATTCTTTGGCTTTGTTTTATTTGTAGTTCACTCAGCTTTTTTAGATCTATATGTCCATGTCTTTTGCCATATTAGGAAATTTTTCAGTCACCATCTTTTCAAGTAACTCATCAGTCCTGCATTCTTTCTCCTCTTTTTCTGGCACATGGGTGGGATAAATAGTAGATCTATTGTGGTTGTTTTCGTCATGGTACCTACGGCTGTTTGTTTATTTTGCTATCTTTTCTCTGTGTATGGACTAGTTAATTTCTAGCATTCTACCTTCAAATTTATTCTTTCTTTCCGGTTTCATATTCATTTCACTATCAAGCCCACTCAATGAGATCTTTTATTTTTACTGAATTTGTCAGCTCTATAATTTAATTTAGTTTTTTTTTCTTATCTCTTATTTCTTTGGGGAGATATTCTGTTTTTCTTTTCAAAGATAATTTGAAATTGTCCACTGAAGAAGCATTTTTATGATGGCTGTTTTAAAATCCTTGTCAAACAGTTCCAACATTCAATTCACTTCAATGTCAGTACTTCTTGTCTTTTCTCATTTCTTGATAAAAGGAGATTTTTAGTTGGATCCTGGATGTGGTGTTAAGATACTCTGAAAAGAAAGCACCAAAAACCTCTTTTCTTCTAGCAGGCAGTTACCCTGTTTATATTTATTTCACAAATCCTGGCCTACTGCTATGGGCTGTGGTCTCAATGTCAATTTAGTTTTCTGAGTGCTTGAAGTGCTATTCTGTTCTTCAAGGGGATATTGGGGCTCTGGCTCCCTTTTTACCTGTGGTGCCTTCAGGGAGAGAAAGTACTTTCTTGGTCCCAAATTGCTGGATAGAGGGTAAGGAGGAAAATTCTAGGTCTGAGAAGTTGGAACATTTCCAGGCTCTCTGGTGCTGGTGGAGCTCTTGCTTGATCTAGGTTGGTGCCATCCATGAAAGACAAGGGGATCTCCCCAAGCTGCCCAGTGGAGTGTAGTAGGGAACTAAGATTCTATTCCCCTTGTTCTGCTTGTCAAGCTGACCAACATAGACCATGTGCCCACTTGATCTCTGCTAACTGAGGAAAACATCTGAGCCATCTATTCCCGCTGAGTGAAGACCAGGAGACACCAGATCTTCTCTCCTCACAACCTTCTACCATTGGATGGAAGATCCAAAGATGTCAGACCACTGTGCTTTTCCTCAAGACCTGGGCTCTCTACTCAGTTCACCTTCTATTTCTGTATCTTTCTGAACTCTGACTTTCCACAACATTATTTGCATATGGTTTTAGTTGTAGTGAGCAGGGGTGAGCAGGGAGGATCAGGGAAAATTGAGCCTATGCTACTTAATGACAAACTGAAATCTAAAAAATTACTTAATCACATCATTCATTACTAATAGTAAAATATCATCTCTTTTTTTTACAGTTCTTTATAGCATCTGTTATTCTAGGTAGAAATGTGTATATTCTTGCACCAAAATTCAAAAAACTATCCTGGTTTTAAATGTTCTGAAGTTTAGATTTGCTAGCTAGTAGCTCCATTTAGTATAGAACATAGTGAAATTTGGAATCAAACCAATCTCAGATGGTCTTTACTCTTTATATGCTGTGGCTATAATATTTTTGATAAGTCACTTGTCCTCTATGATCCCAGTTGTATTAGCTGAAAAAAAAGATGGAAAAGCTACCATAAAAGATTATGACTGTGATTGTGATAATTACACAGAATGCCTCATGCAAATCTAGCCTATAGCACTGATTATTTCATAATATTGTATCAATATTTTTAATTACAAAAAAATTAAAGGAGAGATTTCTCTTTCACTAATAATTGAATTTTTCCCAGGAGCTGATATTTTTGCATCACCCAGATAATTGCTTCTTTATATATTCTTAATGCCTTGATAATTTCTCTTGCTGAGGTGTTTTCTTTGTATGTACTCTGTGTTTTTAGCTTCCTGGAGGCATGTGATGGAAGTTTATAGGCACTGTTATATGATTTCTGTGTTGCACCTAGAGGAAAGAGGACCCCATACTGAGGAGTGTGGATAATATCATTCAGGCCTCCAGAGCTCAGGATTTTACTTATAAACCATTTCACATTTATCATTCATTCATACACCCACAGGCACAAATGTGGTCTAATTCAAATTTGGATGTTTGAAAGAAATTTTCTCTGAAAATCTGTGAATGTCCCCAGTGTGCCAAGAGGGCACCTTTATTTTCTACAGTGTATGTCTCCCAGGTTGCATGCTTTGGGAAGGGAGACCAAGAGTGCCCTGCATTACACTTAATGTTTAATAATGACTAGCTGAAACTCAATCCAAGGTTTTCCAGGCACTTGCCTTCTTTGATACATCTGGGCTTCCATTTTCCTTTTCCTCTGGGATGACCCTACAGGAGGAGCTCTTACATAAATAAACTGAAGCATGCATGTGGGAACCAAAAGATCTCCATCAACAACAGAATTCTCCAAATCCAACCAGAGCAGCCCCAGCACCTAATGTGCTTCCACTCATGTCTCTCAGGGATGTAAGCAACCAGGAGGTGCATACAGCAAGGCCATTGCTATTCTAGCAGGTCCACACTTTCCCCCAAAATTGCTCGTGCCCAGAAATGGCTATCTCAGGCATTCTGATCATCTGCATTTCTGGAAAGAGAAAAAAAATCTCATTAAGTTCTTTGCCTTCATATGTATTTAAATCAACATTCAGTGAGTCTCCTCTTAGAGGTATTGAACTGTGTTGTTTCCAGTTTTACCAAGAGAAGCAAAGGATCTTTAAAAGGAGTTTATAGGCTGAGATCTATAAACTCAAAGAGACAAAGAAATGAAACTAATATTTACTGACCATCACAAATCAGTCAGAAACAATATATTTGTCAAGCTAATTCGCAAAATGAAATCTTGGTAGTGGCACCATGGAATTGGAATGCTTTTGTTAGAGATGGGAATGTATTTGTAACTCAATCATCAGGCTGTGGATGATAGTGAATAACTGTACATAAACCTCAAAGTAAAGCCCAAGAGATTTGCAATGGATCAAACGTTTAGGATGTGATAAGAGTATGTTAGAAGGTATAATTCCCTTTTTACAGAAGAGGAAATGTGCCTTATGGAATCCCACTTTTAAATTTATTATCTCCCTCATTCATTCATTAAATATACAATGAATACCTACCCTGTGCTAAGCATTAACTCTGGATGTTAAGAATTGGTTGATGAACACAATTAACAAAATTTATTTCCCTTATAAAGCTTATATGCCACAGATAGAGACAGATTGAGGATGAGGTAAGTAAGATATAGTATGTTGAGTGGTGAAGAGGAGCAAAGGAGGAGGGAAGAGAATCTAGCAGGGACTGAGACAGAGTGCTGTAGGGAAAGTTTGTGATAAATGGACTGGATGAGAAGTGGTTCAGTGAGCGAACAGTGCTTTTATGAAGGCCTGAAGGACAGGAAGGAATGAGTCACATGGATATCTGATGAACAGTTGTTCAGGCAGAGAAAAGAACAGGTGAAAAGCTCCAGGCTGGGTGCTCCAGGAATGTGTAAAGAGTAATAAGGAGGCCAAGAAAGTTTGAGTATAGTGAACAGGGAAAGACGAAATTAGGGTCGAGAAAACCAAAGGGGACCCTGAAATCATGTAGGGCCATGTTTAGCCATTGTAAGAACTTTGGCTCTGGCTCTAAAGAAGAAGGGTGGCCCTAGAAAGCGGGAGCAGCACAGTGGAATGGTCCAGATTGCATTCTGGCTGGATGTCTTTGAGTTTTGTAGCAAGAATAGAGTGAAGAACAAGGACAAGAGGAGGAAGTTGGTTAAGAGGGGGTGTGGTAATGCCCAAGTTCACATGCATAAGAACAAGAGAGTCAGCACTCAGACCTTGTCCTGTCTGACTTTCTACTGTGCCATACCATCTTCCTGGGCAGATGGTCTGAACAAAAGGTCACCATTAATGGGTGTTCTTAATTTCTGTCATTTGTGTGACCAAGACAGAACGTTACTTTGAGAACTATGCTATTTTTTAAAATGTTCAGTTTATTTTATAAAAAAATAATTAGAAAAGCATTTCTAGCAGACCGTTTATAAGAAAAATATTGCATGGATTTATACTATGCGATTGGCTTTGAATGGTCTCATTTTCAGAAGTTGTACCTTTATTGTGTGTAACCTGAAAAAAAAATCTTAAAACTTAGAATATTTTTGAGCTTAGCAAAAACCCCAACTAAAATCCTTCTAGAATTTTTTAAGCTCCTTTTTAGGTGATTATCAGCTCAAAAAAATGGTCCTTCTTCTCTTCCACTTAGGTTCCACTTAACAGCAGGAGCATGCTGCCTCATCTTTTTGAAAGAAATAAGAAGATAAAAGTCTTTGTCTACAATTCAAGTGTTTGATGGACTCTAACCACATTGATTTATTCCTTCTGAAAGCTACTTTCAGGGCAAGGTGATCCAGTACAATTTCCCACTGTCAAAGATGATGGTGGGATCTGAAATATTGTGCTTTTTTGGCCCATTTCTCTATCACATGACTCTGCATTAAAATCTGAGAAAGAAAATAACTATGATTTGTATATCAGACTTCCTAGAAAAAAATGTAATTTGAAGAGTTTACTTGAATATCCCCAATAGATCCTGTTTTACTCATTTACTCATTTTACTCATGGTTTGTGTCAAATGACAGCCAGGTTCCTTTATAGACACTCCTTCAAAGAAAGTCTATGGAACCAATATATTTAGGAGTCTATTTCATGACTGTTAATCTAACAGACTCCAAAATGAGTTGAGAAACCACATCTGTGCAGTCAGAATTTTTCAGAAGGAACCCCAGATTTTGTAATTTTGACAGTTCTACCCAAGTAAATCTGATATGCATCCATGTCTGGAAACCTCTGGCAAAAAGGACATGGCCAGGACTCTTTTCATGTTGGCCATTGACAGGTGTCTACAAAAATGACTCCTTCAAAGCTCAGAAGACCTACATTTGAGAGTTACCAGTTTATCTAATCATGATAGAGATGGCTATGGAACACTGAATCTTGGAGTTGGAAAGAAACCAGGGCAATGTCTTCTGCACCTAATCATTTTATAGAAAAGCTAATCTTTACCTAAATGTCATGAATGCCCCAAGTTCAAACACTCAACTCATTTGAAAGATGAAATTAGGACCATGTTTTACCAGTGATAAATTATCACTCTCTGAGATGGTATCACCTTCATGAACTTCAATTTGTGAATCCCTAAAATAATAACATAATTTCCAACCTCCTTCACAGATTTGTTATGAGAACTGTATAGAGAAAATTGATGTGGAAAAGCTATGAAAGTTCACTATGAAAAAGAGATATGTATTTATCACAAAACTGTCAACACAACCATAGTAACCTCACTGAATGCAAGGTAACTCACAGAGGAGGAGGATTCCATCTTTTGTGAGCAGACATCATGGAGTCCTGTGATTTAATGAGATAATTGGTACTTCAGTCTCCAAATATGTGACACAACAGAATCAATCAGGGTGACAAGAGGTAGAAAGTGGAAAGGCTGATGGGATCATTAAGAAGTACAAAATCAAGGGGCTGGGGTTGTGGCTCAGTGCTAGAACACCTGCCTAACATGTGTGAGGCACTGGGTTCAATCATCAGTACCACAAATAAATAAATGAATAAAATAAAAATCCATAACAAATGAAAAAAAAAATTTTTAAATGAAACTAAAAATAGGTACAAAATCAAGATTTAGGTAAATCATTCATAATGCCCACAGAACAGCCCTGGCTATTTCATTTTCATCAAAAGTTGTATGCTGCTTTACTTTATTCTTACCACATCTTCAAGCGCTTATTTAAGGCCAGAAGATGACTGTATAAATCACTTTAGATCGGGGAAAAATGGAGAAAGAATTTCACGTGTTGTATGCACTGGAGCATTGTATGAATGGCTCCAGTTTCCAGACTTGTATCACAAAGTCACAAAGGATTGATCTGTATCAAATGTGAAGACTTAAAGACTAGACTGAAAATTATCAGAGATGTCTCTCCTAAGGCTCCTTGAAGCCTCATTCATCCATAGCTTCACTAATTACACATTATTTATTCAGAACTATTCTAGATTATGTGTCTACAACAATGAAGAGGAGACCCAATATCTATCCTGCTCCCCATAATAGTGAACACAGGTATAGTCAGTGATACTTTAAAAAGAGTTTCTACTTATTGAGGCCCAACTATACAACTGGGAATGTACTGGGAGCTAAACATGTGTACTTATTACAATAATATTAGGTCCCTGTGTTTAATTTTAATTGCATGATGAAGAAAATGAGACATAGGTAGGTTGATCAACTTGCCTAAGGTCAACAATTGATGAGTACATTTAAACCAGGTATTCATTAGATTTAAACTAATATTAATGACATTGTAGACCACTGGATCAAAAAAAATCTTTATTTAGAATTTAACTATAGTTTTGCATTAAACCATATACAATAAAATTATCAAATTTATCATTTAATTATCACAATATGAGAAAGAAGGGTTGAGTTTCTTTGTGTCCTAAGATATGATTCCACCTAAATGAATGAATAAGACATGGAATGGGGTTCCAAGAAAACCATTGCAGATCTATGAGATGTGAACATTAATAGTAGGAAGAAAGGGGCGGGGGAGAAATGGTCAAGAAGTTAATCTGATCAAGAGGAAACTTTCCTTCATAACTATGTTGACACTTTCACTTTCAAAATGCTTAATATGGGGCTGGGGATGTGGCTCAAGAGGTAGTGTGCTCACCTGGCATGCGTGCGGCCCGGGTTCGATCCTCAGCACCACGTACAAACAAAGATGTTGTGTCTGCCGAAAACTAAAAAAATAAATATCAAAATGCTTAATATGGAAAATAATTCATCAAATTTTTCCTTCTTCAGAGCAGAGCAGTAAAATCCAATTTTTAATTAACCATGTTTTCTTTAAAATATAAGGCAAACTAAAAGGATATGTAGTTCATTATTTATAAACCTCGGGGTCTTCCTGCAAACCATGTAATTTTTAAGTTGTTAATAGCTCACAAGAAGAAGATGCAGAAAATAAACTGTCAAAAGGAGAGTCACAGAATTTGCTGACTAATTTCACTCTACAGCAATTCTGCCTTGGCCTGTTGTTCTAATTTCTAAAGCGATGATGATTTATTAAGTAGCCTTTAATTCTATGAATTCCCTGAATTGTAGAATTTTTTTGAATAGGTGAACTCAGTCATGCATTCATGCAGCACTTAAAGACAGGGACACAGTATGAGAAGTACATGGTTAAATTATTTTTCATTGTGTGAATATCACAGAGTATGCTTAAGCAAACAAGGAGCGCTGCAAAATCCCTGGGTGTATTGTATCTTGTATTCACAGTGAATAAAAGGTTTTAATTTTATTTCATTTTATTACATCTTTTTTTTTTAAAAAAAAACTTACAGCAATCCTGAAATAATTATTTATAATTTTATAGGTGGAAAGTCAGAGTCTCTCACAAGTTTGCATACCTGATACGTGGAAAAAAACAGCACTAAACTAACACAGATCTTCTGTGAACCCCCTAAGGAATGGGCCCTTCCCACAGGTAGGACTGGCTGACCTGAGCAAGGCAATTGATGTTTGCTGCCATCACTACAGAGACAGAGCAGACAGACTCACTCTGTCAGGAAACTGCAGTCGAGGAGAGGCAAATACACAATTAAATTAGAAGTTAAAATAAGAGTACATTATGAAAGTCGGAGGTTTATATTGGGAGAAGGAGGAAAATTTTGTTAAGGGGGGAGGTGTGAACATACATGGTAAGTAGGCTTGAATATCAGCTTACTAGATGAGTGGGAAAGAGCCTCCAAGATAAAAGTATCAGTGAGACAAAGTTTAAAAAAAAAAAAATGGGAGAGCATTGGTTTTCTAAGAGCAACTGTCTGGCTGCAGCTAATGGGGCCTGAAGTAGAACAATGACTTCAATTCTTGAGTTGAAGGAAGCTGTCTAAAGAGTTTGGATCAATTCCAAACAGCATCTCTTTGATGACGATGTTTAGTCCAAAAAGCCAGAAGAACTTTTTGAGAAATTCTTGGACAGGATAATTCAAATGCACTGCCATTCTCTGGAATACGTAGCTGTTCCCACCATAAGTGTTCTATGCTCTGAAATTTAGAAAATTGCCTGAAACTTAGAGCATTTTTGTGGGGTTAGGAATGGGGGTGGGGTGGTCTTAATCTCTCATCTCCACCCCACGGTTGACTGCTTGATCTAATTGGGAATTTATATCCCAGATCCCACCTCAGAGGCAGCAATCACAGAAGTATCCACTCTTTTCATCCCTACTTGAGACCAAAGTCATTAATTTCTCTAATGGATGTTAACACAGTGTTTGATTAATGAAACCAGAGTATAATGATATGAGAAACAAATATTAACGAGACTGGTTTTATGTATGGAGTCTGGCTGGAATGTTCTGAGATGCTCTCTTCTCTTGCAGAGATGACAGGTAAATTCTACAGGAATGTGTGGAGCCAGGAATGGATATTAGAACCAGAACTTCCTTTGTAAGCACTCCCTGTCCGATTTAGACTATTGTGTGACTCCAACCAGACTTTTCCTTATGTCTTAACGAGAATATGGTCACACTTGTCTCTGGTGACCCTTCTACCAGAGGTTCTACTGCAGCATCTAAGGGACGAGACTGGGACTCCACTGCACTTTTGCTAGAAGTAATTGACGACTACCTATTTCCCAACTACCCACCAAATACAGGTATTCGAATTTGTCCCCAGGCTTGCTAGCTTTCATTTTAACCTAGTAGTACAATTGTGCAGAAAATGTCCACCACTCTAACATTTCCTGAATTTACAAAGGAAAAAAAAAAAAAAGAAAAGATAAAAAACCCAAGAATTGAGAACAACCAGATTGGCTTAGGGAAATTTGCAGCAATTAGTTTTTGGACCTCCAGGACCAAAGAGTCCTTAGAAACGACAGACCCTGGAAGACAAGCTGACAGATAATTATTAACCTGCTTTTTCATGCCTTTCCCCAATGACTTTTTTTATTTTTTTGTAGTTAATCCTGAGGGAAGAGGATCCAAATTAGGTTGAACCTGGAAAGGGAATAATGTACAGAATAGCTAGTACTTAGAGCGTGGTCTGGGTATGCTGTACACTTCTCTAAACACTTCATATAGATTAACTCATTCAATCTTTAACCCTGTGAACTTGTGTTTTTATCCTATTAAATATAAAAAGAAACCATGGCACCAAGAACTAGGAAGTTTACCTAAGGTTGTGCATCCACAGACTGGCGAAACTGGGATTCAGATTCCTATCCAAGCAGTGTGTCCCTAGAGTCCTTACCTTAATCATTCATCCAGGTGCTTCACAGGCCTTGAAGCCTGTTCTCTCTATATCCTTTCCCAAGAGAACCCAGCGGGTCAGAACCATAGGAACCAAAGTTCCAATAAAAATAAGATTCCTTTCATTGCAGACATAATACAGCTTTCACAAAGTACTTTATTTCACATCTCCTGACTCCTCCTTTCTTCACAATAATCCTGGGAAGGAGATAGAGAAGGGACTGCTATCCCTTTTTATAGATGAGGACAAAGACACTTGGGGATTTGAGTAAGTTATTCAATGTCATATGATTGGAAATTGGAGTAAAAATTAAAACATTGAGGTGGTGACAACCTCCCAGAATTATCATTAGATGACATCTGCAGCAACCAAGTATTGTTGTCCTCTGAGGGCCAGCTTCACACACCAGGTTGTCTTCTCTACGTGTTGGTAGTGTTCAGGTGAACTTTCCCATATGCCATCTTATTTAATCCAAACCTCACAGGCACCACATGGGGTATATGTGTGCGTGTGTGTATGAGTTTATGAGTGTGTGTGTGAGTGTGGGTGTGTGAGTTAGTGTGAAAGGGTGTGTGTGAGTACATGTGTGTGTATAACTGTGTTAATGTGTGTGTGGTACTGAATGTGTGTGTGCATGTGTGAAAGTGTGTTAGTGTGTGAGTGTATGCAAGTTAACATGTGTGACTATGTGTGTAACTATGTAAGTATGTGTGAGAATATATATATGTATGTGAGTGTGGGTGTGTGAATGTGGCTGTGTTTGAGTATGACCATGTATGTGTATGAATGTAAGGGTATGTATGTCTGTGTATGAGTGTGTGTGTTTATATGTGTTGAGTGTGTGAATGTGTGTATGAATGTATGAATGAATGTGTATATGTTTCAATATATGAGTGCATGTATGTTAGTGTGTATGTGTGTGTGAGTGTGTATGTGAGTGTATGCATATATGCATTAGTGGATATGAGTGTGTGATTATGTGTGTGAGTGTGTGAGTGTGCATTAATGTGAGTGTGTGCTGAGTTCCCAGGGGTGTTATCTCATTCTGCTGAGAGCAGCTGAGCCTCACAGAGGATGAATGCTGCTCCCCTTCCTGCTGAGCTAGTCCGTGCGACTGAGACAGAACTCAAACCTTCCAGCTCCACATCCAGCAGGAAGTTTGTATTCATGTCCAGACAAAGTCAGTGCAATGATGTTACCAGAGGGATTTATCCTTAAGTGTGTTCTGCCTTTTATCTCTTTCCCTCTCTCCCTTCCCTTGGCCTACTCCCATCCCTCGTAGAATCACCTATCTTTTTTTGCCTCACTGCAACTACTCAGAGCTGGTAGAAAGAAGCCATTAAATATTCTTAGAACAGAAAGCATTTTGTCAAGAGACACATGTTGTGACTCCTCACCAAGGCAACCAGAACTGATGATGTGAGTGGAGGAATGCTTAGGAGTGTTTAGTCACAGCCGGCCATACACAGCACACAGTCAGCGATTAGAGGCAAAGATGGCTTATCCACTGACCCGGTGTCGCCATGTTCCCACCACAACTAGCTTTTGAAACATTAACAGGAATTGAAGTGTCTGATCTGAGAGACTGGTTGGAGAGGAAATCGAGCACCATATGGTAGAATTTCCTATCATAATAAACTCTTAAAATTAAGGAGAGACTATTATACCTAGGATCTTGGTTTGTTCATCTCTCAAATGGGAAGTTAAAGCAACCAACTTCATAAAAGACTAAACCAGTTTATGAAGGGTTTGCCTCACCAACCCAGAGTTTCTGTGACCCAATGATTCCACACAGGCACTGTGGCCTTTGCCTTGGCCTTTGAGTTGAGGATGAGGTGATTTATGATGGAATTTGCATAGGCAAACAAATCCCCAGCTGCAAGCCGCCTGCCCCGCAGTTTCATGGTTCACTTAGGATTAAGATTCTTGGAGCTCCTTCTGGGTGGCTAAAGGCCATGACAGATATACTTTCCCACTTGGTTTCCTGACTGTGGTAGGTATCCCTTCACTTAATGGCATGATGAAGTTTGACTCTTCCCAAGAGGAGTGAACTAAAAGTTATAGGCTGTGAGTGTCATGTTTGGTAGAACTTAATTGCAAGGGGACTTTCTTTGGGGAAAGCATTCCTTTCTTGGCCACGTGAAGTAGCCAGTGGAGGGGTTACAAATGACAATGATAAGACCATGACCAATCTGTTTGGCTTGTAGAGATAATCTGAGAGTTATGGACTTTCTGGAAAAGACTTGATTGACTTCAGAAAGACTCTCTGGTACTATTTCAGAAATAAAGACAGTAGAACTAGATTCATAGAATGAAAAAAAAATCTCAGAATGGCAAGGGACATAATACTTGATTCACCTATTTAATATTCTGCTCAAACAGCCTGAGGGGTATATTGAAAGCTTCACTGATACAGAACGTATCAAAAGTGAGGGACACTGTTCTACCTTCAAGAAGCTCTGATTGCTAGCAAGTTTGTTACACTGACAGATAATTTTTTATCCTAACTTTATCCTTATTTTAGTTGTATAAAACAAGTCAGGTTCCATTGACACGACAGGACTTTATATATATTGAAGATACCTATTTTTATAGCCTATGAACCATCTTTTTTTTGTTCACTACCTTCAGCTGATTGGACTACTCCTAACATGAATATCAACTATTTGTTTGTTTCTTTTTTTTAAAACAAATTCTTGTGTGTACCTTACATCACACCACACACACTCTTGGCTGTCTATATTTTAAAGACAGCTACCTGATGGCAGGAATTCAAGATCTTATGATTTTTCAAGATGACAGATATGTAGCCAAAGCAAATCAATACACAGAGCAGATTAATAGTAATGGACAATAGAGGGAAATCATGCTGTTCTAAAGATTGGGAAGGAATTTGAAATCATCTTGTCAATCTACTGCTTGAGGAGCTTCACCACATTCTGGCCAGTTGGTGAACCAGCCTTTATTTGAATCCCAGGACTGGAGACAAGTGCACTCTGGGCTGTGTGCAGAATCTTTGTAGGCTCCCATTGCGTAGACTACTAACTAAGACACAGCTTACATTGTCTCTTTGAAAATTTTTATTGCGGGAACACAGCTTTCCTCCTTGTCACTCGTAAACTATCATATCATCAACAACTACAAAATCAGAACATCATGCTAGAAAATTGACCCTTGGCTGATGTTGGTCAGCAGGATAAATGATTGGCAGCAGTATGTTCAGTACTCAGAAGTTATAGTGGCCTGTCACCACTGGCACTGTGATTTCTGCGGGGGCCACCTCATTATATGGGAAAATGCCCTCAAAGGGTAAGCCTGTTTCTTGTCCTGGCAGACCTGTCACATCTGATGTTACAGGAAACAGCAGCAAGGAATTGTGGCTGAAAGAATTGTAAATTTTGCCTGTGGAGAGTCACCAAGGGCAATTCTCCTGAAAGGGATTATTTGTCAACTGCAGCAAGACTCTTTGTTATTAGAATTTAATTGATATTTGTAACTGGAGAAGAAAGCTGAAAGCAGGATACAAGGCAAGCAATTAAATCTCTTTTATAGAGTGTAGCTAATGAGTTGTCAAAATTGGTAAAGATTGTTCTGTCCCTTCCTCGTTTTATTATAAAGATGTACAGAGCTGACTACTGTCCTGAGGAAATATCAATCACAAGAAAGAAAAGTTGAATAAAATAAGTTCATGTACCTTTTGTGTAGTAAAATAAAATCAAGAATGAGTAGTCAGGAGACCTAGGATCCAGTACAGATAGCTGACTGTAGCTTTCTTTCTGAGTTTTCATTCATTCATTCATTCATTCATTCTTAACTATGATGTGGATCATATGATCTCATAAACCATCTAAGGGTAGTGTTATGCCCATATTCATATAATTATATATAGAATAACATGGTATATAAGAATAAAATATATCTGAACCACAGAATCCTAGCATTCCCAGCAATTAGCTGTGGTCTGGTTTAAGTTAATTAACTTCTGTACGTATCAATGTCCTGCTGTTAAGAAAGAAAGAATATGTACATATCTCACATGATTTTTTCACAGAATTAAATGAGAGAATATATGTAAATTATTTAACAAAAGGCCTTGAAGATAGAAAGTGATCAGTAAATATTGGATATTTTCATTCTAGTCCAGCATCTGGTTTTTAAAAATACATCTATAAATCGTGACCACTAGAGGGTGCTGCACAGCTAATAGCTAGTTTCCTCTTTTAAGCTATCCAGTTTAAAAATGCTTTAAGCACCTATTTGCTGCTTAAAATCATGAACTGCTTGCTGCCTAGAAGTCTCAGCTCAGGGTGTTTTGTCTCCATGTGCATAGTGAGCCAGTGTCAGTAACTAGGATTACTGCAATGTCTTCACTCCTGGTTTTCTGTTTCCTTGCATTCTTGAGATTTTCTTGTTTCTCAAAAAGATAATCAACTACTCAATTAGAGAGAACTTAAAAAGAAGAGGTGCAGAGACCATAAAAAGAAATGCATAAAACCTGCATATAGATACAAAGGTAAACTGAATAAAAGGAAAAATATTGCATATTCTTGGTTGGGATGACTCAACATAATAAAGATGTCAATTCTTCCTGTGTTAATTGTTCAGTGTAATGTGATCTCAATAATAATGTCCCCCTATAACTTCCTGGAAGAAGACAAGTTGGTCATAACATTAAAGTTGACAGAATAAAGGGGAGAAGGCACTGAAAAAGACTGCCAAACCATGAAAATGTTTTGCTAGTTAAACAAAATTTATACCAAAAAATAAACAGGCTATCTCTAAAAGCTGGAAAAATAAAATGAGCTTTTTCTCTATCAAACTGTTCATGTAACCAAATAAAAAAATAATCATAGAAATTCAAGAAGTCAATGTTTTGACTGTGCATCTCTGCTTCTGTATATCTGAAGGGCAAAAAAATACAGCAAAGGAAACTTGTCTTGTGCTGAGCGGAGTCATTATTAATGACAATATGGCAATGCCATTTTGAAAAATGCACACATGTACACACACACATATAAAGCAAGTAAGTCAATGAATTAACAATCATAAAAGTCATATTTTTCAATGAAAGAGAAAAGAGACATAAAACTGAAACATTAAAAACATCATCTTTAAAAGAAAGCTTTTGGGCATGTTTTAAACATAAAATTGACATGCTATGATTACACTTTTTAAAGATCAATTCTAAGACTGCTGATTAGAAAATATATGAAGAAAGACAAGTGTGGCTATTACAGAGGATTAATTGAGATTGATGGTAATTTGTACTTTCGATGGAGAGAAGTAGACAGGACTCAACCTATGGGATGAGTATGGGAGTAAGGAAAGAAAACAAAGGAAGAAGTTAAATACTGTTAATACTTCAGGCAATAAGACTGTTGCCTTAACAGGGTGGTTGGTAATAGATAAAGCAATGAGTCTCTCTGAATTTACATAACTCTAAATCTAGAATTCTGGATGTGTACACAATGATGCCAACTACAATTTCAGGGAAAAGTGAGAGTGAGAAATAACTCTTAACGCCATCTTTAAAATCATAGAATTAATATGCATATTTAATCTTCATAATATTTCTAGAGCATTTGGAGACTGTCAACTGTGTATGCTTGTCATTGGGAAGAGCTGGACCTTTTAGGTGCATCAGGAGTCTTAAAATATTTCCTGCCTTAGGATTTTGTTCTGCTTATTATCTTGGCTGAACACATTTGCTTCTTTCCATGATTTGACTCCTATTTGAACAAAGGAATGAAATTGAAAGGTTCAGATAAATAATGCATGAGTCTATAAAGTATGATGAGTCAAATTAGGGCCTTGCTTTAAGAGTATGGGAATTCAATTTTTTTTTCCATTTGTCTTTATTAAGTTGTGTAAGAGTCTTCATTTTTAGTGAGAATTCACCTGTGTTACAGAGCATTCATTAAAGTAGGAGCAATTGGAATGAAGGGACTAGTGGGTAAAATGTGCTCAATAAAGAAAAGGAATGGTTGGGAGTGGCCATTTCCAAAGGACTTGATACTTGGTCCCAATCTGAGGAGCTTCTGGATTTTTGTTTGTGAGGACAAGCAGCCATCCGCCTTCTTACAAGACAAAGGATTGTCCTCAGTCCTCACAGTCACAGCCTCCTGAGGAAATCCCCATCAAACCAAGGACACTACAAGAGAATACTGAAGTTTCCTATCTCTTTGATACTATTCACATTTCTGAAGAATCTTAGGAACTTAGGCAACTGAGGTTTCCTTATTTTACACATTCGGGCAAGGTTTGATTGTTATTCCCTAGAAGTTCACATTCTTTGATTTCTCTGAGAGATGGTGAGCTTTCTTCATTTCCAACCCTCACCTGGTGGTGAGGAAGTAGCACAGGTGGCCTTCTTGTCCCCAAGTTGCAATAACTTCTGTCTCTTTTTTATGCAGGAAAGAGTTATTTAAGCCAAGACCTACATCTAAAAGAAATACACAAAGTACAAGTTTGGAAATAGCTTAAGGTGCATATAGACACCTTTACAGATAAGAAGCCTGGAGCGTCTGAGGGCTGTTGGAGCAGAACTTTCCCTCACAGCCTGATTCATTTTCATGTGGCACACTGGTCAAAAATTAATGTGACCCTATTCAATTAATCCTTCTAATGTAGATGATAAAGCCATCCACCACATCACAGGAATACACAATATACCACAGAAGGACCCTTTCTTGGAGGCAACACAACCAAGTCTGACAATGGTTTTATTTCCCTATAACATAATTTTTTATTAATATTTATTTTTATTAATATTTATTTTTTTAGTTGTAGATAGACACAAAACCTTTATTTTATTTATTTATTTTTATGTGGTGCTGAGGATGGAACACAAGACCTTTCATGTGCTAGGTGAGCACTCTACCACTGAGCCACAACTCCAGCCCTTACCATTCTTATTTTTAATTTTTTCCCAATAGATCTGATGAGGCTTGTCATACAACAGGAGCTTCCAAAAACAAAGACCTGTCTTCAAGTCACAGAAGATCTGTTCCTCACTCCAGGACTAGGCATGTTGTAGTAGGATTCATGATAACTCCTGTGCTTGGTTTTACTTCTTCCACTTACCTCTTCCACGTCTCTTTATCTCACAATAAACTATGACTGTCATTTAGACACTGATTTGAAACCTCTAAGAAAAGCTTTTGTTGGGCATTATCCAGTTTAATGAACAATCTCTTGTTTTTTAGTAAACAAGGTAGAACTGGCTGGCGCAGTGACACATGCCTGTAATCCCAGCAGCTCTGGAGGCTGGGGCAGGATGATCGCTAGTTCAAAGCCAGTCTCAGCAAAAGCAAGGTGCTAAGCAACTCAGTGAGACCCTGTCTCTAAATAAAATACAAAATACAGCTGGGGATGTGGCTCAGTGGTTGAGTGCCCCTGAGTTCAATCCCAGGTATCCAGCCCTACCAGCCCGTGCCCACAATAAAACACTAAAATACTAAAGTCAGAGCAATAGAGCAACACCAGAAAACACTTCTATTTGAACGACCATGGATTCCTCTTCTCCAAATTCATGATTTTCCAATCAGAAACATACTTATTTTGTTTTCTATTACTGCTGTTCAAATTTTCCCTCTAAGTGCTTAAAAAATACAAATTTAATATCTCATAGTTCTCTGGGTCAGAAGTCTAGGTTTGCTTCACCAATTTCTCTGTTCTGTGTTTCACAATGTTGAAATCAAGATGTTAATCAGCCTGGCTCTTATTAGGGGCTTGCTATGGTTGGGTAAGCATTTCCCAATGGCCCATCTGTTGAAGGGTTGGTTGTAAGCCTGTGGGCTCTGGGGAGGAGGTAGAATGTTTAGGAGACAGAGCCTAGTAGAAGGAAGTCAGGCCACTCGTGGGATGCCCTTGAAAAGGATTTTGGGACCCTGCCTCTCTTTGTTCTCTCTCCTTGCTTTCTGGCCATTATGAGGTGAGCTGCTTTGCATCTTGCAGTTGCTGAGGCAGGCTTTGAACTCATGATTCTCCTGTCTTAGCCTACCAAGCCACTGGGATTACAGGCGTGTGCCACCGCACCCAGCAAACTTGTCCTCTTTTTAATTTGATTTATCATGGATATTTGCTATAGTTACAGAAAGCTGACTGACACCAGGCTCTTGAAAGAACACCCTTTCAAGCTTATTCAGGTTGCAGGTAGACTCTGATATCTTGTAGTTGTGTGGCTGTGGGCCCCATTTTTATGCTGGATGTTAGCTGAGGGGCTTATTTTCAGCCCTATCTCCAATCCTTGCACATGGACCCCTACATCTCAGAGCCAGGAACAGTGTCCCAAATCTTGCTCACATTTGGACCTCCTTGACTTCCCATTCACTCTTTTATCTCTTCTGCTACATCTGTCTGACTCATACCAGAGAAATTCACGTTTTTAAGATAAATATGATTAGATTGGGCCAACCTGGATGATCCAGGATAATCCCCTATTTTAAGATACATAACTTCAATCACATCTGCAAAGTGTTTTGCCATGGAAGTATTCATAGTTTCTGGGGCCTGGAGCATGGACATCACCTCAGGGAGGACTTTATTCTACTTTACATATCAAATTGGGAGATAGATGCCCATACACTAACTCCTTTATCAATCATAGACTTAAAGAGTCAGGATGCAAATCTGAACACTAGAAATATTGAGAGAGGCTGGAGTTTTGGATATAATTTATTTTTAGGCAGAGCTGGAGAGAGGCAGAAATTGAGAGGAAAGAAATTAGGCAGATGCTCAGGATTATGCATTTGACCGGTTTGGTATGAAGATTAGGGTGTCACCCAAGCTCACCTTCAGTGATGCTTGGAATTTGAGTCTGAATAACAAAACCAACAGAGAAAAAAAGTTGCCAGGGGCAGGGAAACAGGAATACACCATATCTTGTTTCTAGGGATCACAACTTCCAAATGGTAAGATCATTGTGGGTGATCAACTTGCTTTAGTCATTATGGATACTGGGAAATAGCTGAATTAAAGGTGGGCAGTGGACATGAGAGAATCTAGCTCAGAACATGTGACTACCTGAATAATTTTGGGACAAACTTTCCCCATCTCCTCCACAGCACTCCTAGCATCAGCTCTGAGCTCATCATCCCTAGTGAAGCCACACTAAACTTTATTTATTTATTTTTGAGGTGCTGAGGATTGAACCCAGGGCCTTCTGCATGCATGACAAGCACTCTACCAACTGAGTTATATCCCCAGCCCACTAAACTTTATTTTAAATAATATGGTTGCTCATTACTAAATTATCTTGGCCTCAAAAGCCTGAGACCTCTTCACCTATCCACCTCTCATTTTTTTGGAGTCACATTTTTCCCCAGTTGTCTTAATTTTTATTTGAAGAATTTAAAATCTAGTAATCCAAGGAATATCCTACATCTGAATCTATCTTCACTTTGAAATCCTAATCTAGGTGCTCAGACAATGTTTGACACAGTGAGTTCTAGAGAAATAATAATTGACCAGATGTTAAATCTTTCTCAAAGGGAAACAATCGTAATTCTTTCAGCATCAAATCTTCTTTACAGACCAATGTCTAAGGCCTAAGGAGCAGTTCCTTTCTTTCGTAAAACTTTTTAGAAGTGCTTAGCAAAGAATTCATAGATCTTTTCATAATGGATTATACATTCCAACAGATTTCTCTGTGTCTTCTAGTGACAATTATGAAGGCTTTCCTGTGCACTTCTCTTACTGCTGATAATAGCATCTTGATTCTTCCTGAGGAAAAATGCAATCCATATCCTGAGTCTATGAAGCTAGAGTAAGGCAGACCCTTTACTGAACTCCAGTGTGAGTGTCCGATTTGGACAATAAGAGCTAAATGATTCTCTGCACGTTTTTGGAAGTAAAAAGAACAAGGAAGTTTTCTTTCTGTTGGACTGAAGTTGGGTAGAAGGTGAACTTAGCATTCACTCCATGAGGGAATCACAGCAGAAGATAGGCATAAGATGAGTCCCAAGGATGGAATTTAAACTCCTAGATCTAGCTAGTCTACCCTTAGAGTTCGCAGATTTAAGACAATTTTGTCCTTATATCAGTTTGAATCAGGTTTCTGTCTCTTTCATCTAAATGTACCCTAATAAATGGTACATCTCCTGATATATTCTATCCACGTTGTAGTTAGATTATTATATTTACATCTGAATATTCATCTCAGCTACCTGAACCTTTTTGGGAGCAGTGGCCAGCTTTGTATCATACACACTGTGTATATATTTCAAGAACGTATGAGGGGTGGGCTGAGGTTGTGACTCAGTGGCAGAGTCCTTGACTCACACATGTGTGGTACTGGGTTTGATCCTCAGCACCACATAGAAATAAATACACAAAATAAAGATACTGTGTCCATATATAACTAAAAAAAAAAATTAAGAAAAGAATGTATGAGGAACGATTGATGCTTTCCTTCTATTTTTATTCGCAATCATGTTTTTGTTTGTTTTGTTTTGTTTTGTCTTTCATATTTTCTGTTTTGTTTATCTCTACTGGTATTTCTTACCACAGTGAGATGGGAATGGGAGTGCAAACTGGACCCATAAATAGATGAAGCAATTGTCCACAGT
The DNA here is from genome assembly GCF_048772815.1 of Callospermophilus lateralis. Taxonomy (NCBI): domain Eukaryota; kingdom Metazoa; phylum Chordata; class Mammalia; order Rodentia; family Sciuridae; genus Callospermophilus; species Callospermophilus lateralis. The sequence goes on along the minus strand of NC_135320.1, from coordinate 74,124,795 downwards.
TGTTTAAAACCCATATGATTATCTTCCAGCCCTACTATCACCTTCATTTAGCAAGACAACAAAATTAACTCTAAGGAAAATAAAATAGAACGACGATTAGTGAAACCTAATATATCAGCCTAGCTGCAGAAAATTACATGTTAACTCTATTCAGATAATTGCATTAAAAGTATAGTTTAGAAAACGTCTGAACAAGTCAACATTTCCTGATTTTTGAAAAGAAGAATTTATCAGGCAGGTGATGCTTAAGACCATTCATACTTTGGCTCAAGTACTAAGTGCATTGTCTAATACATGTTCAAACCTCTTTTGTACTTTGTTCATTACAGATTTACTAAGTGGGATTCTGGAATATTTCCTGTGGAGAGAAAAAGTCTCTGCCTACAACCTATTTCACAAAAACATTAATGAGATCCCAGGTTACTGTGACCTCTTTGGATAGTCTGCAGAACACAGGTGTCTTAGACATCAGCCATTATATGACAAACAACCCCTGACCAAGAGCCATTGTGGATGAACTTTCAAAAACAAAATCATTTATAATTGGGATTTTAAATTTAAAAGAAAATGAGCTATTTTTACCATCATCAACTCATTAATTAAAACCCAAATTTCTCAAGTGAGTATGTTTTCAATCATCATCTTATATGCTTGTACTCCTGAGGTACCAAACAGTGCCCAGTATTCATTTTTTTTGCCAGAGCCTTTTGTTTAATGATGGTTTTAGTTTTACATAAGTAAAAGGAATTTGGAGGTATTGACCTCAGGGATTTAAAAATATCATAATGGTTTTGTATCAAGTGATTAAATTTCATTTGTGATTCATTTTCATAATAGTACGCATAATTTGACTGCTTAATTCCAAAGTTGATGCGACTAAAAGCTGGAGTTTTACTTATCAGATGGAAGGAAAAGGGAGACTCACCCTCTGAAGTATTGTACCAGCTCAGACCATCCCCTACCCCCTTCAAAATCTCTCAAATCCCAGCCAATCAGAGCCCTAGCACTCCGTTTCTGTGTGAGGAATGGCTAGTTAAAATCACCCCAGTCTTCTGTATTACATACACAGTTCTCTTGTCTGCCAACATGAATGGTTGCTATCATTACATCAGCCTCCAATGTCTTCAATGCATGAATGGCTAGCTTACGGTCCAAGAGTGGATGGGTTTTTCTGTCTTTTTCAGAGGCATCTGCCAACCAACAGCAACAGAGAGACAAAGCTATCTTTAAGTATTCTGCTCCATGCCATGAATAGGCAGAGCCTACAAAGCAGCTAGCTCAAGATGAGGCTGGGAGACGTGAAGGGCATCCAGGGGCTTCTGAAAGGCTCCCTCCAGTAAGAGAGCTCTTCTGGCATGTAGGAATGAGAGTAACTGGAACTGAAAGCAGAGCGGTGTGCACTTGACTTTGAGGGGGAGGCTTAACACAGGGAGTGGTAGAAACAACTTGAGAAGTTCTAGGGCAAGGGAGGATGCTATCTGTGAATGGCCCTGCTTACCCAGTCTGAGAATCCCTTGATATTCAGGAGGGAATTAACTTGGGAAGTAGAATACATGAGCTCACTTCTGCTTTGAGCACGCTTTTCTTTTCCTTAATTCAAACTTAAATGTTATTCCATTATCAAAATAACATCAACTCATTGCAGATAATTGGATGAATTACAGTGTGAAGCAGCAGAAGCCTGTCTATAATTTGAGTGAACAGGGGGAATCACTGTTACTGTTTTGGGCACATTTCTTTCTATGGGGAATTACTGTTATTGTTTTGGGCACATTTCTTTCTAGTTTTGTTCCTGTTACTTGCATTTATCTAGATGATATCAGGCTGGAAATATGAAAATAGCCTTATTTTATACTTTTTTTGTATCTTACTTTTTTAAACAGTGTATATTTTTAGCCTTTCCCCACATCATTAATTCTTTATAAGCATCACTTTAATAGTGATAAAATACTACAAATAATTTATAGAATTGTGTAGATTTTTAAAAAATTTACTTAGTCATGTTTTATGCTCAAACACTAAAATCATACAAAACATGGCAATAAACATCTTTGCCTCTCTCCAGCATAGACAATGTTCTGAACCCCAATTATTTGACATACCCTTTTAAGGAGTGTCTGACTTGTTCTTATCCCTAATCGAGACCACTGTGATAACAAGCTGGTAGGGATGTGGAGTTTCTCTATTATACTTAAAGTGTGCTTGACTAGGAGAAAAGACGAAAAAGGAGAACTAATTCTTCAGCAATGGAAGTATATAGCCTTTCAAGCAGTAAATATTCATAGATATGATATGTATACTAAGTGCTTTTTTAAAAATAAAATCAGATTTATTCCTTGGTGTCAAAGACTGTAGACACCAAAATACTTTCTTAAAAAATTGTTTTGTAATTGTAGGTGGACAGAATGCCTTTAGTTTAGTTGTTTGTTTTTATGTGGTGCTACGATGAAACTCTGTGCCGCATGCATGCAAGGCAAGCGCTCTGCCACCGAGCTACAGCCCCAGCCCCAAAATACTTTTTAAATATTTAAAATATTTTGCACTAAACAAAGCCAAGATATCAGTCGAGCTACTGCTTCTACTAATTAATATTATTTGTTTTATTTGGAGTCTTATATACCATATATCAGAGGAAATAAAGAAAATATGTTCAAGAATTCTAGCAATGCCTTTCATTTCACCAAGTTCTTCATTGAATTCAATACAGTGGCCATTAGTACATGGGCAAAATTTTGTTATATTTAATCTGTTTTCTCAGCCTTGATACTTTGTTGGTTTTCCCATTTGGGGAGGGAATGTGCCTTATAAAAGTACACTTAACTGATGCAGAGAGAGATGCAAAATGCCTGGCTTATCCCCATGCACACAGAGTGACCCACTGCTTGGAAATGGAGAAAATGACCACAGGAATTTAGTTGAAATACTTCCTACCACCACTAAATCTGAGCTTGCACATACAGGAAGTGAGGAGAAGGAGGAAGTTCTGGTCAGACAAGCACTGACTCATTTGACAGGTTACTTCCTCATGTACGTTCCTTGTCCAGTCAGAGACCACATTGGCTCCCACAAAGAGATAAGTAGAAGGTGGAGCCCAAATCCTTGACTTAGCAAAAAGAGTGAGTGCTCAGACGTGGCCTTAGGATCTCAAATTGACCAGAGGAAAAAAGAAGTCCAGGTTTATTATATGTAGCCAAGAGTAAGTTGAAGAAAAAATTGTCTGCATATATCCCCACTGAAACGACCACATTTTTCTGATTATGAGATGAGACACTTGTTATCTCCGTCAAAGAGGAGGGTAGGTCCTTGAATTCACATTGAAAATATGAAACAGCCACATCTGGAGGATTTGGGCCTCACCCAAGCTCATATTTACAATCCTCTGGCAACCCAGCCCTTCTCTGGAGCCCACATGGAAGCTGTCAGAGCAAACCCACAGAGGATCAGTGACAATAGGCTGGACACGTCCAGAACGCTCCCAGATACATCCCATTGATTACTACAGAGCAACTGGAATGCTGATGTCAAATAATCCGGAAATGAAATACAAATCATTTCAGCCTACAGTTTACCAGAAAAGGATTGACCTCCAAAGACACTCCATAGTCGGTCTGTGGTTAAAAGAAGAGATGGAAAAATGCTAAGGGCTATTTCGTTCCAAACATGGGAACCATTTGCTGATAGAGAACTGATCTACATATCACTTAGAACTGGCCAGTACTTTGAAGAATCCAATGCATCTAGATCCCAAGCCCACAGAGCAGAATATCAGTTTCTTTTCCTTTCTCTTCTGGCTCCTCCTCCTCTGCTTATTCCTGGTCTTTTTCAATTCTTTCTCCTCTGCTTCATCTAGTAATTTAGGAAACAGAAAACAAAAACTTCAACCCAGTGGTTTTTCCAGTTGTTTAAAATTTTAAGTAAACAAATAACCTTAATTTATAGGAAGGCAAAGCATAAAGACCATAATCAAAAACAACCACAACCTGGTGGAACTGGCACTGTTAAATGTGTACCCTCTGGTTATAGTGTTGCAAGATAGTTGATGAGACTGGTAAGCTGGTCACATAAATTAACGTAACCAATGTAAAGCAGGTATACCAAACTTTTAATTTTTATTTTTTTCTAATGTGTTATGTCTTCAAGATCTATAAGAATTGCTCTCCTTTCTTAAGTTATCATTTATTGTGAGGATAAAAGACATAGAACATAAGATTCAAAGTTATGGGTATTGTGATTTTTTTTTTTTTTGTAAATCTCCAATACTTACTGGAATTGGATATCTTTTCTATGCCATCCACTGTGCTAGAAGCTTTCCAATTGTTGATTTTCAATAGGATATAAAAAAGAACATTCTAACTGTAGGCACAGCCTGACCTGGGAACTGTGATCCCAGAAAGTCATCTGTCATTGGAGTTACTGAAGAAAGGAAGAAAGGCAGTGGACCAGGTGATTTCTGCACTGATCAGAGATTAAATTGGATGAAGTCTGAGACACCTGCTAGTAGAAGTTCTCCTTCTATGCTATCAGCACAGAAGGTGAGAACATACTACATAAAGATAGTTAAAAGTAATTTTGAGTAAACAGTCAAGACAGTTTCTAAATGGCCAGCTGTTCCCATTGGTCCACTCACCTTTATGTCTGGACCAGACAAAGAAGTTCATGACTGAATCTTGTTCATAATGTCAGTGAAATACCAAATGCTATACTATGAACATACAGATGGTGGGAAGGCATAAGATCAATCTGGGGTAGGGTTCTCGTTTATGAGGAATCTGGAGGTTCTAGACATTAAAGATGAAAGAAGAGGAGACCGAGAACCAGAACGAGGGCAGGCTACACACAGAAGAAAACAAACAAACAAACAAACAAACAAACAAACAAAACACACACACCCTTTTTCTAGGATGTAATTTTTGCAAGATAAGGACAAATTGCTTTAGCCCAGACACATGGAAATGCTGTACAAATGCAAGTCTTTGGCACTGTGTAATTGTATAATGTCAGAGGGAATTTTAGATGGTGGGGTAATAGTAAATGTTTGAATGATAAGTTAGTGAATGATGAACAAATGAGTAAATGGTAAAAGATGTGTGTGTGTGTGTGTGTGTGTGTGTGTGTGTGTGTATGCACACACATGAAAATTAATGCCAAAACCTTGTTCAGAAGGTGTTCAGACTAACTGGCATATTACTGGCAATATTTTAGGAAACCTGTGTAATGCATGGCCTTGGCTACAGCAGACGGAACATTGAAGATTACAATTATTACTTAGTAATACATGACACAAAGTAATTAAGATTTTACCAGGGCAGAAAATTGAGTGATGTGTTCCATGAAGTGGATGTGAGTTGGTAGAGAGGAAAGTGTGTAAGCCTCACTCTCTTTGCTAGGAAATAGGCCCAGCTAAACCAGAGTCTTCCAGTCTGCATGTTGTATCATCCTCCTCCATTTCCACTTCCAATGCCATACATCTGCTGAATTTAGAAAAATACTGTTTTCTACATTAAAAAAAATGACTCTGACAGTTATTAAACAAAAAGCCAAATGAAATTTCCATGAATATAAGGGTAATTGAAAAATGTTTATTTGGTGAGATTTCCTAATAAAAAAATGGAAGTATTATGAATTATAGAGAGTGATGTCAAAGATCGTTTGAACTGGGGTTTGTAACATGGGTAAGACATATTCCTTCCAAAAACAAGATGAAGATGATATATTTGTGAAAGTGTTTTAGTAAATGCTTTAGCCCATGCAAATTTTTAGCCCATGCATATTTTTTTAACCACTGTGTGATTAAAAAAATCTTCAAAATTATTAAACTATTTTGATTACTTCTTTTGATTCCATTGCCTGAGCATTATATTTGTGCTCACCATGTTGAATGAAAGAATATGTAACTAAAAGTTCTAGACAGACTATATGAAAAACTAAATAAGTAAAAATAATGAGCTAAGATATATGTATTATCACATGTGACATCCTTCTTCATGCTCAGACATCTCAGGTGTTAAGAAATGGTTGCATTTTTTCCACTAATGTAGGTTTCTTTTGAGCATTATAGCTAATGAATAGCTTTTGCATGAGAAAATTTGGAATTTGGCCTCTGCTCTCTACTGGCTAATTATGTAAGCTTTGGCCAATGACATCAACTAACCAGGTCTTTATTTTCAGATTTGTTAAATCAGATTAATGGCATATAAATCAGGGTTTTTCTGTGTGGTTTGTGATAATGTATGTGTATTAAACATAACATTAAGGCAGAAACAGGAAGCTTCAGGTGGATCAAAAGAATAAAAAAATTAAAGAAACATACTTATTCTAGTTAACCAAATTCCAAAACTAAGACAAAGTAGAAAAATACCATCAATGTATTTATATATGTATATTCAAACTATCTAATTATCATTCTGTCCTCTGACCTTGCTTCTTTTTACATGGATCTGTGTTCTTTCAATATTTATATCCTTAAAATTAAAAACAAGATTATAGCCATCTCAGTGCAAACATTCTAATAAATTTCATGAATACAGAAGAAAAGTTCTTACCATTCAATTGAACTTAGGAAAATTCTGAGGAAGTGGTGTCATTGGTCTTGCTTGTGTCACATGCACATTTTTGAACCAATGAGCAGTGGTCATGTGGATGGAATAGTATGTGGTGTGTACATATGAGACAATTGTTGCCTACAACAAATAAAGAGGAGAGAAGTGAGGTAGCCAAAAGAGAGCAACAAACTAACTTCCTAATCATCTAAAGTACCTGGTACCATGTCCACCAAGTACTCAAAAATGATAGATTTGTAAAATTAATTCATTTGCTTGGATCAGCCAACTAGTTAGCTTATTTGGGTCTATGGGCCATTGGTGTAGTTCGCTGGTGGTAAACCTGAGAAGGCCCTGAGATAAGAGTTGTAAATGCTCTCATCCACACGGTGTGTTCAGCATAGTGCTCCTAGGTTAGAACTTGCCCTGTGGTTGGTGGGCCATTTACAATACCTTTACCTCCAAAAGACAGAACATTTATACTCTGAGATTTCAATACATGGATTGGAAAATGAGAAACTTACAAAGGAAACTAGTGACTCCACTGATTGTTTAATTCAGAGTCAAAATGAACTGCCATGAAATGCTGAGATCATTTTGACACACCCAACAATAATGAAAAAAATCATTCCTACTTCATCATGTACCGGTTGTGTGCCTTTTTTTACATCATAAATCTAACTATGCCTCAGTTTCCTTGATGATTACAGAGGATAATGATAATACTTTTATTTTAATAAGTATTTTTGTCAATTAAATATTAAGGACTTAAAGGGAAGTTCTGTGGTTATGATTATTGTTGTTTTGGTTATTCATCATATAACCATAATGGCATTTTTTTTCTGAATAAGAACTTTCAATATCAATATTTGGGTATTTATGTGTAGAAATGAATTGATTTTGCAGTAAGGTATCAGTTTGTTATTTGCCGTATTTATGGCTTAATATAACTGTCAACATCTGGGTGGGAAAATAAATAGCTAGTGAGTGAAAAGTCCTTCACAGCAACCACATGTTGAGACTGCCTAGGAAAAGTGTTCAGCTCTTGGAATGAAGTCTGTCTGACCAGATGTTTGCCATGATGTAGCCACAGTCTTTTTATACCCTGGGAAAGTCAAAAAGAAAAGCTGAGTGGTTGTTGCAGGGCTAATTTTATCATGTTCCTATTTTGCTTATTTGTGAAAAAAATACATATAATAAAATAATAAAACCAACAGATGTTAGTAAATATCTACATTAAATGCTGCACACCCTTCTCAGATATCCTTTAATCTGAGTCTCAGGCTCAGCTTCTAGGAAATCCAGCTTTAGACTCTTTCAACTACCTGTATCATCAAAGGAATCTACAGAATAATTCAAAGGCATCAATCTAATGCCTTTAAGGACCAATAAATTTCAAAAGTGCAGATTCCTAGGAAGAAGACCCACAAAATTAATAATATGAACATAAGAGTATCATAAAAAGCCAGATATAACTTAAATGTTAGACATGACATATTCTAATGCATTATTGGACAAAGGCTAGCACTTGCTGTTGCTGCATGCTACAATTGCTTGGTTTGATTGATTGGTTTCTTGACAGGTATCCATCATTCATTTCTCCTACTCATTTGAAGGAAATAACTCATTGTATGACAAGCCGGAGGAGTGAGATTTTCTATCTCAAAATGTCTATACTAAAGGTAGCTACATGATTCTCTGTCTCCTCTAGAGTCCATCACTATGTTACCTAATCAGTCATTGATCAAGCATCCCTCTAATACCAGACTCTGAAGGTCAAGTCAGTTGCTAACAAAGGCTTGGTCAGAACTCATACATGATAGTTGCTGTGGGTTTCCTGCAGTGGAGCTAATGATAGTGCCTAGAGATTCCAGCAGCATCTGGAAACAATGAAATAGAGAGGCCAGGAGCATCCTGAAGGCATTGCTTCTCCTGTCTGGCTCCCATGTTCTTTTGGTTTCTATGCACTCTGCAAGCATACTTCTTCATTTTCTCATCATTGATACGTGCTTTCTGTTTTTCCCAGTAAAGTCTCTTTTACAAGTAAAAAGAATGCTGTTGCTATCACCTAAAGCCAGTAAACTTTGCTGATATAATACTGACTATGGATTTTCATAATGACAAGTTTTATAAAACCAAACTACAAAGTTACAAATATGAAGAAAGCCAGAATCATATAGACTAAGTCATCAATAACGTGTTAATTAATTTCATCAACCTTCATTCTGTCTTCTATTTGCTCTCATGGTTGAAGTGTTCACCTGTTTGAGCACCTGTAATATACTATGCACAGTAGAAATGAGATCATAGAGTTTTACACTTTCCAAACGGTTTAACAAATAAATAAGTATATGTTCACAATTTGGGACAAATAAAGAGCACAATGATGAAGTGTAATAGTAGAACCCAGGGAAGGATGCTTAGAGGCAATTTTTTTAAATTCCACGTCATCTGTGACTTGATGAATAGATAAAACTTAGGCAAAGAGAGGGAACAGTAGGACGAAGTGGAAAAGAGATTGGTGTTAGCACCAACCCAGCAACCCTGGAAAGACCAGTGTTGCTGAAATAAAGCCAGCAGGGGATGGTCACAGCAACTTGGGACTAGGGTACTGAGCAGGTGCTGATAGACCTTAAAATTTTTTCTTGTGTTTGTGAGACATAAATTCTCTATACAGCTCCCTGAAAGAGCCATTTAAGCAGGCTACTTTGAGTCAGTACTATAACCTCATAAATTTGAGTGAACAGAGTGTCTTAACTACAAAAGATGTAAGAGGAAGGAGAAAAACTAGAGTTTGGGCAGGTGTTGGTACTGGATCATCAGGAAAGGGAGGGGACACAAGAGAGTTTAGTCAGAGGGCAGAGTCCAGAAGCAGGGGCTCCTCCCTTGCACCAGCAAGCTGGAAGAAGGTCATGAGGAGGAGACCAACTCTGCATGGTGGACTGGACAAGAATTGTGATCCACAGGTCAAAACAAGACCAGAGTCAGAAGAGGGAGACAGGCAAAGCAGGAACAAAGCCAGGGCCTTAGGCAAGGAAGAAATAAAATTCCAGGTGGGCGATGGCTTGCCTAGAGAGCTGCCCATTCAAGGGATCTGCCCTGTGTGGTTCACCTCATATTGCCTGGAAAGGGGCAATATCATTAGAGAGTGAAGTTTACTAGTAGAAAGTTGAGTTTCTTCTGTTCCTAAGTTCAGTGATATATTTTGCATCTCCTCCTCCTATACCTTATCTTTTGTCTTATCTCGTCTGATCATCTGAGCCAAGGTTTTCACAGCAGCAACACATGCACACACACAAAGAATTGCCGACATATCTCAGGCCATTAACCATTCTGCCAGAAACTAATGAAAACTAGGAACAAAATGTTGGAGAAATCTAAATCTTATTTTAAAAATTAAACTCTCAATTCTTTTCTTAATTGCACTGTTTGTACCCTGTTAAGGAGATGGGCCATGTTGGGAATTTCAAAGTCTTTATTATCTTTATATCAAAGAGACTCAGAGTCATGCAAAGAATAACAAATGTGAACAAATAAATGAAAGATTCTAGGAAAAAGCATCAATGAAATAAATAAGTGCATTTGGGGAAAAATAAGAAAATAGGAATTTATCTGTGGATTAAAATTTGAAAACAATAAGAGAAAATAAACACTTATTGAGAACTGAATTAAGAAAAACAATGCTATTAATTGTAAATTGAATGTCACAGAAAAAGTGTTGGCAGTGTGAACTAATTGGATTGTGGAAGCTAATCTCCCATGGGAAGGGGTGGACGTATCATCCAGCATATTAGAGGCAAAACTCTCACTGGCAGGAATTAGGGTAAAATGACCTAATAGGTCTTTTCCAACTCTGATTTCTATCATTCGGCTATGGAAATCTAGCCAGGAGTTACACAATTAGGCATCCTTGTGGAAAAAATAAGTACTGAATTATCAGACAATGCAGATGCATCTCCACCCCCCAAAAACGAAAAAGCAATGATCACACCACCAGTAAAGCCACAGGATCTAGCCCAGAACAGCCCAGAAGAACAATTCTTGACATGGACCACAGGATAAATAGATGCTTTCATTCCTCTAGTTTTCTTAATCCTTAAGTCTGAATGGATGGGGGTGGCAGGTTCTCAGGGGTGCTGGAAGGCAGGGGCTTTGCATAATCTCCCCTGAAGGTTTGCTCTGTTTGGAAGAGGTTATCCTTTGAAGACGACTGGATGGGATCCAGCAACATTTTCCTGCTCTCACAATCTTTTGCCCACTTTCCTTCAACCCATTCCTCTTGGCGCGACCCATCTCTGGGAAAATGGGAAAATTATAACAAACCTTAGATCTTTTCTTGGAGAATTGTGAGTAGTGTATTATATCCTAATAGCCTGTTGGCAAATCCAAACCCTATTCAAAGAAAATCCACTTTGAAAACGGAATCTGTAGGGATGTGAGCATTCCTGGGAAAATATATTTTCTCCTCTTCCTTTTTGTTTTTGTTTTGTTTTCCTTTTATCTGAGGGCTTAAAGTTTTCTGGTTTCATTATTTGATTCAAGGCTTCTGTTATTCTGTTTTTGGAAATAACCACCAGTGTAGACAGAACAGAGTATGTTGTATGGAAAGGCCTGTGACTGTTTTGACTGAAACAAGACTCTCTCTCTCCAGCAGCCTGGCAAACTTAGGGGAAGAATAACTTAAGGGCTTATAGTGTAAGAACCAGCAGCAGTGAGCACCAACCCCAGTTCTGAGGCTTCCTCTCATCCTTGCCTTTATAAATGCCTATTTTGGGATTTTATCTCTGAATCACCAAAGTTAGGCAATCAAGAAAACCTGGCATGGATAGGTCTTGCTTTGTGTATTCTCAAGAGAATGTAACAGCTGCAACCTTTTGGATAAATAATGCTCATTTTCCAGCCACAAATGGATTCTTTTAAACCCAGGGAGTCCGGGATAATTGTGTTTTAAAGATCACCTCTGTTTGACTTGCTTCTGTTATCCTGTCTAGCTCTGCTTAGTACCGCAGTAGATGCTCAAGAGGAAAAAATTAGATGTAGGACTATTCTGGGTAGCCACAACCCAAAGGAAGGTTTTGCACAAATATTGATAGGCCAATGGAAGGGCCAGCATGACAAAAAAGAGTCTTTTCTTTTTCTTCCAGATTCTTTCTCTGAAAGAAGGGGCTATTTTTCACATTTTTTAATATCAGTACATATTTACTCATTTTCACTGACAATTAAAAAATTATATCAGGGGTTGAATCCAGAAGCACTTAACCACTGAGTCACATCTCCAGTCCTTTCTAATTTTGACAATAAATAAATAATAATGATGATGGTAAAAATCCTGCCAGGATTATAGACTTGTGCCACCATACCCAGTTTTTTTTTTAAAAAAATTATTTACTCCTATTTGTACATATTTAGGGGATACAGTGTGATATTCCAACACTTATGTACGAAGTATAATGATCAGATTAAGGTAGTTGATTTTACCACTCCCTCAAATATTTACCCTTTCTTTGTGCTAGAAACATTTAAAATTCTCTCTGTCCTTTTGAAATGTACAATTAAAAGTTGTTAGACATAGCTACCTCACTGTACAATGGAACATTAGAATTTAGACCTCCTTCTCCAATGGTATCCTAGTACCCATTAACCATCCTCCCTAACCACCCTTCCCAGCCTCTGGTATTCACTACTGTTCTCCCATCTACTTGTATGAGATCAACTTTTTAGTTTCCACATATAAGTGATAACATGTATTATGAAGACTCCTCAAAAAACTAGAAATAGAACTACCATATGATCCAGCAATTTTGCTACTGGGAACATATCTAAAAAAAAAAAAAAGAGAAAACCAGTATGTCAAAGAGATTATCTGCACTCCCTTGTTTATTGTAGCACTATAAACAGTAATGAAGATTTAGAATCAATTTAAGTGTTCATTAACAGTTGAAGGCATAAAGAAAATACAGTATATATATATATATACACACATGTATATATACACATGTATTATACTATTCAACCATTAAAAAAAGAAATTCTACTACTTTCAGTAACATGGTTGGAACTAGAGAACATTATAATAAGTTAAATAACTCAGGCCACAAGAAAGAAAAATATCATGTATTCTCATTTGAGAAATATTTTTGAGATGGTATATACCTTAATCCCAGCTACTAAGGAGGCTGAGGCAGAAGGATTGCAAGTTTGAGGCCAGCCTGGAAAATTTAGTAAGACTGTGTCTCAAAATAAAAACTAAAAATGCTGAAGATGGAACTCAGTGGTAGAGCATCCCTAGGTTCAATCCCCAGTACCAGGAAAAAAAAAAAAAAATACACACACACACACACACACACACACACACACATATATATATCATATATATGTATGTCTCTTAATTAGCTTGTTTCTACTTAAGAACTAAATGACAATAGCTTAAATTTCTCAATTTCTTCTCCAATTCACTATCAATCCTCCTCTTAATCTGTATATATACATATATACCATTATGTATTTATATATAATAATTTAATTTATATAGAATATATGTATATGAGCTAAACTTTGGAAAGAAAACATTGAAACAATAAAAAAGACTTTTTAAAAATAATTAAAAATAAGCTTAGCAATGATATTTTAAAATATGAAAAAAAGTTTATGAAGAAATGAACAGAAAGGAAAGTAGAAATAGAGGGAAGGATAGAAGAGATAATTGTTTCTTAAAGCTATTTAATTCTTATTAAAAAAAAAAAAGAACACAAACTTTAGGTGCCAGTTTTTTTCCCCTAGAAAACTGAATAAGCATCTTTCTGCTTTAACTACTGGATAATATACATAAACTAAACATTTTCTCTCTGAGATAATCTCATGTTTTGTTTATATAAGTAAGCTTCCCTGATTATGTCATACCTGCTTCCCAATGCATGGTATCTTTTCCTTTTGAAAAATAGGAATTAAATGGATAAAGAATAAGTGTGTGTTACCATTTAAATAGAGTATTATAGACAACGCTAACCACTTCACGGGGTCTTTACCACCAATATTGCTGATAACGTTTTTTCAGGACATCTTTACCTATTGATTACATACCCTGTCAAGACAGAGGAAATAAAGCATTCCTGTAAAATAGGTATATTGACATTATTTGAAGTTATATTTTAATGGGACATTTTTGGTTTAATTACAAGATTAAACCTGATAAAATTTAGGTTTATCACATGAGAAAGCTGGCACAGTAATAATGAAGGGACTTGTAAATTGTGCCATTTATTCAGCTATTATATCAACCCCAATTTGCAAGGAAATTTAGCAATGGTCACTTCAAGCCCTGCATAATGGTATTTACTTAAAATTGCTTTGCAGAAACAAAAATTCATGATATAATGTCAGTATGGCTAGTGATTCATTTATTAAAATTACAGCCATTCATTTCAAGGTGTTATGGAGCCAATTACTATGAATTCATTTAATCATATTTCTCATTCGGTTAAATTATCTTCTTTCTCTTTGCACAGAACAAAGTAAGTTAAACATAATGGATAAAAAAAAAAAAAAGGTGACTTGAGGGAAAATTTGAAAGAAGAGACCCTTCTATCCTTTACCCAACATCCATATAAAACAAAAGTTAGAATGTCTTGAAAATATTCATTGGATAAGAGGGGGTTTAATGGTCCTGCAGAAATCACAGTGCAATTTCTATATTCATCCACAGGTTATATTTTTATTACAACCCTGATCACTCTGGCTCTGTCAACACTGGCATCTAATCTGAAAGCTGATTTTGAATCAAATCCCTTTGGGAAGCATACTGGTTCTCCAACCCTCTGCTACCCTTAATGCGCTGTCCTGATAGAGATTGGGTCTCCATTTTCCAAGGGGAGTTATCAGTGAATCCAAGTCTGTCTTTTCATTGGATAAGACTGTAAACCTTGGTGGGCTGGGTGGGTCCAAAAAAGAAAAAGAGGATGTTTTCATTTTCCACTGTTTAAACCTCCTGTGAGTAATTCCCCACAGCTGTACATAAACACCCCCTTTCTGAGTGGAGCGGGGGAAGAGGTCTCAGAACAGAACAGTTCTCTCTGTTTATCAAACTAAAACAAATCATGGCAACAGCTCCTTACTTTAACCAAAAGGGAGTCTCCAAGTCCTGTTGTGTTTGCGGGGACCTTAATTGTACTCTGGGGTTTCAGGCTAGAAAAGAATTATCCTGAGTTCTCCTTTAAAGAAGAAAAAGGATGCAAGAAGAAACAAGCTTAAAATTGCTGTGTGTAAACAAACCGGTATTCTTTTGCAGCTATATGAGAGGGTTCAACAATTAAATAGCTATAATTATAACCCCAAACAATGTTTGACTGGGCAGGCTGCCTAATCACTGAAGTCGTATTTACACAGCAGACTAAGCATATTATTGTTAAAATAAATGTTATTGAGAAAACAACTCTGGAGAATACATTTCTGCCCACAGCAAGGTAGTGGTTTTCTTCAGAGACACCAAGAAATTCAGTGCCCACCATATAGTGAATGTTGAATGACACCTATAGGACTGCATAGAAAACATGTAGTCTTGCTTTGCAAATAAATCCTTGCTGCCCATAATTTTAAAGCATCACCATGCAGAAATTTCCAGGTTTTAGATCCATTTATTCTTTCACTTCAATGGTGCAGAGATTGCTGAAACAAAAACTAAGTGATTTTACAAGATCAAGAATTAGTGGTAGACTGAACTTGCAGACTTCTCTGTATAACCCATCATAGTCCTTATAATTACAGTAATTGATTTCTCTCTCTCTCTCTCTCTCTCTCTCTCTCTCTCTCTGTGTGTGTGTGTGTGTGTGTGTGTGTGTGTGTGTCTAAGAGAGACAGAAATCTTGAGGCAGAGCACATGGATGTTGGTAAAGTGAGCACAATAGTAAATAACAATTATTTGAAGTATTTGAAATCATTTGTATGAAGTAGTAATCAATGGCTGCATTGAACTCAGGACATAAATGGATGAATGCCAAGGCTAACTCTGAGTGCTTAAATCTATGTAAATTGTGTGAAAACTTCCCCAGATGTTCCTAATATCTGGAAGATTACTTTGCTTAATAAGATGGAAGAAAAAGGAACATCGCCTTACAAACTTTTTTCTTATCTTGTCCAACTATTTCACCCAACTTGTTTAAATACCTTACTTTTTCTACAACAGTGTTCATTGTACTTATCTGATCATAAAAATTACCATGAGTGTTTCTTAAAAACGATTTCTCTGAACTCCGCCTGGCCTAAAGAACCAGAAGAACATTTGTGGGCAGAGGGGCACACTGATGGAAATAAGTTTGAAACTTAACCTGCTGAATAATTTCTGGTTCACCAAGGCTATCCGGTTAATTTGTATTACTTTGAGTAATCGCTACCTCTTCCCTAGAGTAAAGTAGATAATTCTAATCCACCAAATTATATCCTGCAACTCTCTTTTGACTCATGACATTTATTTTCTCGTTAACGTTTGACAGCCTCTTAAACTTTCAATGGAAAAGAAGTAAGTTTTATATTTTTTCCACATTTAATCTGCATTTGTTAAGCATTAACTCTTGCTAGACATGGTGTTATGATTTTGATCTGGAATGTCTCCCAAGGCTGGGTCTCCAAAGCAACAACACTCAGAGGTGGGGCTTTGAGGATGTGATTGGATCATCAGAGCTCTGATCTCACCAGTGGATTAATATGTTAATAGCTGAATTGACTATGGGGGAATGGTGAAAACTGTAGGATATGGGAAATGGTTGGAGGAAGTAGGTAAATGGGGGTATGCCCTGGACTCGTCCCCAGTCCTTTCCTATCTTTCTGTCTGCTTCCTGACTGCCAGGATCTGAGCAGTTTTTCTCTGCCATACCTTTCACCATGATGTTCTACCTCACTTCAGGACCAAAGCAACAGAGCCAGCTGACCATTGACTGAAATCTCTGAAAACATGAGACAAGATAAATCTGTTCTAAGTTGTTTTTATCAGGTATTTGGGTCACAGTAATGAAAAATTGATTAACACACATGGAGTGAGATGGGGTAGTGGTAAATAAGACATGGCTGCTGCATGATGAAAACTGAGTGATAGTTATGTACAGTGCTACAACTGTATACTGTCTACAGGGTCTGGTGTACTACATCTCATTTAATACTGATCAAAGCTCACTTGTTAAACAAGTGAATTAATTAACACATAAAAGTGAATTCAGACTTAAATATATGACCAAAAATTATAATCCAATGAACTATTTTGGCATTGTCTTATTAAAATAAAAACGATTCTGAAAAACAATGATCAAGTTGTTAACTAAAAGCTGTTTCTAGTTCACAGCTAACAAAGACTTTTCACTGGTATCCTCACATTCTTTCTTCACATCAACCCACCGAGACAGCAAATACAGGCTTTCTTATAGACAAACAATCTATACTTCAACAAAACTAATTAGGGTCAGCTCAACTAAATTTAATTGAAATTCAGTGCAAAATTGTTGACACTGAAATGCAAGATTCAACAACATACAGTAAACCCACGAGTCAGTTTTGGAAGGTGAAACTATCAGACACTAAGTTCACCACTTAATCCACGGGACACCATTTTTAACCACTTAAATACATTGACCCCACTTTCTCCTTTATAAACTAGAGTTGACAACTTCCACAGCATAAGATTGTTATAAACATTAAGTGAATGCTTTGTGAAACTTTTTATGAGAATGTTGGTTAAGATCCAAACCGGGGAAGATGCCTTCAATGATGAATATATATTTCTGCCAGTGAACAGACACTCCCTGTTAAATGACTAGGCGCAGGATGTGCCTAATCAGAAGTGCTGGGATTACACTGGCCGTGGTTACATCTAGCTTCATCACTTACCAGCTATGTGAACTGGCAACTGTTCAATCTGCGTGGGCCTCAATGGCCTCATATGTTAAATGGACACTAAAAATACCATCGATCGCAGGGCACATTGAAAAGGAATGATTGGTACACATAGGAAGCATTTAAACCAGTGGGTAGTTTTTCTTCTGGTCTATAGATCAGGAGCTGTGATTAGAACACCTCTGAAGGTTTATTTCAAAGAAATATCTGACAACAATGCATTGAGCACTTATTACATGCCAGCCACAGCTCCAGTTAGAGAGCCTGCATTCTTATCCATTCTGATCTCGCACCCACCCCCAGACCCTTCCCTGGAAATAAAGAAAAAGGGAACTTTCTCCTCCAGGGCCTCAAAGGGCACAACTTGGTAAGTGAAGGTAGGAAAATACGGGAGGGTCTTATTAACTGTGGAGGGCTGTGATTAACCCCTGGGACCTCAGAGACCGCCCAGACCAGGCCTCCAACGTGACAGTTCACATAGGTTAGAAGTTCACTTTTCTTAATTGATCCCAGACTCTCTTGTTATGGACAGTCGTCGTTGGTGGCAGGCTCAGTAAGCAGGCTGCTCAAGGTGTCTCCTTAGATACCCATGACTTCAACTTCCTCCTGGGTAACTTAAGAAACTGCTCATTCAAGCTGCCACTGTCTTCCTGGAAATGTTGGGTGTTTTTTTTTTTTTTTTCCCCTCATTCATCAAATGACAAATCCAATACATTTACACTTGTCTAATGTGTTTGTCTTAGGATGGTGGAACCAGCAGTTCTGTATTAGTTCTGGGTCTTTTAAAAGGAAGACAGCTCTCTGGAATTTGGACAAAGCCCTAGATGTGATTAAAATCTATTGAAATAACTTAGAAAAATATCTCTTCTCTATCTCACCAGGTTACAACAGACATTGAGGTAGGTGAAAGACATTAAATAATACATTTTCTAATTAAATTTTTATTTCAGGATAACTGTATATCCACATAGAATTGGAAGAAGTAATGGAGAGATAGCATATATCCTTTACCTGAAATCCCCAAGTGGTAACAACCTGAAAAAGTGTAGCATAATATTACAATCAGGAATTTGGCATTGATAAAATTCACCGATTTTATTCAGACTGTTTCAATTTTTACCTGTAGTCACTTGTGTATATAATACTACTTTGTATTTGTGTACATGGAGTTCTATGCAGTTTTTATAACAGGGGTGGATTTACACATCCACCATTGTGATCAAGATGGAGAATCATCCTACCGGCATCATCACAGAATTCACCATATTGACCTAATATAAGCCAACCTCCCTTCCCAACTCCCTCTTCAACCTTGCCCTACCCCTAAAACTGCTGATCACACAGTCACTCCAAATTATCTGAAAACATAAAGAAGCATCAGCTGGCATCAGTGTTATTTATGGCAATTTTACTAACAACAATCATAACAATCATGTTATTTTTTACATCAACCATATTTTTAGACAGTTATAATTTTTTGAAAGAAGTAGATTTTCTGTTTCTGTTTCTTTTTCTTTTCCTTTTTTCTTGATGGGCCCATAAAAGGGAAGTGGAATTAAACAGTAGCCGGGGAGAGCCTGAGTTTACTGACAGATTTTCCTAAGGGAAAAGGCTTTGTTTTGACAAACCAGGGAGAGGACTGGAATTTATAAAACAGATCTACTTGCACTTTCTAGAGGTTTTTTGTTTTTTTTTTTTTCCTTACAAAGATAACCCAGTGTTGTTGTTTTTTTCTCCAAAGAGTGATATGATTATTCAAAGTGTGCTTAATTTGACTCTGGGATCAAAGTTGACATTTTAAGTTCTAGAAGAATCTTCTCACAGTAAATCTGAGTCTGTCTCTCTGGGAAAGAAGATTCAAATAATCTTCTAGATAATCCAGGCAAATTAAACTCATCAAGTAAACAATAATAATCATATTGGGTATGAGACATTTAACTCATGATATATGATGATCTATATTTAAGTAAGTTACATGAAATATTATAACTCACAAGAAAAATCTGAATTAGGTTCATCTCATTTATCTCATTTTATTGATGAGAAAATTGATGCTTGGAAAGATTAAATAACCATCTCAAACCCCAGACCTTAAGTGGTATAGCTGGTATTTAAACCAAGCCTATCCAGCTAAAAAGCTCATCTGCTTTGGAGGGAAAATAATTTACTTTTCCTTTATTTACAATTTTTTAAATTTTAATAAAATTTAAAATAGGATAATAGTTGCAGAAACTGTCCAAGAAAAACCAATATATTTTATCTTTGGTTCATCAATGGTTAAAAATTCACTGTGTTTAATTTGCATTGGAAATAACTATTTCAGTAATAGTCTTTATAAATGTATTTTCTCAATTCAAGACCTAAAGTTTTTGTTTTCATGTCTTTTCCGTGTTTTTATCAGGTATTTTGGTCCATGTTCTCAGCCACTGAGGAGCAGTTGTTGCAGCATGATCTTAACAAAGGGGTGAATTGTACAATCCCACTGCAGGAAGCTCTTCCCACCTCTTCCTACCATAATGGAACTAACTCATGCTTTCCCTTTACCATAACAGATGATGCAACCAGGCATAGCATCACTTTCTGTAGGCAAGATTTCTTAACTGTATGATATGGACAACCAGTTTTATTTTACCTAAGTGTGTACAAAGTCAGGTTTCTGGTAGCTTTTAGAGGCTCAAACCTTCTAAAATGTATATCTCATTTTGTCATGCTTCGTGTAATAATAATAATAATAATAATAATAATAATAATAAACCTGTGAAGAATGCCTGGGACTATGATGTATTCTGACTTTGAAATAGAAGGATTTGGTTTGGAATCCCAGATCCAGTGTTCTCTGGGAATGTTATATTATCCTATTAACCTTCACTTCTATTTTTTTTTTTCTTTTCCTTTGGTACTGGAAACTGAACCCAAGGGTGCCTTACTACTGAGCTACACCCCTAGTTCTTTCTTAAGTTTTGAGTCAGGCTCTCATTAAGTTAATGGGTCTTCTTAAGTTGCTGAGATGGGCCTCAAATTCTGATCCTCTGGCTGGGTTTGGTGGTGCATGCCTGTAATCCCAGTGGCTCGGGAGGCAGAGGTAGGAGGATCATGAGTTTAAAGCCAGCCTCAGCAATTTAGTGAGGCCCTAAGCCACTCAGTGAAACCCTGTCTCCAAATAAAATACAAAATACGGCTGGGGATGTGGCTCAGTGATTGAGTGCCCCACCCCCCACCCCCCACCCCCCAAAAAATTGTGATCCTCCTGCCTTAATCTCCAGAGTCACTGGGCACTTTGGAAGTTCTTTATTACCATTTATAAAATGGATACCTTGTGGACCTTACAGTTCTTTTATATGAGTGAGACCTAAGTGAGAGCAAGCTGTATAATTCCAGGAACCACTAGGCGCTCACTCGACAAGTATAAATGACGCAGATGAGGCAATGCAAAATGCGAAGAACTTTTGGAAAGCCACCCTCATGTCAGAACTTGGTTTACTCAAGGAGTTCTCTTTGTCTCCCTGAGGAAGTAATGACCCTGCATGGTTTCCCTGGCCTCGTCTCTTATCTTAAGGGACTGGGAAATATAGAGTGGGCTGAGAGATTCAGTGTGGAGCATGCGGCTTTCCCAGCCATTTCCATGTCGGATTGCCACTAGAATTATGGCTCATTGGCCATCATAGCTGGTGGTTAGGAAGTTGTCTTTTGGGTTGACCACAAGCTGATTTTCTCATTTTGTGGTTTGCTGTGCTTGATCGTGAGCCACATGCATTCCCCAGAAAACTGTCAATAGTCTGTATTTCACTGTGAGTTCTTGCGATCAGTTCCTTCTTCTCACCATTTCTCACTCTCCCCAAACGGTCTTTAGCTACACAAAAATAATTATTTAGGGGTTGCTGATTTATTCTATTTCCTATTAAACAATGATTAAGAAAGCCATTTGTCTTTGTGTTTATCATGGCTTCATTTACTCTTTAAGACTTTTATGAAGCCCCATTTCAATCATGGTTAATTTTATGTGTCAATTTGATTGAGTCACAGGTGTTCAGATATTTTGTCACACACTTTTTTTTAGGGACTTCTGGGGGAGTTTAGTGATGAAATTGCATTTAATATTTAATAAATTTTAGAAAATTAACATTTGATGTTTACTAAATTTAATGGTAGACCAAGTAAAGTAGATTGCCCTTCCTACTGTGGGTGTAACTCATCCAATCAACTGAAAGCCTGAATACAACAAAAATACTGATCCTTCCTCAAGGAAGAGAGGATTATTTATGTCTGATTACCTTGTGCTTTTGAACTTGAACTGAAGCATACACTCTTCTAAAGGCTCAAGTCTATTGGTCTTTGAACAGGAGACCAGCTCTCCTGGTCTCCAGCTTGCTGAATCATTCTCAAGATTTTGGAAGCTGTTGACCTCTATAATCACATGAGTTAATTCTCCTTTTGGCCCTATTTCTCTAAAGAACCCTAATACAGGTATTTTTATCTCATTAGTTCTCACAATGAACTCTGAGCTGTTACTCTTTTATCTCTCTCAACTTTGAGGATACTGTTTTCTTGACTGTAGCACTTACCTAAGATTGCTTATCATAAATGTCCCCTTTGCATAAATGTCTCATCTGTGCATGCAAATGTCTGAGTTTAGGTTTTATAACTCTTTGCACAAAGGAAGATAAGTAGACATAGGTGACACTGAATGTCTTCAGTTTTGTAACTCCAACCAACTGAACTCCTGGCATTCACACACCGTGTCAAGCATATCAACTGTGAGGGATTTCTAAGGTATCAAGGACTTTGCTTCCTCAGCAAAAAGTATAAAATCAACTCTGAACATTGATTTGCGGCCCACTGACAAAGACAACTGTCCATGTGTTCACTTCAGCAAAGATGACTTCAATCATCACAATGGTGTGATTTTTAAAATATTTATGATTATTTTAAATTACTTAAGAAATATATAGTTTACATTTTATACAATGTTTAGACTCCCAGATGGGACTCTTTTTACAACTCTAACATACTTTGCTTTGCCTGGAACACTCCTGCTTGTCTTCAAAATTTTTAGCATATCTAGGTGCACATCTTGACCACCTAAGTCTAGGATCCGCTCACTTTAACGTATTTGCTAGGCAATTGATCACCATGGGTACAGCTTTCTTTGCCTAATTATATTGTGAATTCTTTGAGAGCAAAGGTCTTGTTGGCTACTTTGTGGCATAAAACTGGCCATCTTGGTGCTCAACATAGTGGGTAAAGGAATGCTTTTATTCAACAGTTATCAAGCATACTTGTCATATAGAGTATCTTTAGGTTTCAGTGATATAAAAGAGGCAAAATGACTCAAAATTCAGACACATGTATGTCTGAATACAGACACACACAGAAAAATTGATATGCAATGTATAGACTTGTAGAACATTTTATTGAACACTACTGAAAAGTACTCCTTTTTTTTTTAGAAAACTACTTGCTGAATAGAACATATTCAATCAGAAAATTTAGCTAAGATTAGATACAAATTTTCAAGAAAGAATGGAGCAGAAAATATAGATTTTTATGTTAAGTAACATTCACCCAAACCAGTAAATATTGCCAAATTTACAAGTAACCAACAGCATGTATTCTTTGAATTTGTTAGATATTGTAAATATCTTACTTTTATTTGCCAAATATGCAGGTTGCTGTAAACAAATTGCAATATATCAATTTTCATGATTCTATAATATGGGCACTGTAAGAGGATGAGGAAAATGGGAGTTTATTCTGGAACTTCTGTGATTTGAAGTTAAAGCTTTTGGAAGAAGATATTTCATTGTGCTATTGCTGAGAAAACAAAGAGATTTGGGGAAAAGAAACTCAACCAGTGAAGACTGGGGTGTGGTATAGGGCCAGGGAATGCTACCATTTCTAGAAAATGAAAGGAAAGAAAGAGTAAGACAGATTGCCAGGGAAATGAAAATTAAAAACAGGCAAATTTTTCAAAGGAGATTGGGGTTTCAGGAAAAGAGAGAAAAATGCAATAAATCAGTAGGCTAGTTATTTTGCTGGGAGTGAAGAGAAACCCCTTTCAAGTTCTCATAAACTGCTTGGGGAAAGTAAGAAGCCTTCCATAAACTTTACTGGAATTGCAGACCTCAAAGACTCAATTGAACATAAAGAAAACTGCAACAGATACCTAGGAGAAGGAACAGTGTCTTTTTAAAACTTCATATCACCAAGAACTATATATTTCTTGACCTGGAAGTTGCCCAAGCATTAATATTTGCCATGTAAATAAGCAAACAACTTTATCAATCTCATGGAATCAGAAATATACCCAATATGGGAACAAATATATTTGAATATATTTAAAATTCACATTTAGAATTAGGTCATCTAGTTCTTCACTATACATTACATCTAAGAGTGTCCGATAAAATGTACTTGATAAATAAGTCAATCACCATATAAGAAATCATTATGTATTTTTCCAGTTTATTTATGCATTTGCTCAACATTAATTTTCTAATATATGGCAGACCCACAGCTTGGCCCTTGAGAACTCAAGGTGTGTAAGACAGGATTCTTACTGTGTGAAGAAGAGATTCTAGGAGAAAATATATCTAGTAGATAGATGTATAGACACGTGTAATGAAACAATGCCTGATAAAAAATGAAGGATATTGGTTATATCTGCAGCAGAAAAACATGTACTACAGGAGATTCTATTTGAGCTGTATTTTAAAGTTTAAATGTTATAAATTAAAATAAGAGGAAATTGCCGACTCTATGACTACTATCATCTTATCCAGTTATACATAAAAGGGAAATCAACCCAATTATCAGAGGAATATCATACACTTAATGTAACTTAAAAGCACTCCCTTTCTCCAGTCTGAATTACTAGTTCTCTTCTCTCAAATTGTCTTGCACAAATACAGGTTGATCTGACCTGCTAGATGGTCAAGTAGACTTGTGTTTCTCAGCTTCCTTTGCAGCTCAACAGAACCCTTAGGAGGTAAGTGGGTGTGGTGATGGCAACTTCCATGTCTCTTTCTTACAGGATACTGTTTTCCTCTTCATCTTCTTCCTGTGGGATGAAATCTAGGGCAGGGAGTGACCCAGCTTTGACCTGGGCTCCCTGAATGGCCTGTGGAACAGAATGACTCGGTGGGTCTTGAGTGTTTACTGACTTCTACATGATTATTTGGGAGAGAAAGAAGTAAGCTCCAATCTTATTTAATCCACTGTGCTTTGAAATTGTTTGTTTGAGCAATTAGCCTATCTCCTGTTTAATACAGACATCTTTTTTCCTAGTTGTAAAAAATTAAAATTGAGTTTAAAAAGCAAAAACACATACCAAGCTGCAGAAAGCACTCATACCTACAACTGATGTTTAATGCTTTTATAAATAAATGCTCTATTAGTCCATTTCCTTACAATTTATAATAGGAGATTGTGTTTTAGGGTTTGGGAATCAGACAGAATTACATTCAAATGTCAATTCTTATTGTCAATGGTAATATTACTGAGTTAGCTCCTTTTGTATATTGGACATTGGGTTTGATAGTAGATATTTGATTCTATTTAATCTGCAGAAAAACCCAATGAAGTAGTCATTATTCTCACTTTGCATCAAATAACTTGAGGCTTACAGTAGCTCATGAGGTCACACCAGGTCACATACTTAGTTCAGTAGTGCTAAGAAGAGACAAGACTCAATTCTAAATCATTCCAACCTATACATTATGCTGCCTCATCACATTCCTGCTGAGGCCAAGCTCAGATTCTTTGTCTCTGAACTGTCAATACAGTTTCCCCACTTAGGAGGTTACAGTGAGTGCTTGGAAGTCTACATGTGTCATGTCTTTTCAGATCCTGATACACTGTATGTGCACAATGAATGTTGGGTGCTTTCCCACTTCCTCGTTGGTCTGAGAGGAGGATCAATATCTGATTTTTGTATCTCTTGTATACTATAAAATGCCTGGCAAGAAGTAGGTGCTCAGTAAAGATTAGGATAAGTTGGGAGAATAAGGAGAGCATGATTGGAAATTGGCAAATTTTTAAAAAGGCAATACTGGCAATTTTCTAAAAAATATAAGTCAATAAGGCCAATGATAATGACTTTAGAATATTATGGGAAATAATAACTGCTTGACGTACAATTTCTCCTTTAGCCCTACTGACAGCTCTGTGAGGTTGCCTTAATAATTTTCCCTGTTTAATAGATATGGCCAAATACCCTCAGATGTTAATTAACACACAGACTTACAGATATTGAAGTTGGGTAGCTTGTCCAGAGCCCCTCTCCTAACCACTTTCCCATGCCAAGTCAAGAAATGAGGAAGCTAAATGCTAGCCTCAGCTGGGAGTACTGTTCATTTTTGAGCTTCACTGTGCCCTCAAAAGCCCTGCTCTTCCTTGTTCAGTGTGAGATGGGGGTCTGGAGCCTCCGGACCCCTCCCAGCTTGACCTCACTGTGTCCCTCAGTAGCCAGGTGGGTTGTAGCTCCGGCTTCTCCCCTCCAGGGAGAGTTCCTGGGTGGCCGAGCAAGGCCTGTGGGCTTGTGCAGCTGCCTTCTGTGTCCCTGTCCAAGCAGCTGGGCACGTGAGCTGCTCCAGCAGGCTGCAGGCAGATTGTGTAAACTTCTGCATTCTCCTGGCAGTTTCGACACTGGCTGGATCCCTTCAGGAAATGAAGGGAGCGCTCCAAGTGAGCTGGACAAGAGCTGCTCCAAGGCAGGAAGCAACAGACTCTTGACCTCCTTGGGTTTCCACTGAGGTCCCTTTCCCGTGCCAATCTGCACATGTCCTCTTTCGCCTGCCATAATGCTCCCGGTACAGTATGTGCTCAGTGAAATTTTACCAAGCAAATGAGTGAGTGAAGGAAGGACTGGATGAAAGACATACAATTCTGTTTGTTATGCATAAGGCCAATAATGAAATACAAGATTTAATTTGAGGGGCTTTGACAAGCTCCTTGCAACCAGCAGGTTCCAGCCGCCTTCTTCTACCACAGCTCCCCACCACTCCCGTTAACCTCACCCCCCACCACTCCACACACTTGGTATTTCCCTCCTCAATTTTCTTCTCCTTACCCATAATATTTACCTCTTTTGTCAGTTGTTGTTTTAAGACTGTGCTAGGAAAGAACTAATTAATTGATTAAAATGAGATACAATTCAGATAGGCTTCAGAGCTCGCCCTCCCAGAAAACATGGAGAAATTTTAACAATAGTCTTGCAAACAATTCTTTTCACCTTTTAAAAAATTGAAGCATAATATTTGCACACGAATGGGGTAAATATGATAATATTATATGTATGCACACACACACATATACACACACAAAATATAATGATCAAATTAGATTAATAGTACTGGCATTTTCTTAAATACTGATCATTTCTATGTGCCGGGAATTTTTATACTCTTCTGGTTATTTTGGAAATATATCATACATTGGTGGCTGGTAATGACCCTACTGAGGTATAGAAACCAGAACAAATTCCTTCTCTCTGTGTTTTGATGCCCCTTATCTGGCTTCACTCTGTCCCCACCCTCCTACTTGTCCCAGTCTCTACTGACCACTATTCATTTCACTCCACTCCTCTGTGAAGTGATGGTGCTAGTTTCTGCAGATGAGTGAGTCCTTGTGGCATTTCTGTGTTGCAGGAAATTCTTATTTCTGCTTATTTAGGGTACTGGGACCAGATCTTAGAAACATTTTACCAAAGGTAGATTTTAATGACACTTTAAACTACATATTTTGTTTCCTATATTCAAGATCTTTCCTGTTTGGGGAAAAAGGAGCATGAGTAATGCCCACAGTCTGATGAACTTTATAAATTAAAAACAAACAAATAAACAAAAACCTGCACAGCTGTGACATTAATGTATCCACACAGACTTGTAACTCCATGAGCTATGCCAACTTGAAGCATAATTTAAATTGTAGGTCAAGTGCATTCTCAAAGACGAATTTCACTAAGAGTAGTCTGCATTTTAACTACTCTCCTTAACTCATATGAACATATATCAAGAATCTGTTGTAATTAAAATAAATTTGGAACAGAACATGAGAATCAAGTCTCTAAAGAGACAAAGCTGCAAAAATTTGTAGCTAAAAGATGTAGCCTGAGCTTGTTGACATTTTATTGCATTGGAAAAATTGAAACAGAATGTTATAATGGTAGAATTAATAATTGCATTTTCCCATTCATGTCTAGATTTGTATAATTATAATCAGGGTGATTCTAGGGTTGTTTTTTGTACTGGAGATTTAACCTAGAAACACTTTACTACTGAGCTATATCCCTAGCCTTTCTTCTTCTTATTATTTTTATTATTATTATTTTGAGACAAGATCTCACTAAGATGCTTAGGGCCTTGCTAAGTTGCTGAAGCTAGTCTTGAACTTTCATACCTTCTTCCTTAGCCTCCCAAGTCACTCGGATTATAGGTGTACATCGCTATACCCAGCAGAGTGTTTTTGTTTGGGGAAATTCTAATGTTACCAATACCTAGAAAGCACAGATTAAAAATCAAATCCACCACTCTATAATTTGTGGTTATAACCTGCACTATCAGCTAACTCAGTCCCTTGAGACTAGGGTCTATATTGTTTAACAAAAAGGAAAAAAAGATGATTGCACAAATGTTTATTAAATGCATTTTATATGTCAGGCACTCTTCTAGGAATATCAGAATTAACAAAATGGACAAAGATTTATTCTCTTACAAAACTTTCTTGGAAAGAGACAACAAATAATAAGTATGATGAACAGGTAATTATGTATGGTAAGAGGCACTACAGTTGAGGAGAATGAAAGAACCCATATTACAGGTAAGGGGAGTGGAGAGTGCTAGGGAGGAGTCTCAGAACAGAAGTTGCCATTTTAAAATAGGGTGATCTACAAGAGTTAATAACTAGAATCAACAAATGGGACTTACTCAAACTAAAAAGTTTTTTCTCAGCAAAAGAAACAATAAGAGAGGTAAATAGGGAGCCTACATCCTGGGAACAAATCTTTACTCCTCACACTTCAGACAGAGCCCTAATATCCAGAATATACAAAGAACTCAAAAAATTAGACAATAAGATAACAAATAACCCAATCAACAAATGGACCAAGGACCTGAACAGACATTTCTCAGTGGAGGACATACAATCAATCAACAAGTACATGAAAAAATGCTCACCATCTCTAGCAGTCAGAGAAATGCAAATCAAAACCACCCTAAGATACCATCTCACTCCAGTAAGATTGGCAGCCATTAGGAAGTCAAACAACAACAAGTGATGGTGAGGATGTGGGGAAAAGGGTACACTTGTACATTGCTGGTGGGACTGCAAATTGGTGTGGCCAATTTGGAAAGCAGTATGGAGATTTCTTGGAAAGCTGGGAATGGAACCACCATTTGACCCAGCTATTCCCCTTCTCGGTCTATTCCCTAAAGACCTAAAAAGAGCATACTACAGGGACACTGCTACATCGATGTTCATAGCAGCACAATTCACAATAGCAAGATTGTGGAACCAACCTAGATGCCCTTCAATAGACGAATAGATAAAAAAAAAAAAAAACGTGGCATTTATACACAATGGAGTATTACTCTGCATTAAAAAATGACAAAATCATAGAATTTGCAGGGAAATGGATGGCATTCGAGCAGATTATGCTAAGTGAAGCTAGCCAATCCCTTAAAAACAAATGCCAAATGTCTTCTTTGATATAAGGAGAGTAACTAAGAACACAGTAGGGACGAAGAGCATGAGAAGAAGATTAACATTAAACAGGGATGAGAGGTGGGAGGAAAAGGGAGAGAGAAGGGAAATTGCATGGAAATGGAAGGAGACCCTCAGGGGTATACAAAATTACATACAAGAGGAAGTGAGGGGAAAGGGAAAAAATATAAGGGGGAGAAATGAATTACAGTAGAGGGGGTAGAGAGAGAAGAGGGAGGGAGGGAGGGAGGGGGGATAGTAGAGGATAGGAAAGGCAGCAGAATACAACAGACACTAGTAAGGCAATATGTAAATCAATGTATGTGTAACTGATGTGATTCTGCAATCTGTATACGGGGTAAAAATGGGAGTTCACATCCCACTTGAATCAAAGTGTGAAATATGATATATGATATATCAAGAACTATGTAATGTTTTGAACAACCAACAATAAAAATTAATAAAAAAATAGGGTGATCTAGGAGGCTTTATTGAGTTGACATTGGTGGAATGGCTTCCAAAATAAAAATAAAAATAAAAAAAGGAAACAAGTGGAGCCAGAGGGGAGTAGCATGAGAAGAGCATTAAATGAGGACAAGGAGGTTAACAAGAGACTAGATCCTGGAAGTCTTCCAAGTTCATTGTCAAGACTTTGATTTTTTTTTTTTTTATGACTAGGAGCCACTGGAAGTTTTGAGCAAGATGGTAAACATTTATGACTTATATTTTAAAGAAATCACTCTGCTGAGTTGAGATTAGACAAGCAGAATAAGAACTGAGAAAGAGCTGTTGTTCATGAGGATGGTGTCAGGGCTGCGGATGTTGCTTGGTGGTTGTGCACATGGTTAGCATGCACAAGGCCCTGTGGGGAGAGAGAGAGAGAGAGAGAGAGAGAGAGAGAGAGAGAGAGAGAGAGAATATCATAGATTAGAATGTTAACAGTGGAGGTGTTCAACATTCTAGATATATTATGATAATAGAATCAAAAAGGAGCGTGCTCCCCTGAAAAACCAGAAACAGAATGTGAGCAAAAAAGAAGAATCAAGAAAGATTTTAAGGTCTCAGAAATTGAAAAGGTGGCATGATCTTCTGAAACATAAATAATTTTTTTTATTCACAATATCTGAGGAACATCGTTTCATGTCATGTCATACACATAAACACGACTTCATTTTTAATAGGTTCTTAGTGGTCTCTTTCATGGTTACAGCATAATTTACTTAGTCAATGTATGATTGTTTTCTTTTTTTTTTCCAAATTTTTCTTCTGTAAAGTTTTTAAATCACTTTAAAACATCTAATCTTGCTAATTGTTTATTTTGAACAGGCCAATAATGTAACTTATATCTACACTTAAAGAACTAGTAGTGAATCTTTCAGACATCTATTTAATTAGCAAAGTGAGATGTTTATACATGTTCTTGCTATTTTATGATGGTTTCCAAGTTTTGTATGATTAGAAACATGTGTTCAATAATTTTATTTTTTAATGACATTCATTCTGGTTAGAAGTCTGAAAAGAAATAGTAAAACAGAACAATTTTATTTCTATTCTTAAGAGAAACTCTGTGCTCAGAAAATTAAATATAAGACATTTAGAGAGGGAAAGCCATGATTTAAGATAATATTTAGAGTAGAATTCATGAAAATTCTTAAACTATATTATTTACTACATAAATATTATGCTGTACTATGCTATATTTATGCTATTTATCACGTATTAAGACAAAATTGTATAAGTCCAATTATAAGTCCATTTATAGAAATGGTAGATGGGATGGGGTACACTCTATTTTGGATTTTTAGATATTTTTCAAATTATTCAATAAATATATCCATTTATGTCACCAAACATTTCTACTTATTTAGTTTAGAATTTTTTTAAGTATTAAATTATTTACTTAAGGAAGGAAGAGCAAGCAATGTGGTCTCTGACAGGTAGAACACTGCAGACTCAAAATCACTATGAAACTCAGTGGTCTGACTGATTCCATTATTAGAAGATGAACAGGAAGACCCTTGTCCAAAAATGGAGCAAACAAAAGGCAGAAGACCAGGTCATGCAAAGGTGTTATTGTATACAGTTGTCACAGAGTACTAGAGGTGGCACAAGGCCTATGTGTGCCAGAAGCCTTCTGAACATCAAAGACCTAAAAATGTGATTGAATCTCATGTGAAAATAAAGAAAATGATTTAATAAGTATTGGCAAAAAGTATGATCAATGAAAATGATTTGGACAAAACTCCAAATTTAATTACCGAAACTTTTACTAGAGTGGTTTCATATTTTATATATACATATATACACATATATATCTTTATACATATTTAAATTTTATGAAGTAGTTTTATATTATAGATTTAATTGCCTTAACTTTTGCAAGAATAATTGTATATTGATTTATATTTTTATGATATAAATTATATATGTCTGTGTATATATATGATCCAACTCTAGACATTTTAGCTTGATTTTAGAAATAAGCAGAATTGTGTTAGAAACCCTTGAAATATAATTAAATTTAGGAGAAAATTTTCCATTGTGACTTCAGATTGAAAAATATAGAATAGTTGAGGGTATTTCTAATAGGAACAGTTTTTCATTCAAAGAATCAAGTATAGGTTGAGTGCATGGGTCTCTTTCAGATTGGACCTTGAAATAGTCCCATTCCACACATATCAGGTTAAAAAAAAGTAATATTCAGCAAGGCATAAACATCTTTGAGTCAGTTCTTTTAAATGCTTCTTTTAAAATTCTTTTTGTTGTATTATGAATTATGTGACAAGTAGATGATAAATTTAAAAATTGAAACGAAGATTTTGGATGATGTATTTTGGCAAAAAGTAATAACTTTCAACATAGGATTACAAACATTTTGTGGCTTATGTAATCACAAAATTCACAACAGAGGAGGCTTTTAGCTCAGAATCAAATTATCATTCTAAAATGTACAATTTGAGTCCATCTAGTAGATTCAAATATAATCTTATAATTCAATGAAAGATGTCATGGATAATCTACAATAGATAATTATTACCTAGTCATATGATATTATAGTAGACAGAATTTCATACTGAAAAGAGTAGAGGTTGGGAAGCAAGCAGACCTTGAGTTCAAGTCCACCTGCCAACTTTCTGACTTTGGGTGTGTTTTCTCCCTTTTTGCTGTAAAGGCCCCTCTTATGTAAAATAGAAGGAAATTATATATTGTAAAAGTCGTGATGATATGAGGCCTAATGCAGAGGCCTAGACATAATGTTCAATAAGTAGTAGCAGTTTGGTTGGTGGTTTTACTACTGAAAAAGTTAAATCGTCATCTGAAAACTTAAGAAATCCTTCTCCCAGTAGACAAAAATAACTAAAAGAAAGTTTTCATTATCCTGATGAGAAACTAAATGTTTTAAGAACATAAATGATTAAAGTGGCACATTAATGTAATTTTAGTGGCTCTGGAGGCTGAGACAGGATTGCAAATTCAAAGCCAGCCCCAGCAAAAGTGAGGCACTAAGCAACTCATTGAGACCTTGTCTCTAAATAAAATACAAAATAGGGCTGGGGAGGTGGTTCAGTAGTAGAGTGTTTCTGAGTTCAATTCCTGGTACCCACCACCCCCACCCCAGAAAAAAAGAAGAGAAATAAAATATATCATGGATAGAATAAGAAGACTGTATATTCTTCCAAATAAACTAGGCATAAAATTTATTTTTTAAAAAAAGAAGTGTCAAACAAAGTAGAAGTGAGTTCATTTTGTCCATCTACAACTAAAAATAAAATTTTTAAAAAACTCACAAAATATGTTAATTTTCTACACAGAATCCAATAGGAAGAAAATCTTTATTCATTTTTGCTGTAATAAAATATAATAATATTAAGGCTGGGGATATAGTTCAGTGGTAGTGTGCTTGCCTAGCATGTGTGAGGCACTAGGTTCAATTCCCAGTATGGGAGAAAAAAAGTTAATCTTGTTTTTAGTTATTTACTGTGAGAAGGAATTAAGAAAGAAGTTGTA
This sequence comes from Callospermophilus lateralis, assembly GCF_048772815.1. Lineage (NCBI taxonomy): Eukaryota > Metazoa > Chordata > Mammalia > Rodentia > Sciuridae > Callospermophilus > Callospermophilus lateralis. Next base: position 74,091,676 of record NC_135320.1, on the reverse strand, counting down.
AGTGAATAAACTGAAGTTTTGCCAACAAATAAACCAAATGTAATTGGCTTTAGTTTAAAAGTAAGACGAAAGAGAAAATTCTGTATTAAAAATTTTGGTATTTAGATGGTGAGTAGGATATGAGCAGGCAAAGTTACCACCTAGTGCCCGATATCAGATGTAGAGCAAAAGTGCTAAATTCAAGTTCAGAGATCTATCTGCCTACGCTGTGCTCAACGGCTTTCCAAATTAAACAAATGATAGGAGTAAGAAAGCAGGGAAACTTCACACTTACTGCATATCCGTCCCTTGCCCTTGACTTCACTGAGTTTGTTAGTTAATAGTAAAATAAATGATGATGCTGGAAATGTAAATATAGGTTAAAAAATTACTAAACAGGAAACACTTAAACTTCAAAAATTGAAATTACTTAACAGAAATCAGAGGGTTTGGGGGAATCACTCAAGATAGGAAGTTCTCACAGATTACTCCAGCCTTTATAAATACGGCTGTTAACCTAAAACTCTCCTTCTCCTTCCTGGAAACCCCTTGCCTGTAACTCCATGAAAACTAGTGGGGTACACAGAGCTTGTTTCACAATATCTACTTGCTTTGTGCTATGTCAATAAAACATCTGGACTGGGGCTGAACTTTTATTTTTCTATCCAGCTGGTTGTGCTTTGACTCAGATTCATATTTGATTTGCTCGGAGGAAGTCACTTAACCATAGTGACTGATACTTGCTTCAGTATCACAATGAACCCAGAAGTTTCTAGAGAGTCACTTATCTTGTCACTTCAGGAAAATTATCATGGTGTCATTTGGTTAGTCACCGGTCTCTTATAACTGTGAATCCAGGAAGACTTACTGTGTGTATGGCTAATTTCACGTGTATCGTTTTCTTTTTCCTTATTTTTGTCTTTTCATCACTTAGAAGCATAAATATAGGTTTCATCTTTAGTTTTTAAATTTTTAATTGGAAGATTTGAGACTGACTTACATGATTACACTCTTAATATATATATAGCTGGGAAGATATATTTCAGAATAATTTCTTAGAACCCATCATGATATTCAGAACAATAAATTATTATTTATGAATTGAAAAACCTCTAGTGTCTTTTCAGTCACACTTAATATAAATCCCAATTCTTGATCACTATCCTCTAAAAGTCTGAATGAACTTGCCTCTGTCTTTGTGACTTCATCTCATAGCCTCTCCCTTTCTCTCAATATTCCAAATCAATGGTCTTTATTCAGGTTTTTCAACATGTACAAACCATTTTTGCTCTGAGTCCTTTGATGTCCTCTGCCAAGAATGTTCTTCATGAAGCTTCAATTCATATAGCTCGACTCTCAGAGAGACCTTCCCTAACTACCCAGTGATGGCCTGCCCACTCTTTCTCACATCAACCTATTTCAAATGTCTATACAGTAGATATTTTTCTTCTGTATTGAATTGGTTTATTTTTTTTGTTTGCTCTTTCATAATTGAATTTTAATCTCATGGTAGCTGTACTATCTAAAATATTCCTGTACATAGCAGGTTCTGAATTAATGATTGTTAAATAATATGTATGCATATGTATTGATAGACATCTGGTACATATTGATGTTCCTTTGGCAAATGTTATTTCTTTTACCATGTACATCGTAAAAATTTTCTAAATATATCAAAATTAGATATATTTAAATACCTTCAGTATTGATGAAAAATTGTCAAAAATTATCAATACTTCCTGTGCTAACAAATTATAAGTAATTTTCAAATATCCATTTCATCTTTTTCCATCTCATCCACATTGATCCATTATTTGAAAACACCTTTAGAGAATATCTTTTTTAAGCAAAACCTTCTCTCCAGTCCCAGTTAAAAACAAATTGAGTAAAATCTCTGTTCTTAAAAAAGTCACATCTAATAAGAGGGATTAAGATACATACATACAGAATGACAATGTAAGGAAGAAATACAATGTGCCACAGGGACTTAAGGAAAACTATAGTACTTGAAAGGAGTTGTGAATTTTTGGTTTTTGTTGTTCTTATCTCTGTTAACTCTTAAAAAATAGATCAAATTTTATTAGTTGATGGTGTAAAGAAATGACATTCTCAGGGAAAGAAGAAACATCCACAAAAATAGTAAATAAAAACAGGAAAGGAAACATTTTTAGGAAGCAGCAAGATGGGCCTCATATAGTTCAAATGCTAAGAATATTGGGAAAGAATACTGGCAATGTGCACTGGATAAGAGTTTGAGGTTTATTTAGAAGGAAACGGGTTATCCACTGAAGGCTTTTGAGGGGGGAATTAGCCCTCTGAAACGTGTTCCAGAAGGTGAGAAGGAGTGGCAGCATGCAAGATGAATGAGATTAGGATTGAAGGCAAAACAAGTTAGCAGAGGAGAATGTCTCCACAGGCAATATGGCTGTTCCAAATGTGGCTCAACTATTCTTGTTCTTCCCAGATAGGGAGAGTCTGTCCCCTCCACTTTAATCTGGACACGGTAGCAATTTCAACCAATGGAATTGAAAGGATCCTGGGAAACTTCCAGGACTGGTCATAAAGACTTCACAGCTTCAGCCAGATGCTCTGTGTATACATGTCCTGCAGGAAGCTGAAAATCGAGTAGGAAATCTGGCTTGCCGAAGATCATGCTGGAGAGGCTTTGAAAGGATAATCCCATGGTCAGCACAAGCTGAGCTTCCAGGATACTGTTAACCACATAAGGGGACCATTTTGAAAGTCCAGTCAATTGTATCTTTAGATGGCTGGACCCCATTGACATCTCAATGGTGCTGCATGTAAGATTCCAAGCAAGAACTGCCCGGCTGAGCCCTTTTCAAATACCTGCCTTAAAAAAAAAAATCATAAGTAAAATGAAGCATTTATTGTTTTGCACTACTCAATTCTGGAATAATTTTTAAGATACTGACTGTAACGACCAACCAGGAAGAAAAAAATGAGTCTTGTATTAAGACGTCATCAATTAGAGTGGTAAGGAGAAAAGAGATGTAATCGAAGTGACTAGAAATTATAGCTGATCAGATATGGAAAACATGACAAAGAAAAGGATTAAAAATATTGTAATTTTATGTATAAGTATGCCAGTTCCATTAATGAAATATTTCATTCATAGGATGGCCCTGTTTAATTGTTCACACACTTCAGTGAATCATTTATTTAACAAATGGCTATTATAGAGTGTGTGATATGTTAGTTCGAGGCAAGCCAGCAAGACACAGAAAAAAGACACACATGTCTTATCTACAAAGTGCTTCCAGTTCAGAAGTAGAAAAATGGACTGTAAGCTGGTGGCTTAAGTGCCAGGAGAGGGTCAGCTGAGGGCAATGAGGACAGAAGAGATGAGCAAATGCTGGGAGGTTCAAAATCAGCAATATCACTTCTGAGACTTTTTTCTCCTGTGATTTTGACCCATTCCTTTTGTATCTACATCTCTCTAACTCAGTAATTCATCATTCTCACCCATTTGAGCATGCTTTCCAATTTTCTAGTAAATAAATACTTGAGACTCATTTCCTAGCCCAGTACTGAGGCCCTTCTTCTGAATGTGGTTTCTGTAATCTCCACTGACCTTTGCAGCCTGTAAAACTAAATTGTTTATTGTCTAATACATTGTGCTCATTATAGTCTCCAAAGCTTTGCTCTGGATGCCCCTGCCTGGAATATTCTCTCCTCTTCTCTTCTCAAAGCCCAAATAGCCAGAGTCCAATGGGCTCTGAATTCCCACAGCACTGTGACTACATTATTCATTGAGCTCTTATATGGTGCTAATATGTAAGGTTTATCTTCCCACCAAATGCTTTCACAGGATAAGGATCAAAACTTACATTTTAAATTCCTCTTCCCTAGGAATTATACTCTGCATCCGATTAGTATTTCATGGTGTTGATGATATTGTTGCTATTAATTTTGCTTCCCAGTATTTCAAATACTGCCTAATTGTCTCAAATAGTTGAAGGTGATCCATCATTTAATATCTTGATAAATGATTTCCCTCTTATTTAAAATTTTAAAGGTCCTTTGGGACTGGATATTTTTTTTCCAAATCTTTCATTTGTTGCTCTTTATCAGAAATTGGAAAATAGCATTATAATTCCCTATATTACATATGCCATCTGATTCTATGACTCTTGGATATTAGAAAATAGAAATTATGTTATCTGTACCTATTTTTCCAAAATCTAACTTTTTATGGAAACCCCACAACTTGAAATAAAATTTCAAAAAACAAACATTAATTTAGCTATAATTTTCATCTGAATCAAAACATGGAAAAGAACATAAGTGGAATCAATGACTTAGAAGAATTTAACTGGGTATGTACTGCTTAATTATGTTGCAATGTATTAAAACTAGAACTAACAGTGCAATTACCTAGTCATCAATATGTTAAGGAAAATAAGGTAGATAGGTACAGAAACATGCATTTTCTCAAAGGTCAAGGAAATCCTGACCAATCTGTAGCAAAGGCTAAAGGTCTGGCTGTGGAAATGTTATTTAAAGCTCTCCTGGGAATCAAAAGCAATTGACCCTGATAAAGTTCATGTTGATCAAAATGTTGGTTTATTTTGTGTGTCATCTTAAAAATAATAATAAAAAAATAGACATGTTCCTTCCCACATTCCTATTCTTTATTTGCCACACAGGGACAAAGAGACACAGAACAACCCAGAATCTAACTTTATTTCACTTGATATTTTTTTCATCAGTCCCAAGTTGGCTATGAAAATCTGGTGAAATAAAATGGCAGGGTGTGGTCCCTTTGCTGTTACACATTTTTCAAATTATTTTCAACAGAAGTAAACCAGCAGAAGGGAAAGGACATCACTCAAGAGCAAGAGTAAGGAAAGCCACGTGCTTCTCTACTTTTTCTATCAATCCTATTGTGACCTGACAGGGAGTTCTCCAAGGGTTGCTAAGAAACTTCTTTCCTGCCTTAAGTGTTTAGGGTCTCACCATGCCCCAACTTCTGCTTCAGACACGGAGTGAAAGTTCACGTGGAGTGGTTAATATGATCCAGACATCACTGTGATGGTGTCTAACCAGAGCTCAGGCCATTTTCCCATCCATTCTTGATGTATATTTCACAATTGCAAGCCCGTGGGAGAGGTGGAGTACAAAAGCCTTTAATTTTGATTCCACCAAATATATTTGAATCTGTTTCTTTACTATCTATCTGGCAATCTGAAAATTTTATCTCCTTTCCACCCCCCCAAGGAGTAATAAGAACGTTTGATGTCATATACAGTGAACAAAGCATCTTTTTTTGAAAAAAAAAATTCTATATAAATTAATGCATTTTCAATGTTTCAAAATAGCTTTAAGTTTTCCAAAGGAGATAAGTTTTGCTTTTTGTTCAATATGCTGCTTGAATTCCATCCAATTGGATGGGGATGCTCTCAACCAGTGTTTGTCAATGATTTTGATGATCATCAACAGAGCAGGGAAATAGAAGTGTTTGGAAACAATTTAGTTGTTGATAACTTTAGGAGCCAGATTGGAATGAATCTTCATCCTTCTCTCAGCATAGAAGTAGGAGAAATGGATTAATAAAACATGGGCCAAGAAAATGAAGAAATGGAAGAGTAAGAGGATGAAGAGAAAAGAAAAGATGAGATGGAAGAAGGACTGAAGAGTAACTATATGGCTTATAACAAAACTTCCTTCCTTGGCATTGAACTACATATGTACAGTGTTAAGTTGGAAGCCACAGAGATCTGAAGGATTCATATCACTAGGGCAAAACTAGGTGCATTGAAGGTGGAATATAGATTTGCAAATATAAGCCTTTCAATTTGATTATTTGATATTAGCAAATATTGCCCCATGGATTACAGTTATGACTATTCTCATTAAATTGCTTTTAATTGGGGGGAAACACCTTAGCCTCTTATGTATCACAGATAATTTAATCTCTTCTAGATTATTGAATCATTCATCCACCAGAGCAGAGAACTCAGAACTGGGGATTTAATAGTTGTTCTGCAAAGGAATGAAGATGTAATGGTTAGTTAAGAGTTCTGGAAGAGAGAGAATGACCGCATGGCCTCTGGAAGAGACACAGGAAAGTAAGTAGAAGGAACCAGGAATGGTGTACAAGGAGTACAGGAGTACAGCTGGTTCTCAGATGAACCTGAAGTTGAATAGACAACAGATTTCATCTCCTTTATCTCATGCACACTGTGCCTGCCACACAGAGGCCTCTGGGGCCCAGGATTAAGGGGTGTGGAAGTAGGAACATTGAGTTCAGCAGGAACTAGGAGATCTTGGTCAGAAGACAGGATTCTGTCAATTACACTCATTTGTATCCCCTTCTGTGCTTGTGCAGACCACCCTGGATTCAGACAACTGCTCCATCCCACCCTTCTGCTACAGAGGCACAGAGAGCTACTCTGCAATGGACTTTTCCTTCTAAGAGCCAGAAACAAGTCTGAGCGCATTTCCCTCTGAGGGATGATTACTATGGATTCCATCCTGCAGTCACTTGTTTAGGGAAATGAAATTAATTCCAATTGAAAATTCAGAGTGTCCTGGGGAATACCCGCCCAAGATCTGGGGCCTCCTTCATGTCTCCTATGGACTTTTCAAAACTAGAAGCAGTCTATTTACTGAAGTGTTATCTCTACATTTTGCTCTTCCACAATTCCTAAGGCAGAATAACCGACTCCCCTTGCCCCTTTAGCACCACTGGGGATACAGAGTAGAAACAAAAGATTTATCCTGGCCAAAGCACTAGGCTGGAATGAGACTTTTTGTCAGAAAGCTGACCTAGGCTTGTTTAGCTAGAGGAAAGGCCTGCAGATCGTGTTGTATAGATGAGATCCTGTTGCACAGATGGGAAGATTGCTAATGAAAGGGTAACACTGCTTGATTCCTAGAACTGGGAAGTGGCAATGTCAGCATAAGAACCCAATTTTCTGACACCAGGTCCACTGATTCTCCATGGTAATGATAAGATACATAGATATTCCCGTGAAGCAGCGATGATGCAACTTGTCTGTGATGAAGGGACGAATATGTTCCCTCTGGTTTGAGATTTTGTGTGTGTGTGTGTGTGTGTGTGTGTGTGTGTGTATGGCACTTAAGCACTGAGCCACATCCTCAACCCTTTTTAAATTTTTATTTATTTTGAGACATAGTCTCACTAGGTTGCTTACAGCCTCACTAAGGCTGGTTTTGAACCTGCCATACTCCTGCCTCAGCCTCCCAAGCCATTGGGATTACAGTCTGGTTTGATTTTCTATGTGATGTCATCTGTGAGTTTTGCTGTCTCTTAGTTGTCTCCTAACAAAATGATGGAGGTAGAGTCAAGAAGAAGTGACTGCCCCAGAGGTCTTGTTACACCCACATTTTCTTTAGCTCTTATTTATTTTCTTGCAACACAAGCCCAGGCATATGACATCACTGCATGCAATAACAGGAGAAAGGAAGGAACCAAAGTTGTGAAGCCAGGAACCAGGAGGCAACAGGAATTTCTGGACAGGCTGTACACCAAGACAAGGTTTTTCAACTACCTCTTTCTCACTGTAGTTTGTTCTGTTTTACTTTTTCCCCCTTGATTAAGTGTATAAGAGCTAATGAGGGAAAGAGTAAAAAGCCTCTAAGCTTTTCCATAGAATTCCAGTCTTCTCTATCATAGCAAATCATTTTTTAATGGTTGATCATTCTAATAAAATTCACCTTTTAATTCTGATTTCATGTTAGGATAAGGGATTAAAGCTAAGGAAAAACAGCTTTTCCTATGAAGAGGTCATAGCATAGAAATGTTGGAAGTATATAAATAGAAAAAGCCAAATGAATAAATAAAGCAATATGGCAAGGGCCCTAGTGGAAGTCACATGAAGCACAGAGTACCTGGCTTAGAACAGGGAACCAAAGGCAAAGGCTGGGATGTCCTGAAAGAGAAGCTAGGTGAGCAACCAGCAGTTAGTTTTTCAGGAAAGCTGAAAAAGCCAGTGGATAAAGGCATTGCAATGTGAAGTTTTCAAAGTATGCCTTCCCTGTGATAAGAGTATGGGATCTGAGTCATAAAGCAGCAAGAGCTATGCAGAAACTAGGATTTTTCAAGGACTAATTAGCATGCTCACCTTCCCAACAGACTGTACTCTGTGAGTGAAATTCAGGTCACAGAGACATAGGAGTATTTGAGACAATAATAATTAAATGCAATAAAACACACACATACACAAACACAAATATGAACCCCTCACTTGTTCTAAGTTTGACCTGCAATTTTCACCTCATTTTATAGATAAGAATACTGAGGTACAGGAAGATAAAGTAACTCATCTAAAGTAAACCATGGACTTTTTATTATTAATTTTCAAGTTGTAGTTGGACACAATATCTTTCTTTTACCTATTTATTTTTATGTGGTGCTGAGGATCGAACCCAGGGCCTGGCACGTGCTAGGTGAGAACTCTACGGCTGAGCCACAACCCCAGCCCTGTAAATCATGAAGTTTTGATTCAGTCTTGGAATGATGGCACCAATGTCCACATCAAACAAAAATCTACATCCAACTACTATGAAAAAATATATGAGTCACATGTAGTGCTCACCATTCACAATTTTCAAACTGATAATTTCATTTCCAGACTTTTTATACATTACAGAGAAAAGCTTCAAGTGTGACATGGCGTTCTTCATTTACCCTATGAAAATCATCCTACTCAGTTTGAAGTAGGATGAAATCACACTATTGCCTTAGCATTTCAAGCCACCCCCTGTACAATGGCACAGATCTGCAAATGGGTGACTTGATTCTCAGGCAGGGATGAAAAAGAAAAGCTCATTTAGCTAGTGTGAAAAGAGCAATTGCTAAAGAAGGAGAAATAAATGAGATTTCTCAAGTTGCTGTTCGCTTGGCCAACCTCCAGCTCAGGATGAAGTGGGCACTTTTCTGAAGACCAGGGGTCACTCAAACCCAATTGCTTACAACCTACAGGTAAGCCCCCCCCCCCCCCCATCTCCCGGCCTTTTTAAAAAACATGAAATCAAATCACTGAATGAAATCCTTGTAAGTTAGGAGCATAAACAGTCCAACCTCATGGCTGTTTGTGATTATAGCTGGCAAAATGAAAGATTGTTCAGTTGATATTAATAGTTAAAACGACAGAGGCGGGGGGAAGAGAGCAAGTTAAGCTCATTTAGTGCTTCCAGAATGAGGAAACCACTTGTGGGGAAGTCCTTGGATCTCAATGGGGATGCCCAAGCCTCTGTTCTATTTGACCTTCAAAGAGTTACCTTCATCTAGAACAGGTGTGGATGAGTGGAAGTGAAAACCCGACTCTGCCTCGTATTTCTCTGCAAAAGAGGAAATGAAATGTCCCTTGGCTTAGTTTACTCTCTGATTCAGTGAGATTTCCTCCATTGAGCATAAAGTACTGCTGAGAATATCTCCTGGAGAAGAGAGCATCTCCTTTCTAAGAGCAAAACCTGCTGAATATTAGAAGAAAGCCATTTGTAGCAGCCCTCCCAGGTAGAAATTTCCGAGGTGTGCTTCTGGAGCAGGGCTTGGCAAACTATAGAGCAAGGGCCCTGTGCAGCCCTGGCTATGATGGAAATGATCCATTAATATCAAGAATGGATTTTATGTTTTGTAACTTATTAGAAAATAACCAAAAGAAGAATGATATTTTATTCCAAATTTCAGCATGAATAAATAGAGTTTTGGGGGGACTTTGCCATGCTCATTCGCTTATATATTATCTACAGTTCTTTTGTAATACAATGGCAGTAGACAGTTATTAGAAAAGGTATGGAGGCTGCAACTCTATAAATTTTTCTTCAATTTTTTTTGTAGTTGTAAATTAACAGAATGCCTTTATTTTATTTTTTTATAAGTGCTAAGATTCGAACCCAGTGCCTTGCACATGGTATACAAGTGCTCTGCCACTGAGCTACAACCCGGACCCTAAATTATTTATTATTTAGCCCTTTATAGAAAAAGTTTGTTAATTTCTGATTTAGAGCATTAAGAAACAAATCGAGTGAGAATAACTTCATTTCCTAAAACTTCAGCCCATCGGAAGTTGAACACTTCTCAAAGTTCTTTGCAGAAACCCAGTTTAATCTGCATGGGCCTTTGGGAAATCAAAGAGAACCACAGATTTCTGGTGAGTATGATTGAAACAAACTGAAAACTGGCTGGAATAAATTTACCAGGTTTGGCACACTGCATTAAGTCAAATTAAATTCACCATTGTGCTGCCAAATCACTTCTAATTACTGTACTGAACGATATGAAATCACAGTTTTTGTAGGTCAAGAATAATTAAATGTTGGCAATTTCATATGGCTCATTATTCCATAAGATGGAATCTATACATTTGTTTTCATATCCATCTTCTAGCCAGGGGTAGTGAAGCATGCCTGTCATCTTAGAGACTTGGAGGGCTGAGGAAAGAGGGGCACAAGTTCAAGGCAAGCCTCAACAATTTAGGAAGACCCTGTCTCAAAATAAAAATTTAGAAAGTTCTGGGTATGTAGCTTCATGGTGGATAGCTCCTGGGTTCATTCCCCCCCTGGCTGTCCCCCCCCCAAAAAAAGAGAAAAAAATCATCGTTTCATCAGCTTTCCTCTATCAGGCACTGTACCTGATTTTGCTTAATTTTCCAGTGTTCAGCATAACAAATATATAGTTGACAAACTAGTAATCAAACAGTATTATTAAATTAAATTACAATAATTAAATTATAACTAAAACTATCATTATAAATTATAATTAAAACTATTATAATTAAATTATTATTATTATTATCAAAGTTCCTTATAAATGTTCTATATTAGAATAATGTTACAAAACATTTGTAACATTAGAATAATGTTACAAAAAAAATAGTGACACTTCAAGAAATATAATGCTATGGGATCCTTAGAGTTTTGTATGTCTTGTATGGTGGCACAGGGGACATAATAGGTTACTCCTGAGGGAACAGAATTTTAATTTCTGCTTTTGCATTGTTCAGCCACTAATACATCTAGGCTTAGAACACTACAATTATTGTGGATTAATACTATTTCAAGCAGAATATTTTCCTCTTTTTCAGTGAAAGAAAAACAAAACATTACATCAAGAATCCAAGATGTGTGTGCATGTATGATACATATATATATATATGATACACAGTACACATATGATACATAATACACATATACATATATGAGAATCCATACTCATAGTGTATACACACAATAGCTGTGTATAGAAGTTACATGTAGTAAATTCTTTGGGTTAAGCCACATTTACAATTTCCATAAAATAATTACTCTTATAAACTTTGATTAAAGCAGTCTTCAGGTACAATGGAAAAACATTTTCTCATTTTTTGACTTTTTTTTCTAATTTATATGTTCACTGATCTTAACCCTATGAAAGCAAAAGACATGCCTAACAAGCTGACTAGTCATTAATCCTGCAGCATCACTCCTGGGTTACAAACATATGAATACTGAATGTGGACTCAAAGAGAGAGAGCGAGAATCTGCAGGAGGTCAGATGACAGGAGCAACCCTGAATTCTAAGCACAGATCCAGATCTTTTTGAGCAGTTCAGAATATAATACCTCATGTTCAGCCCAAATCAGAAGAAACATTTTAATAAAAATGAAGTGTGAGATTAGGAAGAAAATAGGTTCCACCTTACAGGAAGCCTCAAAAACATTTTAAAAAAAATCTTCAAGACCAGGAGTTGTGGTGGCTTTCCATTTTACATGAAATAGAAACTTCATACTCATTCCCTTGGGTAACTTTATTTAGTATTTTTTAAGGTAACTGTATTTGTTTCCTATGGCTGTTTTACAAATTACTGCAAATTAGTTACTTAAAACAGCAGAATTTTATTCTCTGCCTGTTCTGGAGTCCAGATGTTTGAAATCAGGGCTTTATGCGGGCCACAATCCCCCCAGGGGCTCCCAAAGGATCCATTCCCTCCCATTCTGCTTCTGGTGGCTGTCAACATTGCTTGACTTGTAGCTGCATCCCTCTCTGCTTGGTCTTCCTATTATCTATCCCTCTGTGTCTTTGTCCAATCTCTCTACTTCTTTCTTTTTTTAATTAATTATTTTTTTAAATTAGGTATATATGACAGCAGAATGCATTTTGGTTCATTGTACACAATGGATTACAAACATATGAATAAAGTTGCAGCACAACTTTATATTCTATGGTTGTACACGATGTAGCATTGCACCATAAGTGCAGTCATAAATGTACCTAGGGTAATGATGTCCATCTCATTCCACCATCTTTTCTGCCCATATGCACCCTCCCTTCCCTCCCTCTCCTTTGCCCAAAGTTTCTCTATTTTCCCATGCCTCCCTCTCCCTATTATGGATCAGCATCCACTTATCAGAGAGAACATTCCACCTTTGGTTTTCTGGGATTGTCTAACTTCAGTTAGCATAATATTTTCCAACTCCATCCATTTATCTGCAAAAGCCATAATTTTATTCTCTTCTAATGCTGAGTAATATTCCATTTTGTATATATACCACAGTTTCTTTATCCATTCATATATTGAAGGGCATCTAGGTTGGTTCCACAGTTTAGCTATTGTGAATTGAGTTGCTATGAAATTGATATGGCTGTGTTACTATAGTATGCTGATTTTAAGTCCTTTGGGTATAGACCAAGGCGTGAAATAGCTGGGTCAAATGATGGTTCTGTTTCAAGTATTCTAAGTAATCTCCATACTGCTTTCCACATTGGTGACAGCAATTTGCAGTCCTACCAGCAATGTATGAGTGTGCCTTTCCCCCCACATCCTTGCCAACATTTATTGTTGTCTGTATTTTTGATAAGTGCCATTTTGACAGGTGTGAGATGAAACCTTAGAGTAGTTTTGATTTGCATTTCTCTAATTACTAGAGATGTTGAACATTTTTTCATATAATTGTTGACGGTATGTATATCTTTTCCTGAGAAGTGTCTATAGAGCACTAATATCCAGGATATATAAAGAACTCAAAAAACTTAACACCAAAAAACCAAACAACCCAATCAATAAATGGGTTAAGGAGCTAAACTGACACTTTTCTAATTTTTTCTTATAAAGACTTGAAATGACACTTAGTGTTTACCCAGACACTACTGGATAAGCTCCTCTTTCATGATTCTTAATTCAATTCCATCTTTTTTCCCACACAATATTAGCATTCACTCTTTTGCTCTATAAGGTGAATCACAGATTCTACCTGATAGGAAGTTAATATATCTTGTAGGACCATAATTTCCACTTGTTCACAGTAAAAACATCATATTAAAATGTACCTTAAAGAATTGCTTGTAAACTTTCTGAAAAATAAAAAAGGAAATAAGGCCAAAATACCCTTGACCTTAGTGCTAATTAGATTATTTTACTGTAATGATGGTCTTCTCCAAAAGAGTCATTTTCTTGGGAGGAGAGGAGGGTAATTCTGTATTAGTAAATAGATATGCCACGTAACATGTAGAAAAGAGCAACCACTAACAGGACACATCACCAAAGCTGTGATCAAAAAATGAAGAAAGCAAGCTGAATGAATTACCAAAGAAATTTCTGTTATTAATTTTTCAATGTTCTTTTTTAACCCACAAGAAAGATCCAGTAAAGACCTTTTATTTGATTAAAAACAGACTCTAATAAAAGTGGGTTGGGATCACAATGATAACCTATATTCAAGAACATGAATAAAAGGTGCCCTTGAAGGAAGGCTCACATGTGTTCACATTTGATACTGGGAAATAACTTTGTTGGGGAGTGATTGCTACCAGCTGTGAGCATGTACACCACACAATAATACCTCATCCGTGCAGCCACTTGGAAAATTTCTTCCTTGCTTTCTCTCTCTGTCCTTCTCCCATGAGTTTCATAAAATATTGCCCAATTTTTCTCCTCTCACTGAATATTGACTTTTCCAAATCCTTGTAAATAAACAGAAAGAAACTTCCAGCTTGAAAAGACAGAAAGAAGAAACACTGTTTACTTGTTTCACCAGACATATAAGATTGGCAAGCTCTTTCCTTATAGACCAGTGTAAAACAAAGTATACTGCTTTTCCAATTGCACTGATGAGCTTTTTATCTTCATGACCTGAAACCACCACTAAAATACAAAATAAACTGTTTGGAATAAGAGGTGCATGGACCTCAATAAAGCAACATTAACCTATAAAGTCTTACCATGGAAGTAATCTGAAATGTCACTCTGCTCATCCTCCTGAATCTGAGGCATGGTGACTTCTAGATCATCCCTGGCACGGTAATTCCCTTCCAGAATGTCCGCTGCATCCTTAAGTAGAGAAAGTTTACAAAGTCTTGGTTCATAGATACACAATATTTTTTCTTTTAAATATTAAATATTTCAGTCAATCCTTAAGTAGAGAAAGTTTACAAAGTCTTGGTTCATAGATACACAATATTTTTTCTTTTAAATATTAAATATTTCAGTCAAATGATTGTTTAAATAAAATAGTCACCATTTAATTTTTTTAAAAAAAGACATTAAATGGAAATCATTGCCTTAATGCATTTGTAGGCAAATTTTAAAATGTCTACATGATCAGTGTGGACATCACTGCCTTTTAAAAAAAAAATCCTGATGCAACTAAATGAAAAATAATAAATAGGATTTGGGCAAATCATGTATTATGTTTAAAATAAAACAATAACTACAGAATGCTTTGCTGTTGAAAAGAAGCTAAGCAACAGATAGTGAATGTATTGAGACAGAAGGTGAGTAAACTCCCTTCTTGCCCCTCACTTCTCTGTACCACTCAGGTTAAACTGATGCCCATGGCATTTATAATCCCTACATCTGTCTTCACACTCAACACCTTGCATTTTAATCGGATGCCCCTCTCCCAACCCTTTCTTCATCTCAATATAAACATTGTGAGTATGAGCTATATATTACCTCATATTATTAAAATCTTAAAACATCACAAAGTAAGATTTGTCATAAGTAATAAACACTTGTGGAATGAAAGAATGAGAAAATGATGTCACAGAAAGATGGTAAGCTAGACTCACACTCAAGCACTCTTGTTTTAGACACCATCTGAGACTCATAAATCCATTCTTTGTTCCCAATGGCCACCCAGTCTCATGTCCCATGAGTAATCTAATTGTGAGAGGTATTGCTCATTGATTGAGCAAGTATTCTGGGATGGCTTTTTACACCTATAATCTCTGTAGCAACTTTACCTCTAGAGCAGGTAAGAGTCACTCTCCTCATTTTAGGAATGAGAAATAAGCACTTCTGCTCCTAAGGAGTTTTTTTTTTTTTCCAATCTTAAGCACAGTTGTATGTTCCTTCAAGTTGCTGTTCTTTCCATCACACCACCTGCTCTGTTTTTCTAAAAAGCTTCTAGGGCTTCACCAGTGAAAACTTTGATGAAATCTGTTGTAATCATATTTGTCATGAAGATCAGCAAAGTTCCAAAGTTCAGTCTCTTGCAGAGGCTTAGAGCTTGATAAGGTGGCTGTCTTAGTCTTCTGTTGTAACAGAACACCTGAGGTTGGATAATTTATAAAGAATTGAGGCTTATTTCACTCATGACTTGGGAGGATGGGAAGTAGCAGGCTTCTGGTGAGAGTCTTGCACCGTGTCAAGTCATGGCGGAAAGCAGAAGAGACAGTGGCAAGTAGCAGGGGAGCATATGCAAGAGAGGTACTGTGTTTGCTAACAACCCACTCTCAATAAGAGTGAGAGCTTCTGCAAGCCCAGGTTAAACATCAGGGTAGAGACCTCATGACCTAATTGCCTCTTACAGATCCCATCACATTTTGACATTGCTGCACTGGGAATCAAATTTCAACATAAGTTTTGGTGGGGACAAAATCTCAACAATGACATTCTCCAAGAAAGATTTCGAGTATCCTAGGCATGGGACCTCCAGTGTCCAAAAGTGCATGGGGAGCCAGAGGGCTTCCTGATTCCAAGCCCTAATAATGACAGAATGGAGAACCCATTAGTGATGATCAGCATGGATCAAGAAGGGAGAGGCCTTCTAGAATATTCTACTCTGTAGCCAAGCATACATGACTTTGCAAAACTCTTGAGGAAAAGATAAAAATAACAGAGACCAAATTTCTGGGTGAGAGTGCTCGTCTCGGTCGCGAACTCGCCATGGCGCGGCAGCTGTCCCAGGAGCAGGGCATCACCCTGTGCGGGAGAGCGGAGATGGTGGCCCAGTTCTTCTCGTTCGGCATCAACAGCATCCTGTGTCAGTGCGGCATTTACCCCTCGGAGACCTTCCCCCAGGTGCAGAAGTACGGCCTCACCCTGCTGGTGACCACCGACCCCGAGCTCAACAAGTACCCCAGCAGCCGGTGGAGCAGCTGAAAGTGCCTGGCCACCAAACGGTCAGCGTGTCTCTTTTAAGCAGCATTATGCCCCGGACTGGCTGTACGAGTGCTCAGTTCAGAAGCTGGCGGTGGGCATCTCGAACATGGAAAGTGGGGAGGTCCTTGAAAAGTGGCAATTCGATACTGAGTGTGACAAGACTGCAAAAGACGACAGCGCTCCCAGAGAGAAGTCTCAGAAAGCCACCCAGGATGGCGACAGTGACGTTTCTGCCGCTGTTGGAAGTTTCTTGTTCATTTGATCTACTGATTTATACAGACAAAGATTAGGTGGTGCCTGAGAAATGGGAAGAGTCGGGACCGCAGTTCATTACCAATTCCGAGGAAGTCCGTCTTGGTTCATTGACTACCACGATCCACAGAGTAAACAGCGTGGTGGCCTCCAAAATTCCTGTCCATGACTGAGGGGGTGAGAAGATGCTGTATTGTAATACTCGGTGTGGTTTTTCTGAAACCAGGGCAGCTGCAGTTGATGTGTTGTTTCATGGATGACTTTTGCTGGTGAGCCAGCCCCATTCTGGATGAACTGTGTGTCACTGTTGTTCATACCTGAGTGGCCTGCCTCAGGGTTGATGTGGAGAGTGCACTGCGTGTTGTTCAGAGCAGCCAGCAGATCCCGTCAGCAATGCAACATGAATTCCTTTGAACATGATCTTGTAAGTGGAAAGTGTTTTTCTACAAAGCTAATTACTTTTCCTCAATTGTTTTGGTCAGGTAATTGACTCAGAATATAGATAGATTTTAGAATATAAAATAATATAGCAAAAGAGCTCCGAACATTCAGAATCTTTGTTTAGATCCTGAAAGTAATGAAAAATGCTTTATTGGGGCCTCTGTCATTTATTGTATTCTATAGTTTCCACATGGGAAAAATGCTATTTGATATATACATACATATATATATATATATATATATATATATATATATATATATATATATGAATGAAGCAGGGGGTAATAGTGCTGTTTAATTCTTGTAATACAGAACTCTGAAACACTTTCAATGGTTTATAAATCAAGCTTCAAGTGATAAAAAAAAAATTCTGGGTAGATCAACAAGAGAGGAGGGTTCAGAATGAAATTTAGCTTGATAAATCTTTAAACAATCCATTGTATCATTTCTTACAGTCCTGGGACTCTGGGAAAATTTCATACCTGGTATCAAATGATGAGACCATCTACCATTTTAATAGTAGTGCCCAATAGCCTTCATTTTCTCTTTATGGAAAATAACAAGGGACTACTTTCTTAGTCTCTTCCTATGGAAAAAGACACATAGTAAGCATTTTCATTTTCTATTGTTAAGATAATCGCTTTTCCTAATGACTTCCAAACCTGACTAACATTCACTATTATGGGGGTGATTGTTTTTATTATATATGGTGCTGTGTCCTCTCCTTAGATAATCTGATTCACTGACTGTTTTCCAAATCCAAATATATTGGTAAAGAAAAGCACACTGAAATCTATCATGAAACATTGATCATTAAAAGCAAGATTGCCCGAATTTTTACTCCATTTCTCTTTGGTTAACAGAATTGACCCATATGCTTGGAGACCTTTTGGCAGATGTCAGGGAAAAGGCATCAGACTGATCAATACTGATTCAGCTTTAAATATGGTTGAAATCCCTTTTATTTTTGCTTAATGGAATGGTTCAGGAATGAGATTATTCCATCAAAGGAAAATTATTTTTATAAAATGGAAAATTGGCAACTTACCCATTGAAGTTTGAAAGAAACTCAGATGTCTACCTTCCCACTGGGAATGAATTCTGACAGCCAGGGAGTAAAGGGGATCTGACCGTTCAAAACAGCCACCTGTTGCTGAGCAAGAGCGGAAGAAGCCAGGGGGGACCTGTACCCCACAAAGGAAATATGAGCAGCCTCTTTTAGAATAGAAGGAAATAGAAATGCAGCCAGCAGGGAGGTTGAGGGAGGGAAATCTGAGCAGGTTTCTTAGCTGTCTTCCACCTGAGGAAGCAGGATTGAACTGGGGAGGCCATAAAACAGGAAGGTTCCCAGCAAGTGTGGATGTGTTAAGGCACATTTGAACTACTAGAATGCCCCCTGAACACTACCTCCTCTGAAACCATTGCTGTATCTGAGGGTATAAAACCAGGCCTCACTGTCCTTCTAGAAAATTTTAATACTTAATAAAGTGAAAAAAATTGTAGGAGGGGAAAAATAAAACAGAAGTTTTAAACACAGAAAAAGTTCAAGAACTAAGGAATGTATTCTCCAAGATCCAAACTCTTATTGAAATGACAGACTTTATCTGAGACCAAACTAGGTAATAAAACATAAGACTTGCTGGTATTATTTTTTTTTCTCCTCTCTCTTGTGGCTCTGTTCTCTGAAGTGCCAAGAAAAAATGAAATGCTTTAATGTAAACATTTAGAGGGAAATAAAATTGGATTCAGAAAGTGTGGGTTCGTGATTCTCATTTGAATAATGAAGAGTTTCCCATCAACTTAGGAATTTCAAGCACATCAGATAGCTTTATCCCTATTTTATAAATCAAGAACTGAAATTGAGAAGTATTAAATACTTTTCCTAAGTATTTAATATTTCTAAGACACTTAGGACATTCGTCAGCAATATGTTAACGAACAGCATCGTCTCTCCAAAATACAGCCAAGATTTTGAAGAAAGCTAAAAGAAAACAAAAGAATGAATCTAATAAGTTACATTACAAAACTCCCAAAACTTTCAAAGCATTTTTATTCATGTTAGGATGAAATGCTGTCAAACTAGTTATCTCATTTCTGAGCCCAGAACCCACTAGTTGTAGCTGTTTGGAACCATGTTTGGAGGATTGGGTGACAAAGGAAAGAACACCAGACATAACACAAATGACAGCTAGCCTCACCACGGGTGAACCACTGTACTATCTTTTGGTTGCAAGTGACAGGAAAGCTCATTAAATGCATTTAAATAAAGACAATGTATTGGTTGTGACTTCATAACACCTAGGGACATCAGGAGCTCAAAATGAGACAAAAGACTCATTTTCTCTTCATTTTATGCTTTTAGATAGTAACTTTCATTACCTCTGCAATCACATTTTCTATTTCAATAAACACAGAAAGAAAAAGTGCCCTTCTCCTCCTCTACCCTCCCAGAAAAAAAGTCTCAGTCATTGTTCTTAACTCTAGTTGGCTCTGGCACAGCCAGGGAACAAAGTGGATAGGGAGAGAATGCCTGGGTGAGGCATGATAAATATTTAGTTGAAATATATAAAGTTGCAGAACAGTTGGTTTCTTTTAAAAATTTAGGGTGTTGATAAAACTAGAAAGGAATAAATGTTGATAAGAAGGAAAAGAAGGAAAATGAGAACTGTAAGTAAAGAGAAAAATCAATTTTAAAAAATGCAAAAATAAACACACTAAAGTCCAGCTAAGCTTTTTTTCATTACTTAGGGCTAAGCAGATTTAAATAACTCACTCACAAGTAGATAGTCCTTAAAAGCACTGCTTCCACTACATTTAAAAAGTTTAACATTCAAGGTAGAAATTCCCAAAGACAGAAATAGTATTAAAGGCAAATGGTGAGCATCTACATATTCTCAACTATATTCTGGATGTCAGGACATCCTAAAAACCCTTTGAAAAAGAATTGAATTGTGACAATTCCCACTTTACAGTGAAGGTCAAGAGAGACACAGTGATTTCCCAGTGAGGTCAGATTATTAACTTGTAAAATTTAAAAGTGTAAGAGAATGTTGATTCCAACTTACAGTATTATTCTCGAAATTTTCCTTTCATATTCAGTTAAGCATTACAATATACTGCATACAATAGTTTAACTATATTGCCATTTAATACTACTTTTTCAAAACAAAATTAGATTTAAATGGAAAAGTTTTGGCAACCTTTATTCTAAATCAATCTTTGTATATGATCACACACTTTGATGATATATTCAGTATGAGAGCTTGCTATCGATTCTATCACATACACTATTTTTGCTCAGCTATTTTGCTTTTGATGTTATTGAACTTCTACCATGTACAAGGCATTGTGCAACATACTCAGGGTTTCAGGTTTGCAATCTACTCTTCCATCCTTGGGTTTATCTGACATGCAATCCTTATTCAAAGTTTAATTTTCAAAACACATCTGTGAATTGTTCTGAAATACCTATTCCTAAATGATAAAATAATAATAATCATGTTTTTATAACTGCTAAATGGGAAAGAAGAGAATTAGTAGCAGTAACAAAGAATTTATTTTTTGTACCAGATAAAATACTGGATGACAAAATATGTTAACACTTCAAGTTGTCAAATATCCATCCATGCATTACTCACTAGAGATTGGCAGGCATTTTTATTGGGCATTATTAAACAATTCTCTGAATTTTTATGTTCATGGTTAAGTGTCTAATCATACAATACAGAAAACAAAAACAGCAGAAATATTTTACAAAGAACTTTTTCATTTGGCTTTATAATAAATTCTTCTTAACATGGTAATTTTTATGTTTTCTTTTCTTTTGGGCTTGTCTGAAACTGATTTATGGAAAATGTCTTTACAGGCATTAAATCCATTATTAAAATAAGAAATCAGATAGATCAGAGATAAATACTAACTTGTAAAAATACGAATGGCAAAAACAGTTTCTGTAACTTGAGCATTTAAGAAGTATGCTGTGCATGACAGTTGGTGTGTTTGAGGGGACGCAGAGAGAGTAATTGCACTGACTTATTTTACTCTAAATTCCCTTCAACTTTCTTCTTTCTGTCCCTGAAATCTGAGTTTTATTTTTCTTAACAGCAATTTTTTAAATTAACACCTTCATTGTTTTTCTCATGTCTCTGTTTTCACGATTATAGTGTATCTTAGTTTTATAATCAATCCTCCAGGAGTCTAGCGGTTCAAAAAAAATTATTTTTGTTTCATTGAAAAGTTTAACTCCAGAAATAAACTTCACACTGGAGAAATTAAAATGGCATAGGCTTCCTGTGAATCAATGTTGAATATTCTGAATGTATCCACTCTGCAAACAGAAGGCAGCAAAAAGGAATCTGGACTCCAGACTCAGAATGCCTGGGTTCAAATTCCATCATATTATTTAATAGCTGTATGACCTTAGAATTTTAACGTTTCAAATTCTTAAGAGTCTTAACCAGATGCCAGCTTCGTGAATACCCTATGCCTCATATATTCCACTGAACACAATGCCTAGTACAGTGGGAAAGTCCCATTAATTTTGAATATTATCAAGACTCTTCTTAATATCAATAACTGTAAAATATCTATTAAGTATCTAGGGCTGGGCATGTAGCTCAGTGGTAGAGCACTTGCCTAGCATGTGTGAGGCACTGGGTTCCATCCTCAGCACCACAGAAAAAAATAAATGAATAAAATGAATAAATGTTTATTAACAACTAAAAAAATTAAAAAGAACCTATATCAGAAGTTTTGAGAAGATTGTGTGCATCTAAAAAAAATTGCATAGAATTTCCACAGTGGAAAATGGATTGTTGGAGAGTAGAACTAAACAAACAAAACACAGCAAGGGTAAGGCAATAGGAAGCAACAACTCTTCCATCAAGGCTGGAACATAGAACAGTTGCTCTAGCAGTGTGGGAAAAGACCTCTTCCTCCCAGCCTGGGTTAGGTTGCCCTTCTGTGTGCACTCAAGGAAACCTTATTTTTCCTCTATGCATGATAGACTGAGGCTTGGGAAAGAGGTTAAAATTCTGTTCTTGTTATTTACTTGTGTACAGCATTGGGGAAACACACACACACATTCATGTGCATTGATTTTTAACTTTTGTGTTACACACCTTTTTATCAATATACTTTCCAAGCACAGTATAGCAAGAGAAATATTTATTTTGGCTCATAGTTTCAGAGTTTAGTCCATGGTCTGTTGGCTCCAAGGTAGAAGCATCATGATGGTGGAAGGGCATGGTGGATAAAAGCTAGTCTGGTCATGGCAACCACAGGAGAGAGAGAGAGAGAGAGAGAGAGAGAAAGAGAGAGAGAGAGAGAGAGAGAGATATGCGGGGGGGGGGGGGAGCGGGGAGGAAGGGGCTGGAGCCAGATAGCCTCACCAAGGCCATATCCTCTAGTAACCTACTTTCTCCAGCCATGGCCCACCTACCTACAGTTTTCACCATCTCCCAGGAGTCTATTCAAATTATTAAACAATCAAATGGATTCATCCACTGATAAGGTCAAAGCCTTCATGATCCATTGATTTCACAAAAGCCACACTTCTGGACACTTTGGCAAACATTCTAGATCCAAACCATAAAATTTTTTGACAGATACAGTAGGAAAGAGACCATTTTGCACAGTTATTGCCATGATTCAAAATAATCAGAGCTTCAATAGCAACAAAACTATTGTCATCATAAATGAAGGGTAACTGAACTACCAGAAACAATCTGCAAAAAAAGTTATAAATTACAATAAACAGATGGACTGCTAGGAGTTTTCAAAGAACACATAATTGGGGCTCAACATAAAAATTAACTAGATTTCTGATCAGAGAGAATTTTCGTTTACCTCTAAATTAGGCTCATCTCTCCTATTTTCCTTGATGCACTGTTATTTAACAAAATAACTATATATTGTAAGACTCCTCATCTTAAAATCCATGGAAGGTAAATTAAAAACTCAGTCAAAAAGAAGCATCGTGAGAATACACATATTTATTTAATTGAATTTATAGCTTTAAGAAATACATTCATTTTTTCAGGATAATTTTTCCATAAATGTATAAAATATGCTATTTACAAGTCCTTGATATTTTAAAACAATTATCCAAATTGTGTGATGTTAGATAGGTTATATAGTGATTAATAAATTTGACGTTAACCAAATATCACAAGAAATAAAAAACATAATGTGAAAATAGAGAGTTCTGCAGAAATTTTACATTAACCAACTATTCTAAGAAATATATATTATGCAAAGTATAAAACAGTAATAATATTTTAATGAAGCATGATTAAAATTGTAATTTAAATAAGGTTTGTGAAAATGTCAGCTTCATTAGCTTTGGATCAGCTGTTCTTCCTAGACAGTTATCAGCATCACATGTTGCATACCATATTTAGATCGCTTAATGTAGGCGAACTAAATGTACATGATTGCATTTGGTTCTCATTGTGAACATTAAATAAGTCATTATTCTACACATTTTTAAAATGAAGTTTTCAGATTCAATAATTGATGCAAAGTCACCAATTAGTAAATTGTAATTTCACAGATACAATTCAGGACTTACAAATTTGTGCACTCCTCTACTTTTTTTTTTTTTTTTAAGCAATACAATCTTTATTGATTACATTTGCCTTTTTTTGTTTGTTTTGGTTTTGGTACCAGGAATTGAATTCAGGGGCACTCAACCACTGAGCCAATCCCCAGCCCTATTTTGTATTTTATTTACATAAAGGGTTTCACTTAGCTACTTAGTGCCTTGCCATTGCTGAGTCAGGCTTTAAACTCTCAATCCTCCTGAGTCTTCTACTTTTGATATACTAATTGCATCTTTTTATACACTCTGACTTACTGCAGTCAGAATGTTAATGTAAAATTTTTCTAAAATAAAATACTCTTATTTGACCAAAAAAATAAAGTACATTCATTGATTAAATTTTTGATGCAAAGCCATTTCTATGAGTACAGATTAACTGATTAGAAATCTGTATTATCTCTCTCATGAAAGTTATACCCACAGTATATCCTCATGTTCCACACTGACTTTCTTCAGGATGAAACAAAAGCTGTAAAAATACTTGTAAATCAACCTGAGTGCCAAGATGTTTTACATAGATTGTTACCTCTTTTCCTTCCTATTTTCAATTATATTTTCCATCCTGATTCTACAACATTCTTAATGGAATAGACAATTTTTGCAAAGCACACAGATTGGTTTTCTTAGAATATTTATTTTTCATTTAGGCTCATAGCTGATGGATTTGATTCATATTCAATTAAATTAAATAAAGACTATACAAGTGGAAATTTTTGGCTTAGGGACCACCATGCTTGACTCTGGACAAGCATTTTATTTATCTGATGGGAAAAGAGGTGTGTAGATACACTGGAACAGAATCTGCTGGTCATGAGCTTTCTTATATATGGACTGCAAACTGTATGATTAATTGAGAAAACAGCATCATTTAATGTGGCAGCTCTATTAAGGGAAGGTTAGTTAAGAACATGTCTACACTTTGTTAAAGTGTATTAAAAGCTGCCATAATTTGAGGGAATAGATCATTCTTCTATGGTATAAATATACTTCAACGTACTTAATTTATACAAAGATGAAAATTTCTGGTCATATTAAATTAATCTTTTATACCTTATCAGGAAAAATGAAAGAAACAGCTGCTAGGATCAGAAGCCATCCTAGAAACTTGCCTTATATTTTCCTTTTTATTTTACTCAGCTTTTTCATCACTGTGTCCAAAAGACCCAGCAAAAGCAATATGGGAGGAGGAAATTTTATTTTGGCTTGTAGTTTCAGAGGTCTCATTTCCTAGCTCCAGGCCCAAGGTGATGCGTCACATCATGGCAGAATGACGTGGTGGAGGAAAGCAGCTTAGGACACAACTCTAGGCAGCAGAGAGAGCTCCACTAATCAGGGGCAAAATGGAAACTGCAAAGTTACATCCCCAGTGACCCACCTCCTCCAGCCACACCCCACCTGCCTGAAGTTACCACCTTGTTAATTCATTCTCAGTGGCTTACTCCATTGATGAGGTTACATCTCTTATAATCTAATCATTTCACCTCTGAAAATTCTTGTGTTGTCTCACAGGTGAGTTTGGCTGACACTTCATACCTTAACCATAACACTTTTCTTTGAACATTGACCTTCTTGCATGTCAGTGGTTGAGTAGCTCAGTTAGAGAAACGGTTTGTTTTCTATGCCTGTTTTTATTTTTTGTTTCACATCCTCTTCCGTAATATTTCCCAATGCTCACGAAAAGAAACAGGATTTTCTCCACTGAATTCAAAAGCCTGAGCATGAGTCCTCCCAGTTGCCATGTTATTGACAGGTGTCAAAGCTCATAAGGCAGTGTACCACTAGACCCCCACTTTTGAGAACACTATTGATCAACCACCAAATCTATTCTATATTTATGCACATTTACAATCTATTTCAATAAATCCTCAAGTTTCATTTATTTTCAGCAATGGAGAGATAAACTTCATGTTGAGGAAAAGTTCAACAGTAGAGATTTCCTTCTTTAGCCATAAAGAATTTGTAGAGGTACAGGGTAGAAAATGTCTTGGTCTCTCAAGAAAGGACCAAGTAACACTAAAACTGAGTATAATTGTTGGTTTTATTCCTCAGGAAATTTTGATTTCAAGTATATTCTTATTTTCTTGCCTGACATGGAAAATCCTTCCATCAAACTGGCATTCAAATATGTTCCTTACAATTATAATCTGTAGATAATGAAATGAGTGAAAAGTCAGAATTCCCTAAAATTGCTCATGGGTCACACAGATCAAAGCCTTTTGTTTTGATGTGAATAAGCTCTATTCATTCAGCTTTTGCAGAATTGACTAACTTGTTTGTTAGTTACTGTTGTGTGCAAGAGCTGACATTACTTCCTCAACATTTACCCCACTTGAGCAGACAGAAAAATATCTTTATTCCTGATATATATATATATATATATATAATGAGCATGTTTAGTGGTCCTTAAATAAATCTTTGCATTTACCTGAATGAAGAAGAAAGCAAACTGATAAATATCAAGTACCAATAAATGTTAAGAGCAAAGCTAAGCCTTTTTTTTTCTTTTTCATACTGTGTCTTTTCTAGAATAAAGCATTGTTTAAAGACATAGTTGGAAAAAGAAGCTGATCAATAAAAATTTTAGAAAGTATGAAATAAACACTCTCAGTAAAAAGAACATAACTATTTAGTTTAGTACAGCAGCAAAGGCCTAAACTATAAAGTTCTTCAAGGACAAGAACTCTAGGATGGCATAGGGGAGAAGGAAGAAGGATCATCCAGTAAAAGGGAATATTTTTCAGCAAAGATCAAATAACACACAAGAAAATTCTCAGTGCTCCTTCTCCCTCCCTCTTGCTCACTTTGTCTTGAGAGTTAGCTTTTTATTATTCAAATTATAGTGTCAAGAAAGAAATCAGCTGAAAGCCAAAGAATTGAATAATAAAATCACAAATTATTTGTGCAATCTATAGTTCTGGTCTAAAGAATAATATCATTACCAAAAAAAATCAGTTACTAGGGAGTTGCTTAAATAAATTGAGATGGGGTGTAACAGTTAACTCAAACATCTTCAACCAAGCAGGTAAAAAAAAAAAAAAAAGACTTTGGTTATTAGGAGACATATGGAATGAGGGAATTAGTGTAAGTGATAGTAAATGCATAAATTAAGGGATAAGTCTTCTATAGAAGATACAGGACTCGATTTTACCAAGAAATAGAAATGTTACCTGTTTTCTGTTTTCTTTTCCTTTTCTCACTGAGGATTCTCTCCTTTGGGACTGATGAGAAAGGTCAGTATAGAGCAGGAAAGGCAAGCTTCTAGGATGCAGCATGTACAGACAGTGAGACAGAGGTGCTTGGGACTAGAAGAAAGCAAGAGACCTGGGCTCAGAGATTGCCGGAGGTTTTATAAACAGAAGTCTGGGAGTAAGATATGTTTATGGAAGCTTTCCCTTTCATCAAGCTAAGATGTAGTACCACAGAAAAGATGCACCCATAAATCCTAAGTGTTATTCTTATTGCAATTTTTTTTTGAATGACAAATGTCTATCAAACCAAGTTTGGCACTGTTCTCCACACTGTTCTCCACACAAAAGACACAGTCATGAGCAAAGCTTGTGTTTTCGTATTTTATTGTATGAGTCAGAAAGAGATGTTTCACAGGTAAATAGATAATTAGAGGATGGTGGTCAAGCATCGGAAAAAAACCAAACAGGGAAAGCAGGCAGAGCGAAGGAGGTAGGAGTTAGAAGGTGTACAGGAGAGATTGACTCTGGTATTTGGGGACAGATTCCGATCCCAGTGACCTCCCTTTTGCTTTATGTCTCAGTATTTGGGTAGGTGGACATGAAGGCCTGGTTCTGGCTCCTTTGGCATAAGCTCTACAGTCCCCTGGGAGTCCTTGTGCAGCCCACCTTGTGATCACCATACAAGCCAAGCCAGTCACCTTTCCTTCTCTCAGGCCACTCTGGGACCTATCGGAGAGCTTGAGTATTTAAAAATATATATTAGGGAATTAAGAGCAGATCCCCCACAAGGAAAAAAGTAATATTAAAAAATAATGAACAGAAGCTGGGTGCCGTGGTGCATGCCTGTAATCCTCAGTGGCTCAAAAGGCTGAGGCAGGAGGATCGTGAGTTCAAAGCCAACCTCAGCAAAAAAGCCAGGCACTAAGCAACTCAGTGAGACCCTGTCTCTAAATGAAATACAAAATGGGACTGGAGATGTGGCTCAGTGGCCTAGTGCCCCTGAGTTCCATTCCTGGCACACCAAAATAATAATAATAAAATAATAATAATAATAATAATAATAATAATAATAATAATAATAATCAGAACCTAATGACCCAAAGAATATCAAGCCTAACATGCATGGAATTAGAATCCCAAAAAGGAAGGAGAAAAATATTAAGGAACACAAATATGTCGATGAGAACCATGAGCATAAATCCCCTAAACTTGGTGAAAAACAAATCCAGAGATTCCAGAATCTCAGAGAACCTGAGGTAGGACATACCAAGAAAATCAAAATGAGGTACTTTACTGTCAAACTTCTGAAAACCCAGGAGAAAGAAAAATTTTAGAACAATAAAAAGCAAATAGAGTAAGACATTAGATGCAGGAAATAATGATAAGAATACCAGGTAATATGCAAGAAGCCATGAAAATTCATAGAAACAAAGCAACGTTTTAAAGTGCTGAAGGGAAAAAAAATTCTTTATCTAGTGAAAATATTATTTAAAAGTGAGATCAAAATATTTTCAGATAAGTGATAACTAAGAGAGCTATCACAAATAGACCCATACTATGAAAAAGATCAAAGGAAGTTCTTAGATAAAGAAAATTAATACATGTACAAAGAATAATGAATGACATGAGGAAAATAAGAATTGTAAATGCTTGAATAAATATAAAATCATACATACATACACATTTTTAAATTTCTTAATTTCTGCAAAAATCAATTGACTGTTTAAGCAAATAAACATTGGACCAAAGATTTGAACTGACCCTTCACCAAGGACATATTCAAGTGGCTAATTAATCACATGATGAATGCTCATTATTAATATTTTTCAGGAAAATTCAAAAGAAAGCCATAATTCAGTATCACTCAATAGGCATGATAGTGGCTAAAATTATAAAGTCTGACAATTTCAAGGGTTGGCTAACATTTCAGTAGCCGAAACATTTACACATTCCTACTGATCATCTATAATATTTCAGTGGATTGGAAAAACTGTTTGATATTAAATGCATATCAACTAAAACCTAGTATTTTAACTCAGGTGTTTAGTTGAAATAAATGAAAATATATGAGCACAAAGAGATGTGTACAGCGATGTTCATATAAGCTGGGTTTACACAGGTGCCAAATGGAAACAGCCCAGAAGTTTAAACAGACTTGTCCTACAGACACACGAGGAAGAGCACTCTCTAATGAAAGGAAGGAACCACTGACAACAAACAGAAGTGAACTCTGAAAACTCTTCTGAGCAAAAGAAGTTAGAAACAAAGAAGCATATGTGCATGAACTCAGTTAGATGAAGTTTAAGAGCAGGCAGAGATAAACCTTGGCGATGGAAGTCAGAAGAGCTGCTGCCTTCAGATGGAGTGCCAGCTCGCTGGAGATGGGCCTGGGAAAACCTCCTGAGGTGAGGAAATAGCCTGTAGTTTTACATCAGTTTGTTTATACCATGTGACCAATAATCATAAAACCTCCTGGTTTAAAGCAACATTCACATTATCATGAGATTGTGTTGGTGCACTGGTTTTCTCCTCTGGACAAGCCTGGCTGATCTTTTAGATTTCTCTGCATTCATAGTCATTTGGAGGCTGAATGGCCTCACCCTCTCTTAGGTCTGGGTGTCTGCAGGCTCTGAGCCAAGACACTTTGATTCTCTTCCATGTGGCTTCCCATCCTATGGCAGGCTACCTCACCTAATTCACACGTCATTCTCTGAATTCCAAGTGCATCAAGTGGTAATGCATAAGTGTTTTTCTGTTCTTTGCCGATGTCATGTTTGTGACTGTCCCACTGGCAAAACAATTCAATCTGGCCAAGCCCAGTGTTCAATAGTAGAAAAAGAGATCCCATCTTTATTTTTTTTTTCCTTTGGGTACTAGGGACTGAATTTAGGGGCACTCAACCACTGAGCCACATCCCCAGCCCGAATTTATATTTTATTTAGAGACAGGGTCTCACTGAGTTGTTTAGTGCCTCCCCATTGCTGAGGTTGACTTTGAACCCATGATCCTCCTATCTCAGCCTCCTGAGCCCCTGGGATTACAGGCATGCACCATTGTGCCCAGCAGAGATCCCATCTTTTTAAGGAATAAAAAAGTACACAGGAATGAAAAGAACTTACAGTTGTTCTTTCAAACTTTAATCTTGATTAAAATAATACTTGTGTGGGGGTATATACGTGTTCAAATATATACTTTCAGTGCAGCTTCATGTAAAAAACTCTAAAATTAAAAAAAGAATACATATGTAACTTGAGGTGAAAGCACCAATATATTTTATGACTTATCACTTAGCATGCTTTTTGTAGTGAGAAATAGAAAAATATGACTCAA
Source organism: Callospermophilus lateralis (assembly GCF_048772815.1). Lineage (NCBI taxonomy): Eukaryota > Metazoa > Chordata > Mammalia > Rodentia > Sciuridae > Callospermophilus > Callospermophilus lateralis. The sequence goes on along the minus strand of NC_135320.1, from coordinate 74,061,537 downwards.
ACAGATTTAAATTCTAAAGAGGATTCATTACTTTGTAAAAGAAAAGACCATTTGCAGTTGCAGGTGTGGTCTGATCAAGGTTCCAGGACCATTCTTCTGCAGGTCCCCTTCATTGCTCTCTCTCTCTCTCTCTCTCTCTCTCTCTCAGTAGATAGTTTTCCCAGACTGACATGTTTCATGCTACCAAAAGGGATATAGGCATCTTAGCTCTTACATCTGAATATTGTCCAGAAAAGAAGAAAAAATGTAAATTTTCTTCATCAACCAAAAAAACAAAAGTCAAGTGTTTCACTCTGATGGGACCCAATTTAGATGGTAAGGCTAGACAGTTAGTGAAACAGGGCTGAGTTGCATGCTCCTCGATGAGCCATTGGGTACTAGGGATTGAATTTAGGGACACTCAACCACTGCGCCACATCCCCAGCCCTAATTTATATTTTATTTAGAGACAGGGTCTCACTGAGTAGCTTGGTGTGGCAAGGAGGAGAGGACATGAATAAGACAATGTCAAGTAGGACCATAAGCTAATTCTTTCCTAACCTCATGGCAGTGACAGAGTGTTCAAGGGGTAGAAGAGATGTTGGGGAGGAGCCAAATTCACAAGGGAGATGATTTGGGGGTGGGCGGTGATAAAGGAGAAAAAATAATCCAAGTTGAATAAACCAAGTAAGTGCTCGATTTGGCAGCACATATACTAAAATTGTTAGATACAGAGAAGATTAGCATGGCCCCTGTGCAAGGATGACACCAAATTCGTGAAGCATTCCATATTTTTAAAAGGCTGGGAATTGGGCTGGGGATGTGACTCAAGCGGTAACGCGGGGGGCGCTGGGTTCGAACCTCAGCAGCACATAAAAATTAAATAAAGATGTTATGTCCACCGAAAACTAAAAAATAAATATTAAAAAACTTCTCTCAAAAAAAAAAAAAAAAGAATAAACCAAGTAAAAAACTCACAGAAAAACAAAGGTGCTTTTTTTTTTTTTTGAGTTGGGTACAATTCTCATTCAGAATTGGGGGGTGGGGTGTGCTGGGATGTAGCTCAGTGGTAGAGCACATGTGGTTCAATCCTCACCACTGCAGAGGGGGAACAAAAGGAAGAGAGAAAAAGTGAAGGTCAGCAAGTTTACTTTTAATCCCAGGAAATATGATTTAATAGGGTAAAATACAAAAAAATCAACGTGGTATATAAGCTGTTATTTTTATTGGTATTTGTGACACCCACGTGTAACTCTCCAGCTGAGGCTGTCTTCATCCCCTTGCACCTGCCTTGCACCTGTTTGTTTTGCTGTTACTATGGAGATGTTCCAAGGGGAGCATCTGGACTTTGGATTATACTTTCAGGGTGTAGGGAGGCGAGAGGCTAACTTGGTTTACTCTCAACCCATTGGTTTTATTACTGTCCAGTTTTTCACATAGACTACTGCTGCAGTGGAACTACTGTGGGATCTGGAGAGACACGCTAGGATTTTAGAAATCTGCCTACTGAAGAGAACTGATAATGTTCTTCTCCTAAATAATTAATTTTAACTTGTGACTCGTTGAGGGAAAATCAGCTGACAGTGTGTGTTGATGCTCCCACTCTCTCTGGTGTATGTTTGAGCTTCTACCAGTTGATAATCATTTTGGGGGGTTTAATATTTGCTGCTTGAGAATTGCAACTACTTATGGAAGAATTATTCTAGGCCTTAGCATCTTTATATACTTCCTCGTAAAGGAATTTAAAGACTGAGTAAGCAGAATAGGAGGGACAGCAAGAGCTAGTCTGTCCTGAGCATTTCCAGAAAAAGGGCGGCAGAACAATGGGGATCCCTATAGCCAAGATAAACACCATCTGCCTTATAATCCTGTAGAGGCCCCACCTGGGCCTTATCTCAGCAGTTTCAATAAGTGCAGCAGAGTTTGTATAATGGAGCATTGTTACTTTATCTTAGAAGGACACAAAGACATCAAGGAATTGGGAAGGTGTTGTCTATTTGGAATCCGCATCTTGTCTTGAACATCCACTGTGCCACTTCCTGCTCCTGAGACCCCCAGACAAGTCATTTAATCTCGTTAAACCACCATTTTCTCATAAAACACAATCTTTGAAGCAGAGAAAAATCTAAAGTATTCCTTAAGCATGTACTTTAATGTCCAACCAAATGACAGATATTGACTGATGCCAAAGATGAAAAGACAGAGTTCCTACCTTTACCTTTATAGGCTTTATGAAGTCATTCAGGAGGCAAGTCAGGTAGTTACATAAGCAAAAGGATAAATACAAAAGCTGATATCAAATTTGCCACCTGGCCAGAGTTGTGAGTCGTAGAATCTGTGAGTCAAGCAGGGCTTCATGGGGGAAAAGCTCATGTTTTCAAAATGTTGGTGAGATTTGGAGGAGTGTCAGTCTTCCATTAACACTGGGAAATAGAAAATCTGCCAGCAGAAGCAACCAGTGCTACCTGGTCTCCCTCTGACATGCTCCTGAAGAGCGTCGGGAAGCTGGAAATGGCGAGTATGGCAACTGTGTTGGATGGGTCAATTATGAAGCAGATTTGACTCACCAATTCTATGCAAGCCATGCATGGGTTTTGCGGCCATAACTATTCAGAGCACAGCCTACTGCACCATCTAAGGGAGGAGTACCAAGGATCTAGTCATTTAGATGGCACCATTGAATGGATTAATCTTTGTCTCAGGGAGAATACAAATCCTGAGGAGCAGAGCTGCTCCTGGCCAGGCAGAGTCAGAACCTCAGCCATTCCCTTGGTCAGTGGTTCCTCTAAGGTTCAGATTTCAAAGGGAAGTTTCACCATAAACAAAAGTATTTTTTTTTTTTTTTTTTGCTTCTGGTAATGAAGGGCTTGGCATTGTCTGGGTTTTATTCCTCATCAGTAAAATGAAGACATTGAACTACAGTGTCACTATAAACACCTGCTTCCACTTCCCCACCACATTTTAATTATTTCCCATGTCCTTTTGAACATTTTCTCCTAAATTAATTATTGGCCATTATTAAGACAACCCTTGATTGATGAGCAAATGAGAATCAAATAATTAGAAAAATGAAAGAAGTCACAAAAAAGAGGACAAATAATTAATGGAGCATGCAGCCCCATGCACTTGGAGGTAACACTCAGGGAGTTCTGAAATCTCTTGTGAAAACATGCAAGCCCAGGAGACAATGCTGTCCTCCTGCAAGTCAGCTGACTGCTGAAGTGGTGCATCACCTTGAGGGGCACATGGTTTAAAAAAAAAAAAAAAAGAAGTGAAATAAAATCAATAGTAATTACATTGGATGAACCAAGAGACTCAGATCTTTGCATGTAGCTCTTCACTAGATAATATCTCTGTCTTCTTTCACTGCACAAAATAGCTCCCGTCTGCCAAGTACTTTCAACTCCTCAGAAGAAAAGCACTTAAATAAAATATGAGGTGTCACTTTGAGTGGTGAGCTTTGACCTCCAGTCCCAGGGAGTCTGGATTGAAACTCAGGGAACTGGAAACTCATTTGTTTTGCTCCGCAGTTCCTCTCTGGTCATCCGATTTGCTGCTAATCTTGATAGTGTAGATCTGAAAGTGAATCTTTCTTATTTTTACCCAAGAGTCAAAATATGGTTCTTTCAGGATTAAAGCAAGGCACTCTCACCATTGAACCATTCCAGAGAAAAAACAAGCTGCGACCTGTGAAATGTGCAGCGGATCTTCCTCTCTCTGCTCCCTGCTAGGAATCACTGAGCTCTATCAGAGGCCATTTCCTTTCCCCAGGAGCAGCTCCACTCTTATCTGAGATCTTGATCCTACCCAAACACTCTTACAATAAACCAGACAGCCTGATGTTTGATACCATTAGCCTCTGACCTCTGGAGAACTTCCTTAGAAGGGAGCTCATAATCCAACAGCCTGGATGAAACTTGGTCATCCAGAGACAACACCAAAGCTGACGGACAGGGCTGGTTTGATTAACTAAAAAGCACGAAGTTTCTCTATTCAGTAGGGCTGTTGAGGGAAGGAAGAAAGAAACAATGGGAGCCTTTTGAAAAGTCATGCTGTTAAATATTTCCAGCCCAATTCAGCCAAAACTGGCATCCCAACAGGTCTTCTTTGAGGTCTCAAGAGTCAAGGACTACAAGTATATTTTAAAATGACAATGAAAAAAAAATTTAAATAAGTACCAAAACCCCTTAGTAATGTGACATTTACATATGTGACTAAGCTCAAAGAATTGTCTGTAACATTTAATACTCCATTTTCAAATGTGAAAAGACATTGGGAAAAGTTGTTTAGATTTCTCCATATCAAACACATTGCAAGACTACATCCAGGTTAGAGAATTTGTTTTGAGCTAACACTACTGCTCTCTTGGTGTTTTCTGTTCTAATTTTCCAATTTAAAGTATGTTTTAAATTCTTAACTAACAACTTGACACATAAGCGCACACTGAATTCAGAAAACTAAGAAAGCAAGGTGGGTAAAAGGAACTCATTATTACACTGTCAGGACTACTTTTTAGTTAGATTTTTGTAAATCAATAGAAGATGCAGAAAATAGAATTAGCTGCAGCTAAAACCTTAGCACCATATGAAATTGAGTGACTTTGATCACTTCCCGAAGTAATTATCACAACTGGAACAAGCTGAGAATTGGTGAATTTTATTTTGTTTGGGGGTTGACCTTGATATTTATTTTACATTATTCTATAGCCCAAGCATGAAAAGCATCTATATTTTTGTCATTCTTTCTCTTATTACAAGAATTTCTTTAGAACAAAAGGAATTTTGTTAACAATCAAAATATAGTACAAAGCTTGATAGAAGCACTGTTCTTCCCAAATAATATATTTAAAAAAAAAACAAAAAACCTCAATCTCTTTAGCCATCATAGAAATGAAAATCAAAACTACACTGAGGATCCATTTCACCTGAATCCGAATGGCCATTATCAAAAACCCAAAAATAATGAGTGCTAGTGAGGATATGTACAAAAAAGAAAGGCTTAGACACTGTTGGTGGGGACACAACTGATGCAGTGCCTTTGGAAAATAGTATGGAGGTTCCCAAGAAGCTCAAAATAGAACTACCATGTAATCCATCCTCACCACTCCTGGGTGCATAGCTGATGGAAATGAAGACAGCATACCACACACCCACATGTACTGCAGCACTATGCACAGTGGCTAAGGGATGGACCTGGCCTTGGTGCCTATTAACAGATGAAGGGATAAAGAATATATGGTGTATATGGTATAACACAATGGAGTATCACCCAGCTGTGAGGAAGGATGACGTCATGCCATGTGTGGGAAAATGGATAGAACTGAAGGTCTTCGTGTTAATTGAAATAAGCCAGACACACACACACACAAATAAACCAGATTCATTATATCTCATATGAGGAAAAGAGGGGGTGCTACCTGAAGTAGAGAGGGACTTCAAATGACAGGGAATGTGACTGGGAGGAAGGGAGAGAGGAGGAGATAAGGAGGGCTGGAAGGAAAGGTGGACAAGAACAAGGCATGTATGTAAACATCTCCTTGACATCCAGTACTCTGCACAACTAATAGTGTTAATAATAATAATAATAATTGAAAACATGATCCTCCTTACTTAGGGGGGGGGGGGAGCTTCCAAAAAGCACTGTTCTAGAAACCACATTTCACACACAGGTATTGGGTATCCTGGGCCAACTAGGACAGGTATTGGTGATTTTTAATTTAAAAGCCACTCCAAAAATAGTGAGCACAAGATTGGTTTCCACAAGAGGTGCAGGAGGCGAGAAGCACTACACAAATGAACACATCTACTAATGTCAAAAAATTAAAGTAATAACCAAATATAAACTAAGTAAAACAGAATTTAGAATATTTAAAGGGAATTAACAAGATAACCCCAAATTTCAAAAAACTTCATCAACTCTATGAAGGGCTATGAACATGAACGACTATTTAAAACCACAGGGAAATTCTAGCACCAACTGAAAAGAAATATCATGGAGCCCAAGGAAAGTAAGAATTTGTTCTGACTGAAAAATTCTACAATATGATCCTCACAGAGTACTACTCCATTATTGTAAGCTCTGTTTCTTTAACCCTTAAAAGACTTTCTAAATTAAAAAAAAATGTAAATTTGTATTTGTTGAATAGTTATTTGTGAAAAAGCCAATCTTATTCACAGTGTCTCTCCTAAGAGCTACATAAAAAAAGCTTGTGAAAGGTAAGCTTTATGTTCCTCATTTTACAACTAAGAAAATTAAAGCTAAAGTCACAAGTCACTAAGTAAAAGTATTTAACATATAATCCCAGGTCTACTTGGTCTTGGATTTGAGTTTACTGCCCCCTGACCTAATTTCCTACTTAAACACAAACCCACACACAAATAATCACAGTGGAATAGCATTGAGTGCTGAGAGAACCAAGAAAAAATGGATTTAAGAGGACACTGTGAAAGTACCCAGGATAAAATAGTTAGCTTTCTAACTTCTGAGAGAGTGAGTCCTTTATGTCAAATATCTTAATATCAAATATTGTTTAATGTCAAATATATCTATTTATATGACAAGAAAATCCCATAGTCCAGAATACTCAAAATAATGAAAAGCAAGCAAGCAAGCTAGCTAACTATGCTTGGCAAATAGTATTCCCTTTACTACCACAAAGCTCTCAAGTTAAATATGGAAAAGAGGCTGACTTTCCCTCCAAGCCACTCTTCCAGAAACAGCACAGAAATGTATTCTACAGAACTCCTCTCATGATCCTCAGTTACATAGGGGTGGAATTTATAGTGATATGATCCTTAAAATACAGTGAATTGGACATAATCCACCAGGGGCTCTCCTTAGAGATAAGGGAAACCATTGCTTTGAGGGCAAATGGATCAAGGGTCAGAGAGGGTCCAAGGGGGAGAAATGAAGGGCTTCTGGGGCTTTGAGGAAAGGGAGAATGGAAATGCTTTATGCAAATTCATAAACTAAACAAAATGTCATCATCATTAGCAGAGTAAATATAATGGGATAGCTCCCTCCTCCTGCCTCTACTTGTTCTGGGTTACATTTCTGTGACTCTCTTCCCTAGTAAATATAGTTAAATACATATTGATCAAGTTTTTTTTTTAACCTACTGATTTTTATTGTTTCTCTTATAAAACAAAGCTATCAACATTCCCACCAATGATTAAACAAGATGACTTACATAAAATGTTGACAAAGGAAGAATTCACCAATGGTAGTAGTTATTCTTGGAATGACTTGTTTCTTTTAATTGCTATTATTAACACAATGTATAAAGCAATTACATCAAGATTAGCCCTTTGGCCTTTTGTGAATCTAATTTCTTCAAATGTAGATTACTGTTCCATTTTCTTGTGGTTCCTAGCTAGCCCTTGGTTGAAAATAAGTTTCTTAAGAGCTTTCGTATATTTTTAAATTAATTCAATGTGACCTTTTAAACACATTCTAAATTATCTGTGAAAATTTCCATCCTTTTCTATCCAGTCCCTGCTCATATTTCATCTTCTCCTAAACCCTTTAACTGATAAAGTCCTCTGGTGCCTATTCACCTCCCCCTCATCACCCTCCGACTTCCCCCTCTCTGTTCCCACGTTGGTTTCCGCAGTCACTTCAGCACCTTTGACCACTGACAGCCAGCTAATCACTGTCTATTTCTTTGCTGACGGCCAGCTGGCCTTTGGGGAACTTCATGTCACGGTGACATTGAGTCCTTTAGATGTTCACAAGTCAATCTGGAAACTCGGATCCTAAATTGAAAACATATTTCAGCAGAAATGAGATGCAGGGTTTCCTGCACATGTAGGGATAGTTGGAACTCTACATGGTGGTGTCATTATAGGAAAAAGGGAAAACAGATGAAGGGATCCCAGGCCATGACCCCAACCCTTCCTTTGGAGGGTTTCCAATTGATTATTTTCCCCTTTTTCTGAGCCTAAGTCGTTTTAGCCGCGACCATTTTGGGGTGGAATAATGAGGAAAACTAATAGGATTTGAGAAAATGTCTCATTAAAGGATAGACAGAGGAAGTGTATTTTAAAGACCTTTTTTTTTTTCCATGTCCTGGCCCTAATCTTTACATACAGCAATCAGACTGCCCACCTTCTCCTGAAATTCTGTGCTTTTCAAAGAGCCAATACTTGCTCCCAGGAATTGAGAAGTGCAAGATAGTGCTTACTCTTGTGTTCCCTTAGAATTAAGATTTATGGAATCCTTCATCTTTAGGGAGTGTTATGTGCTGGAATAATTTCCCTTCTATACGTGTTTTAGCCTAATCCCTCTATTTTTAAGAGTATTTGCTATTTTCAGCTTCCCTTATTATAAAGTTTGTAGAAGAGAGAAAAAGTGTAATTACTAACAATAAGACAAATTTCAAATTAGTACCTGAAATAACTGAGAGAATATTCATCTCTTCCATTGAACCTCCCTGGATGATTCTTTAGAAATCGATTCCTGACTTGTATAATACATGGTTTTTCAGTGCTCATTAATAATTATTGAGCTGATTCTATGTTTGGGAAATGCTCCTTGATATTTTTATCAGTAGGGTATGATAATTGCTATTAAAACAGAGTTACTAAAGAAGAGTGATTCAGAATAAAACTTGATTTCCCAATCACCAGAGTCCAAGATTCCCCTCCTTGTGGTCATTTGGGGACTATGGTGAAAGCTGTGATATCATCTTCAGGACAAAGCCTCTGCACTTGCTATGACCAGCATCATTTCCCTCGTCAGGAGGCAGAGTGGAAACGTTCAGAACTAAAATGTTTTTCTTAAGCAAGTGAAGAGGAACACAACTACAGCTCCATTACCCAAGTAAAAGAGATAACAGATTTTTTTAAACAGCTGGCTGTTTACATAACAGCAGTTCACATGCTATTATCTGATTCTGTATTCTGGAACAGTCTTATGAAAAAGTATTGAGATACATACGCCTGCAAACACCTACTAGAATGTCTGAAACACAAGAATATAATAAATTCAAAATATTATTTGTAGTTTCTTATTATTATTGTTCCTAAAACCATGTGATGGCTATGAACAGATGATATTATATAAAATGATTGATATTATATAAAATGTGGTTGAGATGGGATTCTTAGATATTTTTGTTATTGCTATTGTTATTGTTAATCTTTAAAATGGAAAGACTATGATTTTAATTTTCTGTTTATCAGGAAGCAGAAGCACATCTATAATGGAGATATCTCCCATAGCTTTATGTTGGCTGGGATAGCAATGGAATAGATTTGATGAGAGTCATGCTGTATCTCTGTGGACTGTTTTCTTTGCAGAATTCATTATTTGCTATAAATGTCATTACATAGTCCCATGTCTTCCTTTTTTGTTGTTTTTTGGTTTTTGCTATTCACAAGGAAATGTATATGTATGTACAGGTCTGAGAGTTTTTTTGTCTCACATCCCTGTTCTTGACTTGACTGAATAACAATGATCTTTGTCTTAATTAAAATTGTTAATGTCTTGTACTGTCTGAATAAGTTTATTCTATCCTATGTTATTTGCAATCCAAGGTATTAAGTAAGCTAATGTCTTAAGGTATGATTCTGGCTGCCAGCAAAGAAGGAGACCTAAGGGCAAGAATGGCATCTCCTAAAGCACATGAAATAGGCTTGGATTAAAAATGATAATAGAATCTCAGTCTCTGGCATCTGTGATGGGGATGACTCCAAACACTTCTCCTGATTTTGGTTTTAACCCAAAAGTGAACCAGCAGAAAGAGCATGAGTAGGAGTTAAATAGTACATGCCAAACAAATATTTTCTTTTTCTTTTTTCTTGTTTATTTTGCAGTGCTGGGGATTGAACCCAGAGCCTTGACATGTGCTAGCCAAGTCCTCTAATACTGAGCTACATCCCCAATCTGCAAACAAGTATGTCAATAATGCCTTAAACCTACATAATGGCGTATTCTTTTAAAATCTCATATATTTATTTAATTAATGTGATTGATTGATTGATTCAATAATTGTTATTGCACAGTTATGTACTAAACCCCTATCTTGTATGCCAAGGACAAAATAGTATAAAAGATAGACATAAGTCTTTGCCAGACTGGTAAGGCCAAGTTTTAAATAATACTAACAAATACATTAAATGTTTACAATTTTGGATAAATCCTAGAAAGGAAATGAACATAGTGGCACTATAAAGAATAACTAGGGGAAAGGTGTACTTTAGAAACAGTTGAAGTCATATCATTTAACAATATATGCCATATTTTTTTTATCCATTCATCTCTTGAAGGGAATCTAGGTTGGTAAGATGGGATTATGTGCCTTGACCAATGTTACACAAGTAGCTACTGGGCAGAGACAGAACTAGACTCAAGCTCCAATCCACAAAGCAGAAAAATATGAATTTTCATGTCTGTATTTAATGATTTGGAAAGTTGCAAGACTTTTGATGTCTTTAAATTAGATGAAAAGAAAACTGTATCCTTTGGCTCTATGCTTTGATGAAGTGGGCCTTTGAAGGTTGGATGAAGACCGAATGTCCCTGTCTCTCTTCCAGGCAACTAGCAGCAAGCAGATTTGTTGGCAGAATGAACTTGACGAGATATCAATCGCTAATGACAGTTTTAGCCATTGCTGCTCATGGCTTTCAGGACTAGCTGGAATAGCACTAGTATAATTGTATAAGTTTCATTCTCTGTTCAGCACAGCTGTGACTCCAAAGCTACACCTCTGAAATGTCAGGCAAGCTCTTAGAAGACCAGGCACCAAGCATCTGGTAACCCTCCATGGTCCCTGGAAAAGACCCTGGTTCTGAAGAACATCCCACAATTGCTCATGCAACATAAACTGCTCAGTTGTCCAAATTATTTCTCCAAGATTTTTTGGATATTTATTTAAGACATGGTGAGAAGAAAAGTGAAAATTTTCAGTTTCACCTTTCATTGCTTCAGTTTCTGCATCTTGCTATCCAAGCACCCTTGCACAGAATGCCCAATGTAAGTTTTGCCTCCACCATGAAGTTTCCTAATCCTTGACTCAAAGGATCTGTTCCTCTCCTCAATTCTCACATTGCTCCATTTCCTCTTCTTACCATGAACACTAGAGGAGTTGGGGAGACAACCCCTGCTAACAGTAATTGAGCCCTGGTCTGTTTCTACATAATTTTTACAAAATTATCTCTGTTCTTCAGAGAACATTTTCAAGGTCAGTATTACAAGGATAATCATCAAGCTACTATTTATTGAGCATTTACCATGCAGTTCTAAAATTTACAAGCCTCTTTGTTTATGAACATCACTGCACAGTCCTGAAAAATGTGATTTATTCTCCCCAAGAGTCTGAGGCTCCAGGTTCACTGCTGACCCATACATTAACACATATGATGCCTTTGTGCAAACTAGAAGAAGAGTGATGGTTAATTTTTTGTGTCAACTTGACTGGGTTAAATAATGCCCGAGTAGCTGGGAAAGCACTATTTTTGGATCTATCTGTGAGGGTCTCTCCAGAAGAGAAGAGCATTTGAATCAACAGAAGAGTAAAGAAGATTCATCCTCACCATTGTGGGTGAACATCATCTAATCTGCTGAAGATTCAGAAATTTTGGTCTCAGACTTTGGACAATGGAGTTCTCACAGGGCCCAGGTTAGTTCCCATGAGAGTGGGTTGTTATTATTTTGAAGATTTTTAGGCTCTGAGATGTAGGCCAGCACCCTCCCTCCTCACCCTAATTCTTAGGCCTTCAGTCTCAGACTGGGAGTTACATCATCAGTTCCCTTGGTCCTCAATCCTTTGGGCTCAAGTGAAATTGCACCATTGGTTTTTCTGAGTCTCCAACTTGTTAGATGGCATATGGTGGGACTCCTTACCCTCCATTAATGCATAACCAAATTTCAACAAAAATAGACTCTCTTTTCCTCAGATTCAAGGGCCAGGTTTAGGCTTTTATATAATAACAACCCTCTCATGGGAACTGGCCTTGTGAGAACTGCTTTAATCCCTTCTGGGGACAGCACCCCCCATGACCTAACCACTTTCCATTAGACTCCACTTTTGAAAAATCCCAGTATCCCAACGTTACCACTCTGCAAACCCTAGCTTCTAGCACACAAAATTTTGGGAAGCATACTCAATCCATATCCAAACCATAGCAGGAGTCTTACTCATATGTAATTTACTGACTTTCTCTAGAATAAGTTAAAGCTTTGTGGGATATTGGGATAAAATAAATATATTTTGCATGGGAGAAGAAAACAAAAGTTTTGGATGCCAGAGATAGAATGCTATGGTCTAAATATTTGTGTCAACCCCCCTCAAAAAAAAAAAGATTCATAAAAATTTTCATATTTTAAAAGTTAATCACCAACATGATGGTTTCAGCATATGGGGTCTTTGAGAGGTCAAGAAGTCAAGAGCCCTCATGGAGTAAGTGACTTTAGGACATAGGCATAGAGTTGGCCACCTTCCCATCCAGATGGGCGCACAGTGAGAAGGTATCATCTATGTACCAAGAAACCAGTCTCCACCAGACACTGAATCATAAGGTGCCTTGATTTTAGACTTAGCTTCTGTAACTGAAAAATAAATTTCTGTTGTTTATAAGCCATATAGTCTATATAGTTTTAGCCCCAAAAGTTTAAGATAAGGTCCCTTCAGGGAGACATAACCCAAAAATGTCTCTATGCTGATAAGAGAAATAAACATCTTCTTTCAAGTAGAAACAGTTCTATGCCACCGAAGCAGCTTAAACAGCAGAGTAGGGACTGGATTTCAAGTCCTACTCATTTGGGGGCCTGACACCCTTGGGCAGTGAACATCCTGTAAAACCAGACTCACAAGCTCTGTGGTCTTACAGGGATATGATGTACCAAAATTTGAACTCAAATCTGTGTGATTTGGAGCTTGTGATCACAGGGAAAAGGCACCATGTCCTCTGATGTGATAGATTTCCATGGGTGTACAGGGTTCATTTCTTGAATGCAACTTAAAAGGCTGGCAGGTCAAGAATCATATCCAGTAAGTCTCAGAACCACAGTATGTAATTTTGTAGCACAAAGCAACTCTGAATTCAACTTTTGCTGAATTGGTGTTCAGAGTAGGACTTCAAAGCCCATTCCACCAGTCCCCAGGGGGCTGGGTATAAGTGGCCATCAGCCACTTCTCCCTAGCACCTGTGTATACCTCTTCTTTCTTCCTCCAGTGCTGTACCAGTGCCAATGTCCTTTTGTCCTTTGGATTCAGCTCTCCCCACTAGGAGTAAAAGCTGGTACAATCAGTCTGTGGCCTCAGCAGAGTCATCTGCAATTGGACCTTCAGTGTTAACTGACCCTCCTTCAACATCTTAAGTCAAACCTCCAGAGGACAAAATCCCCAGAATTCATGAGACAAACCATGAAACACATCCCAGATGTCTGAGTCTCACTCTTGAAGTTTACCGACCTTTCCCAGACTTCAGACACCTACTCCCTGTGTCCCTTCTGCTTTCCTGAACTCATCCAGAGCTCCCACCCTTTAACTTGGAGATTTCTCCTTGGAGAGCAGAGTGGAAGCTGGCCATAATCACTCCTCCTACTCAGCAGGCTGGAAAACCCGCCAGAGACTTTTAAAGATACAGCACTGCAAATTCCTTCTGCAATCACGACCATCTTGGCAGCTTAGCTTTCAGAAAGATAGGAAAGAAGTTTAGAGATCCCCTGGCCCAGGCCCTGCTACCTCAATGAGGACACGGTGGGCCAGAGGGCCAGAGAGGTGCTGCCATCTCCTGATACCACTGCCACATCATTCCTTCCAAACTTTTCCCCCAACCTGAAGCTCAGTGCCCAGGCAACATATTATTTTGTTCATTTACATCCTTCTTACCTGCAAAGAAACTTTTTTCTTTAATGTCGCATTTTATTTTAGCCTTGAATCTATGCTCTGGTTTTTCTTTAAATAACATAGTTAAACATTTCTTTTAAAATAAAGGAATTTTTAAAACAACAGATATACCCTGGGACTGAAGTCTTGAAATTCGGGGCAGGGGAACGGACGGGTGGAGAAGAGAGGTGGAATGTATAATATACGAAAGTGGAAACCTTAGAAATGCCCAGACAAGACAGATGGCCTTCCTTTACAACTTTTTAAAATTTGCTCTAGATCTACTAAGTCTGACTGCCCTCCTGACCCCAATCTCAGGATGGCCTGGGCATTGCCCAAAGACATGCACATAGGGGGCTACAGCAGAGGGTGGGGATGCAAACACTGATGCTCCTAAGTGCAGTTTTGAGGTCTGCAGACCGGAGACGTGTTTGTTTTGTTTCAGGACTGGGAGTCTTGCACCCCTCCGCCTACTTCAGCCCCAAGTGACTCAGCAGACTCTTCCAGCCAGGCGCAGCCTAAACACTGCCCATTTGGCAGAGAGAGGGGGTGTTCCCCCAATTGCTCAGTGACCTGGCTGCACTGAAAGGAACAGCCAGGGTCCCCTCCCTGGTCGCCTGGGGAACAAAGCAGGGCGCACAGCAGCCTGTGGGCGTCATTGCCTCTGCAACAAGGCTCCCCTGCTTGGACCCTTCCCCTTGGCCACGCACTCCGCCCTCCTACAAAACGCAGTGCTGGCTGGTCAGTCTGTTTTCTCCTGGGGAACCCTAATCACAAACAAGGCCATGTGCTCGTGGTACACGGGATCCCTTCATCCGCCCCAGTGACGCAGCTACAGCTGAGGCGGGGTGGGCGCGCAGCTGTGTGAGGCCACACAGCAGCACACTCAGGGTCTGGGTGGGGTGGCAGGTGGACCCCGACTGGAAAGAGGCCACCAACATTCACTCTCAAGAAAGAGTAATCTTTGCTGGCGGTTGATTCAGTCCACAAACATTTGCCTGACACAGGGATGGTATGAGAGAAATTGGTTCAACAAAGGACATGGGGATGGGAGGTGAAGAGGCCTCTCCTACCAGCAGGCTGAAAAACCTGCCAGAGACTTTTAAAGATACCCTCAGCTGCCCTCTGCAGCTTCAGGGTCTAGACTTGAGATGGAAAGGCAAAACAGCCAGAGAAGGATGGGGACTATCACGCAAGGTGATGAACCCTGGCTCTTAAGTTTGATTTTAAGAGAACACTTTATTCTGGCCCTTCAACAACACCACGTGTACATGTGGGAGTTCACTCAAGTGGGACCTTTTATTTGGGAAATCTTTCTCCACTCTGCATAATTAGAAATGTTCCTTCCAGAAGCAGCTCAGGCTGGATTTCTTATGTGCAGTCTTCCTGACTTCCTTCACTGCGCCATTGGGACGAGTAGGGGCCCCTCCTGTGTATTTCTCACTTATTCCCCTTGTCACTGCACATACACTCTGTTCAATGTTCCAGTCTTTGGCTCCCGGTAGCCTAGGACTCCTTGAGAGCAGAGGGCTTCCACTTATCTATCGCAGCTGTCCTTTCTCTAGCAGTGCCTCATGCATAATACCCAATCTTTTAATAGCCATCAATATGCATCAGTGTCTGTGGGAAGCACCCTCAAGGTGACCCAAAGTGAGTCATGACCTGCTCTCATCCACTCCCCTTGGGTCATGTGGAACCTGTCATTTACTTCTGACCAACAGAATAGGCCAAAGATAATAATAGATGTCGCCTCTTATTATTCTGTGTGTGCCAATTGCCCTCCTTCGTGAACACATTCTTATCTAAATCTTTAGTGTGAGCATTTTCTATTAGTTATTGAAGGGTTAAAATGACCAACCATGCTTGCATATAAGTTTTGTACTTTGAGGCTATAATCATTAGGTAAATAAAACTTTGGAATTATTTTATCTTCCTAGCAAAGTGATTCCTTTACCATTATGAAATCTCTCCTTGCATCTCCAGTAGTAATTTCGCTTTAACATCTACTTTGCTGATAGCTAAAGCCAACTTTAATTTGATCAATTGTTGCATGATACTTGTTTTGTTCTTTTACTTTCAAGCTTTCTGGGTTCTGCAGTTTCAGTGTGTTTCTTGTAAGCTGCAGTAAATGGCATTTTAATTCAATTTCATTATGTCATGAAATACGTTTTTAGTTCACTTGTGTCTAACCTAGTCTGTGAGCTATTCTTCCTATTGGTTTTACATTTGATTCATGGATTCACTGTTCCTTTTTGTTGTTGTCTTTTTAAAAGTTTTTAAAAGAGCTTCAAGGGGAGGGGCTGGGTGTGAGTCAGTGGTAGAATGCTAATGCAGTACTCAAGGCCCTGGGTTTGATCCTAGCACCACAAGAAAGTAAAAAATAAAAGTGTTTGAGGAATTGTTAACTGTTCTTTCCTTATTGAGAATTCTGTTCTCAGTTGCCTCTGGTGGAGAAGCTGTGCGTTTCCCTAAGGTTGAATGTTTATCCAGTTTTCTCTCCATTAGTTTATTAGCTATTTATTCATTAATTATTATCTTAATGTTACCATAGAAATGCTAAATGGATTATTATTAAAGTCTATGTCAAATTAGTATTTTTACCTTTTGATCAAATGAAGAGCCCATAAAAACGTTTAAATCTTGCCAACTTCATTCTCACTTCATTTTATCTTACTTTTGTAATGTATTTTAATTCTACACATATTGTAGACCCCACAAGCCATCTGTCTTGTTTTAAAAATGAATGTTTATTTGAATTTACTCATATATTAATTCTTATGTATTAACCCTTTTATTTATAATACCTTAGAGCTTTCCCTTCAATTTTACTCCTCAAAGCCTAATATTAACCAGTGCATTTACATTCCTTACTTCTGATCAGTATCTCTCATATCCCTGTGTTATTGCTATCTAATTAGTTATAGCTTGAATTTTTAAACCCACAACTAATCATTAATATTCTCATTACTCTATATTGTCATTTGGGATTTGTATTTCTACATACATTTATGATTTTATTTGCTTGCTATTTTTCCTATCATTTCAGTTTTCTCTGTTTTTTACTCTGAAGTACCTGCATTAACAGTTCTTTCAGGGTTTGGTAGTAATAAAAGCTATTTGGCTTTCTGTAGGTGAAAATGTCTCTATTTTCCTCTCAAATTTCAGTGGTCTTTTATCTGGTAAGAGAACTTAGGTTGTCTTATTTATGCTAATGTTTTGAAACCTGTATTTCATTCCTGCAGTTTCTTCAGGCTTCTGTTCTTATTCTTCCTGAGAACTTGATTCTCAGACCTACTTTCGTCTGCTTAAAGGTATCTGTCCTTTTTTTCTAATTGCTTTTAAGATATTTGTGTAAGCTGTTTTTTAGTTTTACCAAGAAATGTCTAATTGTGGATTCATTCATACTGATGAACTTGAGACAAATTTGTGCAACTAGGGACTTTTCAAAAAACACTCAGCAATTATCTCTTTAAAAATTCTTTTTTCTCCTCTACATATTCATTGTGCCTCTGCTCTCTGAGCTCTACTTCTCCATGTTCTTCTTTAGTAACACACGCACACACACTCTTATTCTACCCTTCGTAGTTCTAAACATCACTTTCATGCTTTCCATCACATTATGTCTCTTTTATGATCCCTGAAAAATGTCCTTATTTCCACCTACTAGTTTACTAATTCTCTCTTTCACAGTGTCTATTCTGTTTAAGTTATCTACAATACTTATAATTAGGTTGGGTTTCCTATAGCAGAGAACACACACACACACACACACACACACACACACACACACACACACACTATTCTAATCATCTCTTTCACAGTGTCTATTCTGCACACACTATTCTAATCATCTCTTTCACAGTGTCTATTCTGTTTAAGTTATCTACAATACTTATAATTAGGTTGGGTTTCCTATAGCAGAGAACACACACACACACACACACACACACACACTATTCTAATCATCTCTTTCACAGTGTCTATTCTGCACACACTATTCTAATCATCTCTTTCACAGTGTCTATTCTGTTTAAGTTATCTACAATACTTATAATTAGGTTGGGTTTCCTATAGCAGAGAACACACACACACACACACACACACACACACCAAATATATATATATATATATATATATATATATATATATATATATATATATAGTGACCTAATAATATAAGTTTATTGTTTCTTTTACATAAAAGATATCCAGAAGTATGTAGTTTAAGGCTAATATAACAGTTTTATGAAGTTAGAGGAAACTTATCACTGGACTTGTCACAGCAAGATACTTGGAAAGCCACTAGCCAATAAGCTCCGATTATTTCTCAAAGCTTGGTCACATGGCTACACTTACATGGGAAGCTAGGAATGGTTTTGCTTATTTGGTTTTTGTTGTTGTTGTTTTATTTGTATTTTTACAGTTTGGCCCATTCTCCAGGAGTCTCATTAGGAAGAAAGAGTTAATTAAAAAAAAATGGGGATGGGGATTTTTGTTCTAGAAATTTCACTTGTCTGTTTCTTGGCTAGTATTGTGCTTTTTTTCTTTCTTTTTTTTTTTTTGAGATTTTTCCTTTTCTATTTCCCTCTTTATGCCTATAATTATTTAAATGTAATGCGATTATTTTGGGTTTTCTGTCCAGTAATTTTACCAGTGGAAGTGGTAATAGGGGATCAAGGAGCTAATCCCGTGCCTGCTGAGTCTCTCAGGATCGGTTATTTCCAAATGTTGGTGAAATTTTAGATTGTGGGCACATTGTCCTCAGGGTTTAATCACCTCAACCTGTGCTGGCGAGTGGATTCTTCCACTAGTTCAATCACTTACCTGGGTGTAGACCTTTATGGATTCTGAATCCAAGTCAGAGGGTCAAGCCCAACCCCCAGCGAGGCATAAGTTGAAGGTTTTCTCTGCCATCCCAGCAGATATCCAAAGTTGGTTACTCCTGTCCTCCCAACCCCCAAAGAAACTGTTGTAGTTGCTAACCCAACAACCTGACTTTTAATCTTGCTTTGTATTAACCCCTGTGGAGAGATGGGTCACACTTTATACTATTGTGAGCTCAGTGGTGCATTAAAAAGAATGTTACATTTTATCCATTATTTATATGATTTTTTATTGAAAGTATTTTTAAGTATCTTATCTGTCATGATTTCTTATCTGCAAGTTGAGAGTGTTCCTTTTAAGATGATATATTATGGGCTGGGAGTGTAACTCAGTGATAGAGTACTCAGCATGTCTAAGGCCCTGGGTTTAATCCCCAGCACTGCACAAAAATCAAATAAAAATAAAAGAAGTATTAACTATGTGAGCTTTTGAAATTCATATCATAAACATTCAAACTCTATGAAAGAAACATTGTGCCCTCATCAATATGCAACCATCCTGAGAGCCTTAAGTTCCAATCATGGGTCTTAGTCTCCAAAGAGCTGCATCCAGTGAGGCAAGTTCTCTATCGGGCTGCAATCCAATTTTTAAGCATCTTAGGATTCCATTCCTGCTGTGGCATGTTTCTCCCCATTCTTCTCTATCCACTGGGCCAACATCTGATTGTAAATCTGGACTATGTTTTTATTTTGGCTATAAGCCTCACATTATCCTTTAGTGGAACTGGAACTTAGGTAGATAATAATAGTACGTATTTTTGTTCCTCCTGTGCATAGTACAGATCTTAACTTTTAATCCAAAGAATGCTTCCTTAGTTCTTCCCTTTATCAGTTACAAAACTATGATTTGAGGAACTGGCGTTAAAACCCAGAAGGACAATCCAAGAATGAATTCTCAGCTAACACATATTAGTATTGTTCTCCTTAATTTTTTAAATCCTACATACACTTGTTACCTTATACCTGTCCCTTAATTTTTCTCTTTTGACCTCTAATATTAGCTTTTGAGAAGACCAGAAGGCAAAGATCTTCTGAATGACTTCTTGAGGGTATGTGTCTGTGTCAAAGTTAATGTTTTCTTCTACACATTCCCCCTTGTGGTTTCTTACCTAAACGCATAGTATATTGCTCAAGGTTTTATCCCTGTGACAAATGCTTGAGAAAAACAACTTCAGGGAAGAAAGATTTATTATTGGTTTGTGAATTCAAAGGTCTCAAAGGCTTCGTTACTTTGGGCCTGAGATGAGGTAGAACATCATGGAGAAAGTGTGTAATGGAAGAAAGCTTTTCAGTTCATGGCAGTTAGGAAGGGCGTGGGGGCGGTGCAGAGAGGGAGAGAAGCAGGGCCAGAGACAAGATATAATCCCCAGGGTTATGCCCCCAAGAGCCACTCCCTTCACTTAGGTCCCACCTCCTCAAGTGTCCCCAAATAGCCCATTCAGATGTGAATCCTTCAATGGATTAACCCATCTCTGAATATTGCTTCACTGGGAGCCAAATCTTTAACACCTGAGTCCTTGGGAGATCATCTAAAGCCAAATCAAACCACAGAGTAGTATTTTAAAAACTTTTTCTTTTTTTTTCCTAAAAGCTGCTGGTGCACTTCTTGCAAAGATTCAATTCTAAGTAAAAAGTTTCAGTCAACTTGCAAACACCAAAGAATATTCAATTTATACTGGAAATGTTGAGTTCATGGCTAGAGTTTTTTTTTTTTTTTTTTTTTTTTTTTTTTTTTTTTTTAAAAAAAAAAAAACCAACCCTGAGTAACACTAATTATTAAAGCTTACAAAATACTTTGATTTTATTTCTGATAATCTTTTCAGCTTCTCTCTTGCCAGAACATAGTTTATAAAAAGTTCCTCTGAACTCCAAGATGGAGGAAGATCTTGTCAAAACATTCCAGGCAAGGGAATCACAAGAGTTTCATCTACCCTCACCAGCTTTCAGAAGAGAGAGGAGGAAATAGCAGAGAGTGTGGTGACCTGCCAAATACTGCGTGACCACCACATGGTAGAGCTCCCTGTGAGGTCTGGAGTACAGGTGACCCGAGCCCAATCCTGTCTTCCTTCCACTTCCCCGCTGTATGTAGCAGTTGTCTTAGCTTTAAATGGTTCAGGTTGCAGATACATAGCACCAGCAAAGCGGTGATGCTTCCCGTCAGTGGCTTGGAAGTATTTGGCATTTATATCTTATTACCAACTTGGTCTCATTTATTCATTCATTCATTCAATGAGAAAGAACTGTTCCGCAAACTCAGAGCACAAATGCAGTCCCCAGTCGTTTTTATTGTTTATACAATAACACAAAACACAGGTGTCCTGTTGCCATAAAAGAGCTCAACATCTTCCTCTTGAGGTTTGATTGGAATTCCAAGAATTCCAAGGCCATGTATAATCCAAAAGGTGGGATCAAGCATGTTTCTAACCCCACACAGCCTGACACAGAACCTCATGCTAATGAGTTCCGGTGAAGTGGAGGCTGAAAAAATGATGAGATATAGTCCCACCAACAAAGAGGGTCATCTGCTGAAGCAGGTTTCTGAATTGACTGCCATGGCTTTTAGAGAAGGATTCTACTCCTAATACCAAACCCATCCTGGGGGACTCTAGGCAAGTGTTTGCAAGGTTATGACATTATTTGCATTCAAGTTCACTGCACCTCTAAATAAGCAGGCCAAGCTTGGAGGGGCTAGGTCATTTATTTTTGTAAAAAACATTTTTTCATTTGCCTAAATGTGGAGTGTCTACCATGTTCTAGGAAATCTATTCAGCCATAAGGTTACAATGGTCAGTAACTTAGAGAAGATCTTGTCCCTATGAAGATCATATTTAAGTCTTCAGAATTTGATGCCTTACCTCTTATCACAGGGACTTAAAATAATAGCCTGCTTTCCTCCCAAGTTTTCATAGATTTTGTTTCCAAAAACCTCAAAATTCAGCAAATCTTATCACTTCCGTCTTCTCTTGTAAACCTGGATAGAGGGCTATCATCTATCCTTCTAAAGGAAGATATTTTCAAACACCATATGAGACTGTGATCTCTATTCCAATTTTGCTTACTACCATAACCAGACCTACAGCGATGAGGAAATGCATGTCAGACTGTCTAGCTCCCTTCTGCAGAGGCCACCAAAGTAACCCAGGAAACAGACATTCGCCCTTCTGGAGCAGAGGGTAAAATTATCCAGAGAGATGGATACATCATTCGAAGGGGATTTCCTGATATGTTCCTACCTAAAAGCCATAAATATAATCTCTAGGAAATTAAACAAAAATACAATTTTCAAATGGAAAGGGATGAAATGATGGTTTTCCAGATTTTTAGAGCAGAGAGAACACATAAATGATAGGAGATGAATCAGGCAAATGTGTCTAATTCTGAGGAAACAAACATTTCTTAGGGAAGACGATGCCCTTGCCTCCTACTCAACAGAAACAGAATGGTTCACCTGAATTCAAAAGTTTGCAGACGCAGTTAGTAAGACGGAGTAAGGAAAAGAAACAGTTCAACCTTTTTAAATTTAATGAATATATATATCCATTTATCTAGTTTTTTTGTACGAGTGTACCTTTCTTCCATCCTCATGAACATCTGTAGTTTCTTTATTCCTGATTATTGCCATTCTGATTGGAGTGAGATGAAATCTCATTGTAGTTTTAATTTGCATTTCTTTAATTGCTAGAGATATGGAAGAGTTTTTCATATATTTGTTGATCATTTGTATTTCTTCTTCTTTGAAGTATATGTTCAAATCCTCATTGATTGTGGTTTTGTTGTTAATTTTTTTGAGTTCTTCATACATCCTGGAGATGAATGCTCTGAGGTGCAGGTAGCAAAGATTTTCTCCCATTCTGTAGGCTCTCTCTTCATGTTATTGATTGTTTCCTTTGCTGTGAAGAAGCTTTTTAGTTTGATACCATCCCATTTATTGATTCTTAATTTTTCTTCTTTTGTTTTGGGAATCCTGTTGAGGAAGTCAATTCCTAAGCCAATACAATGGAGATTTAGTTAGCACAGGGTGTCTGTTTTTTTTTTTTTTTTTTTTTTTTTTTTTTTTTTAAGAGAGAGAGTGAGAGAGAGGGAGAGAGAGAGAGAATTTTAATATTTATCTTTTAGTATTTGGCAGACACAACATCTTTGTTTGTATGTGGTGCTGAGGATTGAACCCGGGCCGCACGCATGCCAGGCGAGCGCGCTACCGCTTGAGCCACATCCCCAGCCCAAGGGTGTCTGTTCTAATGCCTAGGTTCTTGATCCACTTTGACTTGAATTTTGTGCATCGTGATAGATAAGGATCTAATTTCATTTTGTTACATATGGATTTCCAGTTCTCCCAGCACCATTTGTTGAAGAGGCTATCTTTTCTCCAATATATGTTTTTTTGTGCCTTTGTCTAGTGTTCATGTGGGTTTGTCTCTGTGACTTCTATTCTGTACATTGCTATTCATATCTGTTTTGGTGCCAATCACATGCCATTGTAGGTCGGGTATTGTGATGCCTCCTGCTTCACTTTTCTTGCTGAGGATTGCTTTGGCTATTCTAGGCCACTTATTTTTCTAAATGAATTTCATGGCTCTTTTTCTATTTATATAAGGAATTTCATTGGGATTTTAATGGGAATTGCATTGAATATGTATAGTGTTTTTGGTACTATGGCATTTTGACAATATTAATTCTGCCTGCCCAAGATCATGGGAGATCTTTCCACTTTCTAAAATCTTTTTCAATGTCTTTCTTTAGTGTTCTGTAGTTTTCAATGTAGAGGTCTTTTACCTCTGTTGTTACATTTATTCCTAAGTATTTTATTTTTTTCTCTGAGGCTGTTGTGAATAGGATAGTTTTCCTAATTTCTCTTTCGGTTGATTTATCACTGATATATAGAAACACGATTGATTTATGGGTGTTAATTTTATATCCTGCTACTTTGCTGAACTCATGGATGCCTTCTAGAAATTTTCTGGTGGAGTTTTATGGGTCTTCTAAATATAGGACCATGTGGTCAGCAAGTAAGGATAGTTTGAGTTTTTCTTTTCCTATTTTTATTCCTTTAATTTCTTTCTTCTGTCTAATTTCTCTGGCTAGAGTTTCCAGGACAATATTCTATAGAAGTGGTAAAAGAGGGCATCTCTAATTGTTCCAGTTTTTAGAAGGAATGATTTCAATTTTTCTCCATTTTGAATGATGTTGACCTTGTTAGCATATATAGCTTTTACAATATTGAGATATGTTTCTTCTATCCCTAGTTTTTCTAGTGTTTTGAACATGAAAGTATGCTGTATTTTGTCAAATGCCTTTTCTGTGTCTATTGAAATAATTATATGATTCTTGTCTATTGATGTGATAAATTATGTTTATTAATTTCCATATGTTGAACCAACCCTGCATCCCTGAAATGAACCACACTTGGTCATGCCTCCAGGAGAAGTGAGTCAGGCCTCAGAAATAGTTGGAGTTTTGCTCATGACAGAGTAGTTTCTTCCTCCAAGCCAGTAGGGATGCTCATACTATTCTTTCCAAGGCGCACAGGGGAGAGAGGGTTGGTCTAATGTGTGTGTATTCCAGGAATAGATGGAGAGGGGAGGGGACCAAAACAGATACAGTAAGAGGGGAGTGATGGGCCCACCTATAAACCCAGCCACTGCAGAGACTGAAGGAAAGAGGATCCCAAGTTCAAGACTAGACTCAGCAATTTAGCGAAACCCTATCTCAAAATAAAAAATAAAATAAAAAGAACTGGGTGATGTAGCTCAGTGGTATAATGCCCCTGGATTCAATCCCCATTACTACACAAAAGGAAGGAGGAGGAGGAGAAAGGGGGTGGGGTGAGGAGGGAGACACAGTAGGGGAGAATGGGTAAAGTAAATAACTGCAAGTGCTCTCCAAGATTTACAACATGTTTTTACATGCCTTTTCTCATTTGCCCTGCTAGTTCTGTGGTTTTAATATGCAGTTCTTTTACAGAGGAAAATAAGTCTTGGAGAGTGTAAGCACTTGGTCCAGGTTGAGGGGGAAGTCAAACACAGAATCTGAATCCCAAATCCTATTTTGACTTTTTCCTAGAGTACATTTTAAGAATCAATTTCTTCATGAGATGTTCATTGGCCAGTTTTCTCAGATGCAGGGGACACCCATTTTGCTGGGTTTGATATCAAGTGTCCTTCCTAGGAGATTCTGACTTTTCCTTTGAAGAACTGAACCAAGGGATTGTTCTGCCACTGTTCCCTCTGTCCTGGCTTAGTAGAGCAAGGGCAAAGCAGGAATGGGTTAGTCCACCTGAAGCACCAGAGGTGAGTTGGCCCCAACACCTAATGAAGGGAGGGAGATTTAGTGCCTGAGGCACTTCCATCTGTGCGACTTTTATTTGAGATCCCAATTCCCAGAACTGATTCCCTGTATTATCAATCATGCCCTGAAATGCCCTACTTTACCCCCATGTCTCCAATGACTAAGCCTTCTGTATCATGCCACAATTTCACCACAACTATGTGGTTTCTATATATCTTATTCATGGTCTCACAGACACAATTTTATATCTTGGATACAGTTCTCACTGTGATTGTGATAGGGGAAAGACAGATGTGAGTGGTGGGAACACAAAGTTAAGGGAATAATTCCATAAAATTGGCTCAATGTGCCCACCCCCACACGCTTTCTTTTCCAACAAACAATTTACCTTCAGCTGGTTTAAGTGCACAGGATATGACATATTACTCAGCAAACTACCTGTTGTTGGCAGGAGAAATGCAGGCCTAAATTAGTGTTGATAAGAGGAGCCCAAGTTACACTGAAGGTGGAGACCTTTGTGACTCTTTTCACAGACCAGATCTCAGAACCCAGGGAAATAAGAAGGATTCCTCCTAAACATAAATCTTTAAGACTCATGGTTAAGAATCCAATTAGAACCAGTCAGTGTGGGCCAAAATGACCTGGAGTTGTCATGGCCATGGAAATGTGAAAGTCTGATGTCATTCTGCTGTCAGTCAAAAGTCAAGAGGTGAACCTGGGTAGGACTTTTTAGAAGTCTCTTCAGGATCCCCAATAAAACTGAAGTTGAGGAGAGTCATACTGTCCCTGTCCTCTCTGAGAGGAGCCACTCTCTTCCTTGAGAGTGTCCTCTTTCCCCTTCCCTACCCTTTCTAATTGCCTGTAACTCTGAGCAACAGGTCTGAAATCTTCCTGGCTTAATCATAAGAATTGAGGTTTGAAGGGGGCCTTTACACTGCCTCAGTTTACCAGAAGGCCCCAGCCCTGTGACAAATGGATCCATGATGTCCCTGGATAACCACTTTTCTATTTGGATTTCCCCTGATTGTCAGTGATCAGCTCATTTGCCAATTATCTTGTCAAACGATAAAAGAAAGTATCATCATTCATGGAGTGCATTAGTGTCTAGTATTGTGCCAAACACTATACCTGGATTACCTTATTTGCTTCCTAAAAATGTCCCTGTGAGGATTATATGTCTAGACCTTGAATGTTTTTTACCTTAAATTAGGAGGGAAGAGAATGAAAGAGTGATTTGTGCTGAAGAAAAAAAAAAAAAAAAGAAAAAGAATCCTTCAAACACAAGTATCATTGATTCCATTTAAACTTGGGCCAACAGGATTCATCTTTAAATCTGTGAAAGCAAAGACATATTCTTGGCAAGAATATTGTATATAATGGAAAATAAAGGCATATGTATCTCAAACCCTCATTATACACTTATATAAACCATAAATCCTTAAATTGCCAATAAAATGAATGCTTGGTAGTAATATGCCCCTTAACCATCCAGGGAAATTAGATAAGAAGTTGTGGGAGAAGGTCCTTTGGGACATATTGCTTTACTTTGGCAAAGTGGTGGGAGAGAGGACAGTTAAACAAAAAGAAAGAGTTTTTTGTTTTTGTTTTTGTTTTTTTTTCTGCTGCAGTAATCATGGAAGTAAAAACTACCAGCAGTGATTTTTAAAACAATTAGAGCCTTTACATTGAAATGCATTGAAGTTCATTACATGATTAGAAAAAGATACAGCCCATTTATTATTATTTATCCACATTAATCATTATGATGAAATGTGCTTCGAACTAACACATGAATTTCATACTTAGACGATTACAGTGTTGCATCGGGTGATGATCTTAAGCAGTGACAGGTAAACTCTTTTCATGATGGCTAAAATTCGTAAGTATTAACTTTCCTCACTGAAGACCAGAGATTATTGACACAATCACATTTCTACAGACATAGACCAGTAATGTGAAAACGGGATCCAACCATTATTACTTCAATGTTAAAAAGTCTTTTATTTTTTATCTCGTACAAGGGCTTGACATCATCGCTCCTGACAATTATAAATTAAACAGGGGCAGAATCTTGCCTACTCTAGGGAATGCAAATTCCCAGAAATTTCACTGCCCAACTTTAAGAATCTCCAAATAATCAGATATCATTTTAAATATCATTCCTTTTGCAGATGACAGATGACACTGACAATGGTTGTCAGTGGGTCAATGGCTCCAAAAGGGTAGATATTGTTTCTAATTATTCTTCACTATGCCCCATTATCTCACCCAGTACTTGATATTTAACAAAGACTCTGTAAAAAATGACTATTCCAGGTCCTAATATCTGCCACTAATTTCCTGTGTGATTTCATGCAATAAGGTACTCAGACTTAAAAACACAAATATCTTTTCCAACACTGATATTTTACTAGTCACTGAGAGAATGTCCTGGGTGTTCACCAGTTTACTATAATGACTACAAGGAAAATAGTGTTCCTCCCAAAAACACTTGAAGTGAAATAATCCCCATCTTCCTCGTTCAACCAATCCTTGACTTTTCCTCACTCAGTCAACTGCCAAGGGAACACCCATCGCTCATCTTTTATAAAAGGATTCTCAAAATCCAAACCATTGCAGTGCTAACAGTTTCTTGTCCAGAGTAAGAGACGTGTATGAACTTCAGTTGCTACTGGTCCCACTTGGGCTCTCAGAATTTAGTTTCCATTGCGAATCTTTGTTATTGCATTTAATTAAATAATCCCCCTGCACTTTTTCATGTGTTAACAAAAATCTCTTCTACCACCAGGAGGCAGTGTTGATGTAACTCACAGCTAAAGAAAACTCTCAGTCCAGAGCATCTTGGTGGAACTGGACTCTGAAAATTGTATTTCCTAGAGTGATTCTAGGTGTAAGAGAATGTTATATTAACTCTTCTTTACAATAATCACCAACCGCTCTGAAAGAGGGGCATAGTACCAATGGAATCTGTTTTTTAAAATCTGCTTGCAATTAATAATACTATCATTTGAGGGTGTTGTTGAAGTTTAATTTACCTTTTATCCATGCAAAGCAATTCATGTACCATGGAGTATTTTTTGTGGTTAGCTTTGAATGAATCTTCTACATTTATAAGAATGTGAAAAAATGATTGAAGGATAGAGTCCTTTTATTCTTTAGGGAAAACTTTAAATATTTAAGAAGAAAGGAAGTTTTTAAGAAGGGGTGAGCTATGGAAAGAGAGAAGGAGAGAGCACTTCCTTTAATATTGGGCATCATTTCTAGATGTCCTGCAATCTCACAGCAACACTGTGCAGTAAATATCATCGTTCCTATTTACAAGAGAGAAAATTAAAGCTAAATCTTAATGAAGTTGAAATCGTTATTTAATGTCCAGAATTTAAATGATTTAAATTGGGGCCTGTTGGTTCAACTGTTACTATCCAAGTCACCTTGCCAATAAAGCAACAGTAACAAGAACAGTAGGTGAACTGGAAAGCATAGCAAATTGGGTGCACCAGTCCCTCAATTCAGCCCTTTAGTCTTGATTGTAGCCTAGAGATTCATCATTGATGAAAACAAGATCACTGGTTAGGGAACAGCCCCAGCTTCTAAGTGCACAAGTCACCCATACAGTGCTTTTAAAAGTTACATGGTTTCTATTATTATAGTCTTATTGATATTGACCTTCTTCACTTTTTTTCTTTGCTGATTTGAAAGACCATACCTGATACTGCCCTTTCTAAATACTAAGAAAATCATCAAAGCCCTGTCTTTCTGGCTTCCAAAGCCTAAACGCCAAGAAGAGAATTCAAAAAGTAATTAGAGTCACAGTGCTCACCACAGGCCTCAAGCCTCCTGTCCTAAGCCCCATGGAGTTAGGAAACCCCAGCATGACCAGTTTTGTGAGTTTTATTTATGTTAGATCTCCTTTGATCTTTTACTGACCATCACCTATGACTAGGTTACAGGAATAGCAAGTGAAATTGTTGAATTTTTTTAAACTCACAAAATTCTTTTTTTTTTCACAAAGTACAGAAAGGAGTAACATAGTTACGTGCCAAGATATTTCTCAAATGTTCAAATAGAGGAGCAGTTTGCCTCAACCTCAGAATTAAGTAGTACTGTTGTACCCATCGCATGCTTGTGCAATATTAAACAGCCTTGGCTCTAATTGTTCCCTCCAAATTTTTGTTTGCTACAATAAGTCAAAAAAAAAATTACCCTTGCTTATTACAAGTTAAGAACTCTAGAACTTTTGAAAGATTTGGTGAGCCTGACAATGATCTATGGAGAAACTAACTGGAGTTGATCTGGAGTGAGCATTTCTACCAAGGGAAGTCGAGAAGCAACCAGGAGACCTTCTGACCAGTTAGAACCTCCCCACTATCACTCTGCGCCCTTGAGGCAGGACATGAGGATTCAAAGCTCCTGTTCCATACAGAAAGGGACTGAGGGAGCAGGGGTAAACTCAGCCCTGCTGTGAAAGCCTTCACACTCAGTAGGTGAGTGGCCATTTGTAATCACCTCCCCTTTGATTTGGACTGTCTCTAGTGGCAATTTATGGAAGAGAGAACTTGGAGAAAGGAAGGTAAAGGTAACAGCTTTTTGCAGAAAATGGTACAAACACACACACACACACACACATACACACACACACACTCACACACACTCACATACACACTCTCACACACCATTTAATGTAGTGGCATGTTTTAATTACAAACAATGATTTCAAAATATCTGAAATATATAGTGGTGTCTTAAGACAAGGAAATGAAGTACATTTCATATTCCTCTTGCAAGTTCTTCCCACAGATCTCTCCCCATCTCCACAGTTGTCACAAAAATCTCTGAAAAAAATAAAAGGTTACCATCAATTGTCAAATCTTGTCAGTTCAAAACTGAGGACAATAAAAACCCGAAACAAATGTCTTCTTTGGGGGAAGTTCTGGAGTTATGTGGTTAGCTACCAGTATTGGGGTGCTTAAATAGTCAATAAAAATGCCATGATATTTTTTTTTTCTTCCCAAGATGGTTCATTCTCGTTACGCAAGATCAGTCTAGCCATTGCCAAATAGTCACCACAGTGACTCCAATTAAAAAGTTCAGGAAGATCACATTCTGATAAAATGGTTTCCCTGGAATGGAAACCATTGGACACCTAGAATCCTACCGCAAGTTAAAGGCTGTTTGCTGAGAACCTGCTCTGATTGGGCTCCCCTGTCTGTGTTCTGTTAAACGGTTCAGCTTCGCAGCAACTGGTTGGAGCATAATTGGCCGTTTGTATTCTCCAGCTAAGGGGCCAGTGGTGAATGCTGCTTCTAAGCCAAGAGCTGAACCCCACCCTGAGCAAATTTGGCTTTAAAAACAGGCCTTCAAAAAAAACCTACTTCTCAGTTGCCAAATACTCTAACATAAACAACTATTCTGGTTTTGAAAGAAAGATGGATCAGAACTAGATGAAAGTACTGTTGCTTTTTCACCTTCATTCTAAGCTGTCAGTGAACAGGAATAGACCCAGATCAGAAGGTATCCACTGACTAGCTATCAGAGAGTGATGCAGTCACAGGGCTGATACAGCATAAAGGAAGGAATCAGATGGTCCTTGGATATCCACTTATTTATGTAGACACATATTTGCATTCTTACCTAAATAAACACTTATAGGTATTTATGTTCCTGGAAGAAATTTTAAATTTTTAACAATTTTTAAATTTTAATTCAGAAAGCCATTTTTAATGTTCTTTATCAATAACCCTTATCTGGCCTAAATCATGCACTAAATTTCATTCATAGGAAAAAAAATTGTTAAGTGTTATTTTTAAGCATTTGAAAAGGAAAGAAACACGCCTTTATTGAGGTCAAATTATTTCTTCCATTTTTAATTTTGTTTATTTACTAAACACTTATATAACTCTTACTATGTACCAACCACTATTTTAAACACTCTATAAATGTCAACTTATTTAATCATACAACAACCCTATAAAAATGGACTATTATTATTCCTATTTGTGGAATACTGAATGCAGAGAGGCCAAGTAACTTGCCTGGGGTCACACAGCTACTGAGGGTCATGCAGGGATTTTAGCCAGATATTCTGCCCATAAAGTCTGTGCTCTCGATTTTGCTTCTTCCGTAAGTGCAAATTAATTTAGCCTAAAAAAAAATTTAAATAAACAAACCAAAATAATTCTTCACAGATGAGAAGCCGAGGTCACAGGTATTTCTATAAGTGGCCTATTTAATTCAAACTGAATCAAAACAAAATTCAGTAAAGCTTTTATACCAATTCAGGACAGTGGCACTCACAAAGATATTTCCATATCAAATGTATTTGATTTTTATTTGGAAATGATACCAGCTCTCTTCAAACGCCCTGTACTCATGACCTTGCAATTCCTCCACGTAGTGAGTGACATGGTTCTCTGTGGATCACGAGGATGGTCCATCCATCTCTGTTCAATAACTGGTACAGCTCAGTCACTTAGCGCCTGTTACCAAGGAAGATTTACAAAGTGTGTTTGAAAGAGTCAGCTCACCTGGCAGCTACCAATTCATTGTAACATGCAGCAAAATTTAGATTGATAATAAAATGTTTTTTATTAGACACATCCTCAGCGCATCTGCTATATGATATCTTTAAGGGTCTTTCTATTGAAAGTCTTGGCAATTATCATAACATCTATATCATAAAAAGTTACAATTTTGTGAAGTGATAATGTTATAAAATTTTATGTCTACATATAAAAGCTTACTGTGATTTGATTTTGAGCTGATAAATAAGAGAATAAAGATCTTAGCAAAGAAACATTGTTATTAAAGTTGAAGAGTTATAAGGTTATAAAGTTATAATTTTTAAAAGTTTGAA
The DNA here is from genome assembly GCF_048772815.1 of Callospermophilus lateralis. NCBI lineage: Eukaryota > Metazoa > Chordata > Mammalia > Rodentia > Sciuridae > Callospermophilus > Callospermophilus lateralis. Next base: position 74,029,706 of record NC_135320.1, on the reverse strand, counting down.
GTTTTCCTATTAAAGTTTGCTGTGATTGAAGTTGAATTTCATTTTGAAAGGTGATTGAGTGAGGTAGCGATTACTATTTGTGATTGTAAATTCTCCTTTCAGCTTCAACTTCTGAAGAAGATGGTCTTCATAGAAGACCCACCTCTGCTCCCAAAACACCAAAGACACCTGATGAATTCATGTCTTTGAAGATATCGAAGAACTGAAGAGACATCTCGAGGAAAAAAGAACTGTTCAGAAGTGACTGATGTATTATAGGGTTAAATGTGGGCTTGTCGCAGGGAGCATCCTCTTGCGGGACAGGAAGTTACATAGGGCTGAGGTACCAAAATTAGAGAACTAAAGGACATCACTCAGAGAGACTATGACTCTCTTAAGACATGTACCATGTATGTTAGTCAGACTTTAATCAGTGCAACCAAAATACCCAAGAACAACTTAGAAGAGGAAAATGTTTATTTTTGACTCAAGGTTTCAGAGATCGAGTCCATGTTCGGTAAAATCCATTGCTCTGGACCCAAACATCATGACCTAAGGGCGCAGCACAGAAAAGCTGCTTACCTCATGGTTGCCAGGAAGCTGAAATTGAGATAGTAGGAAGGGACCACAGGGAGGATGTAGCCTTCCAGGGCACCCCTTGTAACCCATGTCCTCCAGTTACCCCACCCCCCAACCCCGCCTCCTGCCTACAATTACTGCCACCCAGTCAGTCCATTCAAAGCAGGATGGACTGATTAGGCTCTCACAATCTGACCCAATCTGACCGTTTCACCTCTGAACACTTCTGCCTTAACACAGAATCTTTGGGGGTCAACTCATATCTAAACCATAGCACTATGGCTTGAAGTTTTAGGGTCAGAAACCCAAAAGGCTTAGCCAAATAGCTTTCAAAGACAGAGAATAAACCCTTATGTCCTCACAGGGCTCAGTAAAAGATCTTCCAGGTTGTGGCCACCAAAGGGCCACACTTTCACCAGAAATGGACTGCTTATCACCAAAACTGCAACTAGCCTAGCCTGATCTGGGTCCATTTACAGTTGAATCCTATCTCTTCACACACACAAATACACACTATTTAGGTGGCTTAGTGAAAGAAAGAAAGAAAGAAAGAAAGAAAGGAGGGAGGGGAGGGGAGGGGAGGGGAGGGGAGGGGGAAGAGGAAAAGAGAGAAAGAAAGAGAAAAGAGAGAAGAAATCGAAACATGCTACAATTTCTAGTATCTAGTCAAACACTTAAGAAAATAAAAGAATTATATGATTGATATTCAAAGGAGAAAAACACATATATTAAATAATCCATACATGATCCACACATTAGAGGTAGTACAAAAATGTTCCAAAGTAATTACTGTAAGTTTAAGACAAGAGAGTAATTGATTATTAGATTAAAATGTAGAAAAATCCCAGAAAATATTAGTAAATAAAGATAAATATAATTGACAAATACCAAATTAACACTCTTGAAATTAAGAGCTGTATGTACAGGTATATCAGCAAGTGGATGCAGTAGGAAACGGGATTATAAATCTCAGAAACAAGTGAAGAGAAAATATATACACCTAAGAGAGAAGGAAATGAAAGAGTGGGAAGATAAGCAACGTGGAAGAAATGTATCAGACACAGCCTAATGATATAAGACACCTACCTATACAAGGTTACAAGTAAGAAAACAAATAAGACCAAAGTAAGCTGGGCCTGGTGGCACACACCTGCTGTCCCAGCTACTTGGGTAGCTGATTTGAGAGGATCACTTGATCTCGCAGGTTCAAAAACAGCCTGGGCAACATAATGAGAACCTGTCTCAAAAAATAAATCAATAAAGTAGAAACAATATTTTAAGAGCTAGTTGCTTGCCATTTTCTAAAATTTATGAAAGAAATCAATTCACTAATTCAGAAAGCTCACTTGACCACAGAAGGGTGTATAAGACACTTAGTCTTGTCATAGCTAAACTGTTGACAACTAAGACAAAGAGAAAAGCCAGAGAAAATAGAAAAATTTGTTTCAAACTAACCACAAAAGCACTGACTATACAACAGAAGTAATAAAACCCAGAAGACAATGGGTTGACATATTTTAATACTAAAAGATAATGATCATGAATTTAGAATTGTATGTGTACAAATAAGATAAAAACACATTGGATTAACAAAATATGGCAAGAATTTGAAACCAACATATTTTCAATGAATTGAGGGTTAAAGAGAGTTTATTAGGTGAAATATAAAATTAGCCTTTATAGAAATAAGGAAATTCAGAAAGGAATGAAAAGCAATGGAATAGTTATTATATATGTATATGTAAGTGAATATTGATTCCACAAAACAATAATTCTCATACCTTCTTGAGTTCAAAGTGTACAGAGAAGTAAAAAAGATGACAAAATATTGCAAATGGCAAAAAAAAAGATGTAGAGTTTAGAAGATCCAAAGTTGTAGGAATATTGAGAAAATGGTAAAATTAAACTTTTGCATTAGATTGCGATAATTTAAGAATTCATCTTGTAGTCATGAATTGAAAATTTGTCATGATATTCATCAACTGTAATAATGTTTACCATACTTTGTATTTTTCCTTTCTATTACATTCATGTCAAAAAATTTATTTGTAAAATAAACCATTTTTCTAATTGTCAAATTACGAATTCATGTTATAATTCCTACATAATCTATAAAAGAATAATAAGAATATTTTTTTAAAAACAGGGTAATGCACCATAGCTGGAACAATTTGATAAGCAAAATGAATAATGTTGGATTATAGCTCAAAATATTAAAATAAATACCCAAGAGTCCATACTGATAAATACTAATGAGTTCATACTGATATAAATAAATGATTGATATAGCTAAATATCTCATGGAGAATAATTTGAAATAAGTTACGTAGGTACTTTACTCCCAGATAGAGAGAATATAGCTCCCCAATCCTCAAGCGTGTGCTGTACATAGTGCCTTCCTTCCAGGGAATGCGATATAGAAAGGGAGAAAATGTACCTTCAGAGTAGAGAAGACTGACGCTATCTCAATCCCATTTTCAAGGTTAACATGATTAACATTATTATGTAATGAGTACTATTGATTATGTACTCTTGATATGACATAAAAGTGGACTTTACCTCTGTACTCTTTCTCTCTGAAACAGAATACTCTAATCTAATCATGAGGCAAATAATCAGAGTATATCAAGTTGAAAACTATATATTCTTCAAAACTGTTCAGAGTCATGAAAAGTAAGTTCAGTTTGAGTTACTTAAAGCCAAGCTTAGCATAAGTAGTCATGATTATTAAATATAATGAAGTATTCCTAATAGGACCCTGGAATGGAGAAAAGTACATTAAGCAGAGTAAAAGAAAATCTAATCAATATAAAATTTAATAAATAATAATCATGTATTATAAAAAATATACAACACTGATTGATGTAAGATATTAATAATAAGGATAAATGAATATAGGGTAAATGAGAATGTTCTGTACCATCTTTGTAACTTTTTTTCTGTAAATCTATAACTTTTCTAAGTTAAAATAAAAACAATAAATAAATAAAATACAATAATCAAGATTTGTTCATTTAAAGGGAAGAACAGAAAAAATGAATAAACCTATGAATATAAAAAATAGTAAGATAAATTTAAAATCATGTTTATTAGTCAATACATTAACTGCAAATAAAGTAAATATACATGTAAAAAATGGACTACAATTACCAAAACACAAAGTTTTCTTACTCTAGGCTTCTTACAAGAAGCATTTTGATTTCAAGTATAAAATACTGTTGAATATAAAATTACAAAAATAGAAATACCAAACACTAATTCAAAGAAATCTGAATTGCTCTACTAATATCATACAAAGTAGACTCAAAGCAAGAAGCAGTACTAGACAAAGAAAGGAATTCAGTGATGGGAGCATTGGCACACGCCTATTATCCCAGCAACTCAGAAGGCTGAGGCAGCAGGATTCCAAGATAGAAGCCAGCCTCAGCAAATTTGCAAGGACCTAATCAACTTAGCAAGATAGAAGCTCAAAATAAAAAAATAAAAAGGGATGGGAATGTGGCTCATTGGTTAAGTACTCCTGGGTTCAATCCCCAAAACAAAACAAAACAAAAAAAGTAATAATTAAAAGAAATTTAATGATCATCAAGGAGTTAATCTGATAGAAAGATATTAGTGTATATGATGGGTAGATATACCTCAAAATATTGGACCAAAAGGGGAAAATAGACAAAATCTAATCATGGAAAAAAATTTAAGACGCCACTCTGAATAGTTGGAATAGAGCAAGATGGAATTGTTGGAGTATGTTTCATGTTCAGCAGCATCCCTGGCCTCTTGTTACCAAATGTCCGTAGTCTTATCTTCCATTTATGATAAAAATAATGTCTACAAAATTGCAAAATTAACCCTGTTGATAACAACTCATGACATTTATGTAAAGTACGTACATACACATGTATGTATGTATACTCACATATGAGTGCATTAACATATGTAGATATATATAGACATACTGAAGAACATGATAAGCAAACTTGACATAATTGACATGTTTAGGTAACATTACTGCCAAGAGGACAAAATTTATATAAATTTTGAGTGCACATGGAACTTGGATGAGATGGACTTTATGTAAGATCATAAAGAAAGCCTCAACAAACATCACCAAATTAAAATAATTTGGAGTATATTATTTAACCACCAAAATTCAATCTAGAAATAAATTAAAATAAACCAGTAAAACATCTCTAATTTCCTGGAAACAAAACATTTCTAAAAATTCTTCTGTCAAAAAAGAAAAACCATGTAAATTTTAAAATATCATAATCAAATCATAAATAAGAAAAATTATAAAACAGGCATGGTATGTTTATAAAACAATACCCACAGGGAAATACATACCCTGTATTATATAATATAATAAATATATAATAGTAGAGTAAGCACTAAAATTTAATGATCGATAAACTTCTTCCCCAAGAAATCATAAAGAAAAAAATACTAGATAAATTAAAGAAATGCAGAGATAAGAATGGGAATTAATATAATAAAAGCCAATGTAAAATAGAGAAAACCAGGAAAGCCTTTCACTGAAAAGAATTACAAAATTTATAAATCCTTAGTGCAAATGAGTTAGGAAAAAAGATAACACACAAAACATCAACACAAGGAAAGAAAAAAGTCACATCGATATTTGGAATGAAGGACTGCTACTAACAATTTCATGTTAATGAGCTTAATAATTTGGATTAAGTTTACAAATCCCCAAAAAGCATATATTTCTGAGACTTCCATGTATATTAAAATTATTCATTCTTCCACTGAAAATATTTATAAAATAAATGAAGAACAAATATCTTTCCTGGTTAATTCTTCCCCCAAATTTAAGGAAGAAATAAATGAATTTTATGCTCAACCTCCCAGAGAATGGAAATGGAACACTTCTTAATGATTTTATAAAGTCAGAATAATCTTTGTATCGAAATATAACTAAAGAAATATCACAGACCAATCTTTCTCATAAATCTAGATACAAAAGTCCTGAACAAATATTAATTAATCACACTTGGTGAGATATAAACTGGACAATATTTCACATCCACGTACATTCAGTAGAATAGATAATTTGGAGTTTATTCACACATTGAGAATCCTATACAGATGTGAGAATGAGTGAGAGACCACCATAGTAAGAGGACAAATATATAACCAAGAAAAAGTGAACCAGAAGAGAAATATTCTGCATTGTCCATTTATTCAGTGTTCATGAACAAAGCTAATACAACTTAATGACATTCAAGGTCAAGACACAAGTTACCCTGAGGGTGGGGAGTGACCAAAGTGGAGTATGGATGAGCTTTCTGGGATAGAGGCAGGGTTCTGTTTCTGGATCTGTTTCCTGGATATATTCACATTATGAACATGTATTTAGATCTTTTGATTTGTGAATTTTTCAGTGTATATGTCAATGAAAAAATTTTTTTTTGTTTTGTTGTTGTTTTGGGGGATAGAACTCACACTAAGCACACAATCCACCACTGCCCTGTACCCTGAGATCCTGATTGTTTTTCTAATCCTCTTTTTACCCAGCCTCTTCTATTGCAAAGAAGCAGCAAATGTATCTGTGAAATATGGAATTTTTTTTAGGTTTATACTTTAAGTTTCTCTTCTCAAATCCAGCATTAAATTTGCTTAAAGAGTAATTCTCTGCACTGAGCTGATGTAGGTATGAGTTTGGCTCTGCCACTACCATTTGACCATTTTTAAATTGTTCCCCAAGGTCTGTCCTCTTATCTCCTTCCAACTCCCTCGGAAAACTGTTGGTGACGTTGGAATCTAGACAATTGCACAACATTCTTAGCATCAGTTCTGGAATGAGAACTTCATGCATCACTAGCTATATGCACGTATGCTGAGGCAAAATTAATAATCTGGGCGCTGTTTAGTCTATATTTCATTGGCTGGCTGCCTAGAATGACTAAGGAAACTGCCTGAGAAGCTACCCTTTCCCCTCTTTTTTAAAAAAGAAAAAAAGAAAAGGCAAACTCGGGAATTACTTCTACAGAGAGGAAATTAATAAATGACTTTAAAAATAAACTAAAAGGGCGAAAGGAGTTCCCATGCTAGTAGATTCCTTATTGTTCAAAAAGAAAAGTACTTTATACAGACAGAGCTATAGTCAGACCAAATTGTCACCCTGCCCTGTTTTAGTAATTGAGGATGAGACTCACAGGTGCTATTTGTCTCCTCAAATCTTAATGTACACCTCAGATATGTCCTATAGCATCTCAATTGATATTGATGACACCAGTGATGTTATTTAAGACAATTAACTTAAAAATCTATGAATATACCTCGGAATTAAATTGAATTCAGGAAGGTATGTGTTTCTGCAATATATGCAAAATATTTCATGGTAATTTAATTAAGTTTAAGTATTGTGTGTGTTCACATGGGCACTTATATACATGCTGATGTGTGCATACTCAATTCTTAAATGTGAAGGGAATGATTAAAATATATATAAATTGTTTTCAACCATTCCAACAACTGAGGAAAAAATGATTCTTTCTGCTGACCTCCTATATAATCACTAGTGACATAATTTTTTTTTTTTTTTTTTTAGGAAGTGAAATTTTGTATCCCATTTACAATACAACTTCTGGTGGAAGACAATCTTCCTTGGTATTTTGAAGGATACAATATGTGTTTTGTAACTTTATATCCTCTGATTATTGTCAATAGTTTGGTCATTTGAGATTTTTACTGTCCTTTATCCTAGAAAGGCTTGGGAACTTCTTCCATTGATTCAGTTAGCTTCCAATCTTAGTGTGAGCTGTTTTTATGACAGGTTCAATGCAGTAAGTACACAGTTTAAAAGAAGATGGCACATTATTGTAATTATAGCAAAGAAGTAAATGCCCGTTTTATACCAAGTGATACTTAGGTATGCAAACTCCAATCTGGAATGAATATTTTGTTCATACAGAACTTAAACTTATAGACATTAAATATTGCAACGTCCCAGCTTACTGATACAAGATGTTGGATTTATCATGTGGGTAACTATGGTAATGTGATGCCCTCTCACGTGTTGAAGGAGACCAGCTGACTCCCCATCTGATTTCCTGTATTCATGCCATGGTTTATTCCCCTCTTTGCTAACATCAGAAACTTTGCTCTCTACTAGTTATTCCCTCTGGCTTTCCGGGTGATTTTCATATCATGTCCACAAGGATCTCTCTTCTTTTCTCTTCAGAGACTATCCCCTCCACTTGTGGCTAAATTTCTGTCCCCTCCACTTGGAAACATCTCTCTGGCCTGCTGCCCATTAAGCTTTTGGCAGTCTCGTCCTCCTTTGTGGCCCTTCTCATTGAGAAGCAGCATTATACAACATGGCCTATGACACAGGCTGCCTACATTAAAACCCTGGTTCCTCCACTTGCTAAAATTGCAACATCAGAAGAGATACACAACCTCTCTTTGCCTCAACTTCCTCCTCTGTAATGTGGGGCTAATAGTGTCACTTATCTAGTTTCTTTAATTCATTGAATGACATGATATGCAGAAGGCTTAGAATGGTATTGGGTTTATAGTGAATATTATCTTTTACCCTTCAATCACGTTGGGCAATAATCCAAGAGCATCCAAATTTGTAATATGGTAAACTCTGAAAATAATGACACCTAGCACTTAATGATAAAGTCATCATTTATGTAAAGTAAAAATAACAAATTCATTTTATTGGGTTATCCTTAGGATTATCTGCAAGAACTCAGAAGAAGTGCTCATGTCGTGCACATCCCCTTCCATGTGATGCTCATTCACCTCAAATTCTTGATTTTCAAGGGTCAGCCACTCCCCTTATTCCCTGGGGTCTCCACCACTATCCTGCTCACAGGGATCCCATTGCTTTAGGGATGAAAAGGTTCAAGCCATGCTAATGAGCATAAAGCTGAGGACAATTTCCCTTATGGTTGGAGGGAAGGAAGAGGCTGCCTTAAGAGGTAGTTAATCCAGACAAGCCAAGACAGGCAGAGGGAGACAAAACCCTGGTGACACCACTTGAGTCTCTCAATCTAGGATATCAAAGAACTTTGCGGAAGCCTGATCCCTGAATTTCCCTCTAGCTTCCTATTTGGCGATGATTTCTTTCTCCCACCATACTCCTACCACCGACATCCGCCATGAGAGAGGCTCTTGCCTGAGCCAGTGCCATGCTGTCTGGACTTTCAGACTCCAAATAAACTAAACTGTAGGTAGGAAGGAAAGATGGAATAAAAGGGAGGGAGGGAGGGAAAGAAAGGGGGGAAATGGAGAAAAAAAGAGAGAAAGAAAATTCTTGCTGAAACTTGTCAATACATAAGCCAGAAATTTCTCCCTTTTCTAAACAATATTGAATAGGGTTTTCTGTCTCTTTCACTTGCAGAGGGCTGCCTAATATAATTTATATATTGACAAAATTATAAAATTGTCCTTTCTTGATTGCTGAGCCTAGTTATCACAGTTGTCTCCTTTTTTCCTGCTGCATCCTTACAGTTTGCAGGATTCCCATAGATGCAAGACCCTTTCCCTATTCCATGATTTTGCTGAATTACTTAGGGACTCTGTTGCTATGTCACCTTCTCCTACCTATCTCCAGGCCTTGCTTGGGTAAGAAGTCATGGTTCACAAAATGCACCAGTAGTGATACAAGCTGGAGGCTGTAGCAGAGTCTCTGCTCTGGATCAAATCGTGCTTTTCATCAGAGCCTTACCCAATTTGAACATTGCATTACTCAATTATGATCATCCAGATCTCCTTTCTCTTACCTCCCAATGCACAGATGCTTTAGTAGGTGGTGCAAATTAGTAGGATTCAGTCAATACGGAATAACAGTAGCCAATATTCTAAATTGTAGATTGTGAATGTTTTCCTGATGATGCTTGAGCCATAGATAAAGTGGCTAGAATCTGTTCTCAAACCTGAATGGAAATTTAAAAAAAAAATATGCTTGAATCACTTGAATTAGAATTCAATGCTCTGAAGAAGTGATTGCTTACGAAAAACGAACAAGAAAATTCCCTCAGAATAAGGAGATCCAAAATAGAATTTGCTAAATGTCTACTACATCATAGGTTCAAATTCCCACTCCATAGCTTTAAAGCTAAATTCCTTGGAACAAGCTCTGAACATCACATCTACATATCTCCTAGCAGGCCTCTCTGGACTCAGTGCAGAGCATTGCACCTAGAAGGCTTTAATTAGCATGTTTCCTTAATTAGGACATGTTTTCATGAGTCAAGTATGAATGGATGCTTGTAGTGCTTACAGTTTCCAGAAGATTGTATCCCTTTTTCAGTTTTTCAGTGAGTCACAAGGCCACCCATTTCCCAAGAAATTTTCCTAATCGAAATTATCCAAGCTGCCAAGAGAATCCCTGACCCACTTTTCTTATTTAACTTATTCTTATGACATAGACATGTAGCCAGAGAGATTCTGCTCAAAAGCATTAGCTTTATCATAAAGCTGATATGCAGCTGTCTACTCTCTAGCTCCAGCTCAGTTTTTAGAAAAGATTATCACATGCATTTATTATAATTCATAAAATATAGTGTATGGCTTGATTCTTATTTAATTGCTGCACCTCAAGACTATGGGACTTTGATATAACAAAGTAAATTCCTGGCACTTTCTATCACTTGAGACAAAAAAAAAAAAAAAAAAGGTATTTGTTTTCCACATTACCCAAATAACTCACTAATTTTTTCACTCATAAAATCATCATTTTTACAATTTGTGTCTTATGTTTGTATGTACTTCTTTTGTCATTGAGCCCTAATGTGCTAAAATATACAAAAAAAAAAAAAAAAAGTACTTTAGAGAGCCTATGAGTTAGTGGTTTCCTAGAGTTGGCTGAGGGAGAGAGGGAGATACTGCATAATGGGGATAGGGTTTCTTTTAGGGGTGATAAATATGTTCTAAATTAGTTTGTGATAGATGCTGCATAGTTTTGGACACACCAAACCCTGTGGACCTGGATACTTTAAATAAGAACAGAAATTGCATTTCAATAAAGCTGTTAATTTTTGTAATTTAACATATGAAATCATTCAGGAACTTAGAATCCATTAGATATTTTTCAAAGTGATGTAACAATTTTTATGTCAATTTTATAAGGCGTTAGATATTACATGTTTCACAACTATGCAAACTTAGGATGAAAATGTTTAGATGTCAATTTAAAAATATGTGAAGGGGTAATAAATTTTTCCAAAATTCTTTTGAAGGGTGTGCCAACAAAACAGTGTAAACACCATGGATTAGAAGAAGAAAATTGAATTGAATTATTAGTTGTTCATAGGAGCAGCTAGTAAAACTTCCACTGAGGCAATTGCAGTGGAAAAGGGAAGGCAAATATTTATTCACTTGTCCATAAATTCATAAAAGTAGGTGCTCAAGAAATGTTTATTAAATAAGCCTGAGAAGGGAGAATGTCTGAGGCAGCTTCACAGTAAATGGCTCATTATTCTACACCTAATAATTGCTACAGGAAGTTATTCCATGTTTAGAACAGAAGCTTAAAATGTTCAGATTTTCAAAAAATCATACACTTTTCCCTTTATCAATAAAGTTGATCTCTGTGCCTTTACAATCTCTTTTGTTTCCTTCCCTAACAATTTGCAAAGAGGGCTGTTTAAAAATGACTCTTACGGAAGGGATATGGATGAGAAAGGAAAGGGTCTCAAAGGGAAGTGACTAGATTTTGTCCTGCTTAGATCATTTGTAGCTTGTATGAATCCATCCCCAAATTCTGGGCATCCTATAAGAAGATAATTTTAGAGGAGAGTGAAGAGAGTCTTTTTATTGTTATAATCTCTCCTGTTAGACAGGGATGAGGCAAAAGGAGCCCTCCTCTCCAGATGTAAGACACCAAGAAAGCTCTGTCATTAAGAAAGTATGGGGGTGGCGAGAGGGGGAGAACTTGGTTTAAGAAAGGAATCATTACAGGAAACAGGGGCTTGGACATTGCTTTCTTAATGTGCCAACAGGCTTGGCAAACCTCTCACTGAAGTGCTGATGGTTTGCATGTTTGCATGTTTATGGTCATGGATAAAAAACAGCTTTATCATGGGGGCTTTACATAATTTGCATAATGACAGGAAGGATGCTACTTAAGGCAGAATGTATGACTAAAATGGAAGAATCCTGTCCCATTTTCCCAATCACCTGCTACAGGTTTTTCAAACCCTATCATTGGAAAGCCATACTTTGGTTTTTCAAGAGTAAGGCAGGACCTCTCCAAATATCAGCTTTTCAAAACTCTGGGAACCATGATTAGGCATTCCATACTCATTAATATTATGATGTTGGTCAATTAACTACCAACTCCTATCACCAACCACCAAGCTTAAAGCTCAATCTCAGTCCCTGACTATGAGGAATTTGCAGAAGAACCTTATGATATAATGTACAGAGAAAACTATTGTTATGTTAAAATTCCCTTTTTAATGAGAATTAAATAAAGAGGGTGAACAATAAGCACTAGAAGACTATTCAGAAACATGCTTTGCCAATTCTTCACCCCCTCTTGAATTATCAGCTTTTACAACATGCTGTAGTTTTTCTCATCTACAAAAATCCTTCTCCCAGTACACTGTCGTCTTCCTCAGCACTTCATTGGGGCTTTCCAGAACAAAATTCCTTGAAAATGTAGTTATAGTGCTCTTTATTCTTCTCTCTCTTGAATCCATCCTATTCAGATGATACAATCCCCACTGTGCCACCAAAATATCCAGTGACCTCCAAAGCACTAAATCTAATCACTGTGATCACTCTTCTCTGCTTTGAAACATTTTCTAAACATAGCTTTCTAGGACACTACACTCTTGTTTTTCCTCATTAGTGACATATCCTCCCTTCCTCCCTTCTTTCCTTCCTTCTGAGTACTGGAGATTGAAGCCAGGGGTGCTCTACCACTGAGCCCAGCCCCAGCCCTTTTGATTTTGAGACAGGGTCTTGTTAAGTTGTTGAGGCTAGCTTTGATTTTATGATCCTCCTGCCTCAGCCTCCTGAGTCTCTGGGATTATAGGTCTGTGCCTCCAGCCAGTCTTGCATGTGTTGTTGTTGTTGTTGTTGTACCCTTTATCTTGTAGATCTCTAAACATTGAACACTGTAGGGTTAATCCTACGATTTCTTTTTCTTTCTCAATTAAATCCTGCAAGATCCCAATGGTTTGAACTCCATTATTTGCTGACAATCCCTAAATTTCTATGTCCAATTGAAACTCAGTATTTTCAGAACCAAACTTTAATCTCACCTAACTCTGCCCTCACCCATCCTTTCTGTTGCTCAGGCTAAACACCTAGAAGTCATACTGGACTCCTCTTGGACTCTTACATCCTACAACAATTTTTTTAAAAAAATCCAAATTGAGCTACAGATTCGGGATAGTAGCTATCAACATCATGTTAAGTGTTTTCTTTAAACACTTTGGCAATCTCATTCTAAACTGCTTTTGAAAATTTAAAAGGTAAAGCGTAGCCAAGATTCTTGAAGAACGCTGTGGGGAGAAGGTTCTTACAACATATTATGATGGTGATTGTGGGTTAATTTGGCTTAGCTATAATGCTCAGGTGATTGATCAAACATCAGTATTTGAAGGTATGTTTCAAAATATAATTAAGATTTATTTATTTATAAATAAAGCAGATCACCCTCAGTAACACAATCCAATTCATTGAAGGCCTTAAGAGAGAAAAACCATGGAACCCAAGGACATAGGCACACTGCCTTCAGATTGGAGCTGAAGAATCAACTCTTCCCCAGGGAAGAAGTATCCAGGGAAATTAATTCACAACAACCATATTAGCTAAAATGTGGGTCTTGTAATATTAATCCTAATTTCTAGCCTGCCAGCCTGCCTTGAAGATTTTGAACTTGTTAGCTCCTATGATTTCTTCAAATAAATCTTTTTCTTTTTCTCCTTTCCCTGTCTTCCTTTTTTCTGACTCTCCCTCTTTGTCTCTTTCTCTCTCTCCCTCTCTCTGCTTACGCATGCGCGACACACACACACACACACACACACACACACACACACATACAAACACACAGACAAAACAGACACACACACAATTGTTTCTATTTCTTGGGGGAATGCTAACTAATACACATATAAAGACCTATAAATCTATAATGTTTAGGACTGTGGAATTGGTTCAGAGAATCATAAATATATAAGACATGAAGTAGAATAGATATTTCAGAAACAAACTGGTATGTGAATGGATACTAAATATGTGACAGAAATAAAGTGATAGACCATAGGCAAAGAAAGCCTTTTCAGTAAGTGTGTGGGGATAATCACAACACATATGGTTGAAAATGACATGGAATACCCACATCATATCATTAAAAATCAATTTCAGAAGAACTTATTACCAAATATGAAAGGCAATCTTAAAAATCTGTTAGAAGAAAATATAGAAGACAATCTTTACCATTTTTGACAGCTGTCAAAAAACATTTACTTAAATGTAAAAATTTTTCTACATTAAAATTAAGAGTTGTAGGGCTGGGGATATGGCTCAAGCCGTAGCGCGCTCGCCTGGCATGTGCGGGGCTCTGGGTTCGATCCTCAGCACCAAATAAAAATAAAATAAAGATGTTGTGTCCACCGAAAACTAAAAAATAAATATTAAAAAATTTTCTCTCTTTAAAAAAAATTAAGAGTTTTGATTATAATAAACTTCATAAAGTAAAAAAAAAGTCAGAAATTAGAAGATATTTGCAGCACAAATAATTAATAAAATTAGCATAAAATGCATAAAGATCTACTATAAATTAATAAGAAAAATGAAAGTATTCGAACAGTTCTTAACAATACAAAGATAAGCTGGTGTTCAACAGATGTAATCTTTGCCTAAAACTATCTCCAAGTTTGAATGTTAAATCTTGACCCAAAGCAACTTCTATATACAGTGAATTGTACCCAAGCTTGATGTATAAACAAATTGTAAACTAACTCAAGTGTATATTCTTATAATCAAACAACTAAGTCTCATTCAATCACAGGCTGTCAACTAATGAGACCATATCCACATAAGGTAAAAACATGCTTATGAGAGGCAAATGCCAACTCTAACCAATCAGCCTGTTTCTGTATATCACTTCCTTTTCTCTTCTACAAATATAACCAACACATGTAGGAGGGTTGTATATTACAAATTGATCTGAATCTGGAATGTCCTCCAGTTCTAGAACATTTTTTTTTACTCAAAAAAACAATCTATTAAGTTTAACTCACCATTGTTGTTTCTTCAGCAATAGTCAGTAAACATAAAAACAGACCCTCAGCCAGAATCTGAATGGTGGGAGTATCCAGAGAAATTAATTCACAACAACCATATTAGCTAAAATTTGGGTCTTGTAATATTAACCCTGCTGAGAATGTTAAATACTTATAGATATTATATTGTCCTGATGGAAATATAAATTGGCAAAAACTTTTGAAGACATTTAATTATAACAAGTAAAATTGAACATTTGTGTATGATATAATCAGCAATTCTGATTATGGATATATATTAATACCTGAAAAATTAATACTTCTTACAACATGAGACAAGTACAATGATATTTCTAGAAGCAACATTAAACATAGACAAAGGGAAGGGGTGCAGTCCAAATGGTTACCAATAGCACAAATGGACAAAATGTAGGAAAAGTTATATTAGTAAAAAAATAAAAATGACAAACACATGTATCAAAAATGACAAGTATATGTATCAATATCAAAATTTCTTCTGAAAAAGAAGCAAAGCAAAACTTCTTCATATAATTTATTTGATGTTCAAACATTTGTACAGAACTACATTCAAACTAGTTAAAACTAAAAAGCAGTGGGGATATATTTAAAGATTGCAAAACTATCAAGAAAAGGAAGAAAATAATTAAGAAAATATGATACTTCCTGCCATAAGGATCATCTGGTTTCTTTGGGAAAGAGGCACACAGAGGATTCTGAGGTATTGGCAATGTCATATTTTCTTAAATTACATGAATATTCACTGCATCATAGGTATTTGGTAATATGCAAGCTATACAGGCACTTTATATATTCTCTTTTATCTATCAAATATATTTCAGATTGAATCAAATGCAACCGAAAGAGGATTAAAGGAACATCCTTCTGACAAAGCAGGACTTAGGATGAAGAAAGTCAGAAGAATATGCATGGAAGAAAGCCAAGGGACAGGCAGAAACCAGAACTGAATGTCCTGTGTGCTTAGCTGGGGAGCTCGGATTTTGTCCTTGAGATAATACTATTAATTGACTTCCCTAGATGCAACCTCCTGTTTCATTTTGTCTCACTTGCTGAGATTAAATTATCTTCCTTATCAGTAAAGGTCTCAGATAAACAGTTGACACAGGGATTGGCTAACACAGAGACTCAAAAGGAATAAGATGACTCATGGACTCGAAAAGCCAAGGTGCTACTGCCTCTGGATGCAAGAACAGGTGTACTTCTCTGGGACAAAGGGCTCCCCATTATTGAAAGGGAGACTCAGGGTCTTTCCTGGCTGCTGCTGTAGTCCTGCCTCCGTGGTGCTGCCAAACTTTCACTACTGATGACTGATGTATTGTCACCACCACTGCCTTAGGAGTTGCAGCCCAAACCCAGAAAATCAGAAAAAAAGGGGGAGGGGGAAGAAAGAGAGAGAAATATCGTCCTGATTTCCAGTACTTCCCAGAAACAGTATAGGGTAAAAGCTCCAAACTTGACAGTATAGGGTAAAAGCTCCAAACTTCCCTAAAATACATAACAGAGCACAGAAGAAAAGGAATGGAGTTAAGGGTTAATTAATTAATAACTGGCAAATCTTCCTATAGCAAAGTTCAGATTTCCCCCCAACTCCCACCGCCCTGAGAACTTCTTACTTTACCCAGGTGAAGCTCTCAGCTGCCTGCGGCTCCCATCCTCTGTGACATCCATAGCCCCCAGCTGTGCATTTCCTGTCCACTCTACCCTTCCAATCTCCAATCAGATATTTTGGCCCTAACAAGATCTTCAAAGCTTATCTTGCTGCTCCTATTCACACCGTATTTCAGACTAAACTCCTGCACATTCTAATTTAATTCATAAATCATTACAAATACCACTAAATAAGGTCTATTCCTTTATGGAGACTAAAATCTATATATGTGAAGAATGAGAAAACAAAGAAAGAAATTGCAATAGAATGTATTAAGTTTTATGTTAGATGTGTCAGTTGTGATTTGGTTTGGCTGCATTTAAGAGAATATAAATGCAGATGTTGATAAATATAATAATAATAATATATAATAATAAATAATGTTGCATATATTTCTCATGCAGAAACTTCCTGGCAGTAGAATAGTTCAGTTCTGAGATGCCATCTCCACCAAGTTGCTAGGTATTGAGGCTCCTGTTTTTCCGCTCTCATATTCTTAGCACATGGCTTCCATCAGCAACATCTCATGGGTCAAGACAGATCTTAGATACCTCACGAGCACATTTACCTGCTAGGCTGTTTCAAGAAAGAACACAGATAAATGCAGCTGAGATGGGTTCCTTTTAGCAACTCTCACACAGTTATTATTATTGGCCAGAAATGAGTCTCATGGTCATATCCTGTTGCAAAGAATAATGGGAAATGTATTATTGTAATGTGTGTAAGGTTACCCGAAATCAGATTGGATTCTATTAACTAAGTGGAAATTGGATATTGGTTAGCAGGTGGCACTGCTGGACACAAATATAATATGTATGGGCATTCAGATGAGGGGTCAGAAACTCACCTTTGGGAAGTCAGAGAAGGGTTTCAAGAGGAAATAATTTCTGCACTCCTCCCACTCCTTCTCACCCTGATTTAGAAACATACTCATACATGTCTGTTTCCAACAAATAGAAAGCAGATTCTGTTCTCTTCTTTTAAATAGCAGATTGTCTATATATTTTTTGTGGATTGAGATGAAGGTGATGAAATTTTTGAACAGGAAAAGGGGAAGGTATGTCAGCTTTGCTAAGGTTTACTTGTCTTTGAACTTCAAGAAAAAAAGTCTTGGGTTTTGTTTTATTTATTTATTTTTTAATCACAGAGGAAGTCTACATGAATAGTTCTTTGAAACATCTGTAACTTATAACCCTTAAAATTTCTTATTACTAATTGGTGACCCACTTGTTGCTCATCTCATTGAGCAGAGTTTCCTCTTAACCCCATCTGGGCAGTCCCAACAGCTCAGGGTTTTAAAGACAGGCCAACTTCAAGATCCTAGGCATTATGTGTGTAAGCAGCAGTGACTCAGGCTGTGGAGATTATGACTTGACATCCTTTCAGAGAGCATGGTTTTTGGAATAGGTATGACTATGAAACCAACATATGAGCACAGGTCGTTACAATAACTGATTCCCAGATGAATCACATTATCTATTTCTGGATTTATATCTAAAGTTGAATGTGGCAACTTTGACGGAAAAGAATCTAAAACCCAAATTGAGACAAATCCCTACAATCTGAGGAAATTTAAGAGCAGCTGATAACACACCTTCTCTTATTTCATTCCATTTGTTATAGCTGGTGTGAGATTATTCACAGAAAGAATGCCTTTGTGAGATGACTACTGGTATACCAAGCAATGAAACCCAAGCTCTAACAGTGACTTAGCTTCCTGTTTGGTTTCATTTTAAATCACTAAGAAATGAGTAGTCTTGGCACTATAGCACATGCGCGTAATCCCAGCAACTTGGGAGGCTGAGGCAGGAGACTGAGGCAAGTTCAAGGTCAGCCTCAATGTATTGAGACCCTTTCTTAAAATACAAAATAAAAAGAGTTGGGCATGTGGCTCAGTGATAGAATGCTCCTGGGTTTAATTCCCAGTACCAAGGGAAGGGAAGGGAAGGGACTACCTAGGCACATGTCAATTATGGCAAAGCTAATGGAAATACGGCTGTTCCATTTAGTATTGAGCCTAGGTCAGGTTGGAGACCTGGTCTAACTTGAACTAGGTTATATCTTGACCCTCTGAAACACCTCTTCCCGTTTTCCAATTCTGAGACAACTTGACAGAGTCATGTCGCCAGCTGCCTCCACTCGACATTTCTGTGTTATCAGCTGAGTGTGGAAGAGAGAAAGCAGTCTGCACGCCATCACGTTCTGCTGGGTAAGAGTCACGCTGAAAACAGATTTCCCGGGATCCCTCAGTGTGCTCTCAAGGGCTCTAAATGAGCATCTTGGAGGTTTCCTTATCTCTTGGGAATGAGAGATAGTTCTCTGCTGTTTCCCATGTTCATATGTGATAATCTGCGAGGAAGCTACCAAAGCCCCAATCTCCAATTCACTGTTTAAAATGATAAGGTCATGTGGTTAAGCACAGGAGGGAGGAGAAGAGCCGCCCTTGGAAACAGGAAACGCTCTTTTCTGGGAGGCAGAGCTCCAGAAATCACCAGCCCAGAACCCCAAGTCCAGAATACCTAGTGGACTGAGGTGTTTAGTCCTGTGGGAAATGAAAGATGGCGGCTAAAAGCCAGAGCATCAGAGCTGTGATGAACCTATCTTTGTTGGGGGGCAGGATACAGAGAATTGAACCGAGCACCTTGCACACAATTATATTTCCAGTCCCCCTTTTTATTTTGTTCTGACACAGGGTCTCACTAAGTTGCCCAGCTGGCCTTGAACTTGAACTTCTGCCTTAACGTACCAAGTAGCTAGGCATGTATCATCATGACCAGCATGGACCTTAGATTTTTTTTTTTTTTTAAAAACCAGGTATTGAACCCAAGAGTGCTTAACCACTCAGCTAACATCCCCAGTTCATTTTTTTGTTTTGTTCTGTTTTGAGACAGGGTCTCACTAGGTTGCTTACAGCCTTGCTAAATTGCTGAGGCTGGCTTCGAACCTGCAATCCTCATACATCAGCCTTCTGAGCCACTGGGATCACAGGCATATGCCACCATGCCTGGCTGGACTTAGATTTCTAATCCAACATTCTTGTTTTACAGATGATAAAACCAAGAAACAGAGACACAAAGACAGGATTTTAAATCTAGTTCCAATACTGTATCACAAGGCATTTGTGATTTGTTCACAAGTGGAGCCATAGCTAGGAATCTGACATCTATTTCAGTAAATCCAGTAGTTTATTTCAACCTATAGTAAAAAATAAGACTACACGTTAACCAAACATAATTTATTTGTTTTTACATGGAATTACATCAATTCAATGTGCTCCACTAATTTCTCATGTAAAAAGAAATCAGAGTCTAATAATGCAAAATGGCCTAATGGAAAGAGTCTAGGTTTAAACCTGGGTATAGTAATCTTCAGTAATTGAACAAGTCACTTAAAATCTCCGAGTTACAGCTTTGCCATCTATAAAACAAGAGAACTGTCACCTTGCAGGGTTGATGAAAGGATTCCAGATGATGTATGGCAAGGATCAATTTTCTGGTTGACATTGTTTATGTTCAGTAAATAGGAATTATTATCAATGTTATTATTATTAAACCTCAGAAAGACAAATTGCCAGCTTTAAAATGAGAAGGTAACTTATTAAAATAATTTTTGTACAACCTTTTCAGAGAAATCGCTTTTGTGTTAAAAAAAAAAAAATTCTAACTTGTCTACCTTATCTACATTCAAATCTTAATTCAAGCTCTTGAATCCCCCAAGAAAGTGCCCCCTCCACCTCCTTCATCCTGAATTACACCATGTTCTTGGATGTACTTGCAATCCACATACGTTTGTTGTGTTCTGAATGTTTCTGGGGTTGCCATGGTTTCTAATACTCATTTCTAATCTGCAGTGGAATGTTTGAACTGAGCAGTTACCAGTTAAAAGGAGGGAAGAGGCACGGGCATGTCAGACTTTGCAGCTTCATATAATATGGTCACAAATCACAGTCAAGCCTTCTGTTTTCCTTATCTATAAAATAGGATCTTTATATACTTCCTTTGCAAATTTGTGGTGACAATGACATGGACTAAGACCTGTGAAAGCACACAGCTTGCAACATACAAGATATTCCATCATAAATGCTATAATCATACCAGCCAGGTTAGCTCACTCTTTCCTTGACATCTTTAACTCTTTCTTCTGGTCTCTTTCCAGACAGTTCTCTGTCCTCTCCTTTTAACCACTTAATTAAATGTAGCTATAGAGAAGAGCAAGGGAGATTTAAGGAAGTGGATTTTTCTTTTCTTTTCTTTTTTATTAAAAGTCTTTTATTTTATAGAGAGTAATTTATGGATAAAAGAAAAATGCACAGGTAAGTATTAAATACTATGAATTTTTCAGAAATTGAAACAATAATTAAATTTCAAAGTGAAAGAAAGAATTTTTTAAATAGATAAGAAGAAAGTGAACACTTTATTGATGAATGAGATTCTGCAGTGAACTCCCATTACATTGTAGAAGTCTTGGTTTTGAAATGAAATGTATTTAGCATTGAGCTTAAAGTTGAAAATAACTTTTCAGTTTTATAAACTTGACTACATTCAAGCAAGACACACTAAGTTTATGAAATATCTATTTTATTATTACCTGACATTTTAAATACATGGCAAACATTACTCATGATGTTTAGATCTGTACAGTTTCCTATTCAGAAAAATTTGAGAAGTGCATGAGACAATAGAAAAAAATCAATACAGTTCAAATGATATAATTTTTCCAATAACTTACTTATATTCATTTCCTATGGTTTCTTTAACAAATTGCTACAACTCACTGGGCTTTTCTTACTTGCTTTTTTATTCTTTATAATTCCATCTAAACTGCTGAAATCTTTTGATGAGCAAGAATTTCCAGAGAGGATGGGCTTTGTCAGTCTTAGTCTCTTATGTAACTGGAGTGCTGAGTAAAGAGCCTGATACACAGTAGAGCATGAGATCAATATGTACCAAGATTTAAGTACTTGGCTTTAGCATCAACTTTTCTTGCTACCTTTGGCCTTCAGGAAAGTTATTTAAATTTCAATTCTGTTTGCTTATATGAAAAATGAAGATAACAACAGAAGTAAATCTTTAATTTATATTGAGGATTGCTGAATGAGATTTATGGGAGGTCATTGTTTTGGACTGACTTTATCCCCTGGGTTCCAATAGAACAGACCAAACCAAACTGGATTCACTCATGCTGTTTCCACAGCACCTAAGTGAAAGTAAGTTGATTATCCAACCTGAGAAATCAGAAGAGAGATGATAGCCAAATTCCTTAACAGGCTAGTTCTAGCCAGCATGAATAAGAAAGTTTGATCTGCTTCTGAATTTGTAAGAAAAGCAACCTGAAGTACCCTGATGTCACTCAATCTAATATTTATATTAGCTTTTCTCTTGTTCCTGCTCAAGCTACCTTATAAAAGCTATCTGTTTTACCATGCCCAGCAGAGTGACCTAAGTCCTTAAATGAGACTCTACCCAATGCACGAATCATTAATAAAAGTCAATTTGATATGAAAACTAAATTTGTTATACTTTTGGTTTTTAGAGGTATCAAATGTAAAATGCTTAGCATATAATAAATAGTAAATATTACCTATTTATTATTAAAACATCAAGTGAAGGTAAAATAGTTGAGAGAAAGGGCACAGGTAATTCAATATTATTCACCCTATAGGCCAAGCATTAGAGGGTCCACTAGGTAAGGCCTGGCCCACTAACCCTCCTACAAAAGGACATTCTAGACAAACAACCCTCTCTTGTCCCCCTAAGGTGTTGTCCTTCATGTTGAAGCTACAATGCCTCTGATGCGTGTACTTCATTGTATTGTGAATTTCTTCCCCAGTCTTTAGAAATCCTATCCTCCTTTCAAGATACCACTATGCTGTCTTCAGCCACCTGCCTCCACATCCCCATGCTTCTAAGAATAAGAGGTCACTTGTCTCCTCATCTTCTGCTGCCCTTTGGCAACCTGTTCACACCTCCCTCACAGCACAGCAGAGAATTGCTTGATAGGCTTCAGTGGCTTATCTCTGTTAGATTAGGAACTTCCTGTGCAGAGTCCTCTCCGCTGCTTATCTCCCTCCATAGGAAACCAGCAGGCCTAGGCTGCAGTCCATGAGATCAGATCAGATTGAGTTAGTCAAAATTGATGGGAGTTTGCAAAATCATTTGCCTTTGCTGCTTCTTGGTTAATTTGTTAATTTGGCCGTGCAACTGGGCATGGTGGTGCATGCCTGTAATCCTAGTGACTCAGGCAACTGTAGCAGGAGGATTACAGGTTCAAGGCCAGCCTCATCAATTTATGAAGACTCTGTCTCAAAAATAAAATAAAATAAAATAAAAAGGACTGAGGGTGTACTTCAGTGGCAGAGTACCCTTGAGTTTAATCTCAGTGCCAAAACAAAGAAATAAATAAAACAAAATATTGGTGATTTATTCTAATTACTTCTTACTGGAATTGAACTGTCAGTTTAGTTTCTTGAAATATGCAGTTTCAACAACACAGGATTGAGTGGGGTAGAGCTGCCTTAAAAGTGATTAAAAGGGATTTAAAAGTAGTATTGTAGAGACACGAAAATCAGTACTATGGATCCACACCGCCTATTCTCACACTTTTATAAAGTTTCTGTCCCTTTCTGCAGCCCTCCTAATGAATTTAACAGTTGGTTGTCGCATAATCAACAAACTGACCAGAATGGGTATTAACTCTAGTAACTGTGGATGCGTCTAATATTGGAAGTGTCAGTGAAGCAAGTTTAGCCTGACACATAGCCTTAGTTTTGAAACCAAGCAGAAGGAAAAGAACCCTGCAATTGTGAACATGTGCTTCAGTTTATGTGCCCTTAATGTTTCTAAAGAGTTTTTAATAATTTTTTTGTAAAAATAATACTTAAAATACTTAATGATAAAAATAGTCTTATGAAAAAGGCCTTCCCACTTCATTTCTGAAAAGTATTTGCGCCTGAAAAGTATAGCACGATGTTCTGAAATTATATATCAATTCACATAAAACACATTTTACATTGAGAAAATTATGAATAACATTGTATAAATAATTGTACATGAATTCATAACATTTTAAAAATGCCACAGCTTGTGAAAACAATGTAAGTCTGTCCCTTGTTGGGTGTCTAGAAATCAAGCAGTTAGGTCAGTGTCACACAATAGGAAATTTTCTCAGTCTCTCGAAGCTTTCAATTCTCTGGGCTAATCTTGGTATCTCTCCTACAGGATTGATGTGAAAATTAAAATTAAAAATGCACACAAAATACTAGAGTGCCTGATTGCTACAAATATCCACTAAACATTTCTTTCTAATGTTAAAAAAACACATACTAAGTTTCTGCTCTATTATGAACTCTACCAGTCTGCAATGATATAAAAGTTAAGAATAGGCATCCTGCTCCTTATTCTGACCTTCTCTAGAAGAAGCCAAGGAAGTCAAGAGGATTAAAAGTATAGAACAACTGACAGCCAAAAGAATTGGATACTGAAAGCAAATAAAGATCTTCGTCTTTCTTAAACTCCATCTAACCAAAACATTCTATTAATATTGGCAGTTTCAAAGCTAAATTATTCTAATTGCAAAAGGAGTTTGTAGTCTTACCCTCATTATACAATTATCCAATTTGGAGCTCACATTGCCTGCAGTTTATCTATGAGCAGGACAGAGATCTCTGTCTTTTTGAGTCTTCTGCCCTGGATTGGTGACTTCAGCAAGCAATTTTTGCTGACTCAACTGGCCTTTCTCTTTGCCTTCAACATAACTTGTATTTATCCTTCAAGAGCCAGTTCAAATGTTACCTCTTCTGGTTTTTTTCTTTCTTTCTTTTTTTTTCCTTCTTGCTCCATATATTCCCAGAAGAATTCATTGCTGTATTGCTCTAGCTTTAATGTTTCTACTGTGCTCTACTTTGCTGAATTCCTTCAGTATCCACTCCATAACTTGACTATTGTATGCCTCCTTCTAGGATACATCTATTATTTGGCACCTCTATCTACTACTATAAGCTCTCTTAGTTTAAAAAAAATCAAATAATTATAAACTAAGGTATTTATTATTCATTCTCTAAATGTGAAATTTGGGCAATTTTGTGGGACCATATCAATATGTTGATCATTAGAAGGTAATGTTCTGGGACTTTGTTCTACTGAGGAGCCAGCAGACCTAGACTTTGGGTCTTGCACCATTTATGCAACCCTGAGTAAGTTGCTTAGGGTCTAGATCTTCCTTTCTTTAGCTTCTTTCTTTTTTCCAAAATGTTAAAGATTCTTTTCAGTTCCAAAATGCTATGAGTTTGTAATATCAACTAAACTAAATACCCAGTACTTTTTTCCCTTAATAAATTAAGAATGTCGTGCTGAGAGTTTAAGCAATGTTAATGTAATTAAAAAACAGAGCCTGGTATTTCAGAGGGTGGGCTCTCCAATCAGAATTCCTGGGTTTGAATCTTCTCTCCAATGCTTGTTTGCCCTGGGATTTTTGACAAGTCATCGAAATTTTTTTGCCTTTGTTTTCTGATTTATTCAATGGAGACAATACAGCTTGTCTATGTCATATGGTTAATATGAAGATTAAATTAATAATATGCAAAGTTTTAATAGCGGTGCCCACCTCATAAAAGATATTAAATGCCAGCTCTCATCTTACTGCAGTATCCCATGCCAGTTAACAAGACAGAGGGTCCTGGTACCAAGTCTCCTGGTCATACAAACAGTGCTTTTAAAACTGTACCATAAGCTATCTAATGTGGTGCTTATAGTAATTATCCACATAAACATATTCAGAGAGACTGAGTTGGCTATGTGTTCAGTACTGTGCTAAGCTCCTTCCTGTTGAGTTCTCTCTGTAAGTTATTATAGTTCAATACCTATCTGCAATTTCGGAATCAAATACTGAAAGTGTTTCATAGTTTATTGGATGTCTTGAGCTTTTTTAGAGTCAAAAACAGACTTGACGTGAGGCTATTTATATACTTTATTCCATTTAGTGTGAACATTTATCTGGTTTATGACATGATTATACTGGATTTTATAATGGAATACTATCCCAAATCCCCTGAGAATGTTAAAATACATTAATAAATTGTTAGATAATATCCAGTGTTTCTATAACCTTCTTAGCATTCAAAACTTCAAAATTTTCTTAGGATAATGGAAATGTTTCATAACTGAATTGTGATGAAACTATGCAACTCCAATTTTACTAAAAATTGTGAACTGTATGCTGAAAACAGGTGAATATTATGGTATGTAAATCATACATTAATAAACTTATCTTCAAAAATCTTAGAAAAAATAAGACATATATAACCAATAAATTTTGCCAAGCATGGTGATGCATATCTGTAATCCCAGAGGTTCAGGAAGCCAAGACTGGAAGACAGCAAGTTTAAAACCAGCCTCAGAAATTTAGTGAGGCTCTAAGCAACTTAGTGAGACCCTGTCTCAAAATAAAATTTCAAAAAAAGAACTAAAAATGTGACTCAGTTGTAAAGCAGCCCTGGGATCAATCCCTCTGTACAAACAACATCAATAACAAAAACATAGGCCTGTAACATCTTCAGTTTAATAACTCCAACTGACTAATATTTTGTGTTTAGCTTGAAACAGGGCTTAGCAGATAAAGATACTTGAGTCACACTCTTAAAGGATTTGAGTTTATAATGATCTATAAGGAATAGTTCTATAATTTTCACCAAAGAGAGAGGAAATGACAGAAATAGACAAAAAAGTAATAAAATGAATTCACAAAAAATTAATAAAATTGAAGAAAAAGTCCAAATACTATTTCCTTTTTAATTTTTAATTTTTCCTGAGTTATTCCACTACAACATAATTACTTTTCTTCCTCTGAGCTCCCAAAGAAGTTTATGTCTTTGGAATGAATCAATTCTTCCTAATCATCTGCATCTATTACACAGAATAGTAAGCCCCTAGGGAGCAGAGACAGTTTGTATTCGTTTTTGCATTACTCATGGTGCATAAAAAGTGCCTAAGTAAAAATTTAATAAATAACTGTGTATGTGTGTGTGTATACTATAATATAAAAATTTAATAAATAACTGTATATAAATAACTGTAAATACATATATAACTATATATACATACATATAACTGTATATTAAACAATTTCCTCAATAAAACTTTGTACATAAAAATGTTATTCTTTTATATTATATAACATATCTGATCCCAAGTGTTTTGACTATAGGTCATTATTATAACACCATGTTTCCGAAGTCAAAACCAAAGGTCAGAAATGTTAATCTACTTGTTCAAAACGAAACAACTGTCAAACAATGAAGCTGATATTCCAAACTAGGTTTGGCAGACTTAGAACTCAAACTGCATTTGCTTTGTCTGAAGATATTTTCAATTGTGGGTATAGTATCAAGAAAAAGTAGGGGCTTGGGTTGTGGCTCAGCAGTAGGGTGCTCACCTTGCACGTGTGAGACCCTGGGTTCGATCCTCAGCACCACATAAAAATAAATAAGTGAAATAAAGGTATTGTGCCCAACTACAACTAAAAAATAATTATTACAAAAAAGAAAAAGTAATTTCAGTTTTTTAAAAAAGAATCCCTTGCAATATATCAGTCAATGTTACAGAAATATAAAACTTTTCTAATAGAGTTGGATGCTCATTATTTGAGAGACTGGAAGATTCATTGATCTTCTTTCTTCTCTCAAGAACTAACCTACTCTACAGAATACTCAAAACTATTGCATCTGAATTCTTCATTTTTTTTTTCCTTTGGGATACCCTTTTCTAACTGTATGATGTGAGCTAAATTCAACAGTTAGAATAGATAAGCTAATAAAGCAATGCACAAAAACAGACAAGCTTATCACTAATTGGGTTTTCACTTTTTATACAATTGTTTTGTTTTGTTTTGCAGTGCTGGGGATCAAATGCAGAGCTCATGCATTCTGGGCAAGTATTCTACCACTGAGCCACATCCCAGCCCTTTGTACAGCTATTTAATAAATTATCTTCCAGAACTCATCTTCTCATGATGCAGGTGGGTCCTTTGCCACAATGTAAGGCCACGGGATGAACAATCGGATTTGAAAATCAATAAATACAGTCCATATCTTTTTCCTGGGAAAGATCAAATGTTTTGAGTTTAACTTCCTCTCTATCCCTAAAAACATTTCAGAAGGAAAAGACTGATGGATTCCTCATTGGTCCCCTTTCCTTTGTATGTTTTGCTAGTTTTTTTTTTTTTAAAGCAGGCTGAGAAAAGTTGTTGTTCATTATTGAAGCTCAGAACATAGTCATATCCCTTTGAAGTTTAATACAGCATCTGTTCTGCTGTCCAAAGAGAGTAGAAAATTAACATCTTCATCACATGGGTTTCAATGTCAAGCTATTGCCACCCAGAAGGTGCAGGTGCAAGGATATAGTTAGCTTTGTTGTATAAAGCATATTCATATGTGAGTGGTGTGTGTGGGACCACTCACATAAAATAAGAACTAGATCTTATAAAATGCATACTTTAAATATAAGTTGAAAACACACTGATATTAAGCTAAAATTAGTCTTCAGATTGATTTTTCTGTGACCTGTCAAAGCCATTTAGAATTTAGTCAATAATGAACTCTATTTTCTAAGGGTCTACTAAACTCTGGTTTACCTAATTGAAAGGTATGACTTTCAAAGTGGGAAATCTAATTCTAGCAGCCTATAAAAAGGGTACTTCTACCTCTTCTCCTCAATCAAGATTTTGAAAGTTAAATAAGAGTATTATAAAAATAATGACCAATATCATATTTTATAATGACATATAAGTTGTCAGTATATAAATGTACATCTGTGACATTGATAGGGACAGAAATGAGGCATATGACTACTCATTAGTGCCATTAGGCTGTGATAAGCCTTTTCCATAGTGCAACTTCTGTAATTTTCAGTTTTGCTTCCTTAGAGTGAGGTGAGAACCTAGGAATACCTGAAATGCAATCTCAGTGCAGAAGATTTCAATTTTAAAAAAGTTTCTCATTGATAGTATTTCAAATTAAATTAGATTTTATAGATTCATTAATTCCCCACACATTATATTTTGCAAATCTATGTAGAATTTACTAAAGCAAGGAATAACAATAACTCTCAAACACAGAATCAACTTCTACTTCTAGGAAGATAGAATACACATAATTTTTCCAATTTCTTTCACTAAATAAAAGCCTTGGAAATTATGCGTAAGCAGGCTTTGAAACATAGAGAAAAGAAGGCAGACTGGATAGTGACCTTGGGATCAGAGGAATGACACAGTGAGTTTCCTAGGATTTCCTTTTTGCCTTATAAGTCTCAGATATGGAGGTGAAAAAGCCGGCCACCCAGAAATGCTGACAAGCTCAGTCAACAAGAAAGCCCTGTCAAAGCCTCCTCTCTTCAGCCAGAGGATCAGGGAAGGGACAGCCTAGTAAGACTGGAAACTTTTAGATAAGAACTGCTCTACTCCAGCCAAACACTGCAGGACAAACTGTGGCAGCACCCCATCCATGCAACGGTCCCATTGGGAGCCTAGATTTCCCACCACATACAGTTGTAACCGGTTACCCCAAGTCCCGTAGTCTCCTGCCAGGGTGATGTCAAAGACTCAACCAGAAGCCAGTATGGCCTATCTGCTGTAATGAAAACTCAGTCCCCTGAAGTACCAATGGAGAGGATTTAGGGATCCCAGAGTTTCACATCCAGCCCTGTTCCTGCTCTATTCTGGGATGATGCCAGTGAGGCCCAGTGAAACATAGGACCTTTACCACTGCCCAGTGGTGAAAAGGCTGTATACCCTTCCCTACTCACGGTGTCCACCCTTGTCCATAGTTTTGACTACTCCAGCCAACACAATTTTTCATATTTCATTAGGAATTATTTTTGCATGTGATGACCGCCTTTTGTCTTTATATGAATATATGTATTTGTTTATTATCATTTGTTCCATTATTCTTTTCTTTTGCTTTGTTTTTCCTTTTATGGAGGACTAGTGAAATTTTTGTCTCTGTATTGTTTTGGTGTTTGTTTCTCCTATTACTCTTTCTCTCACTAATAGCCAAATCCTCTTGTTCTCTCTTTTTCCTTATTCCTTTTTTTATTCTTCTTCCTTATGAACTTCACTTGATATTGCTCTTCTGCTTTCTTCCCTGTCACCTTTTGAATACTCTAAACTTTCTTTTGCCTTCTTACTCCATTGTCTTTTTTTCTTAAGGAAATATATATTTTTTACCATCTTCCGTAAGTATTTAATTTATACAGTTTCTGTCCCTACCACTTATGTTGCAGTTATTAGTTCAGTGAATGTCACTGTTGACTTATTGTTGTTGCTATTGTTAATTGCTGATGCCACCATTCCTGGTTTTGCGGGATTTGGGGTTGTAAACACCTGGTATTTTTTTTTAATGCTATTTAGTGTTCACTGCTATTGCTGTTCTTTATTTCCATCTTTTCTGTGAGGTGTTGTGAATTTAGTGTGACACTGTGAGTTCACAGAGTAGCTATTCAGCTGCGAAGATTCACACCCAACCTATCTAAGAGACAGGCAACCTTGTTCCATACACGACCTAAACCTATTCAAAGTTTAGCAATACTTTAACACAACAAATAGGTTAAAACAAAACAAAACAAAACAAAACAAAACAAACAACTCCAAACTGATGACTAATCCCAAGTACAAATGTCTATGGGGAGACCTCAAGTACCATTCATCAACATCTTCTCCTGCAGCAAAAGCAGGAAGAATTAATAAACTGAGTGCTGACCCTACACCTGCAAGAGGCTTCATTATAGATAGCTCCTATATCCTTTTAGAACATACAGAGTTGTCAGGTTTAGAAGAGCAATCACAGAGTGTGTACCCAATATATTCTACTGTGGATAACACAACTGTCTGATCTGCTAGAAAAACCAGTCTTGTAAGATCTACAGAGAAAGTGGGATCCTTAAGCTTCGATACAATAAACAACATATAAAAATACTCTAAATATCACAAAATAACTAGCAGGGGAATTACACTACAAAAACTCAGAAATGTATTGAACATTTCACCACAATCTGATATCCCAAAATACTGTGAGAGAAAGCTCTGCCCTAAAAAGGTCCCCCTATTAAAAGAGAGGGAACATCCATTTCAACAGATGCACAAGTCTCAACATAGGGATACAAGTAATATGAACAAAAAATAGGTAATATAACAGCTCCTTTAAGGTTCATAATTCACAAACAGCAGATTCCAAAGATATTGACATAGATGAAATAATGGATAAATAATTCAAAAGAATGATTATTTAAAAATTAATGAATTTTCAAGAGAACACGGAAAAAGAACTGAAAGAATTAAGAAAGTCAATTTAGCATAAGGATAAGAAAATCAATAAAGAGAGAGAGAGATTGTAAAAGAGCAAAATGAAAATCTTGGAAATGAAAGGCACAATAAATCAAACAAAAATTTTTGTTGAACACCTCTCCAATAGAGTAGGCCATGTAGAAGACAGAATATTGTAGCTGGAAGACAAAGTGGCTGCCCTTGAATACACAGACTGCATTGAAGAAAGGAAAATAGATAACCATGACCAGAATAAACAAGAATTCTGGGACAACATTAAGAGACCAAATTTAAGAATTATTGAAATTGAAGAGGGATTCAAGACACAAGCTCATGACATAGATAATCTTTTCAGGAAAATAATAAGAGAAAAAAAATTTAAAATTTTATTCTATCTGTTAAGTATTTTAATTATAACATGTCATGGATTTTCAGATATAGAAGGCATTCAAAATTCCAAATAGACAAGGTGAAAAAAACGAGCCTCTCCATCATATAATTAAAATATCTAATATACAGGACAAGGTAAGAATTTTAAAAGCCTCAAGAGTAAAATACCAAATCACCTTTAGAAGTAATTCAATCATAATTATTTATGATTTCTCAACAGAAACTATAAATTCCTTGAAATACAAAACTGTCACACAAGACCGCTATATCCAACAATGCTATCCTTTATAATAAATGAAGAAATGAAAATCTTTTAGCAAAAGCAAAAAGAATTCCTGACTAGTAAGCCGGCACTACGTAAGAAAACATATAAAGAAATACCACACCACGAAGAAATTAAAAACAAATTCCAGACTCACAAATGGAAAAATATCATTAGATGAGGAGAGAAGGAAATGAAACACAAACATTACAAATAAATAAAAATGTCAGGAAATGACAAAAATCTCTCTGCAATGACATTGAATATAAACTATTTCAATGCTCCAATTAAGATACAGATGGGCAGAATGGATTTAAAAGACTCAACTCTATGTTTTTTTTTTTTTTTTTTCCAAATGATTCACTTCCAGACAAAGACAATAGTAAGCTAAAAGTGTGAAAGTGAGAGGATGGAAAATGATACTACATGCACATGGAGCCCACAGACAAAGTAGAGTAGTTACTCTGAAATCTGACAAAGCAGACTTCAAACCAAAATTAATCAGAAGAGACAAAGATGGTCACTTCATACTAGCAAAGGGAAAAATCCAACAAGAAGATGTGATGGTGTAAATATGTATGTCTCATAAATACATGTCATGCAGTGTAATTAATTAACAAACTCAGATAGACCTAAAAATAATAATATTGATTGATTTCAATACAACCCTCTCCCTGAAAGGTTAATCAGACATAAACAGAGTAGATTTTTCAGACCTGAAAGATAAATTGCAAATCAAATTGATCTAACAAGCATCAGTAGAAAATTACATGTAATGGCAGTTGAACTCACTTTCTTCTTTGCTACCCATGGAACCTTCCACAAAGGATACCACATTTTAGGTCAGAAAACAAGTCTTAGCAAATATAAAAACAATCAATATAACCCTTTGCATATTATCAAATCATAATGGAATTAAATTAGAAATCAAGAGCAAGGAATACTATAGAGACCACATAAACACATGGAAATTGAACAATATAATTTTGAAAAGATGGATGAGATAAGTAAACAAATCAGAAAAGAGATTTAAAAATTCTTAGGATTGAACTAGAGGAGAGACACTACATATCAGAATCTCCGGTACACCAATGAAGGTAGTTGTAAAAAGAAAGTTTTTATCTATGAGTGCCTACATAAAAAATATATATATATATATATATATATATATATATATATATATATAAATCTCAAATAAATAAACTAATGGTGCATTTCAAGGCCCTAAAGGAATATGATTTATCCTATTTCAAAACCAGTAAAAGGAAGGAAATAATTAAAGTCAGAGCCAAAATTTATCAGAGAATTTTTAAAAATATAAAGAATCAATATAATGAAAATTTTGATAAAATAAAACATCCTTTTTTTTTTCTTGAAAAGATAAAACAGACCTGACAAACTTTTGGTCAAACTAACCAAAAGAAAGAACAGGAAGACACAAATTAATAAAATTAGAGCTGAAAAAGGAGATATTTCCACAGACATGACAAAAATGGGGAGGATAGTTGAGGGCTATTTTGAAAACTTATATTCCTATAAATCGAAAAATCTAGAAAAAATAGATGAACTTCTAGACTTAACAAACTTGAACCAAGATGATACAGAAAACCTAGCCAGACATGCCCAAAACATATGCCCTTCCGAATTTGAAACAAGAGGATATAGAAAACCTAAGGAGACCAAAATAAAGGCAATGAGGTTGAAACAGTAATAAACAGCCTTTTAACAAAGAAAAGCCCAGGACCAGAAGCATTCTCAGTTGAATTTTATCAGACATTTAAAGAAAAACTCCAAAGCTTCTCAAATTATTACATGAAATAGAAAGGGGTGAACATTTCCAAATTCATTCTATGAAGCCAATATTACCCTGATATAAAAAGCAGGCAAAGAAACACCAAGGAAAGAAAATTACAGACCTAAATCCTTGATGAAAAATAGATACAAAAATCCTCAATAACATATTAGCAAATTATATTCAACAACACTTTAAGAGGATTAGTACACCATGACCAGGTTGGTTTTATTCCAAGGACATAAGGATGGCTGAACTTGTACAAATCAATAAATACAATGACTACTATAAACAAAATCAAGAACAAAAATCACATAATCATCTCAATAAATGCAGGAAAAAAGCCAACCATTAACAAAAAACAAAAACAAACAAAAAAAAAAACAAAAACAAACAAACAAAAAACTAGAGATAAAAGGAAATTATCTCAACATCACAAAGAATATCATGAAAAACCCAAAGCCAACAACATAGTAAAGATGGTAAAACTAAAAACATTTCCTCAAAGATCAAGAATGGGACATGGACGTCCCCTCTTGCCTATTTAATATGATGATTGAAATTTTAGTCAGAACAATAAAAAAATCATTCAAGACAAAAAAAGTGAATACGAATAGGAAAAGAAGAAATCAAATTATCACTGCAAATTATATCATCTTCTATACATAGAAGACCCAAAAAGCTCCATCAGAAGACTTCCAGAACTAATAAGTTCAGCAAGTAGGGGGTGACAAGCTCAATAGCTTTTCTATATCATTTCTAATAATGAATCTCATGAAATGGAATCATTGAAAACAATTTCATTCACAATAGCCTCAAAATATATAAACCAAAAAAAAAAAAAAAACCCACCTAGGAATAAGTCTAAACAAGGAGATTTATAGAACACTGAAGAAACAAATTGAAGAAGATACCAGAAGATGGTATCTCCCTTCCATATTCATGGATAGGCAGAATCAATATCATTCAAATGGCCATGTTACCAAATATGATCTACAGACTCAATGCAACTCCCATCAAGATATCAATTTGACTAAGAAAAAAAAGTTCTAAAATTCACATAGAAAAATGAAAGCCTCAGTATGGTCAAAGCAATACTGAGCATAAAAGCAATATGGAAACATCATAACATCTGATTTCAAATTATACTACAGAGCTATAGTAATAAAAGCAGCATGGTACAGGCATAAAAACAAACCCATGGAAGGGTATAGAAGACCAGTGGAGAATAAAAGACACAGAGACAATCCATATAGATACAATTATCTATCTGTTCCTTGACAAACGTCCCAAAAAACATGTTGGAGAAAAGATAGCTTTTTAAAAAATGGTGCTGGGAAAATTGGATATCGTTATGTAGAAGAATGAAACTAGATCTCTTATCCTGCACCATATCAATTAACTTAAAATTGATTCAAAGACCTAAGAATTAGACCAGAAACATTGCAACTATTAGGAGAAAACAGGTTCAAATTATAGGCACAGGCAATAACTTGTCAATAGAACTTTTAAAGCTCAGGAAATAGTGTTACAAATTAGTTAATGGGATGGCATAAAACAATTAAGTGCATGAGGAGAGAGCCTACAGAATGGAAGAAAATCTTTGACAGCTGCTCTTTCAACAGAGAACTGATATTCAGAATATATAAAGAACTCAAAAAACTGAATGCCATAAAAAGAAACAACCCAGTCAATAAATGGGCAAATAAACTAAACCGCCACTTCTTTAAAGAATATAAATAACCAAGAAGTATTTGAAAAAAATGTTCCATATCTTTATCACTCACGGAAATGCAAATCAAAACTCCACTGAGATTTTATCTCACTACCCAGTTAGAATGCCAGTTATCAAGAATACAAATAATAATACTGGCAAGGATGTGAGGAAACAGAAACACTTGTTTACTTTTAGTGGACTTGTAAATTAGTCCAATCACTACCGATATCAGTATAGAAGTTCCTCAAAAGATTAGGAATAGAATCATCATATGACCCAGCTATAGCACTCCTCAGTATTTTTCCAAAAGAATTAAGGTCAGTATACTATTGTAAAACATGAATACACACATTTATAACTGCACAATTCACATTAGCCTAATGAGGGAACCAGCCTAAGTGCTCACCAGTAGCTGAATGGATAAATAAATAAATAAATGTGTGTGTGTGTGTGTGTTTGTGTGCGTGTGTTAATTAAGTCATTTGTAGGAAAATGGATGAAACTTGAGAGGATTATGCTAAATGAAATAAATCCAGATTTATAAAGTCAAGGGTCACATGGTTTCTGTCATATGTGGAAGCTCGAGAGGAAGAAGGTTAAAAACAATAGGGGGATATATTATGACACTAGAAGGGAGATAAGTAGAGTAGAGGAAAAGGACCAGGGAGAAGGAAGAGAGGGCAAAAAAAATGGGGAATTAAATTAACCAAATTATGTTATGTGCATGTAAGAATATGTAACAATAAATCCCAATATTATGAGTACCTATTATGCACTAATAAAAATGGATATGATATATGTGCAAGTATAAAGAATCATATTTTATACATGTTTTAAGATCTGTGCCTATTGTTCTTTCCATAATTTCAGTGTTAGTTCTGCTCTTTGGTACACATTTGGAGAAAATTAAATATTTGTTTAGTAAGTGAGTTAATCAAGAAAGGCAAAAATAAGAATACACAGTAGTGAAAAGACAGTCTCTTTAACAAATGGTTTTGGGAAGAACTTATATCCACATGCAAAAGAATAAAGTTGTTCTCTTTTAAACACAAAAATTTAAAATATTTTTTAAAAATTAAATATAACAGGTAAAATTAAAGCTAGAAGAAAACACAGGGAAAATCTTCATATATTGACTTTTGACAATGATTTCATTGATATGATACCAGAGCAGGCAACAAAAACAAAAATAAAAAAATGAGATCATAACAAATGGAAAAGCTTCTACTCAGCAAAGGAAACAATCAACAGAGTGAAAAAGCAAACTAAGAAATGGGAGAAAATATTTGCAAATCATATATCTGATAAGGGGTAAATCTCTACATGTTTAAGGAATTCCTACAACTCACAAATAAAATATCAAAGTCCTGAGTTTAAAATGAGCTGAAGATTCAAATAGATCTTTCTCCATAAAAGACATACAAATTCTCAGCAGATATATGAAAAAAAAATGCTTCATATCACTAAGTATTGGGGAAATGGAATGTAACACAAGGCCACCTTATACCTGCGTGAATACGTATTAGCAGTGCATAATTCCACTTATATAATGCACCTAGTCAAATTCATATAATTAAGAGTGGAGTGGTCATTTCCAGGAGCTGAGGTAGGGGAAGAAATGGAGGGTTTTAAATCAATGAATTTAAAGATTTTAGAAATATGAGTAAGTTCTAAATATCTGCTGTACAACATTGTACCTATAGTCAACAACAATGTAGTACACATGTAAAAAGTTGTCCACAGTATTTATCTCATTTGAAATGTGCTTATCACAATAAAATAAAATCAGAGAGGTGAAGTTTAAACTAAAATAAAATAGATCTTAAAAAACCTCATTTAAATTTTAGAACTAAAACATACAGTAACAAAATAAGAGACTCAATGAAAAGATTCAACACAGAATGCAAGGACAAATGTAAACCCCATAAACTGGGGTGTATAACAAAAGTAATACAATCTGGAAAATGGAGCATATAGAGTAAAGAAAAATAATGAACATAGCCCCAGGAACCCATGTGATTATAACAAAAGACCTAATATTTGCATCATTAGAGTTCTGGAGGGAAAGGAGGAAAAGCATGTGCCTAAAAAGTAAGTGTAGAAAATAGACATATCCCAAAAAATCATGGCATTTGCAGGTAAATGGATGGCGTTAGAGAAGATAATGCTAAGTGAAGTTAGCCAATCCCCAAAAAACATATGCTGAATGTTTTCTCTGATATGGGGGGGGTGACCCAAAGTGGGGGCAGCGGGGGAGAGCATGGGAGGAAGATTATTTCTAGATATGGAAGAGGGGTGGGAGAAAAGGAAGGGGAAGGGGATTAGCAAGGATGGTGGAATGTGATGGTCATCATTATACAAAATACATGTATGAAGATTTGAATTTGGTGTCAACATACCTTATATACAGAGATATAAAAAACGGTGGTATATATGTGTATTAAGAATTTTAATGCAAAAATAAAGAGTATATGTATAATGGCATAATTTGGCATGAACATACTTTATATACAGAGTTATGAAAAATTATGCTGTATATGGATAATAATGAGTGTAATGTATTCCACTATTGTCCTGTATTTGAAAAATAAATAAAAGAAAGGGGAATAAAAAAGAAAATAGACACATCCCAAGTGTAGAAAATAGACACATCCCCAATTTATAAAATAGACAAACATATTCATAAAGTTGAACAAAGCCCAAACAGACAATCCTAAAGAAATTACATTAAGGTACATCAGAGTCATCATAATCAACTTTTGAAAACTAAAGATAAAGTCCTGAAAGCACCAAGAAAGAAAGGATTCCTTCCAATATGGGAAATGATTTGAATGAGAGTAATCTCTTCTCAGAAGTCATGGAGGCTGGAATATGTTTCAAGCACCAATAGAAAAGAACAGTTGACTAAGAATGTCAACTCTGAATGCCCCACATTCTTTAATCTTTAAAGAAGGAAAAGAAAACCAAGATATTCTCAGGTAAAGAAAATTAAGAGAATTTGTCACCCTAAATGGATGGCCAATCAATGGATGTTTGCTAAGGAGAAAAGAAAAGATGAATGAAAGAATTTTGGAACATCATCAGATCAGAAAAAAAGGGTTAAAAATATGAGCAAATGAAAAGTAATCTATTTCTTAGATTACTTAGAATTTTCTAAGCTGTTTGTTTATAGAAACAAAAGTTCTAATATATAGTATGGCTCTAAAAGTATAAGGAAAAATTCTTAAGATAGTTATAAAAGGTTGAGGTTAAAGGAAAGTAGAATGTAGAGCTTTTGCATTCCTTCAAGCTGTCAAAATCTCAACACTAGTAGTCTGTGTTAAAAATTCAATATATATAATGTACTATATTCATTGTACACGATATATATATATATATATATATATATGTGTGTGTTTATATACATATATACATACTCAAAATTTTATATTACATATGAGATTATAAAATTTTTATATACATTATATAAAATTATATATATATATGTATATGTATATATATGTATATGTATGAGAAAAATTGATAAAATCATAAATGAAACAAAATGGAATAAAATAATGTTTAAGCAAACCACAGGAAAGATGATGCTATGGTTAGACTACCCCTCCAAATTTCATGCAAAAATTTGTTGCCATGGTATTAAGAGTTGGGGCCTAGTAGAAGGTGTTTATATCACAAGGGCTCCAATTCCATGAATAGATGAATGCAGTTATCACAGGAATGGGTTAGTTGTCACCAGCTGGACTCGTTTTAGAAGTGGGAGTTAGGCCTCCTTTTGCTGTCTTGTGCATGCTTTCTTGCAATATTATCACACAGCAAGAAGCCTCACCATTAGGGACCTGCAAGCTTGCATTTCTGGGCCTCTTGAACCATAAAAATAAATCTCTTTTCTTTTGCAAATTACTAGCCTATGGTATTCTGTTAAAACAGTAGAAAATGAACTAAGAAAAAGGATACATCAAAATAAAAATAAAAATAAACAAGCAGAAAAATACAATAAAAATGGTAGACTTAAAACTTAATATAATAACATTAATGTAAATGGTCTTAATATACGAATTAAGATATAGATAAGCAGAGTGGAACAAAAAATGATGCAAATTCATGTAGATTTTAAGAAACTAATTCCAAATATGATGATAGAGATATGTTGAAAATTAAAGAATGAAAAAAAAGATATCAGGCAAACATTAAAAGAAAGCAGGTGTAATGGTCAATTTGAATCGTCAACTTGATTGGATTAAGAGAAGTCTATGGTTAAGGGGCTTATGGGTCTGTCAATGAGGGTGTGTCTAGGAATGATGGGCACGTGGGATAGACAGTGGAGACCCTCCCTAAGTGTGGGCAGCACTGTCCAATAGGATGATGGCTTGGTTAGAATAAAAGTTGGAAGAACAAGGAAGCAGTAGCAGATGTCAGCTCCATTATTCTTGAACTGGTTCTGGATTGCTGCTGTGATCCTCTAAGGATAACAGACTCTGGCTTTTTTATTTTTCCAAAGTGGATTCTCCAGAACCCTTTGGTCTCAGATTAGGGTAGCACCATTGAT
The DNA here is from genome assembly GCF_048772815.1 of Callospermophilus lateralis. Classification (NCBI taxonomy): domain Eukaryota; kingdom Metazoa; phylum Chordata; class Mammalia; order Rodentia; family Sciuridae; genus Callospermophilus; species Callospermophilus lateralis. The sequence continues at coordinate 73,990,231 of NC_135320.1, read as the reverse complement.
CCGTTTTGTTTGGGGGCTTTAGCCTCTTGGACTGCACAGCTACTGGTTCTTCCAGCTCTACAGCCTGCAGATGGACATTGTGGACTGTCCAGCTTTTGGTCACCTAAGCCAACCTAATAAGTCTTCCTTTTATAATTATACTTCCTGTATTAATTCTGTTCCTCTAGAGAACCCCGATTAATATAGCAGGAATGTTGTATTAATATCACCCCAAATAGAGCAATGGAAATTACCAAACACAGAGAGGTACATCAGATCCAGAACTGCAAAGCCTAGGAAGGCAAAAGGGATAGAACTGTATGTGGTGAAGGGTGCAGTGGTGTTTGCCTGTCATCCCAGCAACTCCAGATGCTCAGGCAGAAAGATCCCAAAATGGAGGGCAGCCTCAACAACTTAATAACACCCTAAACAACTTAACAAGACCCTGTCTTAAAATAAAAAAAAAACAATAAAAAGGGCTGGGGATATTACCCAGTGTAAAGCACACTTAGGTTCAACCCCCAGTACCAAAACAAGCAAAGAGACAAAAAGTTATAGAACTCAAGGGACAAACAGGCAAATTTGCAATGATAATTAGAAACTTCAACACCTCTTTCTCAATCAATGGAGAGAACAATTACATAATCAGTAAAATAGTAAAACTCAACAATAGCATTTATTTTTAAAAAAATCTAACCAACAGTTTTATAGAATATTCTCCAAAAGCACAACACATTCCTTTCAAGTACTCACCGAATACATAGATAGACCATGTTAGTCTAGAAATTCACAACAGAAAGGGAAGAAAACTGCCAAACACACACAAAAAAAACTTTTATATAATCCAGAGAAAGTTCCTAGGTAAATTAAACAAAAACAAAAACAAAAACCAAACATTTAACTGAATGAAAACAGAAACAGTATATTAAGACATGTGAAATATAGCTAAACAGTGCTGAGAAGGAATTCCTAAGGCTACTTAGTTCCATTAGAACTGAAGAAATGTCAAAAAACTTATGAGAGAAATTTTTTTAAATAGATAAATTTAGATTTATTTGTATATTTGTTTAAATATGAATATATGGAGATTTCTTTGTATGTATACAAACAAGCTAATATATTAGATTTCCCTTGACACAGTCTTTCCTAGTTCTCGTGCTACCAGAGCCCTTGGGTGAAGGCCCAGCCCCAGCAAGGGCTCTGGTAGCACGAGAACTAGGAAAGACTGTGTCCCTGTGATTTAGTGAACTATGTTTGCTTAGTTCCTCTTCATCTAAATAAGCTACTTATTTTCAACCTTAATCTTCAGTAACTGGAAGAAAGCAAAGCAGGTACTAGGTCCTCAGGTGTTGCTGGTCTGACACTTAGACATCAATGAAGAAATGGAAGGTTGTTAATGTCTTATTCTCCAATTGGGGTTTTTCCTCTGGAAAAAGCAGAATTCTCCTAATCATAGTTTTCTAAGAAGCCAATTCCTCCAGCAAAATCTTGTTTTCCAATGAAGTGGTGAAAAACTATTATTTAGCTAAAAGACTGAGTAGTGTTTTCTCAGACACAACCCTCTGCCTTTTAAGTAAGTAGATATAATCTTGAAGCTAGAATTCCTCTCATGTCACTCTGTCTCTTGGGGTAACTGACATGAGTCCTTAACATAATATCTTAACATAATATTTCTTTAATAAATATTACCTGAACAAATAAATTCATGATTCAATCAATGACTGGTTACCTAATATCTAATAACTAATACCTAATAATCTAATATCTAATAACTGACCTAGTGCCATACTGTGGTTGGATATTCTGAGAGGAGCCAGACTGGATTTGTGTAACTTCTCTTCACAGAGCAATGATTGCAATAAATTTAAAAAAAAAAAAAAAAGGACAAAATAGGCTTTGAAATAACAGAGTAAGAGATATTTGCAGTGAATATTGCTGCTGTCACTTGATTTTCTTAACAACACTCTGAAAAAATAAAGAGGATAATGTGATATCCACTTTTCACATGAAGAATCTTGAACTCCGAGCAAGTGACTTGCCTAAGATCCCCGGCTTTGCAGTAGGACCAGGTAAAACAACAGAAAGTTTATTTGGCTCAGGGTTCAGGAGGCTGGGAAGTCTGTGAGTGTGGCTTGCCTTCACTGGTCAAGGAACTTTTTGTCCTGTTATTTCATGGTGGGAAGGTAAGTCAATGCACAAAAATTGAAGACTCAACCTTTATATCAGGAACCCACTCCCGTAATAACCAACCCACCTGAAATCATGGTCTTTATCCATTGATGAAGGCCGAGCCCTCTGGCCTGATCATCTCTTAAAGGCCCCACCTCTTAATCTTGTTATAATGGCAATTACATTTCAACATGTGTTTTGGAGAGGATTTTCAAACAATAGGAACTCTTTCAAGGGAATATTTCAAATTTTGCTTCTAAGCCTTTAAAACATAGAGTGTCATGGTTAGGATATGAAAAAAATTCCCCCCAAAGCTCCTGTGATAGGCCCTGCAACAATGTTCAGAGGTGAAATGACTGTATCATGAGGCCTGATTGTCATCAGTGGATTAATAACTTGAATGGATTTAAGAGTAGGTGGTGAAAACTATAGGTAGGTGAGGCATGGCTAGAAGCAGTAGGTCACCCTGGCTGTGGCCTTGGGGATTATATCTGAACCTGGTCTCTTCCTCTTTCTTTTCTCTTTCTTTCTCCTCTGTCATGAACCGAGCAGCAGCTTTCCTTCACCAGGCCCTTTCCTCTTGGTTGGTGTTTCTGACTTGGAGGCAGATGACCACGGACTGAATCTTCTGAAACGGTGAGCCAAAATTCATCTTTCCTCCTCTCAGTGGTTCTTGTCAGGTATTTTGGTCATGGTGATGAAAAAGCTAACACAATTCTAAACTTTCGGTAGATTTGGTGAATACACAAAGTTCCTTCCATACTACGTACTCAATATTTTAAAGAAATTTTTCTTTAGGGATTGAAAATCAAATCTACAGATTTTAAATCTTCCAGAAGACTTAACCACAGGCTGTGGGAGTAGCTCAGATGTTTGAGCACTCTCCTAGCATGAATTTGATCCCCAGCACTCTGCACAGAAAAATGTCTTTGGTAGCATTTTAGTTTTTGAATTCTGGGCATCATCTAAAAATTTTTAGTCTATCAGAAGGAAGTCTATCAGAACAGGGGAAATCGAACACCTCCATTGCAACTCAGGAGTGAGTTCTTAGGGACAAGTACACTTGTCATCAGTGTTTTCACCAACATCAATAATTATGGCCAACATTTATTTCAGGCCTATCAGTGCTTTAAAATAATGATTTTATTTATTTCCCACAATGAATTTCTCACACTCATTTTACATAGTGAGAAATTAAGGCTTAGATGAAGTAATTTTCCCAAGGTCATGCAGATAATAAATTTCTGTGTGCCCAAAGTAATTTAAGTCTAGAGCCCTCAATTTTCCACTTGATATTCACTTACCTGTGATAGAAATTACTGGATTAATGTGCCAGTGGGTAACCTATAGATTACATAAACCTCATGGTGTTCAAGGCAACCATAAGGTAACAGAAGTTCTTTGGATTTCACAATCACATTTTACAAAAAAAAAAAAAAAAAAAAGAGCATTGTTATTCTTTTGTTATCCAAGTAGTTTTAAGGAGAAAACCTACAATTTTAAGAATTATGTATAAAACATGCAGGAAGTCTATTTTTTCATCCATAACCATACAGAAGGATTTCAAACTGGGCATATTCCCAGGGCTCACTACTCTAAATTCTGATGAAATGGATCTGGAGCTTGAACTCAGAATCTGTATTCCTAAAAGCAACCAGATGATGGCAATGGAAGTCACCCTCCGACCACTTTGAAAAACACAGTTTTATATTTCTTTTCACCTCTGATTCTTGAAGCCACCTGGCTTTTCAAAACAAACAATGAAGCTACTTCCTAAATTGCTTAATTACAAGTCTGACAAATTCAGTGTGAACAAACAACAGGTGCTGTTTGCAAGATGAGTTTGGAACCCAATCAAATACCTCCTGTATTTGTTTTTGTTTGTGTTTTGTTGTTTTGCTTCAGCATAATATATAGTTGCTAAGTTCCCAGGCTCACACTGATCTGAGTTCACCTTTGAAATTTTAAAATGCTAAGAAGAAAATTCTATGGGACAGGACATATCTATAATTGAAGAAAATGTCATTCCTTTGATAACCATCACAATTTGTTGCTTTCATCCTCAAGCTATCCTGCCATGGTAGTCAGGAAATGCTTTGAGTCACACTTCTTAATGGTATTTGTAGGACTGATAGCTCCATACTAGCCCTAGGAAATTCTCCTAATGGGGTCTTGGGCTAACACCTCTCTTAAATAAATATAGGAAGTCTCACTTTACTGAATTGATCCAGGCTTTCCACCCTCAAGGATTTTCACCATGAGTGTTTGAAGGCACCTTTCTTAACCTGAAAACATAGAATAGAATTTGAAATGTGTGTGTGTGTGTGTGTGTGTGTGTGAGAGAGAGAGAGAGAGAGAGAGAGAGAGAGAGAGAGAATATCAGGTGTCAATATCTGGGGCAAGAGAAATGTAATAGATTCAGAAAAAAAGAAAAAAGATATATATATTCCCTGCTTTTTCCAAAGTGACAAAATTCTCTTGTGACTCCTTTCTTCCCTAAATTGATGTATTAAAAGAAAATAAAGGGGGTTTTTAAACCCCCTTTGTATCTTCTCTTTAAACTTTTAAGTATATGCTGCTGTTTTTAAATAATTAGCAAGTTTTAGGATTTCATAGTCTTTTCAAAGACTGTGCAATATTTTTCTTGGATAGGTAAGTTTTACCCTGTCTCTGTTTAAAGGGGAACAGTCTGTGAAGCCTTTTAAATAGCATGGCAAACTGGCATGGTGGCACATGCCCATAATTCCAGTGGCTCAGGAGGCTGAGGCAGGAGAATCGCAAGTTCAAAGTCAGTCTCCCCAATTTAGCAAGTCCCTTAGCCACCTTAGCAAGACACTATCTCAAAATAAAAAATAAAAAGGGCTTGGGATGTGGTTAAGCACCCCTGGGTTCTATCTCTGGTATCCTCCCCCCCACACACAAAAAAAAAAGAAAGAAAGAAAAAAAGAAATTGGATGGTAATGTTTGAGTACATATTAATAATTCTGGGAACAGAGTAACTCCCCACTCCAAATTATCAAAAAAGGTCACTTTACCTAGAAAAGATTAACAGTTACACCTTCTCATAAGAAATCTGTTTTCCAGAAATTAAGTCTATCCTTTTAAGACTTTAAAAAGCTAAAAACTCTGTAAAGGTTTCATGAATAAGGTGAAATGCCACATAATTTCCACAGAAGGTTACTTTTAAAAAATTGATTATTTCCATTATCTATTCACAAATCGTAGCTGTAAATATATATAGGGTACAAAGTGGTCTTATAATTTTTAATAGAGTGTGGAATGAGTAAATCAAGCCAACCAATCCCTCCCTCACATTAAATAGGGAACATCTTCAATGAGAACATTCAAGATCCACCTTCTCAGTGGATTTGCTCAGTGCTCAACTATTAGCTACAGCAAGGAAAATTATTTATACATTGTAGATTCTTAACTTGTTTCCACAATCAAGACTGCTAGTAATTGCTTATAGACAGACATTTCAAAATCTTTTCCTTAGTCATTGCCATTAAGACCATTAAAATCTCAAAGGCCAATTGTATTACAAAGGCCTGATAGTGTAGCACTTTCCGTTTTTGTTGCTTTATTTTAGAAAGTGAAAACCTTCTTGATAGAAATTGTTGGCATTTATATCAAGGATAGTTTTTCTTTTTTTCCTTTTATGAAATCTGAGTCTGAAAAGTGAAAGTAAAAAAAAAAAAGAAAAGATATCTTTTAGTCTATGGACCTTCCACACCCTCCAATCTGAAACATGCATGAATCTGGAGATAGTACTTAAAATGTAAATAGTTTGATAATGGAATAGTAAAGTATTCCCACATAAGTATTCAGTGTTTTAAGGTAAAGTACCAAAATCCAGGGTTTGCTTTCTCTTTTAAAGTAAGTGATTCAGATGGCCACCTGGGGATTTTGTTGTTGATCAAGTCATAATCATTGACCTCATATACCTTTGGATATCTATCAATCATTTAAGGTTTTGTCTAAGTCATACAATTTTTTAAGCTGGTTTCTTTATCTATGGAAAAGGCTATTGAGAGATGATTACAAATGGTTTCTAATGATTTGGGGGTTTTTGAACCCTTCTCTTTTATTTTGGTAATCCTTAAAAGTAGCTCAAACAGTATTCAGAGTTTAATTTGAAATGATCAAAGACTGATAAATTCCTGCTCTGATACAGTGAAATCTTCAAAAACCATGATAAATAATAAAGTTATTGAGTTGGAGTTGGAATATGTTCCAAAAGGAAAGATGGTCCATACCAATGCTCTGGGCATGCTCACTTTAGTACAGAGACAAGTGTACTCTGGGTGACCTAAAAGAATGAATCAGAGTGATGTAGCGACCTGAGCTGGTTCCTCATAAGTTTCTTCAAAAAGTTTTAACTAAAAGAAAGAACAACTTTGAAGGTGTGTTAATGGTCTTTTAAAGGGGTAGGAGCTTTCTCTACTTAGGTATAGGAGTTTGTACTTAGGGGTGCTGACTGGCTTAGTGGCCCACACAGGTACTCCCAGGGAAATAAAAAGCAAGTTTTATGTAAGGTCCTAGATGAAGTTGCACAAGTTATTAATTTCATTAAATTTGAACTCTGGAGTTTATGGCTTTTCACTATTCTTTGTGAAAAAGTAGAAAGTATACAGAAAAGATTTCTGTGTATTCAGCTATGACAGCTGTTTGGAGGAAGAACTCTCCTGTGATTGAATTATGAGCTAAGCTGGCCATTTTAATCATGGAATATCACTTGAATGAACAACTAACAGACAAATTGCTATTATTCAGACTGAGATATTCTGAAGACTTTTTTTTTTTAATTAAATGAATTGATCTGTCACCGAAATGAGAGTAATGGATAGTATTTGTTTATAATGAAAATACTGGGTCCTAAGAGAAAATTAGAATTTAGAAAATTTGTTTACAATGTCAGAATAACATTTATTGGATAGACAATTAGATAGAAATTGGTGATCTTAAAATTGTGACTGTTTTTAATATTGAAAATGAAAAATGCATCAACATTTGGAAAATCTGCAAATCTCAGTAAATTCATATTTTTCAAATAATTAATACATGACATCACAAATTCATAAACAGTTGTTCCCTTTTTTTAAAAACAGGGTTGCTAAGTTGCACAGACTGTCCTGAACATGTAATCTTCCTGCCTCAGCCTCCCAAGTGTCTGAGATTATAGGCACTTGACACAGGGATGAGTAAGATGCATTTGAAGTGTAAGATAGACCAACATAATTTAATGTAGCGGAGTAGATGAAGTTTCTCTATACTGTTTTAGATTCAACATAACAGTTTACCAAGTTTTGATGTAGTATCAAAGAAGAACGTGTAAATAGGCGATTAAAATATTCTTCCATTTTGAATTATATATCTCTATGAGGTCAGAACTTGTTTTTTTTTCATATACTTCAATCAAAACAACAACTTAATGAGAAGAAAATATAAGAAAACAGCTATCTCCTATAAAGCCAAAACAGTAAAGAGCTTTGCAAAATTAGAAAACAATCCTACTTTTCTATTTTTTTATTTTGAAAGAGTTATTTCACAAAAAAGATGTTATTAAGTTGACATATATTTTGGTTTATTATTGCTTTAAATTAATTAATATGCCTCTTCAAACTTTTCAGTCAGCTTTAATTTCTAATATGATAAATACTGATAAACGTAACATATCAATGCATATTTTTTGAGGCTCTCAATAATTTTTAAGAGTACAAAGAAGTTCTTTACCCAAAAGTGTAAGAACCACTTACATAGAGAATTATGAAGTACTAAGTCCCTGGTTATGGGTACTTTGTTTATATCAGACATATGACCATTGTTTTGTATTTTGAAAGGGAGATCAGAGACAATTTACTGGTAACTCCCATCACCTTAGGTAAAAGTTCTTTGTCTGAAGTCATTTGTTCTGTTGTCTTGCAAAGCTGAACACATAAAACACATTAACAAAAACTTTTCCAAATACATGGATTGGAAAAGTTAGGTCTTAGGATGTCAAAACCTGAAATGGGTGGAAGAAAGATGACATTATTTGCTTGGATCACAAGATGACATTCTTGTGATTCAAGCAACTCCTGTTTAAGAAAGAAAGCTGAAATGCAAGTTGCCCCATGTTATATCATAATATATGAATATACATATCATATCATAATGTATGAATATCATAATGTATGATATTGGTTCATATCATAATGTATGAATCTGGAGCTCATATCTCTTAATTTGGTGCCTACGAACCAAGACTGGCTGACTGGTAGCTGAAATTCTGACAGGAAACAAGTTGGATTAAATGGGAGATTTTGGGATGTGGCAAACAGAATAACTCAATCTGAGAGTCAGTGGGAAGATGGTAGAAAGGTGAAGCAGGTCACATGAGTGAGCACAAGACAAAGCAATTGGTGATGCTTCCTGCTCTGCTTTGAATGAGCATCTATGTTAAAGACTTCTCCAGCCTGGGATGCTTTTGGGGGGTAGTGGAATCTTTAGGAGGTAGGGTCTCGTGGAAGGAAGTTGGGTCACTGGGATCTGTGCCCTTGGAGGGGATATTGGGACCTGGACCCTTTTTCTGTCTCTCTTTTTGCTTCCCAGCTGCCTCTTCCACCAGGTACTCTTACCATGATATATTCCCTTTCCAGGGCCCAAAACTAATGAGGCCCAAAGGCTGTAGACTGAAACCTCTGGAACTATGAGCCAAATCTTTCATCCACATAAGTTGTACATCTCAAGCATTTTGTCACAGTAACAGAAAGCTAACACACTTACCAACAAAAATTTAAGGAATACAATGCCAGAAGATGAGCTCTAATGCTTTTTGAGTATGTCTACAGCATTGAAGACACTTCACATTAAACACATTCCGTCCTTACAACAACTATGCAAAGCAGGTATTTTTCTCTACTTATCAACTAGAAAATCAAGGTCCAGGGAGATGAAATGTGTTTCCAGGATCTCACAAACATTAAAGATGGGATTTTCATGCAAGATCTCTTTTATTTCGGATCCTTTTTGCATACAAGGAACTTAATCCTCTGGCTTTAAGTTGTGTTGGCTTTTTCCCCATTCCCTTGGTGGAGAGGGGATGAGAGAAATGTGTGGAAGTATATCAACTTTTACATCCATCCATAGCCAGAGGACACGTTCCTTTTTCTTTATGGCTCATGAATTATAAATTCAAGGGGAAAAAGAATAAATGTGTTTCCCTTTAATAAAGAATTTCAGTTTTATGAAATGTTCTCACTGCTTGAATTATTAGCATAGGAAAAGTTAAATGCTACTAAGCAATAGTTGGCACTCCTGCATTACATGTAATATCCCTGGAAGTTTAGAGCTGGGAGATTAAATGTCTCTTGAAGGTCTCACAGGCAGGCGGTGGGCACCCCACAATATCCACTCTATTCCTACATCAGTTTAATTCTCATCACATGTAGGAGTATAGAATTAGGGAATATATTTTCAATTATAATTTAGCATTTGAAAACGACCAAAGAGGAAAAAAAAAAAAAATCAGGAAGCTCAAGTCTGATTAAGTGAGATGAAATTGCTCTGAAATTTAAGCCAGTCTGTCTAAAATTGAACCACCCCAGGCAGAGTTCAGACAAAGGCTGAAACCAAGAAGTTTTGTTGGGGAAATGAGTAAGTGGGTCTCCCAAGAGCGGCATGAAGTCAGGGGGCCAAGGTAAAGCTTCCCAGAGGTGTAACCACTGCATGTGGGGGTGGGGCGGGGTTGGAAAGGTGGAACACTTTGCAGGTCCGCCTGGGGGCTGGGCTGGCTGGCTGGCTACCTGGGGTTGCAGAGAAAATTTTTTTTTTTAACGCTTTTTCACATCTCCCAACACTACACCCTGCACGACATATTGAAAGCATCACCCCCAGTTTATCGGACTTTTCTGTTTCTGTTTCTGTCTGATTTGTTCATTATTGCCACGTTTATTATATGTGATCCTTATCATGGGCCAATAATTTCTCAAGGCTTGGTCGAGTTCGAGTGAAACGCACACCTCAGAGGGCCCTAGTAAGTAAAAGAGGCAAAGAAAAAAGAAAATGTTTTACCCTGTTAACAATTTCATCAGTCTCCACCAAAACCAAGTCAGTTCATTTGTGAATCCACTCATTTTTTCCTAAACAGTGCCACCTACTGACCATTTTAAGTCATTATCAGACTTTTTAGCAAGGACCAAGGAGAAAGAAAAGGGGCCAAGTATCCGAGAAAATAAACTCTACTTAACTTTGGGGACATTGGGGAAAAAAAAAAAAAAAAAAACACGAAAAGCCAACTTAGTAGCAAAAGAGTAAGTACTTTGACTCGTCAGCTTCACAGAAAACTCGCAAGGAAGGGCATCCACTTCCTTAGAGATGGCTATATATACACATATAGAACTATTTTTAAGAGTGCTGTATCGAGTTCTCCAGATTCGATGTTTTATTAAATTTTTATCTTTAATGTTCTTAATTTGCTTATTTTTACCTTAAAGGACCATATTTAGAGGAAAAATACAATACTTTTCTACTTTTTTTTTTCGCCCACCCACAGCGAGGGTTTGACAAAGGGGAGGCTTTGACGTTTGATGTCAGCTTAAAAACTTGAGCTGGCAGGAAGAAAGGGTTAACAAGTTCTAGACCACTCGCCTTCTTTGGGGGTCCCTGAGGCTTTCCGAGGGTCCAGGTGCGCGCGCGCGCGCGTGCGTACACACACACACACACACACACACACACACACACACACACACACCGTCACGTCACAGTCCCTGCCCAGGGCAGCTACTTAGCTGAGGGGCATCATTTGTCTTTAAAGCAAATTACCTAAACGTAACCGGGAGTTTATCGCGTAGCGGGAAGGCGTGTAGCTCAGACAAGACTTCAGAAATATCTACAAAGAGGGTCTCCTAGCTCCGCCGCTGGAGGAGAGGAGGGAATCAGGTGGCGGCCAGCATGTGGGCACTGCATTTCTCTGCACACGTTAACAATCAAGTTAATTGAATTCATTGGAGTTTAGAACCGGCCTCTAGCTCAGAGAGGGCTTTGAATGGCCAATTTCTCTCTCTCCCTCTCCGCCTCCCCGCCTCCCTCCCGCCCGCCCGCGCTCCCAGTTCCCTCCCCTCCGGGTTCCCCAGTCCACACCTCCCTCCTCCACTCCCCTAACCCCCCACTCCCTCCTCCGCCCTATTAAAACACCCACCAGCTCACTTGTTAAGACCCCCTTAAGTTGGAGGAGGCAGAAAGGCAACAACAGCGAGGAAGGAGAAGTCAAAGCGTCTGGAAAGAATTACCCAGTCCTGGCTTCGAGCAGCCCATTGAACCAGGGACTTGAACCAGCCCTAGCCAAAGACTTTTTCTCCCGATTGATTCTGCGCTTCCTGGGTTCTGCTGAGTCTTCACCGGCATTTTTTTTTTTTTTTTTTTTAAATACGAAAAAGAGACTTTCCGTTATCGGTGGGAGAGGGACTGGAACACACAAAAAAAGTTAATTTATTTTTAAAACTGATAATTTTTTTAAAAAGAGTTAGAAGACTGAAGTGCAACGGAAATAATAAAAAGAATATTAGTGAATTTCCTTTCAAAGTGGGAGAGTACTAAACATTTGAGACTCCCCCATCTTTTTTAAATGTTGTTTTTAAATTTCTTATTTTTTTTGGCCGGTCGTCTCAAATTCATCTGATCTCTTATTACCTCAATTTTGGAAACTGCCTTCCAGCGACCCTCCGGGACCACACAGACAGGCTGAGGACGACTTTATGACCAAGAGCTGAACAAGGTACGTTACACAGAGGCGTTTGGGTGAACTATGAAGGTCCTCAGGCCAGGGAAATGGAAGAAATTGTCCACATGAATGTTAAAAAAAAAATATCAGTTTCTATAGAAAAGTTTGAGGTCTGAAAATTTCCAAGAGACTGAAAATGGGAGAATATTTCCGATCAGTATCAAGTTTAGCAACATATCAGTCTTTTCCCATCCCTGCGGCTCTCGCCATAAATCCGCTGCTTTTGGGGGTACACAGGTAGCTTCTCTTGGGCAACGCTGTTTGTCCTGAGATGTACTTTTCCATTCTGCATCTTCTGGAGCGACAGAGGGACTCTGTGTTAGGAAAAAAAGAATTTCCACTGTGTAAGGAAAATGCATCCCGCACAGCCGTCTCTTCCCCCCCTGTCTCCCCACCCCTTCCCTCCTTCTTCTTTTTTTCCCACACACTACGTGGGACGGAAAACCCTGTAACTGTCCTGCGGGTTTTACGGTTAAGCAGCTCGCTTTTTGCTTGGAATGAAAGGGTTAAGCGATCCCGGTTTCCAGCTCCTACAAGCTGAGACCCCGGAGAAGGAGGGTCCTCCGCCACCTCCTCGCAGCTACCGGCCTCACTCGGCCACTCCCCCTTGACCGAGCCTCCCCTCCTTTGCACTTCCCAAACCCCATTAAAGTGTCAGGCTGGGTCTGTCCCTGCTCAGCTCAGCTCAGCTCCGGAAGCCTCACTCCGGCCAGGGGTCCCTGACGCAGGCGGTGGCACTCGCAGCTGGGAGCTGGAGGAGGGCGCGCATCTCTCCTCCCAGCGCAGCGCAGCGCCGGCCGGTCCGCCGCCCAGGGCTGGGCGTGCGAGGGGACCGCGCGCTGTGCTCAGGCAGCTGCAGCGTCCTAGGAGCCAATTCCGACGTGGCACCGAGCACGCTGGCGCTTCTTTTCCCCAGCTGCAGCTGGGGGCACCACTGGGTGGAGGACTTGGGGGCGCCGTCCCGAGCACCCACAACAGGGTGGGGGCTGGGGGCCCACGGGAACCCGGGTGAATGTGGGAGTGAAGCCAGAGGCTGAGTTGGGATGGATAATCAACACCTTAGGCGGAATTCGTCACGCTAGTTCCCGCCCAGAACGAGCCAGCGCTCTGAAATGGGTCCCAGTGAACAGGAGGGCGGGTCTGAAAGGAGGCTCTGTGTAAGGGTGCGAACCGGGAGGCGAGAGAGGCCGCTTCCTCTGCCCGAGGAAACGCCGGCGAGGGGAAACGGCGCTGAAAGCATCGTTAAAGCTGGCAAGAGGGGCTGGGAGCAGAGAGGCGGTGCCTGGGGAGGAGTGCTTACAAGAACCCGATCTTATTTCAAGGCCTTAGGTGCCAGTTTCATACAGAGCCTCTCCCTCCATCCCCAAACGCCAGCGCTGAATTCTTGGACTGCAAGGCACTGGCGCGCCTCTGCTCCTCGGGGAGCAAGCTGCTATAGCCGCGCTCCCAGAGGGTTTAGGCAAAAACCCTCTGGCACCTCCCTGCCCAGTTCCCCGCCCATTAGAACAGTGGCTGCCAAGTTGGTCGCTGCAGCTGCACAGAAATGCTACACCTCCTCAACCCTAGAGGCTGGGCTGGGATTGCCTTTGACGTCATACCCAGGGGGAGGTGTGACGCAATAGGTAGGGAAGCCCTGATTGGTCAGGAAGGGCTTCCCCCTCAACTCACAGCCTGAGTATCTGTAGACTTTCAAGTCAGCCTAGAGTAAAGCGAAGCAAGCTGGTGGACGGGTTTTGCTGAAGTCGTGGGGAGGCTGGTAAGAGGGAGAAAGATTTTACTCCCCGATGTAGATTTCAAGGCAGCCTCAGATTTCTCACTGCCCTGGGTGAAAGCATATGATAATATGCCTTCGGAGGTGTTAAGCCGGATTGTGATTTTTTTAAAGGTCATTCTAATAATAAAGTTTTGATGGTCAATGCATATTCATATGTATGCTACAAGGTTTTTAATTAAAATATATATTTCTACAGAATGGGCAAGAACAGCTATTCACGCCCATCAACATATTTGTAGATATTTTAGATTTTACAGAATTGGGTTGAAAAGAACTTTTTTTCTCCTTTTTCTTCCAATATGTGCAAGTTGACTCATTCATAAAATTAGTTTTACTACATCCCTTTTAAACACTTAATAAAATTACATATACAGCGGAGATACTGTTTTTTGAATACCCATCCTCTTTCACCGAAGTTTTCCCTAGTAGCTTGGCTATTCTTTTTTCACTTTCAATGAAAGTTTAATACTTTAAAATACCTATTTTGGTATGTATATTATATTGTGTATGCCTTTGCATTCTGAAAAAAAATTCCAAATTCTACATAATTGTTTCTGGATTAAATCTAGAATATCCTTTCCATTCTCTTTTTGCTTATATATTACCGGAGACAAATGCATAGGAAAATGCATGCTACCTGGGTTGCGTGTATTGTACCTAGAATTGAAAACTTATTTTACATAGATAGTTATGAAGCATATAAAAATTCAAAGATTTAATAAATTGGTGGCTTGCATCAAATAAAGTTATGACTCTCTTCAAAGAAAAGGAGATACTTAGTCAAGTACCTTCCTGGAAAACAGGAATTGTGCAACAAACCAATAAAAAGCTGTTTGTAGAAAGTAAATTAATTTGGATATGATCATTTTTGTTAGGTCTTTAGGATATAGTACTTTTCTCTGCATGATGTCTTTGTGAACTAAGATTTCTTTTAAAATGTTTTTGTTTCTGAGATTTTAAAACACATACCTTTTTACTGATGCATTTCTTTTTCTATTATTGGCAAGGCAGGGAAAGCACTTTGCCTAAGGATCAAGGTGGAGATCTGCTTTGACAATGTCTGACCCACAGTTATGCATTAAACTTAAGATCAAATAACAAGTCATTGCATTATTAGCTTCCTGGCTTTTTCATGAAGTGCATATACCCCAGGTCTCCATTTGGGTTCTCCTTTTTTGCATGCATACCCAGGCCATGTTCCTCTACAAAGCTGCCAGGATGAGCTGGTAGAACAGCCTGGGGACAGCTCCACGCTTTATTCCTTTCCTATCCGGCAGCAATCTGCATAGAATAAGTATCATCCCCTACCACAGGTAGCCTTAAATTATTTAACAATACATGCATATTATGGTGCCTGGGATTTAACCCAGAGTCTTGCACATGCCACTGAGCTACATCCCCAGTTCCCATTTAAGAATATTTTGAATGTTATCTATGTGGAATTCATAGGTATATACTGACTTGCTTACAATCTAGGAAAATGTAACTGATATGAGTTGATTAAATATAATAAGGTCACAGTGTTAAGTTTTATTTCTTAAATTAAGTATTTATGAGTGGATGTCTTTGAATACATTTGTATTTCAGGTAATTAAAAATTGAAATTAACATAAATAAACATTGAAAAGTCAAATAACCAAAATTTTATAAAGCAAAATATGATATAGCTTATAAGAAACAATAGCCATTATTTATCACATATCTATGTTCCAGGTCCCAATGTAGATACTTTCTGTATATTGTATCTTATCCTAACTTGAAAAGAATATTTTATGAAGAAACCTTGCCTCAGAAGAGTTATGTGACTCATTCAAAGTCACAGTTTTAGTAAGGGATGTGGATGGAGTTTAATCCAAGAGTTCAGTATAATACCCTTGAACTGTACTATGCTGCAGCTGGATTAGCTAAATTTTATGGGGTCTCAAATTGAAAAGAAACTACATCTGTTTGAGAGGACCAGAAAAGATTTCACACAGAGACTTGGCATTTGTGTTGCCTTTTACTGTCCATGATTTTGACCTATAAATATAGTTCTCAAGATTCAATACGGGTAGTGAAGATACTCATTGGCAGAGTACACACTTGAACATTTAATATAGTATGAAAATTTCATGTCAAATCTTTGGAATGTTCCCCTTATCTGTAACTAAGTTAAGGATGATAAAGTTCAGGATCTAATCAAGCAGTTGGGAGCATTGACATCCTAGGAGTAATTGATTAAAATTGATGGTGCAAAGAAAGAGAAATCTGAAACCTAAGGCTCTGGATGCAGCTACCACTGGTGTGATGGTGTGTTTAAAAGGCTTGTATCCTAATCCTGCCAACTTGATGCCAGGGTCTTTGCTAGTATAACTGCCTTGAAACTGGAGGCAGACTTCAAAGACAGGGAGAGGAGGTCAGAAGGGGGGAGAAAAGAAAGGGGTCTCAGTGCACTGTATCCCAGAGGGCAAGTATTCTAATGTGAAGACTTTGGGGAGGGATTTCATGTGAGTATTTTTGTCTCAGATTTCTAGACAGGGACATTAGCAGAGGGAATCCACTGAAAAGATGTGCATCAATGCAAATGAGGCATGATACCTTTGACTTTAACCCAGTGAATGCCAAACCAAATTTTATTGCACATTAGAATCTCCTGAGATTATAATTAATTCCTTTCAATTAACTTAGAATGTTGTTATAGCCACATGTCAGGGACTTTCCCAAGTCATCAGGTAATTTGGATGTACAGCACAATTTGAGAAATATTACTTTTAAATCTTTGACTCACTATGCCTTCCTAATCCACCATTCACAGGCAGACAGCCACCATGAGATTATGATTTATTTCCAAGAAGCCGATTTCCATTGTCTTTGCTGGTGTCACCTGCATATATTAATAGTCCCAATTCTAATTGTTCTCTTTATGGTACAAGACCTTTTTCCTGCTCTTTGCACACAACATAAGTTTATATGTAAAGAAAGCCTGTGCTCTAGTACTGGTTCTGTTGATGAGATATGATATCAAGCAATGCTTTCATTATGGACAGACACATTCTTTAATGTCTTCCATCATTGTTTGTGCCTTTGTGTGCTTATATTCTGGCTATAAGTTAGAACAACACTGACTTAGTCTTCAGTGGATTTGAAAATATAATGAGGAAGAGAGGATGTACAAGTGCCCTTTAACTTCAGCTACTCTTCCTTTGGATTGAAATGTTAGTTTGCAATAGCAATAATACCCACAATAATTAATTTTTGAATGCATACCATATTTCAAGTGCTGGACTTTGTTTATGCTATCCTTCCTAGTTAGAATAATCCTGTAAAAAGGAATTATTCCCATGTTAAAGATGAGGCAGTGAAGCTTAAAGATTGGATAGGAGGAAGAATTTGCTGTCTACTCTTATCAGGTGGCAGTGATGAAGAGCACAAAGGTGAAACATTGAAGATAAACTCCATCCTGCTTATGGACACTCTGTGATGGCAGTAGAAGTGTTAAATTTAATGGGTCTTGATCATATATCTAAAAATTTCGAAGTTCAAAGATAATTAAATTGTCCAAGAACATAGACTTCTTCACAGAACCCTCAAGGTTTGGCTTAAAGTCAGTTTGCCAATGTAAGGCAAATATTCATCCCAATGAATCCATTTCTTCTAATTCCTAACCCTTCTATTTTTTTCACCATGCCACAGTTATTATTTGTTATCTAATCAACAATAGGTTAAAGGGGTTGGAGGGTCAGGTTCATTAGGTAATTGTCACTGATAGGGCAATAATAGAACTGGGAAGATTTTAGGTATTAAAATGAGTTCCATTTTAAATCTCATTATCTGTTGTTTGAGTCAATATGATTAGCTGCATTTTATAGAGGAAAATGATGATGTCAGCTCTTATGAAACTTGGTCAGGGTCAACCAACTAATTAAAGAAAAAGGTAGGATTCTGTCCCAACTCAGTTTGGTTCTGGAGGCCAAATTCTCTGGTATGAGAGGTGGATTTTGAATACTAGTGTATATGATTTAAAAAACTTTTGTTAGTCTAGTTAATGTTATTAAATTTTTCCAATTGAAAAGAAAACATACAGGCACACTTATGCTTGAGTCATTAGAACACAAATGCAAAGTATTGTATAGATTAGTCAACAATACATACTACCAGGGTAATGGATTACAGGTTAATAAAAGAAAATCTCATTATTCCTCATGTCCCAAACACAACCCCTGAAATCATAAGATTGCTCAAATTGCAACTCAAAATTGTTGTACATTGCTCTTGTGTGTTTTCTGTCTTTATTAACCAAAGGTCTTTTAGAGCTGGTTTAGTATTGCCTACAGCCATTCATATATATTAAGCAAGAAAGTATGGATCTGTTTTTAAAAATTGTAATGCGGGAGAAAAAGTAAGAAAAACCATTGGAAGGGAGGTACCTTAAGGACCTGGTTGACTCTCAGTATGTATTCAGTGTTCCTGCAGTGATGACAGGGATGGGACCCATGCATATCTGTCTACATTGACTGCGTAAGTCAAAAAGAATTTATGCATTCAT
Organism: Callospermophilus lateralis; assembly: GCF_048772815.1. Taxonomy (NCBI): domain Eukaryota; kingdom Metazoa; phylum Chordata; class Mammalia; order Rodentia; family Sciuridae; genus Callospermophilus; species Callospermophilus lateralis. The sequence goes on along the minus strand of NC_135320.1, from coordinate 73,972,024 downwards.
TTGAAATGCATTATTGAGTACCTTCTATGTGCCAAACCCTGCTTTCAGAAGGTTTCAGTATAGGGACCTAATGGTTATGGAGACTTGTAATTCCCTGTGTTCTGGAGAGTGCAGAGGAACAAGTTAGAAAACCCAGCAGGGCAAAGGGTGAGCATATGCTGGGGGTAAGGAGATTGCAGAGTGGGGGATTATTTTAGAAAGGAGTGGTCAAAACTGTGACCTCTCACAAAAGGGTCATCTGACCTAATCTCTGCAGCCTTTCAGAGATGCTGACTCAACAAATTTGAATTCACATCAACCAGATAAATAAATGGAAGAAGCACTTTATGAAAACTATGGGAACTTCATTTTCACCACTGCACTAGGGCACTGAGAGCAGCTGTTGTTCTCCCTTCATCCAACATTTTGCTCTCTGGGTAATGTAAAAAGGTCAAGGCAGAGGAAAAGGCTCTGAGGCCCAATGACCCAAAGAGTCCCATTTGGGGTATATGAACTAACAGCAAGGCTTTATATCTGCTCCACAGGTGGACACAATGGAAACAGTAATGCCTTTCTTATGGTGAAACAGAATTTTTGCTGCTGATATTAGAAGCAGAATTGCTGTTGCATAGATGGAATCAGCAGCTTCTTTTGAAACAATCCCCATGTCCCTTTAGGGTGCACTCACATGGGAAAGTATGTGAGACCAGAAATCCTCTTTGAGCATTGACTGGCCTAGGATCTGTATTTGAGCAAGTGCCCATCCCCCACTTTCCACAATAGCAGGAATACCACTTTCAAAGTTTTCCCCCAAACTCCCGTATACAACACCATTTTATTAGAACAAAAAGATGCTGCCTGTCATGAGAATTCAATTCTATTCAGCAAATATTTATCAAGAAGAGTCAGGCATTAGACTAGTATGTGCCCCTAGTATGGTTTTTGACTTTGGAGAGCAAATTTACATACTCAGCCTCTTGGTTCCCTTGGCATATACATATATTGTAACATGAGTGAAGAATATATTTGTCACCTAAAGCCAATAAGATTAAATAAGATCATGCTACTAAACAAAACAAAATGCAAAAAAAAATTCTTCACTAAAATCTAATAAATGATGAATGAATGTTACCAGTCACCATAAGGAGGATGATAGGATTGATGGGATTTCATTCATTCAACAGATATTTATTGAATGGTAGTAGTAGATAGTATAAACCATGCAATGTTTTATGTCCTTTGAGAACAGATGTGCGTGTGTATCTATTGACTTATGGATCTTACATTACACTCTATTAAGCCATTCCTTACCTTGATTTCAGTTCTGTGGACAACAGAAGTTATTAAATAATTGGTGTCAAGTTCAAAAGCAATTTAAAGGTCAAATATTTTTTGATAGGCTCAAGACTGATAATGAGCAAAAATTACTTTTTCCTACTTTAAGTGTTTGTGGAATATAGATTTCTAAATAATCTTTCTGTCTCACAGTAAGCAAGCTCTTAGGATCTAGCAGGGAACTTTGTTTTTCCAACTTGACAGAAAAGCCATGTAGCCATGCTCCTATTTTAATAGGAAAGTATGCTTACGAACCAGAGCACATGAATCAGGGATTGTCTCACAAAGTCTTACACATATGGCGCCCATAGCTGTGAAATGACCCAGGGGAATAATAAAAGAAAAAACACATCCTGTGTGTCCCTCCCTGAGATCAATGTATTCACTCAGCAAAGCTGGCTCTAAGATGGGCCTTTTGCCCTTTAGGCTGTACTGAACTGCTGTGTGTCATACTAGGCCATGCTGAGATATGGAGCAGGAATATAAGGGTTCAATTTTAGTGACATGGTTGCAGTTCATTAGTAACTTTTCCCAGGCTTCAAAAGGACATCCTGAGGCTCCCATGATGTAAGAGGGTGTTCCCACTTTAGCGGTGGCCAGCAGATGCTATGTGACCACTCTCTGTGTCCACGTGTGCTGATAAAAGCAAGGAAAATGTGAATAATGGAAAAGAATGTCAGGCAGCTCTTTTGCTGGTGATGGTGATTTAAACACAAGCTAAATACACACTTAAGCTTCTGCCTGGCAAAGTGCTTTAGTCCCCATGAAATTTTTCACTCTTGTGAGAATGACTCATGTCTTGGAAATGACAAGTTCTAAGTCTGGTGCTCCCAGCACCTTCAGGCATTGGTTAACGTGCCCTTTGGGAGGGCTCAGCACCCCGTCAGCTGTTTTAATTAAGGGGATGCTGTATTTGCTTGCCTTTCACCAAAATCTCACCATCTCACCCTTTTGCAGTAGTCTCAACTTTCCATTTGTGTTGAGGTCGCTTCTGTTAGGCTCCCATATTACCCAGTATGGTGTCCTATGCAGCTGCTAAAAGTGGAACACACATTTGTGCTTGTTTTGTACGTTTTTAAAACAGATATGTTAAACTGCATTGTGTTTCTTTTTTAAAAACATTTTCACAAATGATTTTATTTTGCTACTCAGTACAGCCCTGTAAAGAGTCTTTGAAAAACATTATCATCTACATTTAACAATGACAACAACAACAAAAAGATGTCCATATGCTAGAAACCTGGTTTCTAGGCTGCTGTGTATTACCTAGATTATACTAGCTAGGGCCCCCAAATGCACAACAGAAAACAGAAACAAATAAAAATCCAGAAATCATTTCTTGTTAATATGAATGCAAGGGAAGTCCCCTGTCTGTGGGCTCGCTCTCTCTCTCTCTCTCTCTCTCTCTCTCTCTCTCTCTCTCTCTCAGTGATACTGGGGATTGAACCCAGGGCCCCACACATACTACTGAACTGCACACTCAGCCTTTTAACTTTTATTTTGAGACAGAATATTGCTAAATTGACCAATCAAGTCTCAAAATTGAGCTCCTCCTATTTCAGCCTCCCAGATAGCTGGGATTATAGGAATGCCTCACTGCGCTGGGCTCCGAGTTCAAGCAGATATCCTGATTCTTGGGAGACTCTCTTCTATAAGGCAATTCAAGAACCAAGCTCCATCATGGGATTCTACACTGCCCTAGATGTTGATGTGTGTACCCAGCCTGCAGAAGGGGTCCATTGGAGGAGGACACCTTCTCTCTTAAATGATGCACATCTCAGATTTCAGGAGGCTGGAGTGTCATGGGTGTACCACACAGTCTGTGCACAGGGAAGAGAGGTAACACAAAAGCAGCCATGCTAATGTTTAGCAGAAGTAGAATGCATATCTACTTAGGACCATTTTGATACATGAACAGAATGGGAATGTGTGAATGGTGTCTTTATAGAGCTGAAAAAATATGGTGGCCATGCAACTGTCAACAACCAGGATGATACTACATTCCTATGTGGATATTCAATTTTAAATTTTGATTTGGAGTAGGAAACTATAAATATGCATATCAAGCAAGAGGTTTTACAGAGATAAATCTTAGCCCAAGTTTCCACTTAAAATAACTTTTTTAGCTTTTAAAACATTAGTTGAGTCAAAGAAAAAGATTAAATACTAGTTATATACCAATAAGACAAATATCCAAAATTGATGTAAAGGTCCAAAGATGGGAACATTAAATTTATATCAATTATGACCTTATGATAGTCCATTCTTAGAAGAGGAGGAAAGAAAACCTCAAGGGGGAAAATGACATAACAGGTTTACCAAGCATCTCTTCTATGCCCAGCATTGGAAATTATTTTTGAAAAGAACAGAAAAATGGCTCTCTTAGCTTTGAGTTGTTCAAAATCTCATTTAAGAGACACATAAAATGTAGGGGAAAGTATAAAACTGGTTATAATTAAAAACTAAAACATGTTTTAGGTCTAACATCCTTCAGCTTTTAATAGTATGCACACTCACCTGTTGGAATTAAGCATGATGTTATTTCTTTTTGAATATATTCATTATTTCTACAAACACTTATATGTGCTTACTGTGTTCCAATAAGGTTCCTGATCCCCAGGATCTAACATCTAGTATTGATGATGATAGATGAAAGGGATAGATATTTGATGTGTGTATCCAGTTCAAAATTACAAGGGCTTTGAAAAATATTGTGCAGAATACCTAGGAGTAGAGAATTGTTTATGTCAATGGGAGATTTGGAATTAATCAAGGATAAACTTCCTCATTAACAGATTGAAAACAAACAAAATGAAGTTCTGAAAGTAAGGTTCAAACAGTTAATTGATGAGCTAGGAGATGGTTTCTCCACCTCCAATCTCAGTCAGATACATGGAAAGGACGTAAATTGAAGAATTTGCATTGGAAATGAGATGAAATTAGACATAAGAAATTTATCAAAATCTTCCATGGGTGTTGAACTTGTCAGTGTCAAGGAGTAAAGAGATAACCTGGTACAGGAAGAAAGATTATGCTGGGCTTCAGAAATTTTGATTCTATGCCTAGCTATGACCACAGAGTACACTATAGTCAGAGAGGCTGACACATTAAAAACAATGTGTGTGTGCTGATAAAAGCAAAGAAATTTGTTTAATATATTATGGTATTTGTTTAATACATCTAGGCATTCGTTTAATACATTATGATATTTCAATAGCACCATTACTGGATTGGATTCTTGAGTTGTGCCAGAAGGGTGTCTTTAGCCTCATCTTGCAGATGAGCAAAATGGGTGCCGAAAGTCACATAGCAAGTGAAGGGAGTAACAGTGGTAGAACGTCTACATGCTCCGTGTAGTGCCCCCTCTTAACACCATGTGTATAACAAGCATGGGACAGGAATGGTTAACTGAGAGTGTCATTTGATTATATTGCAGATGCATTGTGAGAGGTTTCTATGCATCCTGAGAATAATTGGAACCACACTTTTTGGAGTCTCTCTCCTCCTTGGAATCACAGCTGCTTATATTGTTGGCTATCAATTTATCCAAACGGATAACTACTATTTCTCTTTTGGACTGTACGGTGCCTTTTTAGCATCACACCTCATCATCCAAAGCCTATTTGCCTTTTTGGAGCACCGAAAAATGAAAAAATCCCTAGAAACCCCCATTAAGTTGAACAAAACTGTTGCTCTTTGCATCGCTGCCTATCAAGAAGATCCAGACTACTTAAGGAAATGTTTGCAATCTGTGAAGAGGCTAACCTACCCTGGGATTAAAGTCGTCATGGTCATCGATGGGAACTCGGACGATGACCTTTACATGATGGACATCTTCAGTGAAGTCATGGGCAGGGACAAATCAGCTACCTACATCTGGAAGAACAACTTCCACGAAAAGGGACCTGGTGAGACAGACGAGTCACATAAAGAAAGCTCTCAGCATGTAACCCAATTGGTCCTGTCCAACAAAAGTGTTTGCATCATGCAAAAATGGGGTGGAAAAAGAGAAGTCATGTACACGGCCTTCAGAGCGCTGGGTCGAAGTGTGGATTATGTACAGGTAAGTCCCAGATTCCTGCCAGGGCAAACATACATTGAAATAAAGCAGCTTTTGTGTCTCTCCAGTCATATGCTATAGCCCATCCTTGTCCTGAGCACAGTACTTCTTTCAGTTCATTTGAAAACAGCACGACTGTTGAAAGCACATTTTGAAAGACAGAAAAAAAAAAATCTTGTAAAACTGTTAAGACTATCTATGAAAATGCTTAAGTTGGGGGTCATATTCTTGGTTAGAAATCAAGATTATTTGGACAGGAGACCCTTCCTTCCTTTCCCGTGCCACCTTTCCTTCTCTGTCTCCTAGGTTCTGCCAAGTCAAATCCAACATCATTTTCCACACCCTTAAAAGTCTCCAACTCTTGTAAGAAAATAGTGTCGACCTAAGCGAGGGGTCTCAACAGAATCTGCAGGCTGAGGGAAGTCTATATTATGTTTTGTACACAGACTGGGAAAAATGGGGGTGGAGAGGATGATTTTGATTAAAAAGAACATGGCATTCAAAATTGAGCTAGAAAGACAAGGAAAACAAAAACAAGTTAAAAAAGAAAAAAAACTTAGAGCAAAATCGAAGTAATGTTTATTTCACTCCCCAAACAGCATTACCTCACTCACTCCAACTTGACCTTTGAAAGCATCTGTGATGATGTTTGCTTGCATGAAAATTAGGCAGGCTGTGTCTCTCAGTAATTGGCTGACAGCTCACTATGGTATTTCTCTTGTTCCAGTTCTCACTGAGGTTTCTTCTTTCGAACATTAGGAAGATCCCTGCGAATTTTCTAATTTTAATTTTCTATAAATTCTTTAATTGGATTTTGGATATCTCTTACATGAGATATCAAGAAGGAAGAAATATCACTGGTATAAAAAAGCTACTGGAACACTGCCCTCTTAAAAGTAAAGTCCTAGTTTTCAGAATACCCATTCTATTTTTTAAAGGGTCTTTATTGCCAGAAGTTTTAACTGTTGGATCTCAGAGTAACGAGAAGGGAATGAGCATTGGCTTTTGAGTCAATTTGCTGAGATCATAATCACAGGTATAACTAACTGATTGACTTTGAAGACCACCTTCCTGGGCTGAGGATTTGGCTCAGTTGGTAGAGTGCTTGCCTTGCATGAACAAGGCCCTGGGTTCTATCCCCAGCACCACCACAAATCAAAACAACAACAACAACAACAAAACACCTTCTTAAGCCTCAGTTTACTGGAAAGAATAAAGCCATCTTAGAAACAGTTTGAAGAAAATTTTGTCAAACAATGTATTCCAAGTGCTTAGCAAGAGTTGTTCATGATATTGTTGTTAATATGATTACAACTTTTACTGTTAATATATTTATTATATAGTCAGCTAGTCCATACTAAAAAAAATTTATAGTATCTGTCATTTGTCACCTTAGGATTAATTTTAGTTTATATCTGAAGAATTTTAAGGTATTTCTTTGTCGATACCTATCCACACACTAAGCTCTCCTCTGGGGAGGGAGTTGGCTGAGTTTCTCTCTTAGGTTTCTCCTGATTTCTCAATGGTAGAACTTTCACATTTGAGGTGGCTTCAGTTATTGCAGGACATTTAGGATCTACATATGCAACTCTAGGCCCAGATGAGAGGATGGCAGGATATTCTTAAAGGCAGGCATATGAGAGGAACTTTGAGGATATGAAGAATGATGCTCTGTGCCTAAAATGAGAAAACATCTGTTTTCATATTTTGCCTTTAATTATAGTTAAAACAACTGCTGTATTTGTCAAGTCTAATCAAGAAATCTTTGTCTGGGTTTTTTCTCTTTCTTTTACCTTCCCCTCCCCAATCCCCTTCTTCCATCACTCTTGTTTTGAATTTTGTTTGTATCCTTGACAACTTCACACTGTGCCTGTCCAGGAAAAAAAAATAATTCAAAATATGAAAGGTTAGAATAATCTTCCTGTTGGAGGCCTGATCAGGCTTGAGAACTGTCCTTCCTCCAGGCTGAACCCCTCCAGATAGACTTACCCCAGCAGCTGCTCTGACCTGGGCCCTAATGCCTCTTGGGACTCTCAGCCAGTTCCAAGCACTCCAACACATGCTAAAATCTTTTAATGTTCTGAAGCTAATAATTCCATCCTGCTATTCCTCTTCAAATCTCCTGATTTTGGACCATGTTTGACCTATAAAAATGGTAATTTCTTCAGGTTTAGACTACACACTGAACACTCTGATCTTCTGACTGTCCAGGCTTCCGGAACTGCAAAGTCGAAGCCACCAAAAGTAATATGGGAGAGGGGTGTGAGGAAGTTGGCTACCAAGTGCTTCTGGTGATCAAACTTGGCATGTGGGCTGGTTAGGGAAAGAAGGCAGTGATCATTGGGGTGGTCATTCACAAGAGCAAATGGGGCGCTGAGGAAGAGACGGATGACCTGCTTGTTCACATACTTGCTGGAGAATTCTGCTGGGATATGCAGAGAGATGGCCAAAAAGACTGGGTTCCAATTGCAGCTGGGTCCTCATCTCTCCTTAGCACTCTTTCCACTTGATTTTGAGTGTCTAGCTTATTGCTCTCATGACCTATTATTTCCTACCTTCCCCATGCTCCCAGCTCCCTACCCAAACTCCTCCCAGCCTAACTACTAACAGATGACCTTGCCGCCTACTGAGAATCAAACAAGAGTACTGGGTCTGAATGCTTTCACGTCCACCCTTATTCTGTTCTGCTTATACTGCTTCAATAGTAGCCCACCCCACCTCCCGACTGGAAGATATCCTTTCTACCTACCCTCCTAGGATAAGCCTTTATCAATGGCCATTGTCCCTCTATTGTCTCAGCTTTCATCTGTAGTCCACTCTGCTGACTCATGTCCAAGCCCAGAAGCCATTCAAATCACAAATGCTTATGCAGAACACTTAGGGAAGCCCTAGTCCAGGAGGAGGCCTGCATGACAGCAAGCTTACCTGGTGACTGCTGGCCACTTTCAGAGAAAGAGAGAGAGAGAGGTGGGGGGGGAGGGAGGGAGGAGATAGAACAGAAGAAAATTAACAAAGTGATAAATGAATAGAAAGGGAATGTAAAACCAAAAAGGAGAATGAGGAATATTTTTAAAATTTAGAATCAATGTATTTCCTAGATAAACTTTGTTTTTCCTTAAAGGACAGATTTTGACCTGACTGGATATGGCCTAAGGTAGAGAAAAAGTCATTCTTACTTCTTCAGACTACCGTTTCTCTTGGCTCTTTTATTTACTAAAGTAGCACATGTTTAGAATAGCATGTTTTAAAAATAGAAAAGAAGCACAATGGACAAGTTGAATTGACTTGTAACCAATACAGAAGTGGGGAATGAATCCTTTCCAGCCTAGACCCATCTATTTACCTCTAACCCCCAAATCAATACATGCAGTTCATTAATTTTTTTTTAATACACACACACACACACACACACACACACACACACATACACACACAATAGCAAAACGATGGTATCCCCCATACTGCACATTCCAGCTAAGGTCACATAGGTGATGCTTTGCCTTCTTGTTTCAGTGTAATTATCCTCTTCTTTGTGTATTTGGTGCCATGTTTTTACATTTCTGTGCAGTGGTTGGTGGGGAAGCTGTTGAAAGTGAACCCAAATGTACTACTGAGGTTGTTTCTCTCTGGTATTTCTAAGCACAGAGAGCTGTGACGTGCCTTATAGAAAAAGGTCCTTAGGTATGAGTTGTGCTATTGGGTACAAGTTCAATGCGAATGCCAACAATGTATATTAATTAAGGTATATTCAAGAAGAAACTAAAATAAACAGGGTTACTTATTGATCAGTTGAGAAAGATTTTGTACACAGAGACTTAAAGGAACCTAACCCTGTGTTTCTGCTAGAAGCAATTTTTTGGTAATAGCTAATCAATCTTCATGGCAACTTTAGAGAACATAACTACCATAAATAATGATACTTAACTGTGTATAATATTTGCCTGGTTCCTGTTCTCTACAGAAAGCCTAAGCAACTGAAACGTTCTGAGGGCCAGAATCCAGAATTGAGAATATTTTTTTCTTCCTATTATTAATGTCAGAGGAAAGGATTAACAGCATACTGAAATAGGAATGAGGAAATCTGAATTCCAGACCCAGATCTGTTCTTTATTTGCTATGGACCTGGCTCCAATTGAATCACCAAAGGAGCTTGTAGAACACATGATCACTAAGATCCCTTCCAGCTTGGGATTCAACTCAGTACCATCTTATCTCCATTGACCTCTTGATTTTTTTTTTTTTTCCCAGCAACATACTGGAGATCTGCTAGAGACTAAAACAAAGAGAATTAACAAAATTTCTTTTCACGTACAAATTACTATCATGTTTCTCTTATTACTTTGAAGCTGCCCTTTCCCCAAAACTGTGTTCTTGAATATAATCTCTGATTTAAGGGCTACCATTATGGGCTTTTCTGATTTGTTTCTTTTGAAACATTTGGGGGAAAAAAAAGGTGTTTCATGGCTCAAGACTTAGAAGAGTTGACAACATTTGGTTCCCCACTTTTCCTGGTGGCTTGTCACCTTCACTCTGCAGCTTCTGTAACTTTCACTCATGTTCAAGCTTTCTTAAAAATGGAGACCGAACAACCAATAACTTTTTTTATTACTTTAATGCTTGGAAGAGATTATACATTGACTAAAGGTAGGAATTATGTTATAATGACTTGGATAATTCATTCTCTAAAGGAATGCTTATATCTTTCTATTTCCTTTCAAGAAAAACATAACAGAAGTGCCAAACTGCTTAGATGTGTGTGAATTAGAAGCTTTCTGATGGCTGGATTTGAGATCCCATACCATAAGCCAAATTACTTTCAGAGATGAGCCTTTCATTGACATTTTTGATTATATCAGAAATTTTAAATTGTGGGCAATATTTTGTTTCTATAAAGGTTACTTTTTTTCCTTGTTTTCTGTTTTTTCCCATATCCTGCATGTATGTAGTCCCCCCTCAAAAAAAATTACCAGCTACATGTTACTCCTTTTCACCAGACTTTGAAGTTTTCAGGGTCTAGATTTGAAAAATAAGTTTGTTATCTACCTTTATATACTTCCAAATTCAAAGGTCATATTCCTGTTTGCCATGTCCAAACCAGGTGGAGCTGCTTCCCTCCATCATGTCCTTCCACCATGATGTTCTGCCTCACCTCGATTCCAGAGTCATGGTGTTGGCTGACTGTAGACTTAGCGTCTGAAGCTTTGAGTATTGTCACACTCTTTAAGTTCAATGCTAATGAAGAGATGCAAGATACAATGCATACTTATGTAAAGTTAAGTGAGTCTAAGTATGCCATTGGCCACATGATGAGCTTTTGTAATGTAATGAAAAAAAAGTACCAAGACATGAATTGACGTGAACATACTTTATATACAAAGATATGAAAAATTGTCCTCTACATGTGTAATAAGAATTGTAATGCATTCCGCTGTCGTGTATTTAAAAAAATAAAATCAATTAAAAAAAATCACAATGGTACACTCTAGGTCAGGAATGAATCATAAATCGGTTCAAACCACTCTCTAATTATTTTATTTCTTTTCCCTGATTAACAACCCAATTTGAGGACTTTTGCACTGTCTGCTCTAGAATTCAGCTTTTTGATATAAATTGGTTGGATATTGGATGAGACATTGGTTTCCTCGTTCTGAGTAAATTATTGCTTATTTACCATAATTAAAACAAAGGTGCCTTCTCTCTGGACTATTGTCTTGAATTTGTGCCTTTGGTTTTGAATTTTCACTTCTTAGTACATGTGACCTACATTTATTGAGGATTTTTTTATGAGCTAGCCATTATTAAGTGGTTTACATACATCATCTCATAAATCAACCATCCCTACCAATTAAGGAGATGGTATGGGTATTCATATTTTTCACCTGATAGATGGAGGCTCAGGAAAATGAAGGGATGAGTACAAGTTAAGAAGCCAGTCTGAGTTTACACAGCTGGGAATTATGTTGACAACCAGATCTATTTGATTCCAAGGTCTGTATAGTGCTTTCTTTTCCTTCCTATGGTATGTTTACTCTGGTTTACCTTTAGGAGTTCAGGGAGTGTAGAACTATCTTGGGTTTCCTAGTAATTAACTATTTGTAAGGTCTTTGGGATTCATTTGTTTGTTTTTTTGTTCTGGTCCTTACCCCTTTTCCTTAGAGAAATTGCTAGGGATGGATGAGCAGAATCTTCTTTTATTTTGGTTAAGTTGTGTGGCAGAGACCAAGAGCAAACTGCAAACACTCTAAAAATAGAATCACCAGGTCAAAGTTAAGAGGAAGGGTCAAGGTTAAGATGAAGGATCAAAATGAAGATGAAGCTCAGGTTTAAGAAAGGATTGAGCCTTATAACAGGGAAAGGGTGAAGCCAGTAGCAACAGCAGTGATCTTGATTTGTTTTCAACCTGTTTCCTCACCGAAGGCAGTAGGAGGAATAAAGATTTCCTCTTGCTGCATTGGCTTTCAGCATCCTTTGAAGTAGAATGAGAGGTAGAGAAGGAGATCCATCAGTCAAGCTGAAAGAAAAGATATTTTTAAAAAAATGAAATATGGACACATGGCATTTTAGACAGGCGTCTTAGAATTTGAAAGGTATTGGATGGAGCAAATAGTAACATTGTAGAGAACTTTATTGGGATTGCTGTGAGATAGATGAACTTTTAATATTAGTGAGAAAATTTGCAATGGATAGTTTCATGTTCCTTTTACTGATTTTCTCCACTGAGACATATATTTGTGGTAATGATTACCATGATTCTTCAGACTTAGGTTTGCTTAAGAAGTATAGAAATTTAAGGGTCATCACTTTATACTAATGGGATTCTACTTTCTAATTCACAAAGTACTTTCATATATAGAGTCTCAATAATACACTATGATGGTGGTACAGGGCTTGTCCAAGACATTGTAAGTTATGGGACTTAATATTTTAATTTAGGTTTCTTGATTCTGTGGGCATTAAAATAGGCAAAGTCTAAAGAAAACCTGCATAATAATTTATTAGTGAGGCTCAGTGGTGCATGTCTGTCATCCTACCTACTAATGAGTCTGAGGCAGAAGAATCCCAAGTTCAAGGCCAATCTGGGCAACTTAGTGAGACCCTGTCTCAAAATAAAAAATAAAAAAGGCTGGGGTTATAGCTCAGTGGTAGAGTCCCCTTGGGTTCAATATCCAGTACCAAAAGAAAAGAAAGAAAGAAAACAGAAAAGAAAAAGTTTATTAATATCCTATTCTTTATTTTTAATTTTTAAAAAATATACTTTTTTATGCAGTTACTGCTCTTTATAGCACAAGAAAATGGAGGCAACTTAAAAAATCCTAGAATTAAAATTGGGGCTTAAAACATATTTAATCTCAACATCGCTGTTAATTAGGATATTTATTTTTATGGTACTAGGGATTGAATTTTAGGTGCTCTACATTTTAGCTATATTACCAGCTCCTTTAAAAAAAAAAATTGGGACAGTATCTCACTAAACTGCACAGACTGACCTAAATTTGCAATTCTCAAGCCTCAGCTTTTGAGCCCCTGAGAGTATAGGCATGTGCCACTGCCACAGAGTCTGTATGGTGGCTATTATGTTAATGAAAGTAGATTATTATTTTGAAACCAGGGTTGGCAAACTTTGCTTATAAAACAAATAAGGCTAGAATATAATTAGGAAGAACCAGCCACTTCAGTTTTAACCAGTAAATATTCGGCTTTGCAACTGCTCCTCTTTGCTGTTGTCCTGTGAAAGCAGCCATAGAGAACATGTAAATGAGTGAGAATAGCTAGATTCCAATAAAATTTTTATGGATAGTGAAGTTTGATTTTCATATAATTTGCATGTGTCATAAAATATTCTTTTGATTATTTTTTCTGACTGCTTAAAAATATAAAGACATTCTTAGCCACTAGCTATATCAAAACAGGTGGCAGGCTGGACTTGACCCAGTGGCCATCCCCTATTTCAACAGGTAACTAAAGGGAGGTGTTAACTCTTGGCTAGAACAGAATAGCTGGAAGGGCACTGGTCATATGCTTTTTTTCACTTGATTCTGTGGATAAAACTGAGATGCCTGGTTCTTCCCAATAATTTCATCTTGTCATTTTCCACTCCCTTTACTCAAAAGTTGTGACTTTGCTTCATTTTCAAATCTCCTAGTTAAAAAATCTTTCAACAAATTGCAGTGATACTCTCAGTGTGGCCAAAAAGACTTTTGATTTGTTCCCAGTTTCTTGTATGCAAATCATGTCTATTATTTTTCCTTATGTGAAGTTCAATTCTGCATGAATTGGTGTGTCTCCCACAGATTCTAGCCCAGAGCTGAACAGCCAACATTCATGAACGTGCATGAATTGGTGAGGAGGTAACTAGATATTTGTTTTTGCGGATTTTAAGGGCCAAGGCTGTATTCTTCACATCCTATTAAGCAAACGTCACTGTGTCCCTGAATATACATGCTTTTCCAGACTGGCAAAGACTGACTTTCCAGTTGGCATTCAGTCATCAAATAACATCCAGGAATGGAAATTCTTTAAAACTCATAACTCCTCATAGAAGAAACCCCATTCCCAGGAGACTTCTGAGAGCTTTCCCTTCTAATGCAGTTAGGTCACCAAGGGAACAGTCTCTCAGAGGACATTTGGCACTTCCCTTTTGGAAACAGGGAGGGGCACAGGCCAATTTTAATATGCAGAACCTCAGAGGTTTGGTTCAAGTGTGGCCATTTCAAAGAGGCTCTTTCCCTGCTTGCTTGGGCTCCCAAGCAGGCGGAGTTATTTGAACACTAATTCCGGATTGCTCCCTTCCTGTTGTTTTTAGACTTATTTTAGCTGTTTTGGTTTTACCTTTCCCAGCTTAAGTCAATAGAGGAGGGTATGGCCATGAACTTGGGAGGCTGGGTTCTAAGGTAGACTGGACTTCTGCCTTCACCTCTCTCTACCCTTATTTCAGGACTCCTGCCTGGCTTGAAGCCATGTACCAACTGGTGATAGACAAAACACAGGAGAGGAAAACATCTCTCTCAGATCACTTTGTGTAGTTCCTGAGGCTTGGGATAGCTGGATTTAAAACCAAGTGCTAGTAAAATCCTGTTTTTCAAAATAAAAAATTAATTCCTACCTTTTTTCTAATTTTCCTCCTTAAAATAAAGAGACTATGCTGAACCTAAATGAAATGCCAAAAAAGAAATAAACAGATTCTTGTTTTAAAAGTGAGTGCTTCTAAATAGCCAAACTAAAAATTTAAAAATACAGGAGTTAACCCCCAAATTGCCATACTAAAATCTATAGGTGTGATAAGTTCACTTTTTATTACTGAATGCCCCATATACTCCTTGAATCCTTAAATTCCAATAATGCAATTAAATCAATCTTTTCAACAGCATTTTTCATTAATGGAAAACTTTTCACACACACAGACACAAAAGCCATTAGTAAAGTTAAGAGTGGTTCTTTAAAAAAATTTTGTGATTCCTTAGCAAATAATATGAAGAATACATTCTGCATTTACCTAGTATCTTCTTCAACCTTGAGTCTTTATGCAGCTATACACTGATTTTTTTAAAATGTTGACTTTTTTATGGTAGAGTTTGGAGAACTGTTAAGATAATTTGATTATAATTATAGTCTCGTGTCACTTAATGACAGGAATATAAGCTGAGAAATGCATCACTGGGTGATTTCATCTTATAGACAACATAGAATGCACTGGCACAAACAAAGGTGGCTACAAGATCATTAGAAAATCTTATAGACACACAGTAAAATGTGGTCAGTCTTTGAACAAAGTATTGTTAATATGGCACTTGATTGTAAATAGACTAAATCTTGATTCAATTCAACTAGTATAGCTGGACCTGGTGGCAGAATAATAAAAAATTAGCTAATATTCTAAGCCAATCATGTCCTTCATTGTTTGGCTGGCTCATCGTGTGCATTCTGATCAATTTATGTTTGTTAGGGCCTTGGTGCATTCAACAGAAAAAAATACTATGTCCAATTAGTAAATATTCCAGGGACAATGTCTTAGTTTATTTTCTGTTTTCATCACAGATTATCTGAGACTAGGTGATTTATAAAGAAAAAAAAATAATGTAACACACCGTTTTGGAAACTGAGAAGTTCAAGGCTATGGCAGCAGCTTCTGGCAAGGGCTTGTCTACTGCATCACAACAGGATAGGAAATCAGAAAGCCAACTGTGAGCATGTGCAAGAGAGACAGAGGGACACCCTCTTTATATATATATATATATTTTGTATCAACCTGCTCTCACAGTAACTAATCCAGTTCTGAAAGAGCCAGAGCTTATTGAGTGAGGATCAACCTGGTCCTGAAAAAGCCATCTGTTTGTGAGGGCTCTGCCTCTTAGAGGTCCCACCACTTCTCAACACTGTTCGGTTAGGATTCCATTTCATCGTGAGTGTCCAGGGGGACAGACAGTTCCAGACCATAGCAGATAGGAAGATGGGGACTTTTTTTTCCTAGTTCTGGTTTTCTCATATGATATGGAGGCAGCTCTGACCATAAATTTAGCCCACCGGGACTCTGCCACCTGACTTCCTCCTTTCCTGAGAGAAGAGTTGTGCCTTAATCTGATTGTTGAGTGTGGAAGGAGTAATGGTTGCCCATCTTTTCTTCCTACCCTGTGTTCTGGGATGGGGCTGCTAAAAGATACAGCATTAGTCAGACCCTTTTGAAGGGGCACACATTGTGTCTGCAGAGGAGGCAAGTCCTACTTGGACACCGTGCCTTCTTTACACAGAGAAACTCTATTCTTCATGTCAGCCTCATAACTGTACAGGTAGTAATATGGATTCTCTAATCTGCTTCATTATTCTTTTAAATTTCTCAGATGACTTAGAAGTCAGGCCAGAAAAAAAATTACTATTTATAACTTTCCTCACTTTGGCTTCTGATAAAAATGACTAGTAGGGGTACACACATTTAGGGCCAATAATCTTAACTTTAATTTTGTAGTTGGTTTGGCTTCATCATTGCTTGTTATGACTTTTATAAAGATCGTTTTTAAGAATAACAATTGACAGTTCTAGAATAACCCATGGTGTTTTATATCTGCTTTTAAACCCTGAGGCATAGAAGAACAAATAACACTCTAGAGTAAAAAGGTTTTCTGAAGGTCACATGAGTTCTCTTCCCTTTGCAAAGAAAGGGGGTATTTGCAAGCCCAGGTGGTATGGCCACTGAACTCTCTTGCTTTACAACCATACAATCACTTGGAAGAGACTTGCCTTCTGTCTCTCAATCAGCATATTAAAATGAAGTGGGGGTTGGGGGCACCACTAAATATATCTTCTTTTAGTACAGTTGGATAATTTTATTATCATTGTTATTATTATTCAAAACTGAGAGACAAGTTTTTCAATTCTTATTTGAGGCAACTGAAGAAAGACATCTAGGGTGACTAACCATCTGAGTTTCCCAGGAACGGAGTGTTATCTGGGACAGGAGACTTTTGTTGTCAAAATTTGGAACATCCTTGGCAGACTGAGAACAACCTGGTTAGCCTTAAATTATACCCAGCACAACATTTTAGCTCTTCTATCTAGCAATGTCACTAACTTAAATATTGAACTTTCTGAAAAGTCAACTCTTTGCATTGTCCATGATATAACAAGAAGAATAGATTCTTGTGATTCTTGTTCACTGAGGTCTTGTGACAGTAAGGCTTAGGGCATAGCATATATGCCTAATTTTGACTAAAGTGCACTCATAGTTCTTTTCTTTAACTCATTTTCTTTTTTCTCCTTTGTAGGTGTGTGATTCAGATACTATGCTTGACCCTGCTTCATCTGTGGAGATGGTGAAAGTTTTAGAAGAAGACCCCATGGTTGGAGGTGTTGGGGGAGACGTACAGGTGCATATAGCTTCATTTTTTTAAAGAAGACACTTTTAAAAACACTTTCTTTCATCAATCCATTTAATACATATTTATTATTCTGTGCCAGGTATTGTTCTTGGTGCTGGACCCATTAGAATGTGCCATGGGCCCATTTCAATGTCTCATTTCCTATCTAAATTGAAATGATTTATTATTTCTTTCCTTAGTCAGGGGGTATCCCCTGATAGTAGTAGTAACTGATAGATTATATACTACATAGCATAAATGTGCAATGATTTCCACCATATCTTCTGGGGTCACAAGTTAATCTTCAGTGTTCTGCTAAAATCTGATATTGGAATTCACTTAGTTATAGAAGTAAAGAAATGAAAATATGGTAAAAAATATACTTCTCTACTTAAAATCTGACCAATGTGTGGTTGATTAAAAATACAAATTGGAAAACAAAGGGAGAAAATAATTGCAACTCAAATGGCACTAATAAGGCAAAGAAACAGCAGGTAGCTATTCCAATATAAACTATCATTTACTACCAATAGAAAAACAATTAGTGAAACAAGTGCTAGTGAAGGTAAGTTTGAAACTTGCAGAATGGAAAAATGAGTGTGTGAAGATGTGTGAAGATTAAAACAAGAGTCCTTTGAAAACATGAGGTTAGACTTTAACAAAAGATGAGACGTATATGGATAATTATCCTTGAAATTTAGATTTTGTGGTGTTGCTGTGTAACCCATTTTGTGTATGCGTGTTAGTGGAAATGGTGAAAACAAATTGTTTTAGAAAGAATAAAGAAATAGACAGGTGATACAAAGGAAGCATGCAAAATCCAGATTAAAAAATGAATAATAGTGAGACAGTGAAGAGCATTTAGACATATCACCAAGAAAAGGCATAATTTTCAACAGACTTTATGTAAAGCATTATTTCAGGATTCAGATTTTATGGGGAGGTCAGAGTGAATTCTTATGTCACTGGCATTACAAGACAATGTGGAGAGCAGGGAAGGAAAACTGACAGCCAGGGATTGGATCAATTGGAAATTAACTAGAACAGGAAGGAGCAGGACTTTAAAACCTTCACACTTTAGATGGTAGGAAAGAATGTATGGAGGAAGCAGTTATGGACTGAGAACTAAAGCCTAAAAAACTCAGTATTATATCAGAACAGCTGGAACAAGAATAAAAAACAGCAAAAAGAAGACAAGAATAATGAAGTTGAAGAAAATGATCACCATAGAAGAATACACAGATACACACACACACACACACACACACACACACACACACACACAGGTCAAATTAATCTAGCAAAACAGAAGACAAAATTGACTATGTCAAAAAGAGGAAGGAAGCCCAAGTAGGGGGATAAAACAACAAATCTCATGCTAGGTAGTCATCTCAGTATGGTTCAGGTTTTCTTGGCATTTTTAGCTAAAGCATACATTTATTTATTTATTATTTTATTTTCCTCCTTGCAGATTTTAAACAAGTATGATTCCTGGATCTCCTTCCTCAGCAGTGTGAGATACTGGATGGCCTTTAATATAGAGAGGGCCTGTCAGTCTTATTTTGGGTGTGTCCAGTGCATTAGTGGACCTTTGGGAATGTACAGAAACTCCTTGCTGCATGAGTTTGTGGAAGACTGGTACAATCAGGAATTTATGGGCAACCAGTGTAGTTTCGGCGATGACAGGCATCTAACGAACCGGGTGCTGAGTCTGGGCTATGCAACAAAATACACAGCTCGATCCAAGTGCCTTACTGAAACGCCTATAGAATATCTTAGATGGCTGAACCAGCAGACCCGTTGGAGCAAGTCCTACTTCCGGGAGTGGTTGTACAATGCCATGTGGTTCCACAAACATCACTTGTGGATGACCTATGAAGCTGTTATCACTGGATTCTTTCCTTTCTTTCTCATTGCCACAGTAATCCAGCTCTTCTACCGGGGTAAAATTTGGAACATCCTCCTCTTCTTGTTAACTGTCCAGCTAGTGGGTCTCATAAAATCGTCTTTTGCCAGCTGCCTTAGAGGAAATATCGTCATGGTCTTTATGTCTCTCTACTCAGTGTTATACATGTCCAGTTTACTTCCTGCTAAGATGTTTGCAATTGCAACGATAAACAAAGCTGGGTGGGGCACATCTGGAAGGAAAACCATTGTTGTTAATTTCATAGGACTCATTCCAGTGTCGGTTTGGTTTACAATCCTCCTGGGTGGTGTGATTTTCACCATTTATAAGGAATCTAAAAAGCCATTTTCAGAATCCAAACAGACAGTCCTAATTGTTGGAACATTGCTCTATGCATGCTATTGGGTCATGCTTTTGACGCTGTATGTGGTTCTCATTAATAAGTGTGGCAGGCGGAAGAAGGGACAACAGTATGACATGGTGCTCGATGTATGATCTCACATTGTTGATGTTTGCAGGCACACAAGCAGACACACACAACACCTTAGTTCCTCCAGGGGCGCTACAGTAATCGTGGCATCAGATGATGCCACCAAAGGAGACATATCACTGCTGCTGCGACTTGAACAAAGACATTTTTATGGATTATTTTGATTCTGCCAAAGTAAAATGATACATCAATAAGAAGAAATTGAAATTAATCTGTTATTTCTATGAAAATGGGATGGATTCTTTGTTTATGCACTTTTTCCTTATCGTGCATCTGCCTGACAGTGTTTGCCCTATATACCTCACTAGCCATGCTTTATGTGGGTTATCATGGAAGAAAAGGATTTTGGAAACTCAAGGAAAAGTTCTTTCAACCTATACGACCTAACTTATGGACTGTTTTGATAGCTAATTTTTTTTAGGAAGGATTTCTCTTCTTTTTAACTCTACCAAATGAAATGCCAAAGGAAATATTGAAGGCCGTTGGCTGTGCTGTATTTTGATATAACTGTACTGTGTTTTAAAATTTTGTATGCTGATTTTAAAAACAAATTTTGCATATTCTATATTTTACTTTTCTGCCAAAATACACCTGTTCTTCCTTTTTTTAATAAAATAAATTCTGAAAAAATTCATACTTAAAAAAAAATACTTGCCCAAAATGTGAAGCTTGGTTAACTGATGTTCATGATAGAAAGAATAAAATATTTCTCTTATTCTGTACCTTTTAAAATTGAATAGTTTATTTCTGTGAAAAGAATTTAAAATCTTCAATATTCTAACTTTTGGTTTTCATTTATTTTAGAAAAGGCCAATATATCTGTTCCACTTTGGTAGTAAACATACACACTTATGTGTGTATCAAAAGAATTCATTGAAGAGCAAGGTCCAAGGGTAGAAAAGTGCAAGTTTTTCTTCAGGTAATAAAAAGGGAATGCTAGTCCTTGAAAGAAAACACGAGGCATTCAGCACTGGACAAATCATGAATATCAAAGAGGAATAATTCTAGCTATGTTTTCCCAAGCCAAATAAAATGGAAAGTGGGAAAATTATCTGAATTATTTGGACAAATGCAATGCAGTTCTTCAAGGTCTTGTTTTATAACCTGAATGCACCAGTTCCTAGCTGTACATTGAACATTTTCATCTATTTTTTGAATTGGCCATTTTGCGTTATGTATTAGTATGATGTTTACCCAGGTGAACTGGATAAATTATAACAAATATAAAACATACAGATTCAAAATTGGCAGATTAAATCTCTGTGTCCTTCTACTTTCCAGGGAAGACTTTTTTCCCCCTGAATTATTCCGATAATGAATGGCCTCATCTCTCCTGTTCTTGGTCTCCAAAAAAATGTCTGCACAATAGAAATGACAGCAAGATCTAATAAGTCTATCAAGAATTGGCACATATAAAAACTGACGAACCTGATACTCTGAACTTGATCAATTTAGTTGCTACGGGGCCTCATTTGTTTAGTTTGTCTTTTACATGATTGATCTTGAGTTGTAGTTGGTGCTGTGTACACCTGTGTTGATGCACAATCAGAACATGTGAATAGTTGAATAAAAAGCACTGTGGTGAAGCAGAGACAGTGAAGAAGATCAAGCAGTGTGCTCCTGTCTTTCTGCTTCCCTTTTATGCAGATACCTAGCACAAATATCCTAAGAAAAAAACTGCATGTTCTACCTACCGAGTATAAAAAGGTACATTCACCTTCTGAATCTCAGACTCTCACAGATTGGAGAGCCTGTGGGAAACAAACACACCATGCCAATAATTAAGACTAAAACTTGAGTTTGCCTTTTTAACTATTTATGTTCTAAGTTAAGCTTTGATAACATTCAAATGTCAAATTCTCTCATTCTTAAAAAGTTGAATTAATTGCCTGTATTTATTTTAGCAATTATTCAATGTATTTCCAGTATAGGATGTATAGTATAATTGATTTTTTGTAAATAAAATATTTTTGATAAAATCATTGCCTTTTTTCCTGAGGGAAGGGGAACTTTGTTTTCTTGATTGTAAAGGTATGGATTTAAAAATGGGGTATAGGAAAAAAATCATGTTGGGCAAAGATAATGTTACAGAATGGCATATTTGGTAGAAATCTCTAAAATTAGTATGGTTTGGAAATCTGGAAAACTAAGAGACAAAAAGATAATCTCAATCCATGTTAGCCTTTTGTCTTTGATCTTCTTTCTCTCAACTCCCTTGAAAGTAACCCAAATTTACACAAATTTATAGCAGAAAAATCACAGATATGAAGAAAAATGAGCAAGTTTACTATAGCCTTATTTACAAACAATAATGAAACTTTAAAATAACCTAAAATTCAATAATGAAGGGGAAAATTAACTCAACTATGGCATATTCAAATAATGGAACATTGTTATCCACAGAGCACAGTGTTCTCAGAATATATGAGGAAATCATAGAAGTGTCATCCTTAATAATAAATAACTATTTTGTATAGTAACATGCCCATTTTGTAAAAAAATTAAAAAAATGTTCAAAAATGATTATCTCTAATACTGGGAATTTGACCAATTGTTATTCTGTAAACATTTGTGTGTTCTCTAAATACCATAAACATGTATTGCTTTTATAATCAGAAAAAGGATAATAAATGTTTTTTAAAAGTGGGTTGGGATATCTAATAGCATTTCCTGGTTTGAGGAACTTTGATGGTAACCCATCTTGCAACTTCTCCCTCAAATTCATCTCATTTCCTAATTTTCATAACTCAGATTCTGTGAATCTTTTATTACATTGGTACTGTTACATTACAAACTAGAGCCACTAAGCATAATTGCCACAGTAGATAATAGAAATATGTATAGTTCCAGTTCCAATATTGATAGTTGTTTGGGGCTATAAAAGGACTGGAGATCTTTTAAGGTGGTACCTTTTAGGTTTTGCTGGCCCTATGGTTAGTTATCCGAATCCTCCTCAACTCTGCTATCTTAGCACAAAAGCATCCTTAGGCAATACGTAGAACAAAGTGTGACTGTGATCCAGTGACAACTCTATTTATTGGCAGTGAAATTTGAATTTGATGTATTTTTCACATTGTGGAAAACGCTCTTCTTTTGATATTTTCAAACATTTAAGAAATAAAAAGCCATTCTTAGCTTACCAGCATTACCAAAACATCCAATGAATCAGATTTATTCTGCAGGCTATAAATTAATGACCCCTGCTCTTTTAGGAACCTATTGACTTATTTGTATCATGGAATAACTGACACCTAACTTTTGAGCATGAACTTTACTATGTGTTAGGTGTTATCAGAAGCAGATTTTATAGGTTAACTATTTTAGTCACCATATCAGTTCTAAGGGGTCCCACTATTACTACCATTTTACAGGTGAGGAAGCAGAGTCTCAAGGAAATTTGGTAACTTCAGATAATAATACCAGTAAATTGCAGGGCTGGAGTTCAGTGTCCAGGCATCCTGACATCAAGGTTACCCTACATACTAGTAGCTACTCATTGTGTTGTCCACAGTCCAGCAATATCAACCATGTCTGGGAATTTGTTAGACATGCAAATTCATGGCCCTACTCTGGAGTTATGAATCAAAATCCATGGGATTTAATAGCATTTCCTGGAACAGGTGCATAATTAGACCCCTAGATGACTTTTTAGACATATAAGTGGGAGAGGCATGGCCCTAATCCATAATCTTATATACTTCCCCTCCAGAGTGAGCATCATTTCTAACATATCTGTCCATTCATTTGTATTCTCCTATTAAGCCTTGCTACTTTTGGTATTATTTATGGGTATTGGCAGATAGCCAGTTTTAACTAAGTTTAATAAGTACCAGTTATGGGCAGAAATGAAGGATACTTGTTTCTATACTCAAGGAACCTATCATTGAGTAAAAAGACTATCATCTACACAAAGATTTGATGTAAAACAAAATACAGGTATAAATAGTGGCATAAGGATATAAAAAGAAGGAATGAACAGGTACAGTTAGCTGTGTGAAGGGAGGTTTCATGATAGATAGCATACTGTTTGGGTTGGTGCTAAGAATGTGCCAACATGAATGGGAACTAAGGACTTTTCTGTGGAATAAATAATATGATTAAAGTGATAGACATATGATTTTAATAGGTGGTCTTTAAGCAACACTAATATTTAATCGAGGTGTGGGTTACACTTAAGCAAGCGTAACTATAGTAAGTAAATTTGAAGGTGGACCGCAGCTGACCATACTCAACTGGGAGAGACACTAGAAATGGGTATTTACATTAATTCAGACAGATCCTGGTACATTCAGGAAGTTTTTAATAGGGTGCTTACAGTATTGCAAAGTTGGGTACTTTAGGTGGTTTGGGCTTGAATATCCCACATGAACCATTTTACTTATGGTCACGATTTGTTCTGAGCATGTTTAGAATAATCTGGCATTGTCTTCGAATCACTTGACAGCATTTGTCACACACCTTCCCATGGCCTCAGAAGTCACACCCTCACTTCATTAATGGCATGGGTTTCTGATGGTTACCTAGCCCATCTTTAGTTTCCTTTCTGTGAGGAGTCACAACCAGCTGGTCACGACAGCCATTTGACTGAACCTTTGCCATGTCCCTCAAATTCACCTCTCATCCTTGTTAAGAAGTTCTTTTGTCTCTTGACTAAATCATTGAAAGCACCTCCTGATCCCCTCTTTTCACCCCATTTCTATTTCATCCAGTGGATGCTCTGCATTTCTGCCAAAGGCCTAATTTGGGATACAAAGGCTTCACCTGGCCTCATTGTCAGCAAATAACTTGTTGCATTGAACACTTTAGAAAGCACTCAGTGATGATGGTTAAGCTCTGCCTTCCCTGGAAGTCTCCCTCCTACTGTTTTCCTTGGTCCTACTAAGTTAGATGCTGTGCTTCCTCCTGAGCACACTGTGCCTTCATCTTCATCTTTGCTTGCATTTTCCTCTCATCTGGAAATGGATTTTCAATGGTTCCTCTATCCCTGCCTCTATTGATCAGAATTCTTCTACTTCCTTCAATTCACTATCCTCTCCTTTCCCATATTCCTCAACTTAAAGGGATTTCTCTCCCCTCTTTCTTACTATATTTCATGTCCTCTCTGTTATGGGATACCCACTTTCTCCCACATTTCTAACAGATTGGGTCTGTGTGATCATAACTAGATAGACTAAAGGTTTTGGGGGGACTAAGGCGAGGTTCTCATCATTTTTTTTTTTAATATCTCCATGGTAACTAGCACACGCAGGTGATAAATAAAACTTGGTGAATAAACAAATTAATGCACCCAAGAACAAGGAAGGAAAGATGGACCCAAATAATGAATCTTGGGCTGATGCTTTTGTAAAGCATTCAATAAAAAGAATCCCCTGGGCACTGTCTACCAAATTAAGAAATCCATTCATTAAGTAGATTTTTAAATAGTGATTATTTGCCAGGCTTTCTTGGGATTTTGGACACTCTGTTAAGTAATTGAGTTCCCCCACTAAGCCAAACTCCCACCACATTTGGGGCCTACACGGAAGCTCTTTTCCACTTTTCCTTTCTTCTTTGAGATTGGAAAAAGTAGAAATGTGGACTCAGTGGGTGCTTGCTGTATCAGTGCTCCAAGATGCTGAAAGATCATCCATGAAATAAATAAATGAGATTGGCAAACACTGAACATGTCTGATTTTTACACTGCAGAAATTGTTAGAAATCTTCTATGTATTGATGAGGTTTATGAACCTGCAAGAAAGGCCCATCACATTCAGAAAACCTCACACTTAAATTACAACAGTCCTTGTTCCACAGGGATGTCTTTGTATCATCTGGGTGAGCATTATTATTCTGCAGAACACAGTCCAGGCCACACTGGTATATAATTCCTGACATCACAGGTTGGATTTGTTTTCACTCCAGATCTGGAAACACCACTCAGAGCTTAACCTCCAGATTGCTTGAGTAATCAGCTCCAGGTGTGGAGACCACAGGGTAATGGGAAGACACTTTCAGGCTCACTTTGCTGAGCCTCTGACTACAGAATCAGGCTATTCTCCAAAGAGCACAGTTTGCTCATCTGTGGTTGGAAAGTTCCCCACACTGTCGCTTAGGCAAACCTAAGTGACATGTTTTAGCTCGGCTGTTCAGGGCAAGGAATGTCATCCTGGTGTTTTGGGAAGATATACAATTAGTGGGTTAGACAATATTTGACATAGCTTTGGCATGTATGAGAACACGGTAGAAAAAAACACAATTGCTTTAAGAACTGAGCAAAAGGTTGCCATCTGATTCTCTGTCTTGGATTGGGCTTTTTGAGTTACCAAACAATTAAGTCGTTTTCATCAAGTCAGGACAGAATCACAGTACATGTGCTCATTCTCAGAATGAACAGAGGCACTGTGTGTCATTTAAGTAAACATTTAACTTCTCCAGACACCACATCATGTTTCTTTCTCAATTTAAAAAAAAAAAAAAAGAAGATGAAAGTTTTAAAGAAATAAAAACCCTGGAAAAAGGATTATTTTGGGGGAATCAAAATTGAGTGGTTCATGAAGCTATTGATAGAATCACAGCAGAAAAGAAACTTTAAGCACATAAATCCAAGTGGGCTATCTTAATTCTTCACTGAACTAAGGCAGAGGTATTAGAGAAGAGGAGAGCAGAGAATGTCCAGGCTCCTTACTTCAAATGAGGAATCTGAGACCCAGAACTGATTTCAGCTCTTAGCCCAAGGTTTAAAAGCTAGTTACAAACTCTGAGGTTTCTGGGTCTCTTCTACCCATATACGAGTTTGTGTCCTGCTTTATATTCTGGAAACCTCAAATGTGCAAGTTCTAGACGGCTTCTCCACTCTTACACTGATACATTGAGGCTCTGCTTAAATTTGTTTCCCTTGAAAGGAGTTGTGAATTATACGCTTTTAGGATTATGGGGCTTTGATATTTAAGTTTTAAATATAAAGCTACCCAGGATAGTCTAGCACAGTACTTAAAATGGTTTAGCTCCATTAGGAGATACCATAACACACCAAAAATGGATTCTAATGCTCTTTCCCCACACCATTTTGGAAGTGGATAAGGCCACACAAGTTTGAACCTCTGACTCATTGTGTACTTGGGCTTTGGTGACAGACTGACTAGCATTCAGAGTACTGCTCTGCTACTTATCAGCTGTATAAACTTGAGAAAATTGCACCACTTTTTTGAGCCATGTTTTTCTCATGTGAATAATAATACAGGGGATGATATTCAGCTCTCAGAGTTATTGTGTAATTAATAAATATGAAAAGTGCCCAGGAAAAAAATCTTGCCAAATAATAGGAATTTAATGATATTTTTCTTTCTCTTCCCTCTCTTGTAAATAACCAGGTTCATTAGTGTGGTCTCCTTCCTATAATTTCTCTACTCAGCAAAACACTGTGCTCAAAACACTGTAACTCAACTACAAAGAAATTTTACCTGTCCAAAATTTTTTAATTCACCCATTTCCTTTGCTTCTATAGCTTTAAGATTTTCTTTAGGAATAGGTGGCCAACCTCTCAGTCAGACACTGAGCTGGCAAAATCTTTAAAAAAATTTTTATTCACATGTAATAATTGTACATCTGATTGGGGTAAAGTGTGATATATTTCAACACATGCATAGAGAGCGTACTGATCAAATCAGGGTAATTAATGTCTCCATCTTTTAATTTTTTTTTAATGTTTGGAGTCTTTGAACTCCACTCTTCTAGATCTTCATAAAATGTATATATGTTGTTCTGTTCTTAACTGTGTATGTTTCTAATATGTGCTGATGTCTGAAAAAGAACATTCAACGAATAGTTTTGACCTGACAAATGTTTTAAATGTCTAAAACATCAGGTCAATATATTAGGAAGAGCATGACATTGGCTTCTGATGAATTTGAGTCCTGACTTCATTGGTTCTGGTTTTTAGCAGACACCCCATTTTTCTCATTTATAAAAGTGTAAGAACTCCCTTGATACAAACTTCATAAAGGGACACTATCAAAATTAAAAAATGATAATAACACTAGAAAAAAAAGCCCACTGGAAATTCAGAAAAAAAATTCTCCATATTTGACTTGCTGTTATTAGTTCTGAGCATTAGAAGAAGTCATTCAGACTTTTACCATGGCAAAGGTTGAATTAGGTTCCTGAGTTCCTAATGAACTCTTCTTTTCATCCTTGCTACCTCCCAGGTCAAGTGCCAACACTTCATGCCTATTGTCAGAGATGTCAAGCCTATCTTTCTCCCATTCTCGGTGTTCTATATTTTATCATGTAACAACCAGTGGGAAAGCACAACACCCACCTGCTTAGAATTTTTTAAACGTATTCTTATTTCAGGATACCATGTTCCATAAGGTTCAACAGGGCCTGCCTCCATCTCTTTCAATGACCATCTGTTGAACTTCTTTCTTTCTTCCATACTATAATACACACTGTGTTCTTCCTGTTCCTCACCAGGTGCAGGAAGAAGCATTTTTCTCCTAGAATTTAGCATGCTTAATCTCTTCTTGTCATTTATATCACCTTCTCAGAGAGTCCCTTCCCCATCCTATCTAAAGTGAAATTCTAACCCTCCATCACTTTTTACCATATTGTTTTGTTTCTTTTCTCAAAAAAATACAGCCACCTCATTATTGGAAATTTGTAGATTTACTTATCTGTTTATTTGACTATTGTCTCTCTCAATACCCAGATTATAAAATTCAGAGAACAGGGGCTATGGTGTGTATCTCAGAGCTCAGAACATTGCTTGAGATTTTAGAAAGTGCTCTGTGAATACGGTTGAATACATGCACATACACAATATTGGTGCCAAATACCCCAATTTTTTGTAAATCTTGGATCTACTTAGTCATATTTTAAAAATGTATGGCATGTTGTTATGTATAGATTTGGAACTAGAACTTTCCTTCTTTACTATAAATGTTGTAATCAAGAGTGAGTGAATGTGGATTTAAGTCCACAAGCTAGGATTTAAAAATTTTTAAACTTTTAAAAATGTCTGATAATGAGAGGAAGGGAAATACGCAGATTCTGATTATTGCAGTTATTGCTTGCCCAATATTTGACCCCACCCAGGAGAAGTTCCACCCCAGATAGCCAAGAATCAAGGCACTGGGTGGTGATTTGTGACCAGCAATAACTGCCTGATTTTTGGCAGGAGAAACCTAATGATTAGAGACTACAAAGAGAGCTAAGAATCTCCGATGACCTTCCAGAATGATGACTGAGGTTCCTCGTGTTGCTGTGACCCCATTAGATGGCCACCTTCCAAATTGTTTAAAACATTGTTTCTGGGCGTATAGAGCTGAGATCTCACTGTATGGATAGGAGCCCAGCCTGGATGAGGTCTGATGAAGAAAGCATCTCCCCGGGAATGATACTATCTGTGAAGGACAAATCCAATGATGACATAGGTATTTCCATCTTCCCTCTGCATGACTGAGTCATTTCCTTCATAGGCAAGATAAGGAGCAGCCTGTCTGCAGGACTATGACCGGGTCAGAGTTCCTACACAAAGGTTGAGCTCTCTCTCCAGAGGTGACCTAACCCAGCTGAGCCTCTGCAGTCAGATAAATATGGACCCACAACATAGCCTCATTTCTTCCTCCCTTCTACCACAGCCAATGAGAAACATAGATCTACACTTTCATTCTCACCCCACTAATAAATTAGTGTTTTTCTTCTGTTTAAATTGACAGATGTGATTGGTAGAGAAGGGAGGTTTAGATTTGGAGTGAACAATAATTAGTTTATTCTAATTCACCTACTTCCTAATTCACCTGCTTCCTGCTCATAGGACTTTGTTTAATTAATTTTTCAAAGCTTCACTTAACTTGTTCCATTATCCTTCAAGACCTAGGTGAAATATCGACCACCTCTGTGAAGTCTTTCTGGTAATCTGTGACTCCATCTTTTATTTCCAAATGGCATTTGTATTTTCCACTAATTGTACATTCAATATACCTTATTATTTATAAGTTTTGCTCTTCTCCCTAACAGATTGTGATCCATTCAAGGAGGAGGATTATGTTTAATTCATCCTTGCAAACATATTTTAACCAATTCAAAATATGTATTGACTGAGGGAAGACTACATTGGTAGATAAGTGGAATGAACAAGTGATCTTGTCATTTATGACTTAGCAATAAATACAAAATCCTTGTTCAAGTCAGTAACTAGCAAATACTCATTGATTTCCAAACAAATGGCAAGATGTGAGACTTCATTTAACCCAAACAAACCTATAAGTTAAACATTAATTATTGAATTTGAGACTAGTGCAACCACTCTGGAAAGCAATATGGAGATTCCTCATATGGAATCACCATATGATCTAAGTATCCCACTCATGGGTATTTTCTCAAAGATATAAAATCAGCATACTATAGAGATACAGCCACCTCAATGTTTATAGCAGCACAATTCTCAGTAGCTAAATCATAGAAATCAACCCATGTGTCTGTCAATGGAAGAATAGATTAAGAAATTGTTTTATATATATAACAATATGTGTATATACACACACACACACACACATATATATACACATATACACACACATATATACACACACATTCACACACACATTTATTTATTTATTTGTTTATTTATTTATTTATTTATTTATGCACATACACAATGGAGTTCTACTCAGCCATAAAAAAGAATGAAATTATGGCATTTGGCAGTAAATGGATGGAAATGGGAATATCTTGCTAAGTGAAATAAGCCAAACTTAGAAATTCAAAGGTTTAATGTTTTCTTTCATATGTGGAAGTTAGAGTAAAATAAAAAACAGAGGGAAGGAAGGATAGGATAATATAAAGAACCGATCAAATATAAATTAACAGACCAGTGAAAGGAAGTCAGGTAGACTGGAGGAAAGAGAATGGGAGAGGAGAGGGAGTGTGGAAGGGAAAAGAGGGAGGGAAAATGAATAGTCATGAACTGAAATCAATTTTCATGCATGCATGAGTTTGTCAGGATGAACTCAACTAGTATATATAACCATAGAGCTCTAATTTAAAAAGGAAGATAGAGGAAGGAATTGTTACTCAGAAAAATAAGAGGATTTCCCCAAAGTCCATTAAACATTAAGGCAGCATTGAAAACAAATTTATTCTCTTTAACTCTGATGTTCTTTCTTGTCTCCCATAACCATTTTGACAAATAATTTTTTTCTACAAAGTGTATCGACATTTATCATGTCTCAGTAAACACACTTTCATAGGGTTTTAAAATAATGGAGCCTATTTATGTAACTTTTAAATCATCAAACAATGTAGATATCCAGCAATATTCTGCCTAGAGAATGTAAAAGAGATGCGCCTGAGATTAGAATGGTTAAAAGCAAAATTTGGGGGTTAATGGTATGAATTAGAATTCCAAATCCATCATCTCTAACATGTAAAACCCTAAGTAATTTACATAGACACAGTGAAACTAAGTTTCCTCATCTAAATAATACCTTTCTCCTAACCAGCAGAGCAACACTAGCCAAATAAAGCAAGGAGTATACTGAAGATATTCATGAGCAAAGACCAGACACCCAGGCATGGAGAAAAGTAGAGACATTGCGGTTATGGCTAAATAACCCTGATGTCTGATCTTTCCCAAGCCTGTGTCCCACCATGAATGTGGTCCAGCCTGATCTCTGTCTTTGTATTGGTTTACACTTGAGTCACATTTTCACAAGGGAGATTCTGATTGGCTAGCATAGATTACATGCCTAACTTTTGGCTAAGGGATGACGGAGTTCTTCAATAGCCCTTGCCATCAGTTCTCATCACAGCAAAGAGGACACGGTTCTCCAAAACAGAACAGAAATCCTCTTACCAAGAAACTCTCTCAAAAATGAGAGTCCTTAAAACAACAAATACCTTGTTAAAGGTTAAATAAAGATTAAATATATTTCCAAAGTATTCCAGTGCTGGGCTTGTAGTAAACATTCACAAATATCTTTTTAGTATCAACAACAGAGGCTTCTTTAGCCTAGAGAAGTGATTTAGCTTACTGATTGGAGCAATATGCCTAGATTGGAAAGTTGGATATTTTGCTATGGCTTATGTCGTCATGGGGAAGTTTAAGTAACCTCTTTGATTCACTTTCTACATTCATAAAAATGGTATCATAAAACTATCTATCTCAAGGATTAGAGAATTTATCTAATTGTCTTTTGTGTGTAACTAATCATCCCCAAACCTAGTGGTTTAAGACTATAGCAACTTATTATTTTTCACAAACTGAAATTGTGGGCTGGGCTCAACTGGTTGGCTGATATGTCTGCCTCACAAAGTATCTCTCAGCACTGACTAAAAGGCTTCTTCCCCAAGGAGTCTGTTATCTGGATTACAGTTTCTGAAATGAATCTAGTTTAGTCTAACCACAGTGATTTCTTGGTCAGGCAGCACCACTGCAATTTCTCTCTGTTCTATCATTTTTTTCTTTCCAGCAGGATATCCAAACCTCTTTACATGGTATCATTGGTCAGGACTCAGAAAGGAATGAAAACTTTAATGGAAAATGTCCGAGAGCACAAGTATTTTTCAAGTCCCTAGTTCGGACATGTTTGTGAATGTTCCATTGTCCCCATCAATTCACATGCCTAAATTCAGGATCCATGTGGAAGGGCTATATACAGGATGTACATGGTCAGGTACATAGTTGATGGAGATGTTCCACAGTCTACTGCCTTGAATCAATAGATTAACATGTAGAACATTTAAAATAGTGCTCAGAAAATATTAACCAGTCTTCTAAGCCCTTCGTGTTACAAAAGATACACACACACACACACACACATATATATCTTTATATACATATATAAAGATGTATGTCTTTTATATATATAAAGATATATATCTTTATATATAAAAAGATTCATTATCATTTTCAGACATTTCAAACAAAATATTAAGTCAGTCTGGATCATGAAGTGATCTATTGATTTTGTTCTCATATGAGTGCTTAAGTCATAATATTCTTCCTTGAGGAGGAACACACCTGCCATTCAACAATAGTCAACTCTTGGCAGCTGGGGGAAT
The DNA here is from genome assembly GCF_048772815.1 of Callospermophilus lateralis. NCBI lineage: Eukaryota > Metazoa > Chordata > Mammalia > Rodentia > Sciuridae > Callospermophilus > Callospermophilus lateralis. The sequence goes on along the minus strand of NC_135320.1, from coordinate 73,939,364 downwards.
GAGCACTTCTGTCCTGAAGTAGAAAGTGGGCATTGCGTCTATCACGCTGTGCTCATTGCTGTGCAGGTTCATTGGTGTTTGAAGTTTCTTATTCAGCAGAGTCTGCGTGGACCTCAGGAATCTGTGCATTATCGTTTGTATCTTGTCTATATTTTGGTAAGAATTGCTCCAATAAATAATGAAGTCAACTCCTCATCTGAAAGAAACTTTCTCTTAATTTTTGTTCCTCAGTCAGAATTTCTTCTGCCCATCAGTGCATCAGTGCATCCCTCTAGGATCTCCCAACCTGTCTCTGGGAACAGTGGACTTACTCTAATACCCCAAGGTTCGTGACTACAAGGTTCACTTCAGTTTCCAAAATGGCTTCTCACCCATCATTTTCCCTCTTCCCTTTTCTCAAGAGGTTCTATTATAATACCAATTTTTAATGACTCTAAAGGGAAACAAGCCTACCAGTCCTAAACTCCCAGTAAAATATGGCATTTTGTGGCCAAGACTTGGGAATAAATCTCAAAGCCTCTTAGAGGTAGTTCACTAAACTCTTAGTTCTTAATTATATTTTAACGGAAATTCTGGAAGAGAGGATGCCCCCAAGTCTTCTCTGTAAATATTTGCCTTATAATTCAAAAGTAAAGCATGGTGCTACCTGCTGTTTTCTTCAAAGCCAAAATGCATAATGTTATTTGTGTTCATAAAGAACATTTGGCCCAGGCAGGAAAGTACAGACTCATAATCCCGAAGACACAGGAAGGGCCAAGAGGATTGCCTTGCCATTGTTGGTCTTTTCTTCCATAACTGGGGATTGAACCCCAGGGCCTCACACATGCTAGCCAAGCACCCTTCCCCAGAGCTCTATCCCCGGCCCCTTTTACTTTTTATTTTCATACAGGGTCTCACTGAGTTTCTGAGGCTGGCTTCTGACTTGTATTCTTCCTGTGTCAGCCTCCTGAGTCTCTGGGATTAAGTCGTGCACCACTTCACCCAGAGCGATTGCCTTTCTTTATCCATGTATCTTTTGGAGTTTCAGAAGCATATACCAAGGATTTTGAGGACCCTTGATTTGAACAAAACTGCAAACCAGATTGGTGTCATAGCCTGGACTTGAATTCAGAATTTCTGAATGCAAATTCAAAACTCCACCAAGCTAGGCAGGAGTAAAGAAAGATAACTCAGAAGGGCAACAAATAAAACCTGGTCATCTCTCTTCATTATAGGCCAGGAAAACATTTCATATAAAACATGGATTAACCAGTTCCCATCTGTCTCACTTCAGAAGAGGAATCAAAAGATTTATTTCCCCAAGCAAATAAATCCTTTTTCTAAAAAGGGGTAGACTCTTAGTCAAGAGAAAGGTGATAAGAATGACTCCCACCTGTCACCCACAAAGCACTTTTTTTAATGATTCAATATGTTCAAATTAAACATTTCAGGATAATTGCAGATTTACATGAAGTTGTAAGAATAAATACAGAGAGATCTGCTATTTTTTACCCATTGTACTCCAGTTTGCTCATGGTAGCATTTGCATTCTGTAGTACAATATAACAACAACAAAAAAATTGACATCAATACAGTCTTATTCAGATCTCTCCAGTTTTTTTTTCTTTTTTTTCTTTTTGTACTCATGTATGTGCTTTGGTTTAAGTTTAGTTCCCTAGAAATTTATATCATGTATAATCTGTCTTCTACCCCATCAAGGCATAGAACAGTTATGTCATAAGAATCCCTTGTGGTGACACTATGACCACACTCACCAGCCCCCTATGGATTCCCTAACCCTGGCAACAACTCTGACTACTGGAGAGATCCACTGCAGAAGGACAGGTGCAGAGGCAGGATGACATGTGAAGGGGCCATGACAGCATCTCAGTTGACAAGTGATGACAGCCAGACTAGGATGTTCATACCCAGGGACAGGAGGACAGACTCTGAATAAACTTGGAAGGTAGAATAAACAGTACATTCTGGTGTAGTGAATGAGGGTTTGGAGAAAAAGAGAAGTATCAAAAGTAATCCCAAGATTGTTTTGAGTACCAGAAAGATGGAGTTTCCTGACAGATGGAAGAAATTAAGGTGCGTTCTATTTGGGAAAGAAGATTAGAGGGGTTGATTTTGATATTTCTATTAGACATCAATGTCAATGATGAGTGGGAACGTAGATTAGAGCTGGGAATACAAATTTGGGAATTATCACCACATGGGCTGTAGGTAAGGATATGGGACTGTTTGAAATCACCAAGCAGGGAATGTAGACAGAGAAGAGAGGATTAAGGACAGGGTCCCAGAATGCTCCACTGTTAACAGGACATAGGAAAAAAGAGCCTCCAGCTAAGAATTCTGAGATCTTGTTCTCCATCCTGGTTTAACTATATATTCCGTTTTCTAGTTGATCATCGTATTTACATGCTCTCTAGTTTCTTAGATATTTCTTTCTTGTTTCCTGCAGAAGACTGAAATTTAATGTGAGGAACAATGTTATATTCTCTCTCTCTCTCTCTCTCTCTCTCTCTTTTCTTCTTCTTCTTCTTCTTTTTTTTTGGGGGGGGGCGGTACAGACTTGTGTATTATTCTGGATCCAATCAGAAGAGAGAAAAACACTGTAATTTCAACAAGAAAAGTTTAAATAAATAATAACTATAACCAGAGACTGGAGTAATGAGGTATAAACTATTAAGAATTAAACAAAACTATAAAAAATGTAGAAATGGCCAAGATGCCTCTCCTAGAGCTGAGATGGACAACCCACAGAAGTGCACTACCCTCTCACCTAACAGGATAAGATCTGCTCCTGATGGGGACAACAAGACTCTGTCTCATGAAATAGCTGAAAAGTCTGTGTTGCCATCCTGCAGAGAACTGCTGGAGATCACTGCTGAGATTAGATTAGATTGAATGTCCTCTGAAGGCCCATGGGTTACAGGCCTGGTACCTAGCCCGGGGTGCTATTGGGAAGTGGATGAATTTTTAGGAGGTGGGCTGAGTGGAAATAATTAGGCCACTGGGGACATGTTCTTGAGGAGGACATTGGTAATCCAGCCCCTCCTTTTCTCTCTCTCTCTTCTCGGGTTTTTTGTTTGTTTGTTTCTCAATTACCCTGAGGTACACAGCTCACTCTGCCATATTCTCCCATTATGATGAACTGTCATACCACATGCCCAAAAGCAATGGGCCAATCAACCACGGAACTGAAAGCTCTGAAACTATGAACCCAAACCTTATGTGTTGATGATCTCAGGTATTTTTTCACAGTGCTGGAAAACTAATGCAATCACCATTCTAGATCTTGCCTGAAACCTGTCCTATAGGTGTGACAGAAAGGTATTAATAGGGAACAATCACCCCAAACTCACTCTTTTTGAGACCACCCAAAGGGCATGCTAGGGGAAGCTGCCCCTGGTGGCTGTTGCTGGCTGCAATGCACTGGGGACTGGAGCAACTCTCTGAGTCTATGATGCTGGACCCTGGTGCTGGAAAGACACATTCTGGGTAGCAGCCAAATGCTTGAGAAATTTCCTGTGCTGCGGGGTCTGGCACTGCAGAAGACCATCACTGGAGATGTCTAGAAATGGAAGTCTGTGTAGGGACTTTCTAAGAGGGGCAGATCACAACCAGGAAGCACATCTTTTTCTTCCTGAAATTGCCCTTCTGAGCCACAGTACCCTCTACCAACAAAATCTGTTCATACCAACTGACAAAATAAAAAAATGTTAAATGAATCAGATCCATTTTCAGAGAGTAGAAAAAAATGTGTGAATTGGAGATGATAGGCCATAAATTAGTTGCAACACAGTTTTTAGGCACAGTGATAAGCACAGTGCTAAGATCACTGATATTTAGGTGTTAATGTTGTGTAACCTTGACACTGAAGAATAGGAAGAGGAAGGAATAGAAGGGCAAGGGAAGAAAGAGGTAAGGAAGGAGATAATTGAAGGAAGGGAATTGGAAGAGAGGTTAAGAAAGAAGCAGTGCTCCTTGGTCTTCAAGCACATTAACTACCATTCTTAATCAGCAATACTCCATGGTGCGAGTCCAGGTATTCTTTCCTGATATTACACATTAATATTGTTGCTCTCTTACAGGTGTGTTTTTCTAAGTAATTTTCCTTATATTTTAAAAGTAAAAAATTCCTATGAAATTCATCATTAGATGGAACCAGGAGAAATTGTAAGGTGCTTTGCCTTAACTGTACGTTTTCTTATTTACAAAATTTCTTTCACAAGGTCAAGAAGCCTTCTTTGTAGGACAGAGCACTAAAATGCCAATAATAAAAACATAATTTCAGCTTCAAAAGAAATATCGGACATATTAAATCTAACACTGACATTTAAGGAAAAACACCTAAACCTTTTTGTGAGAAAAGGGACTTGCAAAAGGTATATACAATGTTTTGTGATTGTTTTCCACTTGTATGGAGAATCTTGGGAATAACAGGTCAAATGAATGAGGTAACTTATAAAATCCTTTATTAATACATGAGTCTTCTTTGAGCTGAGGCTGTGTGGCTCAGTGGTAGAGCACTTGCCTAGCATATGTCAGGCACTGGGTTCGATTCTCAGCACCACATATAAACAAATGAATAAGATAAAGGTCTATACATCTGAAGAATATTTTTTTTTAAAAAAATACATGAGTCTTCTTAATCCACCTCTCATTGATTCCAAGCTGTTCTGTGGGCCTGAGGCATGTTCATACACCCCAAAGATGAATCACACATTGGGGACCAGGACTCCAGAAGCAGTGTACAAACATTAACACTAAACTAGGTGTCTGAATAAAGAGACAAATGAGCTAGTCCCAGGCTAGGGGTTGTGGAAAGAAAGCCAGTGAAAGTGAAGGAGGCATGATCCAAGGGAGGAATAACCCTATCTGACAAGCCCTGCTGACAGGAGTTTTATTTGTTCAGAGTTCGCTGCTAAAGAGAGGGGGTTTTCTTAAATGTACCTCACTAACTGACTTAATTTTTGGAATAAAAATAAAGCCACAATTTAGAAAGTCACAGAGCCTCATGCAATATATCCAGCTTTCTGGACGCTTCACAGAGAACACAACATTCTGGGACACCTAATTAAGTACCCTGAGCTCCTTGTAACAAAGAGGAGGGTCCCTGGCAACCCGCCCTCCTTGCAAAGCTTGTTCTCAAACCTTAGGCTCCCCCAGGGCTCACCATGATGGTTTTCATTTAGGCCTGGCAGGGCCCCCCAAGTAGAAGGCTTGTAGATTGCTTCTGAATCAACTCTGTCATGCAATACTCAGAGTGCCAGGTTTGAAGGGAAAAAAAAAAAAAAAAAAAAGCAAAACAAGAAACACTTCTAAAGCCCAGAAAAGCTTGGCTCAAGCCTGTGCACATAATAAAAAATAACAAAAAGGGAAATAGTGTGTGTTTGCTCTTATAAAATATGGAGTCACTGCTTTTATTTATCATCTAAACTCAAGTGTCAAAACTGAGCCACAACTGTGCTAAATGCATTCAAGTGATAGGCGGGAGGTGAGTATCCAGGTAGGATTATGTGATGTGATGTATCTTTCCATTTCAACACCCAAGCTAATGACCAGGCAGGGCAGCCCAGCCATTGTCTCTCTTCCACATTCAATTCAGAAACTTAAACCACCCTGGGTGACCAAATTCTGCTCTCAACCCACACTCAGAACAGGCTGTCCTCAGGTTCAGTCTCCCAAACCCAAGAGGAAAGAGAAGGCAAAGGGGAATTCTTTTTATTCCCCTTTAAAACTACAACTGAACCCAGGCTTCAAAAGACAAGTGAGAGACCATATTCCTGCTCTTGACCCTTGTTGCAATTCAATCTCCAGGATTTAGAGGGTTTCAAATCAGTGCGTCTCCACCCTGTTTGGAGAGTGTCATGGAAATCTCCAAACAGAGTTGTATTTCACTTTCACTCCAGCCCATAGTGATGTTCTGTGAGCCCCTGTCATCTGTGCCACTCCCCTGGCCCATAGATTTAGATGGCATTATGCCAGCTCTTCAATGCTTGATGGGTTTAGAGATTAAAGTCCATTTAGATATTTGGCATAGAGGTTTCAAATGTAAGCTGCAAGAATTGGATTGCCTATGGTTAAATCTCAGCTCTATTCAAAACTTGAATAACCTCAATCTAGTCAGTTAGCTCCCCTGAGCCTCTCTTCGTTTAGTAAATGGAGATAAAGAGCAAACACTTGTTGAATTCTTATTGTATGGGATGTATTCAAAGCACTATATGCTTTCAAATCATTTATTGTCACAATATTCCTACAAAATGGGTAATCTTATCATAATCATCACTACGATTTTATTGAGAATGAAAGAACACAGGGTGATTAAATAACATGTGCCAGGGGACACAACTAGTGTTCTATGCAGTGGAGAAGGGATTTAACCCAGTGAGCTTAGCTCTGGTAACTGGGCTCCACAGCCTGTGGTCTAACTCAGTGTGATGGTGCTTCCTCCACGTACGCTTCTTCTAGTTGGAAAGAAAAATCTGGTACCTACCCTAAAGGGTCACAACGAGGCTTCAATAAGCTCAAAAATGTTTTTAGCACAGTGCCTGTATTACAGCAAGCACTTAATAAATTCTAGCTATGATTATTATTGATGAGAGTAATGAGAATACAAAGTCATGGAAATGTGTTAGTGGAAATAATGAAGTTTGAGAAAAATTCTTCTGTCCTTCTCAAGCAGGTGTCACTTTCTTGAGGGTAGAAATTCAAGACAGTGGATTTTTTTTAATTGAAATAAATTCCATATCTTGTCACCTTGAGCTGATGGTATTGGAGTGAAACTCCTCCCTATTTAGAGCCCTAGGATCCCTGGCCCCTGGGGACAGTGTAAAGAACATATGACAACACACACACACACACACACACACACACACACACACACACCTGGAAAAGGCTCAAAGCAACAATTTCTCTACCATCATTCCCCAAGGTCATCATTGACCTTAACCTTGGGCCCTATACCAGCTGATTTCCTCACTAAACTTGAAGGGTGTGTATTAGTTTTAAATTTTACCAACCATGAACCTGAGCATAAAGAGGCTAAGAGAACAGTTGATGTGACATAACCAAAGGAATACTGACCCAGGGTTTAATCCAGACCCATGGTGCCATAAGATTATGGTGGAATTGTTTATGGAAAATAATAGAAATAAATTGCCTAGATTTCTCAACATAGGGATCACCCCCACCACTTGCTGCACAATTTTCTCCTTTGACAAACATCTTGAACCATCTCATAAATATGGGACATGGGCTGCCTGATAGTGTCCACATGCCCTGCCAAGAGGGCATTTGAAAAAAAAAAATCTACCTGGTGAGCACAGGGCTCTGAGTTGGTACAGCAGAGGCAGCTGTCCAGAAAGACATAACACAGGGAAAGACTCATAATTACAAACAGTTGGGTCTCTGTTGTTTTAAATATCCTTCAGTTACTTTTTAGTTTTCTGTAGGTAAAAATAGCTTACAGGTTGCCAAGAAACCACAAGCAGCCAGAAGTTCTTTCTCAATGAACCAACACACACATTTGTTATTAAATTATAATAAGAGTTTGCTCTTTAAATTATCAACTTATGTTTGTACAATATAAGATAGGTCCATCAAGATACCATAAAATGTGTTTTTATATTTAAATAGTCAAAATTAAGAGAAGAATATATCAGAAAAATTCAGGGTCTTAATACTCTTCCCATTTATCTCAGAGTTATAGAATCCCATGTGCCCCCAGAGAGTGTGTAGTTCAACAGAGCATGAGAAAATTGTGTTTGAAGAAAGGTTGTCAATATTTCTAAGTAAGCTAAGCCCAAGGCACACATTTTAATTTTACAGCTGCAGGTTTTTATGTAAGTAACTTGTGTTACTTCAAAGATACATCAGAGTGTTGAAGTCATAAATCTGCATCTCAGAATGTGCGCCTTATTGGGAAGCAGGACCACTGAAGATGTACCTTCAGTTATGGACATTCCAAAGTAGATGGCCCTTTAGTCTACCTAATGTGACTGGTGTCTTTATAAGAGAATCAGGGAGAAGATGGTCCTGAGATGACAGAGGAAGGGTCTATAGTCTATAAGCCAAAAAACATGTCATCCAGTAACCATGAAAAAAGCTAGAAAGAGATAGGGAAACAGGTTCCCCTCAATCCAACAGAGAGCACGTGGTCCTGCTAACATTTCGATTTCATATATATAGACTTCAGAACTTAAGGGAAAAAAATTATGTTGTTTTCAGCTTCCCAGGTTTTTATACTTTGTTAAAGCAGCTCAGAAAATTAGTATAGGCCATTCTGACACTAAATCTGACTCAATCTAAGATAGGGAAATGAAATCTTCACTGGGTTAGAGATTAGATACCACTTTGTTAATCTGATTAACTCACTTGTCTTCTCAGTGCTTAAGGTATCAGTGAATGAATGAAAACACTAAGTTAAGGTGGTCTCTCCATTGTTTCAACCATCAAAATTGCTCTGCCCTCCAAGGCACAGCTCAGACTTCTGCACACTTTCTCAAGGACACCTCTCCTGACCCTTCCTCTCACACTGTTCGAGTTTGGGGGGCATCATTTTATCCTTGATGGAGGGACTATTTTACTAAGCTTTGAGTTCTCCAACACGTGTTCTGCATGAAATTTGCCCAATCATAGGGTGGATACCCGTTACATGAAAATGAGTTCATCATATGGTCACAGTACTTTTTCACTTTTTCAGGTAAGTCTGTCTCAAGATCTGACTCATAGCTCACCTCATCAGTGTATCTTTCTGCCGTAGTTGAAAGGTCAGGATCTTCAGAACAACTGCCTAAGGTTTTCCAGTAGGACAATCTGATGTCATGAAAAAGGAGGAGGAGAAGTGAGGCAATTTTCTGGATTAAAAGATATTTTAGTGAGCAAATGTTATATGCAAATGAACCTGATTTAATCCAGATTTAAAGAAAGTGAATGTGAAATATATTTTTGAGACAACCAGAGAAAGCTGAATATGAGCTAAGATAAAATTAGACTATATTGGTGAAATTAAAATAAACTTCATTGGGTATGATAATGATCTTGTCATCTAGGAAGAGAATTTCTTCAGTTTTCAGAGATACTTACTAATATATACCATATGTTTAGCAATAAAGTTTCATGATATCTGATATTTCTTTTTTTAAAAAAAAAGATAAAGAAAATATGGTAAAATGTTACCAATTGTTAAATCTAGATATGTTTGGAGGATCATGATGGTATTGTGTTTTGAATATGAGGTTGGTGATCCAGATGGGACCTACTGTCCACTCTGTATGATGTTGCTCAAGTCACAAACTTATTTGAACCTTTGGTTTCTTAAAATGCAAGGTGCCCAGCTCATAGATTTATTGTGAAAGCATCGAGATAATGTAGCTATTAAAATTAGCACTGGGAACACTCAATGAATTGTAGTCATTATTCTTTTTATCATCATTATTAGTTTGTTTGGAATGTCATGTTAGCATATATAAGTCCATCAGTGTGCCCCTTTTAATAAAAAATTTTAATGAAAACATTCCAAATTCACATGGACATTTTGTCTTGTCTAAACTAGGAAAATAGCCTTCCAACTTTTTGTGTGTACACTGTGGGAAGCAGTACTATCTATAAGAGGGAGACTGTTGCTGTGTATAGATTAATTTTCCAGTTAATACAAGCAGCTCAAAAGACACTGTGTTGGTCAGTTACTCCCTGATGTTATCTTACAAAGTGAAGATGAGCAAGGAAGTGTAGCACAGACAGAAAGTGAGGGCTCAGGTCATAGAGGTAGCCAGAGGCATGAAGTCTGAGTCAGGTCTCCTGACTCCCAATTCACAATCAGGTCATCAATTTTGCAACTCACCTAAGAATCCTGACACGTTTACAGATGTGTGGTTGCTCAGACTAGCCCACTCCCTCCTTCAGAAATGACCCAGCAACCCAGCTCTACTTTAAGGTGTGATCCTGTCTCAAAACCCTGCAGGCTCAGGAGAAATTCCTGGATGTGCATTGCTGTGTACAGGGTGTAACTACAGCACCTCACGCTGTCTTAAGAAACACTTCCCCAGTCCCAACCTTTGTAATGGACCATAAATCAGGAGTTTTCCTGGGTCTGGCTCTGTCATGACGGCTCTCTTTTTGGTCTTCAATTTAACTTGCTAGTTTTTAATGACGCTACAAAGTCTAGGATTCTAACTCTGATTTTCCAAAAGAAACTTTTAAAAAGGTTAATTCCTCATATTTTCCCTTACCTCGCTAATTAATAGCACCTCCCACCCTCCCTCCTTCTGTTCTATATATTCACTCTCTGAATTCCCTTTTGTACATATTATCTGCACATGTGTGGGTGTGTATTAAGAGAATATGACACTATTCATTCACTCAACAAAGATTTATCTAGTTACCAATATGCAGCTGATAAAATTTTGGATCAATGGGAGTTGTCTTAAAAAGATAATTTCCTGTTTTGTCCCAATCAAAACTCCTTGCTAAAATCGATTATTGGGTGTTTTCTGTATTACTATTTTTATTATTATTGCAGTACTGAGGATTGAACCCAGTGTACCCTACCACTGAGCTACATCCCCTGTCCTTTTAATTTTTTTTTTGATTTTGAGATAATATCTCGCCAAACTACTGAGATTGGCCTCCAATTTGTGAATTACAGGCATGTGCCATCGAGTCCAGCTTTTTCTGTATCCTTTAAACTCTTTACATACTTAAAGTATAGGAATTTCTTAGCATCCAAGAAGTTTACCCCATTATTAATAAAATAATTAGAAAACACTTGGTTTTTCAGAGCAACTTTATATTTATTATCTCATTTGACTCTCCTAAATAACCCTATGAGCATGTAGTGAGGGTTATTAGTTCTGTTTTAAATTAATAAAATGGAATCATAAAAAGATCAGTTCTCTTAACCTTCAGCTGTGTGTGTGTGTGTGTGTGTGTGTGTGTGTGTGTGTGTTGTCTCTTATTGCTTTCCAAGTCCATTCATTTTTGCCATGGAAACTGGCTAACGTTTCACCAAATCCACATTCTCTTCTTCCTAGGTATACACAGCCTACATTTACCACCTCTGATTGCTACTCAAAATTTTGAGTTCTAGACAATGGAATGAGAATGGAAATGTATGGCCCTTCTGGATCCAGTTCTGAAGAGCTTCCTGATAAGATCCTTTCATGCATAATAAATTTGCAGATTGTTTGTTATAGCAGCCAATTCTTACTGTTAAAATCATTTCTTATTACTCCTCTCTCAGTTTTTCTTTTTCCCCCAACATCTGTGAGATCTGTGACCTCCTTCCTAATGATGCTTTCCTTCCATGAAAGCTCCTAACCTTCTATCCTTCCTTCAAGGATGACATCAAATAAGCACTGTGTGTTCAATGACACCTTTACCCCCCTCCCAATCTCCTAGATCCCTCATCTCTAAATACACAGTATCAACAATCAATATTATATACACCTTGGTACTTAATTAAGTTGGAGAATATTTTTCATGTCTACTGAAATATCTGACAATTTTCGATTTATGAATTTGCAGTGATTTACTGAGTGCCTAATATAAGTTTGGCATTGCTCTAGAAGCTAAAACCAAATTAAGTGCACACCCTTATTATCTTCCCTTAGTGCATATGTCTGGTCACTTTTCTACCCTACAACTTTTCTCCCAGAGTCGGCTTCTTTCTGTGCACTGACAGGTATGTCTACATGGCTCATTGAATAGGTTGGGTCTTCAACCCAGACAGTGTGAGGGTCAGATCCAAGCTCCTTAGTTTCTCTTTGGTAACCTGGGATAATACTCTTATTCTCCCTGTACTACTGGTTCTTTCACTTTGAAAGAGAGAATCATATATAACTTACAAGATTGTTATAATGATGAAATAAAATAGCATAATAAAAAGGTGCCTAAACCTAAATAATGTAGCATATGCTCAGAAAATGGTTTCCAGTTCATGTGGCCCCAGCCAGTGTGGAGGAGGAGGTCATCTTTCCCAGGGGAACGTGTAGTCATTTGGAACCAAGTTTGAGGTAGTGTAAGTGAGCAGCTTCACGGGCCTTCAGAGCCCCTCTGCTCGTGTTTAAGAATCTCCCTGAGCTCCTCAGCTGGGATCTTAACAGAGAAAAATATGGATGCAAAGCATTTGTGTAATGTCTGCATTTAGAAGGACAGAAAGAGAAAATTAATTTATTAAATATGAGAAACTGGGGAAGATGGAGAGATGGACATTATTCTAACATTTTGCATCTTTCTGATTTATCTGGTCCTTTCATCTTAAAGGATGACTTAATAATAGTTAATAAGCTTGTTTCATCCCTGAGTCACAATGCTTATGCAGTATATGAAATTCCCATACTTACTTGTAAATGAAATGATTTTAGAAATATGAAAACACAGTATGCAGGTTTTCATAAGCACTGCACCAAGCCAGGATCCGGGAGACTCAGCTAAACAGCTGCACGTGTGAGAGGGATTAGCAATTTCAGTTGACTGCCAGCCCAACATGACTCACCAGCATGTTGAGACTGCCAAGAGCATAATTTGATCTGGAGCTGAATTAACAGGACTGTAGTGTCCAGACCAAAGGGAGTGATGGCCTGTAGTCTCAGCATGAATCAGACCACACCTAACGTCCTGCAGCTCTTGTTTTCCCCCCACACTCCGTCTCTATAGTGTTCTCTACATAGAGGGGTTGACTGTGTTACAGGAATGATCATCTGGTACCTGTATTAGAAAACTTTGTTCTGAACTTTTTCTCTACTGTAGAATTAATCACATGAATTATGCTATTATTTCAGATGGGAACGTTTACATCTCTAACAGCAACAAACATCTTCCTCTTTTGTGTATCTGGTGGCACAAATGAGGTGGAAATTTTCTGGTTTCAGGTTTCAAGGCAATGGATCAGCTTTTAGAAGCAGCATTTAGTATACAGCTTGTTCACTGTAGTCAACAGACCTGAATTCAATTCTTGTTTAAATTATGAACAAAAAGAAAAGATTAGGCTGCTGTTCCTCTAATGCTGGGTCCTCTAATTGGGGTTACAGTGCTTTGCTTCACACAATTCTATACCATCCTTATCTCTTTTCTACAACACAGTAAGCATTGCATCCAGGGAGTTTTGACTCCCAAATAACTGGAAGTCAGCTAAGTAGGGGACAGAGCAATGCAATGATAGGAAAAGTCCAAAGGTCTGGTAAGAGAAAACATTGGGAATTAGGCACAGTGTGATAAAGAATCAGACCCTGGGGATTAGATAGAAGCCCATTTCAAGTCGGCAGAGTTAAAGCTAATGAATGCATGCCTGGAAAATGGTGACATAAAGCACATCAAACTATCCTCCCTTCCCTCCCTTCCTGCCCCAGCATTAATCTGAACAGAGGATGGAACTTACAGCCAAATGGGCAGTGAGAGAAGCCAAGGGCAATTTTCAGAGAGGCTTGTTGGCAAATATCACATCTGGATAGATCTTCCTTTCAAAACTAGTAAAGCTAAGCAAAACAATCGTCCCAACATCAGAAACCAGAAGACCAGTGCATCTGCAAAGAAGAAAAGGATATATTATGCTGAAACTCACAGGCTGAATCCCCACCAAGTCTAATTTGCATGATTTAATTGCTATAGCTTTGTTTCGTTTGTTTGTTTGTTTTTACAGAAATAAATTAACAAGTGACTGAATGTGGGTTGTAGAGTCATAGCTAAATTTTTACTTGTCCTGAGTGTTTTCTTACATTTTTCTAACATTCTGCAATGACAACATATTGTCTTTGTAATGAGAAAGAAAGAAATATTATGAAAAATACTGCAAATAATACTGCAAGTAATTTACCATACAAAAAGAATAAAAGAGAAAAATAATGCTATAATTATAATAGTGGCCTCAAGGTATAATAGTGGCCAAAATGTATTTATACATTTTTGATAAACTATCTTAGCAAACCAGAAATTGAAGAAAACTCCCTCAATGTGAAAAATATCACCTACAATAAATCTAAATTATGTTTAACTATGAGAAACTGAATGGTTCACCTTTAGTTTGGAAGTGGATTTTCCACAATCAATCATTCTACTGAACATTGTACCAGAGGCCCTAACCAGGGTAATAAAACAAGCAAAATAATGCAAGATGTACAACATTCAAAAGAAAAAAAATGTATTTATTTACAGATGACCATATTATGTAAGATGAATAGCTTAAGAAATCTATAAAGCTTTTTTTATAACTAATACACAAATTCAGCAAATGCTTTGGAATAAGGTTAATAAATGAAAATTAATGGTAATTCCCACATATTAGAAATAAACAGTTTCAATTTTTTTCAAAAAAATCATGAAATAAGAATTATTTTAATAAAATAAGCACAAGATTCACTTAAAACATACACTGGAAACATAAAATGCTAAGAGAAGATATGGAAACCCCAAATAAATAGTGGTATTTTATACACATAGATTGAAAGATTCAATATTGATGAGATGTTAATTCTCTTAAATTACATTGACCTACAACTCAATATAATCCCAATAAAGATTATAGCACACTTTTTTTCTCATTTATTTGACCACCATAGACTAATTGATTCTAAAAGTTTATGGAAATACACAGGTGTTAAATGGAAGAGATGAAGGACCAGATCATACTATGATCCCAAAACTTGAGTTCCTTTTTTTTTTTTTTTTTTTTGAGATTCTAGAAATGGCAAAATTAACCTCAACCAAGAGAAAGCAAACCAGCAGTTTCTGGGTCTGGGATCAGGGAGAATCTGACTACAGAGGGGTGATGCAGAAAGCTTCTGTATCTGAATTGTGGTGGTGTATTTGTGAGTTTACACATCTGTCAAAGCTTACCAATCTGTACAAGTCCAATAAGAACAATTCATTGCATGTAAAATTGTATCCTTTCTATTTTCTAACACATCCTAAATAAATTTTTTTAAAATGGGAAATATTTACTCAAATTGAGTAAATATGGCAAAGAGTTAATATCTTTGCTACATTAAAAACACATAAATTATGATAGAAAACGGATAAAATACCTTAAAAAATAATTCACAGAAGACATACCCACAGTTAGTACACTTTGGAAAGTATTTACTACAATGATTAAATAATGCAAATAAAAATAATACTGTTTTCTCTTTTAACTACCCACTTCAAAAAGTTTAAAAATAATAATTATCTGAAAGTATGGCCACATGTGAATCTCTGTAATATTTTCTGAAGTCACTCTAGACAAAGCAGTATTCATCAAAGATTTTAGCACAGATATTTATAACTTGATCCCAGTAATTTTATTTCTTGGAATTTGTGTTGAATAGATGTTGAGATTTTGACAAGCATGCAGGTGTGAAGTCTCATTCTTCACAGCACTCTTTATAAGAGAAAAGAATAAAAGAACCCATATATTTAATAGCAGGGAGATGGTAAAATTATAACAATCCATAGGAGTATGACTTATAAAAATATTATAACCTATATGACTATGTAAAATCTAGTAACCTACATGACTCCATAGCATATAATTAATGTTGGAAACATTCATATTATACTGTAGGTTGAAAGAAGAATAAAAAGCTCAATGCACAGTGCCTACTTATCATTCCAGCATCTCAGGAGACTGAGACAGGGAGATCACAAGTTGGAGGCCAGCCTCAGCAATTTAGTGAGAACCTCAGAAACTTAGGAGGTCCCTGTCTCAAAATTTAAAAATAAATAAATGAAAAATAGAAATAGAAATAAAACAATTCTTCTTTGTTAGGTCTTTCAGAAAAAAAAACAGACTTTATCCCCAATGATGTTTTGGTTCAGTTCAGAAAAAAACAAGGCTGATGTATAACAAAGTGAGAGAGCCATAAAAAGTCATGTCCAAAAATCACAGATGCAGACAGTACGTGCTTAGCATAATTCAAGGCAGGATTGAAGGAAAGTTTGGGATTTGGGCAGGGTTTGGCTTCCTGGAGAGCAAAGTTGAGAGACAGGAATGAGATTCTCCTGTGGGTCTGCAGAGACAAAGAGATAAGGAGCCTGAGATAAGGTGGAGCCCAGGTCTATGTGGGTTCCTGTGAGTCTAGTCAGGACTTATCTTCTTGATACAAAAGAAAAGTCTGGAGGCAAATGCCAAGAGCTAGACCTTATAGCTCACATAGAGATATCAAAATATCATCTCATCCTAATGACTGAACAATGGCAAGGAAATACTGGCCCTAGAGCCTGCAGAATGAACCCCCCCATGGCGCCTAATGTTTCCAGAGCTTACCGTAGGACAAGCACGGTTCCAAGAGCCTGCATGTATGATGCATGTGATCTTTGCCACAATACTGTGCTCATTATTGTGTTATTAACTCTGCTTTAGGCTTGAGAAAGTCAAAGTTGAGAACTTGTCCATATCACAGGTTTTAACTATGAGAGTTCAGATTGAGCCCCAGAAGGGAGGCACGGTACATGAACAAGAGGGGAGACCCCTCCACACACACACACACACACACACACACACACACACACACACACACTGTGTGACTGCTCTCCAGTAGCCTCTGTTCAGGTTAAATTCCAGCTTCTGTGCCAAGGAAAGTGATGTGCAGTCTAAATAGGGTGCTCCAGGAGAGAAGTGAAAAATGATTCCTTCTCTCTGCCAGAGAAAATTCATCAGGGGCCATGGATAAAAGCAGGAGGGGAGAACAGTACATTTCTCAGAGAAGGCTACCTGAGTCTAAACAGGACAGATCCACACAAACCTAGAAGAGAGAACATCTTTTTTTCCCCACCAAGTCTAATTTGCATGATTTAATTGCTATAGCTTTGTTTTGTTTGTTTGGTTTTATAAAAATTATTAAGTGACTAAATGTAGGTTGTAAAGTCATAGCTAAATGTTTTCTTAATATTTTTAAATGTTTTCTTATATTTTTCTAACATTCTGCAATGACGACTTATTGCCTTTGTAATGAGAAAGAAAGAAATATTATGAAAAATAGCTAAGTCCAATTATGTGAAACAAATAAGAAAAAAATTCATGCATAGAAAAAAAACAGAGAAATATATACTTTAAACAACTTTTAAAAAATTTTTCCTATTTCATCTAATTTTATATAAATAGTATAGATTACATTTGTAATAGGGGACATTCATTTTAAAAATATATAATGCATTGTTCCTTTAAAGAGTACATTTAAAAATTAGGGGAAATGTCACTTTCTTAGCCTTGTGTTCTAATTTTGGACTCATTACATATTATGGTAAACTGGTTTTTTGATTCCTGGTTTTGACTAAGATTCTTATACCCCCTTATCCCAGTAGTAAAATAACTTCCCAAGTTATTCAAGAATACTTGACAAAGCACTCATGGCCATGGTTGACTTTTAACATGGAGCCGTGAGGAGTGCAGAGTAAACCAGACTGTAAGCACAGGCCCTGTGCTTCTGAGCCACATCCAGAATGTTCCATGCCTCCTCCTTCATGCCTTTCCTCCCTGACCCTGAGACAGTCCATTATCAGATACGTTGAGCGGTGTTTAACTGTTTGAGAAACACTAATAGATGGAAGGCCCAGGGATTTTCATTTCATTTGGAGAAGAAGGCTGCAAAATATTCTTAAAATATATTTCAAAGCAGATTCATAGCACAGATGAAGGTTTCAAAACAAGAAAATTGCGGGCTGAAAAGCTCAGAAGAAGCTTCAGGGGATGAGCTGTAATCTTGACTAAAGATGGGACTCAGATAATAGGAGGAGAAGGACATTTTTGTCTGCAACACAACATAAGAGATAATGATATTTATGGGGAAACACCATTTTTCGGGGGCCTAAGTGGATTTTTTTTTTCCTGTTATCGAGAACTCAGTTGCTCAAGCTCTCACCCATCAGAAATTCTCAGGTCACCACCACTCTGGTATTTCCCTGGCTCTCTTATCAATCTCTCTCTGTTCTACAGCTTATCTGTGGTGGCATCATTTACATCATTGCCTTCCAATTGCCTCTGTGCAGAGGTTATGTATATGTCTTGGCACCATTTTACTCCACTGAGAAGCATAATAGATATTTATGACACCAGAGGCCCTATGGCACAATACCATTATTGTTAACGTTGTCTTTTGTCTACCACCTCTCCTGGATAACTGACTCCATCAGCAGACAGTGAGAACTACTGGACTGGGAGCCAGGAAACCTGTGTCCTCCTCTTAGTTCTATAATAATTTTTGTGAGACATCAGTCAAATCCCTTAATTTCTCTATGAGGTTGCAATGTATCCATGGTTAGAAAGAGCCTCGGTAAAGCCATGTTAAACACAGGACTAAAATACCGTTGAAGACATGTTGGGGGTGAAGATAGGAAGACTCAAAGCTTCTTCAGCTTTTTGGAGTTGCTCAAGAGTCAAATTTCATGGTGCATTGGTAAATGAAAAGGCAAGTGACTGAATTGCCAAGGATGGCAGAGTCTTGCATCTCTGGGCATGCATGGGGTGGGGGCAACGGGGAGGAACTGGCATCAGGATGCAATAGTTAAGAAATGGCATGGTCTGTATTTTCCCATACTACACGTTTGGAGAAAAAAACAGATAACAAAATAAAACAAACAGAACAGAACCTAACCACCACCATATCAACTAATTATGGCAATAGATAACTAACAGGGATTTAGCAACAAAACAAAATAAACAAACAGAAACCAGAGAGAAAGAACAAAAAATCCAGACATTCAGAACCTATTTCACTCAGTACCCACATAATGCCCTTCCACCTCTTTAGCAAAAGTAATGAGAATTTAATATTAGAACAAAGGTTATGAGTCTTTGTCGGGGGGAACCCCTTTCATATCAGGCAACCAATGAAACATTAATTGAGAACCTATTATGTGTCTGGCAGTTTGCTAGGTTCTGAGCACAAACACATCAAAAAGAATGTTGATCTTGAAGGACTCCAGACTTTTCTTTTTACTCTAAAGTTCTGTGAAAACTGTCTTCCTTAGATTGGCATTTCTAGATTGAGTATTCCAAAAGATTTTGTGGAGTATAAATATGTCATCACCTGAAACCATCCTCCTGTAGAAAATCACAGTTGAGCCATTTCCTGGTAGAGGGAGAATAGAGCTGGTCTTGGAGAATTTTTTTTTTTTTTTTTTTTTTTAGTAATGGAAAAATAAATGTACTGAAGAAGTCAGTGCTTGGAAGGCTTTTGTGAGGTGGTTTCCAGCTGCTTGTGGAAAAAAGTTAGGGCAGCTCAGTAGTTCTACATCATACATGAAAAGTGAAGACTGTGTTTTATTATTACAACAGGGTGAGTTCCTGTCACCATGAAGGGCTAACATGTCATTATTTTTTTTGTTTTCTTTACATCACTCTTCTCAAAGCCACCAAAGTTCTGACTTTGAATGCATAGCCTTCTTTTCTGTCCTATCACAAAACATACATTATAGTTCAAATGTAAAGTGTCCTAACAAAAAACAAACGAAAAATCACCTCCCCAGTGAGTTCCAGTTACACTTCCTTCTGTGGGTCTGCATACCTACACAAGGCTGCTCAGGAGCAGGAGGGTTCTATACAGGACCTGCCGCAGTAATCTGCCTTGGGTTTAAAATAATCTCCCTGGCATGCTGTATCTTGTTGCCTCCCAATAGAAATAGCTCCTACCAGCTGTTTCTTTCCACTCCCATCAGCCCTAAATGAGTAAATATGAGACAAACGGCTGTTTAGTCATCTTGTTGGCATCTATATTCTACATTGGTCTCCCTCAGTTAGAAAAATATTTGGTGTATCCCGATTCAACCTGCTGCACTCGAATTTACAGTCAGAAGACACAGTCCTCTTTCTTAAAATATCCTGACGTGAGTAACACATGAAGGCCAGGAATACCCTGGGCCAAGGGTTAATACAAACTCCGGCTCTTGTCCTCTGTGCACTTAGTTTTCTTTCTTGGCAGTCCGTGACCCTCTTAAAGAGCAATGGCCTTCTTAGCAACACCTACCTGCCAGCAAGACTGCGACCTACAGAGTGTGTGTTTCATTTCACAGACACTAGAGAAGTTCAGCTTCCCTTGGCAGGACTTTGCTTAATGGTGGTGAGAAGATTCCAGACTCTTCTCCATGTTCCTCCTCTTTGAAGTTGACAGCCTGTCCAGAATAAAGTATATGGCATTTACCGCCTGCCCCTGACAGTTGCAATCTCAGATAAAATAAATAAACCTCCTGTGGGCACTTGCTTTCCTCCTTATCTTCTGCCAGCAGCAGCTATTCAGTGTGGCTCAGAGTCGTGGCGGTGTGGGGCCACGGAAAACCTTGTCCTCTGGCTAGAAGACGGAATGGTTGTTTACCTTACGATGGAAGACAGGATAGGACCGTTAAAATAAACTCTGATTTCCTTCCTTTCTTTATCTAAGGAGACTAAAGGGGCTCTGCACAAAGGACTTTTCGGTGTTGGCTGCTCTGTTTGGTAGATGGTCTGTCATCTGAATTGATTCTTTCCTCTAAAACAAATAATTAGAGTGTAGTAAGCGCCCACCCCCCCCCTTTTTTCTTATTTTAACCTTTTTTGGTAGACTCTCCAAATTCACATGAGTGAGATGGAAATAGTTCCCTTTCACTAAGGCTGTAGTCATTATTTAGGGATTCGGGTCTTATTGGAATGTTTTCTTTGAATTTTTAGTTTTTCAAAAGCTTGAGCTCTAGTGAATCCTAAATATCTCATGAGAAAAGACTTCAGAAGTTATAACACAGTAAAACACTATTTTTCAAGTCCAGAAATAAACTAATACCTCCTTCTCCCCCACCCCTCATCTGAGAACCATACTTTTCTTTTTTTAGACTATTACAAGTTACATTGCATGTGTATGAGTCTATGTGTATATGGGCTTACGTGTAGGTGATCTGTGGTAGGTTTTGGAAGAGTGGGAAAGGTAGCTGAAGAAGCAGTAGAACACTTCCAGAATTTTTAGGAAGGAATTTTAAGAAATTTCTTGATAAACATAAGAATTTCACATATATTATAACAGTGACTGGACCTGGAGATACTATGCATTATGTGATCTCATTCTATTGTTCGGAGTAAGTTACCCCACACACACCCCTCTAACCCCCACCCCACCCCCAGTCTCCAAGGGTTGTTTTAATGGCTTCCCATCATGAGGACCTACCATTGGCTCTATTTTGAGCACCACTTCTGGAGTGACTGCTTTCCTGCCCTATGGAACTGAGAAGAGTTCTAGCCAATGGCTGGAGTGTTGTACACAGCTCCTATCAAGATAGGGCTTCAACAAATCTCTACTTTTAGCAAGTTAGACCAGTTGAATCTGGAAAATAAAAGAATAACTAATGATATGTTGGCTTCAACAGGTCAATGCTCAGTTCAGCAGATAATTATTGAGCACTATCTATACACTTGAACTGTGCTAAATATACATAAAATATAGCAATATTTATGTTTGTTATCTGCCATGGGATTTTTTATACAATACATATAATTTTTATTTATTTATTTATTTATTTATTTATTTATTTATTTATTTATTTATATACCTACATACATATGCACACACATGCACATACACACACATTAAATCCTACCTATATAAGCACACATGGAAAAATCAGAGAGTAAAGTGATTGGATTAAAGTGTCAGCTTCGACCTTCCCCGGTTCTGTTGAATAATCTTCACTCTCTTTAACTTTTGCAATATCAGTCCAGCTGAGCATGAAAGAAGACATTAGGAGCCCTAACTTATGAGCAAGTGAACAGAAAAGTAAATTTTGTTGTTTGAATTTAGGGTCTGGACTCCCTGTACTTTGAGAGCTCACTGAGGAATTACCTGCCTGAATTTATACAACTGTATTTCTGCCTCAGCTCCCCTCTCCCCAACTCTTTCTTTTCTTCCATATTTTCATATGGGATTTCATCTATTGTTGACAGCTACCCAATTTATTACATCTCACCAGTCAACATACACATGTACGTGTTTGCTCTCATGTGCACACATGCAAAATACAACTTACAATAATCTAAGTTTGATTTATAAATTGGAGGTGGGTATTATCTGTATAACTTTCACTTGTGCCCTACTCTCTGGAGTTCAGTGGTCCCAGTCTATTCCCTCCTCCCATGACTCTGCTCTAATTGGAATAATAGTAGGAACCTATAATAGAATACCCTCTCCCTCTGGTTGTATTCAGCCCTTCCTCATTACTTTCCTGCATTACTTCCTCATTACTTTCCATAGAGTAGGGCACAAGTGAATACAACCAGAGACTGCCATTCCACCCTGGACTAAGACAACCATAGTCACCAAGAGGGTGATGTTTGGACTGCTGACTACACAACTTACTGTTTTTATAGTTCTCCATTCTAACTGATTCCATAGTCCTTCTCTTTGCTCTTGCCTGAGCTGGGATGACCATTATTTTTAGAGTTTAGAGAAAGCAGTGACCAAGAGAGGAGGAGGTGTTAGGGAGGACTTTTGGGCCTTGAATGAGTGGAGTTCATGTTATTATTCCAAATTCAAAAACCTTTCTAAAGCTATAGAATCATAGTCTTACAGAACATTAGAGCTAAAGCCAACACACGCACCTGATTTGACTCATTCTCCATATCAGATGGCAAGATTTAAAAAAAAAAAAGTATTCAGAATGGAATAAATCTATGCAGAAAGAGATGGTCTCCTAAAGCAGGGGAAGTGAGTTTGGGGACATTCCTTGGCACAGAGCTGCCATATGGCACAGTGCTGGTGCCATTGCCATTTATCTAGGTAATTGGAACTTCCTGGAGGGGGGCCATGTCTCCCCTGCAGGACCACACGCAGAGGTTCTCTATGGTACCTGTATCTCTTAAGTTTCAGACAAGGAAGTCACCCTATGAATCAGACAGTCCAAGAGCTTGCCCTGAACAATGAACAGAAACAAAACTGTGATGCATATGGTTGGTTTGACTTCAGTTGCCCTTAGATCCTTGTTCTGTCCCCTTCCTCACTCCAGCCTAATTATAAGTCTTTTCTATAGAGTCTTAGTCATGCAGAAAGGCTTTATTTTTGGTCAATGCTGTAATTCCAATACCTGAAACTGGGTGCTAAGTAGTACACAGACATGGATCGTAATACAACATTTATTTAATGAAAAAATAAAGGATATTGATTGTTTTCTTGTGTCACCACCCTTTTCTAGTTCTCTAGCTTCTTTTCCAGAGATAGACTTGATGTCAATAGATTGCATCTTAATTTCCATAACTTCCTAAGTTGAGGATTATTTTTATATCCACTCTAACAAGTCTTTTAGTTTCCGTTAACTGATTTTACTTTTTGAAGCAGAATCACTGGGAGTAAACTCTTGAATCTGAATATCTGACTATTTGTAGCAAGCATCCTATGTAAGTTTTATGACAATTTATCAAAAAATTTAATAACTGAATAGAAAGATAGCAAGAAACAAAATTGATTCAAAGCACAGTAAATTAACCTAGAATACATAAAATATGTTCAAGAAAATATGCAATGAGTGCCTCTGAAATCAGGGTTAGAAAAATTCCTAAAAAATTATCTATTGGCCTTTGCAACTCAGGATGAGCCAGCTAAACCACACAAAGAGAATCTTTGTAAAAATAAACTTCTTGAGGGTGGGATCTGAGCCTGTCATACGGACTTGCTGGTATATATTCCATGACAAGTAGAATTTTAAGCAGTTGCATGTCACCACCAACACTATGAGGTTGATACTTCAATTCACAAAAAAAAAAAAAAAATTAAGATTCTTTGTCAATCAGACTTATTGGCAGAGCTTTCCCATATTTTAGATAATTGGTTGCTTTCACATGAATCTTCTTCCTTTATACTTAAATTCAGATGGGTTTCAGTCTAAACAGAACAAGTACAGAAAATGAGAACTCTTCCTTAGAAAACTTAAAACTTGATGCATTGTGTGTTTGTGGTAAAGCCATGATCTTAAATATTTTTTTCTGTGGCTGTGTTAAAGCTTTGGGGGTATGGGTTCTTGGCTCTTTCCTTATTTTCCAAGTTATTCCTAGATCTATTCCCAGAATGACTCATCAGGGATAATCCTGTTACTCAAAATAGAAAAGGGAAAATAGGTACATTGCACTTGTTGATTGAGAAATCATTTCATCCAGACAGGTGGAAACCTGTTCAGACCACTGTCTACAAGAGACTGCTTACCCAGTTTGACCCTCTGGTCAACAGCAGTCAACTAGTACATAGAACCAAAATCTCTCTATTTCTTAAATACACCTAATAGTTATTTTAACTATAACATAACTATTATTTCACTAAGTACTGAAAATTTATTTACTTTATTTCTATCAGTTACTATATTTTGAATGGATTTATATTTTTACTGTAGTTGCTATATTAAATACTGGAAATGCAGTTCATTCTGAACTTCAGATTAAAAAAAATAGCATTTTAGTATAATTATGTCCTCTGTAGTATCCAGGACTTCTTTATACTTCAAAGGTATTCCTTGTTTCACAAATTTAAATTTAACCAAACACCCTGAATTCTAATTTAAGTCTGGCAATTCTAGTTTTCTTAAGGAACAGGAAAATAGGACTGTTTCTATTAGTGAATATTATATCAAACACTCAAATTTTAACAAACTGTTTTCTCTCTTATTGAATCCAAGTCAGCTGGCAATTTCATACTAATTGCTAGCAAGGAAATTATAGATCCACTGATACTTTTTCATCATCTACAGGGAATGAATATTCAAAAAAGTTTCTTTCCTGTTGCTGTTCTAATAATTTTGAAAGAAACAGCATTACAGCTTTTTTTTTTCATAAAGTTTTTGCACATTTCCTATTACAATTTTTTCTGTTAACTTCATTGGTAAATATCAGTAGAATTATCCCAAGAGAGATACTACACAGGCCAGTTCCTATTACAAGCCTTCCTGCCTCCTTCTTATTAGTGAAGCCAAAATGAGTGAGATTATTTGTTTCTTGAAGCCAAAGTCTTTCCAATTCTCATAGAGGAGAGACCAGAAATAAAAGATCACTTTTGATTTCCTTTTCCATAAATCTGATTTTACTCTTCATTCAAGAAAATTATTGGCTGGTAAGTGAGACGATAACTAAGCCAGAGATTCTAACCTTTGTCCATTTGCAATGTTTTGAGTCTCTCAGGATATTTTTCTGAACACCTGTAGGCCACGAGAAATGCATAAATTTCCCATATTAACCGAGAAGTAGCTGGAGTATAAGTGCAAGAACAGATTACAGGGAGAGATTTTGTTTTTCTTTATGAAGTGATATCAGCTCTTCAGTTAAGACCAAAACCACAAAAATATCAATTAGATCAATTAGAATTATAGATCTTCAGAAGAACACTTGGATAGGGGGTTTTGCTTGTTTAAAATGACAAATTTATACATAATATTGTCTCTATTGAATTGAATTAAAATAATTCAATTTGATATGATATCACAGAGCTAATAAGATAATCATTCATAGGATTATATCACATTGTTTTCTAGATTCCATTTGTACAGCATATAATTCCAATGGTAGCACAGTTATTTTTCTACCAGATATCAAAATTACTCATTTTTATTGATGATGGACAGATCAATCAGTGCTGTGAAATAACATTTATGAGAACACATTGAAAGCGATACTCTGTGAACACATAATCTTCATCATCATAATAATAATAATGTGCAGCAATACTCAGGAAGTGCTCTTTTAGATATGTAAATCTCATTAAGTCACTTTACTGATCAAAAAAGCCATCATAACTTCTCGTTTTCTTAAAATTAAATCCAAAATAGTCTCTGTAGTCTAAGGAGCCTTTTATCTCCAATTCTGTGCCTACCTGTCTAACATCATTTCTCACATTTTTCCTGTTCTCATTCCATTATAGGCACAATGGCTCTCTTGCTATTTCCATGATACCCTAAGTCTCATTCTCTTATGGGGTTTCTACATTCACAATTATGTTCTGCCTCAGAGTCTTTGCCCAGATTTAGTTGAAGGGCACTCCAAAACAGTACCTGCTCAGAGAGGATGTACTTGACACAATCTAACATTGCTTACACTCATCTCAGTTCTATTCTCATCTGCTCTGTTGCTCATTTTTCAATTATTTAAAAATATATTATTACATATTTATTTATTATATCCCTCAGTGAAATGTAAGTTTGAACATGGCAGATAATCCATCTATTTTTGTTCACTCTACAAGTCTAGATTCTGAGAATAATATCTGACATAAATGTTTGTGGCTCTGGAAATTAGAACAAATTTTGGCTTATTTAATAATCACCTTTATTCCACACAACACTTCATTTTGCATTATTTAGTATTGTCTTCTTCAGGATAACCTCTCATGGGATTACAAGTTTGGGAGGGAAGGGAATCCCAACAAATACTAAAGTGCATTGTAAGTACATTTTGCGAATATCTTATTGTTGATTTAATTTTGGAGATTTTTAAGAAATTAAAATGTTATGGTGATAAGAATGTTCATTCTCATCACTCTCATCCAACATGGTAATGAAAAATCTAGGCACCATAATAAGGTAACAAGAAGCCAGGCATGGTGGTGCACGCCTGTAATCCCATTGGCTCAGGAGGCTAAGACAGGAAGATCATGGTTTTGAAGCCAGCATCTGCAACTTAACAAGCTATAAGCAACCTAGTGAAACCCTGTCTTAAAAAAAAAAAAAAAATTAAAGGTCTAAAAGATATGGCTCAATGGTTAAGCACCTTTGGGTTCAATCCCTGATACCTCCCCACCCACCTCCAAAAGTATAAAGTAACAAGTAGGGAAAAAAAAAAAACCATACAGACTGGAAAGGAAGAAAGACAACTATTGTCTGCAGATGACATGATATGTGTGGAAAATCCCAACACCTACTTATAAAAGAAGAAAATTCCATAACAATGTGAGTTCCACAAGCTTTCTAGATAAAACTTCAACACATAAAAACTAACCAGATTTCTTTGTTCCAACAACAAAATAAGGACACATAAGTTTAAAACATTACATCATTTGTTATCATGCTAAAAAACTGACTTGTATTTAAATGTAATTCTAGCAAAACAAAATATTTGTATCCTAAAAGTCACAAAATACTAATAGAAAGATGAAAGATTAATAAAGAGGTATACCATGTTCATTGATTAGAAGCCACATCATAGTAAATACATTAATTCTCACAAAACTGATCTGAAGTTGTATGCCAATTTGAGAAAAGTTGTTGGTAGACACAGAAATATTATTCTAAAATGTATATGAAGAAAACACTGAGTCAAAAATAGCTAAAACAATTTGCAAGAGAAGAATAAAGCAAGAAGAACATAGCTACCTGATGTTAAAGCTATAGTAATCATGACCACGTTGGTATTTATGGAGGGATAGACACATGGATAAATGAAAGAGAATAGAAAACCCTACAGAATGTGCCCAACTGACTTTAAACAGAGGCACAGAAGCAGCTCAATAAAAGGAGAATCTCTTGAAACAATGATGTCAGAACAATAATACATACATAAGCAAGTAAACACACACAAACAGAAACTTTCATCTTAAACATCACAAAAAATGACTCAAAACAAAACATAAACATATAAAATTATAGAACTATTAGAAAAATATAATGGAAAATTTCTGAGATTTAGGACTAGGAGAAGAGTTCTTAGGCTTGAAGCCAAAAGTGTGATCCATAAGATGAAAATAAAATTGAAAAATTGGACCTTGTCTAAATTAATAATGTTGTCCTGTAAAAGATACTATGAAGAGTTGCAAAGATAAGCGACAGATTTTTGAGAGACTATTTGCCAACTATATACCTGACAACTTTGTGTCTAGAATGTATAAAGAATTAAAATCTTAACATTAAAATATCAAACGATGCAATTAGAAAATGGGAAAATACACAAACAGGTATTTCAAAAAAGAGGATATATTAAAGACAAATGGGGACATGAAATGATGTACATAATCATTAATAATTAGGGAAATGTAAATTAAAACCACAATAAGATATTACTACATGCCTATCAGAATGTCAAAGGGAGAAAGGTATTAATAAAAAATATGCTGGTAAAGATGCACTCATACATTTCTTGTGGACATGTAAAATGGTATACCCACAGTCCTTCTGGAAAGATGTAGGGCAGTCTCTTAGAGAACTAAATCTGTACCTACTATATGAATCAATAATTATAATAATATTGAATATTTATCTCAGTGAATGAAACTTTAGGCCCACACACAAAACAAACAAACAAACAAACAAAAAACTATAGATAAATGTTCAGAGACCCAACTGAAACCCATTGTTTTCTGAAGGATAAATAAAGCTGAGCATGGTGGCACATGCTTTTAATCCCAGTGGCTCAGGAGGTTGGGGTATAAGGATTGCAAGTTCAAAGCCAGCCTCATCAGCTTAGTGAGATCCTAAGAAATTTAGCAAGACCCTGTCTCTAAATAAAATATAACAAGGGATGAAGATGTGGCTTAGTGTTTAAGCACCTCTGGATTCAATCTCTGGTACCAAAAACAAACACAAACAAATAAAACAAACAAACAAAAATAAATGGACAAACTGTGCTACCTACCTCCATTCCATGGGACACTAATCAGTCTATTAATGCAGAATGAATATTGATATCTCAAGAGCATTACACTAAATATGAAAATCCAATCTCAAAACCTTACATGCTGTCTCATCCCATGTATATGATATTATCATTAATACATGACTATAGATATGAAGAACAGAAAGGAGCTATCAGGGATTGGTAAAGAGGAAGAAGGAGTGACTGTGGTTATAAAAGAGTAGCTCTGGGTATCACCACGGATGGATTTAACCAAATCTTAACTGTGTTTGGAGGTCTCATGAAGATATACATGTGATAAAATAAACATGTGCTCAAAAATGAGTGCAAATAAAAGAGGTAAAACCTGAACAAGGTAAAGGATTGTATCAATATTAATTTCCTGGTTATTGTCTTATAGTATATATCATTGGTGAAATCTGGGTAAAATGTGTAAGGGATCTGTCTATATTAGTTCTTGTACTTCCATGTGAAAATATGATTTTATAAAAACTAAAAGGTAAAAAAATGCATTTCCAAAAAGAGTAAAAATATTGGGAGTTTGAGTATGATGTTTGCTTCTTCTGTATATATTTTTAACTAATTGAACATTTTAAGCCATTGTAATTTCTTTGAATATAGTGACCTCACAATTTCATATTATTATACTCCTGTGCACAAAAGAATTCTAAATTATAAAACTTTAGGTAGGACTTTATAAAAAGAATCACTTTTATAGTAGATATTTTTAGAGGACCAGGTTTTCGTTAATTATATTAATCCTTAAAGCTTTTCTCTACCTCCAGACAAAGATAATTTAACTGGTGTCTTGACAACTATTTAAATCTTGTAATAGGAAAGCTACTATTATTAATATTTTTTTTGTGTGTGTGTGTGAATCAATCTTCTTGGATTTGTAATTTTAGTGTTTACCTCATTCATGGGCTTTTTATAGAGAGTTGGTAATTATAGAAACTGAAAACATTATTTTAAAATCAGGGCTTTCATTTATATATAGGCTGTCTCAGCTAAAATGTGGTTCTTGTGTTAGGCAACTTTCATGTATTTAGAACTGGGGAAAGGTATCTGTGGTTCTTCAATATTCAGGATCATTCCAGAACTGCATTTCTTAGGCTGAGCTGATGCAGGGAAGGGAGCAGAGCTACACCCTGCATGGACCCAGGGTGCCCTGTGTTTGCTCAAGGCTCTGGACGCAGCACTTCAAGGAGACTTCAGAACACCGATCATCCCAAATCTTTGTTTCTGGTGATTCTGAGTATGATATTACATAATTGACACTGATAACTTTCCTTTGATGACAATAATAAAGTGTGCCATTGTTTCAGGTGTTTTTTGTAGTTTTTTTCTTTATAGCTCAGACTAACAATCCTAAGGAAAATATTATTTTCCACAATTTTTAGATGAGAATATTAAGATCCTTACTCATGGTTATAAATTTATTGGGCAGAGCCAGAATTTAAGCCTAGATTTTAATATGCTGTCTGTACTATTTCCATTACATAGGACTGCCTTTATTTATTTATTGTCTATTTATTTATTTATTTTTTAAAAAGCTTCCTTAAGCATTTATGAATGAGTCATGAGCCAAACAACATATTACAGGGTGGACAGTATAATGCTAAAAGAGAACAAATGCCAAGCTGTTAACCTACTGAGCACGGTACCAGTGACTCCTGACTCACACAATTAAATTGAAAGAGAAATTCTCAGAGTTAGAAATGTAGATTAGTGGTAAGGTACTTGCCTGGCGTGTAAGAAGCCCTGGGTTTGATCCTTAGCTTAAAAAAAAAAAAAAAAAAGAATAAAGAAAAGAAATTTCAATGCCTGAATGCCAAGCCTATAAAGACTATATATTGTGTTCTTTTGGAGGGTACCACTTTGAGTCTAAAATACAGTATCATTTTTACCCATTCCTTGCCTTTAATTTCAAAGGATGCAATACTTGGATTCTATTTATTTCTCCCTCTCTACAGTGCTCTCCTGAGATCTATACATTTGGCTCAGCTTCCCAAATCTGTTTCATGCTTTAAATCCAAGAGAAATTAAGCTATAGAGAAAGTGCCTTGCAGTCCAGTCATCAGACACATAAAAAGTTCAAAGGTCTATCCTATTGGCAAATCAATTGCCTGCTTTGGTGGGAATGAGTTCATGAGAATAGCAAAATTAGTTCTGCCCTTTCCTACAGCATAGCCACATCATACCTTAAACATTTGGCCCTAATACAGTACTCTCTAGACAGTCCTGATTCAGAATGAGATATACTCACTGATTGACCAAATAGCTGAAGGCAAACTATTATTTTCTATGCAGTATAATAACAGTTGGCAATAAAAAAATGTATACAACAGAAGTTTTTTTACTCAAGGATCTCCCATCTAGTGGAATCCAGATAATTTTAAGTTCTTAAGTGTTTTAAAAGGCTACATGCAAAACAATCTTTTGAAACTGTGTATATATGGAGAATTTGGGGTAGTTTTCACAAGGAAAATCATTTAAATTTGGATAGAAGTTGGGGCATACTTCTGTAATCCCAATGAATCAGGAGGCTGAGGCAGGAGAATCTCAAGGTCAAGACCAGACTGGGCAACTCAGCAAGACCCTGTCTCAAAATTTAAAAAAATGAAATGGGCTGGGGATATAGCTCAGTGGTAGAGTGTTCCTGGATTTGATCCCCATTATCAATAAATAAATAAGTAAAATTTCTTTTAAAATGCAAAATAATGTAAAACTCCAAATATTATGTATAACTATAATGCATTAATAAAAAATTTTAAAAATTGACAAAAGAGATCATTAATGGAATTTGGAAAATACAAAATACTTAAAAAAAACAGAAAAACCTGGCCATTATCTCATCACCTGTGAAAGACCACTATATACATTGGTGTGTGTTCTCCCTATGCACATGGCTTTCTCCTGCTTTTTCAGTCATTGTAATTGAAGAAGTCACATGGTGTTATGCTGTGTATCTATGACATTGCAACAATGTACCTCCATTGGTTTTCAAAACCCTTTACCAAGAAAAATTTTTAACAAATGCATAATATTTCATGAATATTTTCTAATCCACTCAATGATTCTGAGTATGGGACAGATACTTTATTTCTATATCTTAAATTACATTAAGACCATGATGCATAGGTGTACACACACAAAAAAATTTATAAAATGTAGACATTATAATATAGTGATATTTATTATATAGTATATATTATATATAGAATATCAGTGATTTTGAGTAATAATATTGGTAATAGAGGACTGTGGTCTTTAGAGGTTTAATTTTTATACATACTGTTCATACATAGCTTGTGCGTGTGTACTTGTGTGTGTGTGCCAGGATATAATGTTTCAGGATTATTTCTAAAGTCTGATTATGTGCTTCAAGGGTTAGGAGCCCACTCTTCAAATTTGCTCACACCTGTTTTTCTCCACTTTAAAACCTTTTATTAAAATATGTTCCATTTCATACATACATGAAGTATAAAACTTCTTAATGTACCATTTGGATGAGGTTTTATAAAGTGAACACACTTACCAGCCCCAAATAGCTGAAGTCAAACAGAAAATTATCAACATGTAAGAAATCCCTGTTACAATTCCTAGTAGTAGGTCCCAAGGGTAATCACAGTTCTGACTTATGAGAGTATGGATTAATTTTGTTTGCTTTTGAACTTTATAGGAGTGAAATTGTCATATAAGCACTTTTCTGTCTCTGATTCTTTCTCTCAGGCTTGTATTTGTGAGGTTTTCTGTATCACCACACTTAGCTGGCTTTCACAGGAGTATTCTATTATTCCATTGTGCAAGCATACATGATATTAGCCATTCTATTACTGCTTCCAATTTGGGGTTATTATAAATAGCGCTGCTATTAACATGATTCTATGAATCTCTTAGTGAACATACACTTAGGCTGGGGTTTATATATACTGGAATGGAATTACTGGTTTGTTCGGGTTCATCTTTAGAAGATAAACCTGTGTTTTCCTTTTTAGGTGGTCTATGTTCCTTGGAGTGAAATTATTTGTATGATTATTTTCAACTTCCGTAAGTCCTACTAAACAGTTTTCCAATGGGATTGTCCCAATTTACATGCCCAACATTTGTGGGTTTCTTTACTGACACTTGGCTTCGTCTGTAGGTTTCATTTCAGCCTTTTTAGTTGGCTTTTTCACTCCCACCTTATGCCTTGGGCAACAAACACTCCTGTGCCTGAGTTTTCTTTTCTGTAAAATAGGGAAAAAATTAAGATCACTTAGGTCATATACGTGGCTTTAGGTCTAAAGAAAATAATTCACACAAAGTTCTTGGGGAAATGTCCTGTACAGAGTACTCAGTCCCAAATATTTTATGTCCCTGATCATGGTCAGCAGCAGCACTATCATTGTTATCTGGACTGAGAATTACACAGAAAGAAAGAAAGAATTTCAACAGAAAGAAAACAGATTTTTTTTTTTTTAGACAAAGTGGCCAGCATATGCAAAGACAGAGAGACTGGAAAGAGCTTGTTATGTTGAAGTAACTGTGAGAAGTTTCCTTCTTTACTCATGGTTGTATGACCAGGGTGAGAGACAGAAATGTTTGGCTAGCAACTAATCAATTGTTCTTTTTTCAAAAAAGAGTTTATTAAGTGCCTGTTTCATTGAACAGATTATGCATCTCAAATGAGAAGCAAATAGTCAGTTATTTAAAGTATTGTGTGACATGGGTGTCTCTTCCATGAGAATGAGGTCAGAACAGTGCCCTCACTGTGCAGAGGACAGACCTGCTTTCTGTTTGACCAGCAGAGCTTTTTCCTACTTTCCTTTTCAGATAAACACATATTCTTAGGCAATCCATGGAAAGCCCCTTTCTTTGTAGGCTAGAATATTTCCATGTCTCCTAGATTAAAGGGTCTCCCAGGCTGCTTCTGCTGGAATGCTGAATCATGATCTTGTCTCACTGGATTTCACCTCTGACTAGCACACCAGGCAGCCTGCAGCAAGCAGGGGCTTCCCAGACTAGAGCCTGATTCAGTCCAGCTGTGCTGAGCAGCTGACCAGCAAAGCTTATGTACTTCATAGCAATTTGCTCAAATTGTAGCTGGATGGGCTCTGCATTTTGGACTTTACTTGTTTGTTTTGTGCCTTGGCACTGCACTTTTAAGAGGACAGGACTCTCAACTTACATCCTCTGCCTGCCTTTTGGGGGTTGGAAACTGTAGTGGTTGGCTTTTGAGAGCAAAGAGTGAAGTGAAGCTCTGGCTGGAAGAGCTTCGTGTGGGAAGTTTGGGGGCCAATGTTACAGCAAAACATCTGCACAGATCTTCTCTTACTTGCAGGATGTTGGGACCAATCATCTGGCCTCATACCAACTGACTGGCCTATTTCTGAATGTAGTGTGTTAGAGCTGTTTAAGGTGTTTTCCCTTAAAATCAGAAAGAAATCCACATCTTCAAAGAGGGAAAAGAAAGTGGTGATGAACTTGGGGAAGGGACTGCTCTTTTTCACTACACCAAGACGTTTGTGTTTTCAGTTTAGACTTGAAGAAAGAGAGAGTGAGGGCACTAATGTGCATTTGTTAAAAGTGGAAGGGTTGGGCTCCAACCATGGCTTTTCTGCCAGTCACCTGCATGGCCTTGGGCAAGCCATGTAGCCACCCTCCACCAGTTTCTTTATATGCAACATCTGGATAGTTTTAGTTTCATAAGGTTGATGTGAAGCTTCAGCAAGATTATATGTATAAAGCACACAGCGGAGGCTGGCATGGAGTAAGAGCTCAAGGTCCATTGCCCATTAAATTTCATGTTCTCTTTTCGCCCCCTTCCCCTTTGTCTAGCCAATGCATTTCCATTTGGGGCTCAGCTTTTTCCTTTCCCCCCAAGTCTGTGTTTTCTGATACATGCAAAGACAATGTATATTGCCCTTAATATAGTATTCATTTTGCCACATTATAAATGTAATTGTGTACCTGGTTAATTTCTTTGGGAAAATGAACCATACATACACACACACGTTTCTTGCCACTGTATCTACCTATTGCTTATCAAAATGTATGTCAAATGGTAAGTGGCCAATAATTATTAAATTTTATTATTATTAGACACACAATATATATGTAGAGGAAAAGAAAACTGATTTTCCTAGATTTTCTCCACAGTCAGCACCAACCCCTCCCCCCCACCACACCCACACCCACCAGTGGATGCTTTTAGCTAGTCAGGTGCAACATGCCAGGAGAACTTAGAACAATGGCTACATGATGCTCTTGGACTTTTCTCCCTGGGTCTGTTGGTCTATTGGTGGTCACTTCATCCTAAGCATCTCAATATTTGGCTTCCTAAACTTGTACCCTTTTAATTACATCAGCTATTGCTAACCAATATTCCATGTCTTAAACAATCATGTATGATGATAGTTTTATAATTGCATAGGTTGGCTTTAGGTGAGGTCATCTAGGCTGGGCTTGCTCATATACATGAAGGTTTGATGGAGATTCTGCACTAGGCAGAGCCTGGTTAGAAAACTTTATCTAGAAAAGCTGTGTTCCACATGTCTCTTATTCTCCTTTGGGACCTGCAGGTTAGTCTAGGTATTTTCTTCTCATGGAAATGGCAGAAATGCAAGAAAGCAAATGGAGACAATGGTGGCCTTTACATGTTTAGGCTTAGAAACCTAACTTCTTCTTAGAAACCTTCACTTCTTCTTATTATTTGCCAAAGCAAATCATAGGTCTGAATTTACACTGGTTATGAACTGGATATTTGTGTTTGCTCAAAATTTGTATGTTAAAACCCTAACCCCTAATGTGGTAGTTTTAGGAGGTGAAAACTTTGGGAGCAATAGCGAACAATTGAGTCACCAAGGTGTAACACTTATGAATGGAATTAGTGTTCATTTGAGAAGAGACACAAGAACTTCCTTTCTCTCTGTTCTCTGCCAAGTGGGAAAAGTAAAAAAAAAAGCCATCCAAATACCAATCAGAGAGTGGGTCCTCACCAGATGCTTCACCTGCCAGGGCCTTGCACTTGGACTTCTTGGCTTCCAGAAATATATGTGTTATGTTAAGTCACCTGTTATTTAAGTCACCCTGTGCATGGTCATCTTATAGCTGCAGAACTCAGTCAAGAACCAAAAGCATTTTAGAGAGAGAATAATGATATAATGAGTAGGGAAATATTGAGACCAGCAAATTAGTCAATCCCTTATATCATATAAAAAAAAATCTTTTCTTGAGATAGAATCTTAAGATAACTCATTCAAGATGAGATATAAACAGTCAATGAGCAATGTAAGTTCCCTCCCCTGAAAGAAATTAATCTCTGAGTTCTAGTAACATAAGAAATTTGGGTACGGGACCTTCAGTCTTCTGAAATAACTCATCACCAGATTTTTAGTGGACATGCATAATGACTCCAACATTGAATCAAGCTCTTTGCAGAACATGTAAAGGAAAACTTAATTGTTCATGGTTTAAAGAAGTTGCCAGGGGGCTGGGATATAACTCAGTAGGAGAGTGCTTGACTAGCATGTGCCAAGCTCTGGGATTGATCCCCAGCACTACAAGCAATAAAAATAAAAAATTGACAGATTTATCATTAAAAAGTAAAAAACATGAACACTCATGAAGTAGCAAACAATACAAGACATAGTAGAATTAAGATAACTATTTTTAACATCTACTGCTTAATGGCCTCTGTAATAAGTCCTGCATAAATTTTATCTTTGTTCCTTACAAAAATTAAAAATATTGAAAGTCTGTTGGACTCTGAGACCTATAAACACGTTTTCTGAAAACAAATGTACCTAACCAGTGCTCTTCAAAACTGTCAAGGTCATCAAAAACAAGGAAAATTCCGAAAAACTGTCACAGCCACGAAGAATCTACAACTAAATGCAATAAAGTATCCTCAGTGGGACCCTGGAATAGAAAAAGGATTTGGGTAAAAAATTAGGAAAACTAAATAAGCTGTAGAGTTTAATTAATAATAATTTATCAAATTGGTTTATTAATTGTACAAAACATATTAAATGTACATTGCATAATATAAAATGTTGCTAATAGACTAAACTACAGGGTGCTATATAGGAATTCTCTGTATTATTGGCTAAATTTTTCTGTAAATCTAAAACTTGTCTAAAAATATAATTCCACTAGACAATCTGACAAAAATCTGAATATAGTTAATATAAAATAATTGAATTATAAATAGAATCATCTAAAGAAATGCAAAAGCTCGAATGTCATCGTTTTTATTCTGCCAAACACTTAAAGAATTGATATCAATTCATTATGAACTCTTTGAAAATGGGAGGATCGTTTTTCACTTCATTCTATGAAACCAGTATTATCTTCCTTAGAAATTACAGACCATAGACCTTATGAATGTAGGCACAAAATCATCATTATTCATGTTAACATATGATCTCTTCTCAGTACTTGAAGAACCTGCACCACAATAACAAAATTTGTCTGTTGCAACCAAGATCAGGATTGCAGTGTCTCTATTTTGGAGAAGGCTTGCTGTTGTATGTTTTGTTATCTTTTTTTGGAAGTCCTTTTGCAACTCCAGGTTACTTAATAAGGAAGCACTGAAATTTCCTAACAGAGATCACCAGATACTCAAAGGTCAGACACTGGCTACATACGATGAGTATTAGTTTCCTACTGTTTCTATAACAAAATACCTTACATTCAGTGGCTTAAAACAATGCAGATTAATTCTCCTGCAGTTCTGGAGGTGAGGAGTATAAAATCAAGGTGTCAACAGGGCTGTCCTCTCCTTGGTGTCTTCAGGGTTGAATCCACACTCCTATATGGTTCTATTCTGCCTACAATCCTTGGCTCATGGCCCCTCTTTACAACACTCTAAGCTCTTGCCTCTATTATGTCACCTCTTACTACTCATGTTGATTCTCCAGTCTTCCTCTACTAAATTGGACAGACCTAGATAATCCAGGATTATTTTCTGGTTTCAAGATTATTATTCAAGTACAAAAAGCCATATAAGATATCACATTTTCAGATTTCAAAATTAGATTTTCATAATCTTTGGAGGAAGAAATTCATTATTTATTATGGTGGTTGAGCCATTCCAAACTCCTTCTTATCTTCCAAACTTATTCTGGCACATCTTTAGCTCTTTGCTCCACTATTAAATGGACACTGTCCATTACGCAGATAGATTTATCACACTTCTGCTTGACTTGTTTTCTAATTCTTTATCAGCAATTATAAAGAACTTGGTGGCAGCTTAGAAATAGTAGTAAGGTTACATTAAGTAGTTTGTCTTCCATAACTAATACCATCAAGAGTTTTGCATAGAACCACACACAGTTTTATCTGGAAAAAAAAAAAATAGGTCATGTTGGCTAGGGCCAAAGTTTAAGTAGAATCATTCTATTCTGCATTTGCACACATGTGAAAGAGACTATATTTAAGAAACTATTCCATGGTTATTGATTTACCCATAGTATGCCTTTCCTTTTAAAGGTTTGGATTTTCTATCAGAATTTAGATCTCTCTAAATTAATTTAATTAATAATAAAGAATTACACGTGATAGAAGCAGCATATCCTTTATCATACTAATCTTGTCAGTGTTTTAAATGGAGCATTCAGATGGCTGAGAACTTCAGTTATTTAAAGTGCCTCCCACCTGGAAGCCAGACCACCCCAATATGAACAAACACACATTCACATTAGTTTGGACATCCAGTACTACTTTCATTATTTTGTCTAAAGTTACAGTATATATAATTTATATTATCTCCCTGTACTTATACTATGGTCATTGAAGACAGATTCTGTCTCCTACCCCACCATTTGTACTTCAAAATTATCTTGCGCAGAATAGAAAATAAATGTTTATTGAACTGAATGAGTGAATGAATGAAAGATGCTTGGATGGTGTTCGTAAAACAAGATCTCTATGGCCTTACTTTCAGTAAGTTAGGACTTTGTAGGTAACTAATGTGGTTACCAGTCTATCACAGCTTGCCTAGTTTTTTCTAGGTTTGAACACCAAAAGCCCCATATCCTGAGAAACTTGGTTCTGAGTCTTGTGCAAATTCAAGTAATAGGTCACCCTCTTTGTTAAGTACCTGGTGAGTATAAACACACAAACTCAGGTTCCTTCAGAGACTGTTAGCTACTAAAAAAATGAGAGGAAACCTGCTAGAACCTGCTGAAAGTCATTAAAACACAAATAAAACTTGTCATTATGCTTAAATTGCTAGAATATCAGCACTGCACCCTAAAACAGCATTGGCTGGCCATTGTTAACTGAAGAACAAGCAGGGATGAGACCATTTTTATATTTATTCCACCTCAATGATTACAAAAATAAAAATAAAGCAAATAAGAACCAACCAACTCTTCGTTAAAGCTGCCAAGTCTCCTCTCTGAGCTCACTAAATGGCTTAATGTCTTTGAGTCTCCATTTTCTTATTTATGAAATTAAAACTTACTGGGTCCACAGACTTGGGCAAGCTAATGTGGTCTAAAACACAGAAATGCAAGTAATTTTCTTTTTATTTTTCAAAAATAATATATATTTTGGAAGACACCGGATGGGGAATTTGAAACCTGGTTTTCTTTCTAGATATAAGTCTAAAGAATCCATTTGCCATCTCTTGACCTCAGATTTCTCATAAATGGTATAAGCACATTTGACAGGTAATTACTAGGGTGTGTTATATTATTTGGATTTGATTACCTGGAGAGTGCTTTATGGAAGACAAAATAGGTGGTAGGGATTAAGAGCTCAGATTTAAGGATCATAGAGACCCAAGCTCAGATTCTGGCAGTGTCATTTAAAATTTTCATAACCTTGGGTCAATTCTTTAACCTCTTCATGGCCAAATTTCCTCACCAATAAAAATAGGGATTTTAATTGTACCCTCTTGATTCAGTTTTTGATATCTCAAGGACCAGAAAAACTGATCTGTTTAGAGATTAACATAGAAAATTCAAATCCATGTTTATTGCTCTTATTAAAATTACCATGACTATTTAATACACACAAATGATCCAAATATATCTAAGTAATGTTTTCAGTTTTGAAAATAGAATGCCTCTTGGGTTTGAATTGTACTGTTCCTCTCAATTTCAATTATTTTAGGCTATATGAAAAGTTAACCCTTCTCACTACAATGCTTTTACTCTTCCCAGAGTATTTATAAAACTCCCTTGTCCTGAAAATGATGCTGCTGCACCGTGTCTTTATTCACTCAGGAGCCTCCATCTGTCCCTTGATGAGTTAATCTTGCAGGATATTAGGTCCTTGTCTTCTAAGCACTCTTTCCCATGCAGCAAAGAGAAAAAAATATATATATATTTCCTATAGCCATCCTCTGCCTGATGCTCTTCTATGTTCCTTTCTGTCTTCAAGTTGAAGCCAGAACATTCAACTCACTTTTGAAACCAAATCAAAGATAATACATTAATCATTAAATTCCCCTGTTTTTCCTAGTAATGGAACTAACAGGCATACATTCAATTGCATGTAGAACTGCTTCTAATTTTTTTAAAAAACCCTGTTTCTCTTTTTTTCCAGAGCTGATAATTTAAGATATATTAAAACTGAATTTAATCTGGCATTTAAAACAACATAAAAGGTGGTATGTGTGTGTGTGTGTGTGTGTGTGTGTGTGTGTGGTGTGTGCATATCCATGCATTAATGTGCATTATTGGACATTCTTAAGATGAGCAGATCTCTTTTGAAATAGCATTTTAATTTAATTTTATTTTGTTATTTAGCTGGTTTCAACTGTGTAAGACTCAGGGATGTAAGGAGAACTTCCCTATTAGGTAACTTTCAAGTAAAGTTTGTTCCTGGATCAAATTTATCTTCATCCCCTGAAGGAATTTGTTAAGGGACTAGCCATGTGTGTCCTATGGAAGAGACAGATCAGCTTCAAATTAAACTGTTTTCATTATCATGGGTTAATTATGTGAGAACAGAAATGTGTGTATTATTTTAAATGTTTTTGTGCCATGTCAAGGACAAATGATGTGTAGACTGTAGTTTCTCAGCATTTGGAATAAAGACAATAAGTGAGAGACTGCATAGGCCAGATTATCATAGGACATGTGGTCAAGAGTGCCAAGCTCAAAACAATTGTCCCATCGAAATCAATACTATGGTGGCATTGCAAGTGTTGTTTCAGGGCAAGCTTGTCCATGAAATCCTTGTCCTGAATTGACCCTTGATATTATTGAAATCTTATTGGCTTTTGGCTTTATTGTTATTAAATTTGTAAATGAATTTTGTTTTTTTTTCAGTCATATTAAACATATCGGTTTTATATGTATATATCTTCATATACCTTAATAAAAATAATTTAAGTCGATGTGGGGATCCAAAATATGTTTTTTTTATGTCTTATAAGGTTGTACCTTACTTAAGTTTGAGAAATCCTTCTGTAAAAATTACTGACAGGGTTAAAGAGGAAAATATTTGTGGATACAGAACAGAGCAGTGATCAAAGACATGAGCTTTTAGTATCAGCCAGTCTTAATTTTAGTCTCACTTCTACTCTAAATAATCATTGAACTTCATTTTTGAAGGCTTTGCCTTTCCTAGTTAAAATGGGAATAACAGAAGTCATTATAGAGGTGATATGATGATTCTTTGAGACAGGGCTTACAAATTGCTTTACCCTTCACAAGTTAGTACATCAATGACAGTAAGAAGCAGTATGAATTAGTAAGAGTGAGGAATGTAGATTTTGGCCAGGTCACTTCCTAACCGTATAGTAGGTTACTTGATCTCCCTGCTCCTTGGTTTTCTCATCTGAAAAATGGGGATATTAATAGTGCTGACCTCCAAGGTTGCTATAAGGGGAACTGGGTTAAGCAAAGCCCACAGGCCATGGTGGTAATAAGCACACTATGAGCATTTCCTACCACTTCTAGCAGTGTTTGACACAGGTTAACTAATTTTTAACTGATTTTAAGGCAGTCTTTAAGCTTAACTTTAGAACCAGACCAAAAATCCCTTGCCCTCGGAGGGATTATCACCAAGGTCTTAGGAAGCGATCATGTGGGCTGGAAATTGAGACATGTAGGCTGTCCAGCTGGAGGACGGGGCTCTGGATGGGGCACTTGTCAACACACGGTTGACAAGTGGAGGTGGCTGACAGCCATGGAGAAGACAGGAGCTGGGCTCAAAGGCCAAGGGCAGGTACAATTTGGAATGGAAAAGGCTGCTCCAGCAGGAGCTTTAGATTTTCTCACTGTGTAGCCTCAGGTCAATCAGGTTTCCAAAGGAAAAAAGCCTCTGAGTGTGCTTTTGGTTGTCCCATTTCAGTTCATTTAGAGTCACTGGCCTGTGCCTTGGTGTATTAGTCAGCTGTTTACCACCCACAGAGGGTGGTAAACAGCTGACTAATATACGGAGCACTGGAGGAACCCAGCAACCCCATCAGGGTAGTACCCAGGACACATTGTCCATCAGATTCCTCATCAGACAAACCAGAGGGAGCGCAGGGTTGGACATCTGTGCCTCCGCCAGATCAGTACTAACTCCAGAGATGGGAGTTCAAATCATTCCCACAGGGGTGAAAGGACCTCTTCCCAAAGGAACAGTAGGCTTATTATTGGAACGCAGCTCTTCTACTCTAAAAGGACTTATGATAAGTCCTGGGGTAATTGATCCCGATTATGAAGGTGAAATAAAAATTATAGCCAGTTCTCCAAAGGGTATATCAGTAATTTCATCAGGAGATAGAATAGCACAGTTACTAATAATACCAAGCCTACATGATAAATTTTCCAGTCGTGCTGTAGAAAGAGGTTCCAAGGGATTAGGCTCCACAGGTGTAGATTGGGCTATGCTGCCTTTAAATTTAGATTCTCACCCCATGCTAAAACTAAATATTCAAGGACATGAATTTAATGGGCTACTGGATACAGGTGCAGACCTTAGCATCATCTCTCGTCAAGAATGGCCAAAACATTGGCCATTACGACAAGCCACTCAAACACTTCGAGGCCTAGGAGTGGTGACTGATCCCCATAGAAGTGCAATGGTATTAGATTGGAAGGATCCTGAAGGATGTGAAGGAACTATACAGCCATATGTATTGGATCATCTTCCTATAAATTTATGGGGACGAGATGTCCTAGATCAATTAGGTTTGACATTAACAAATAACATCAACCAAAATGCACCCATGATTATGACTAGACAAGGTTTTAGGAAAGGAAAAAGATTAGAAAAACAGGAACAAGGTATAGCAGCACCAATACAAATAGATCAAGGAACAGACAGACATGGGTTGGATTTTCAGAAAGGGCCACTGAGACAATAAAAATTACTTGGAAATTAGAAAGACCAGTGTGGGTTCCTCAGTGGCCCCTGACTAAAGAAAAGATACAAGCAGCCCATGATCGGGTCAAACAACAATTAGCGGAAGGATATATACAACCTTCTGTATCTCCCCATAATACTCCCATTTTTGTCATCAAAAAGAAATCTGGTAAATGGAGATTATTGCAAGATTTAAGAGCCAATAATAATGAGATGGTTATTATGGGACCTGCTCAATCGGGGATTCCTCAATTGTCTGCTTTGCCAAAAACTTGGTATGTTTTAGTTATAGATATTAAAGATTGTTTTTTTCAATTCCAATTCATCCTAAGGATAGTCCACGTTTTGCATTTACTATCCCTGCACTGAATCATGAAGGTCCTGAT
This sequence comes from Callospermophilus lateralis, assembly GCF_048772815.1. NCBI lineage: Eukaryota > Metazoa > Chordata > Mammalia > Rodentia > Sciuridae > Callospermophilus > Callospermophilus lateralis. The sequence continues at coordinate 73,896,170 of NC_135320.1, read as the reverse complement.
CAGAGAGATGAATGGAAAGTACTCCCTCAAGGGATGGCTAACAGCCCAACTATGTGTCAAATTTATGTTACCAAAGCAATCCAGCCACTTAGAAATCAAAATCCTGAACTACAAATATTTCACTATATGGATGATGTATTATTAGCACACAAAGCTAAAAACACATTGCTAGAATGTTATGCCACACTTACAAACTTATTAAAAAATTATAATCTAAAGATAGCAATAGATAAAGTACAATTAAATTTTCCAATTAATTATTTAGGAGTTCTATTATCCTCAACCATGGTCCGTCCACCAAAAATTCAAATACGAGTAGATCAACTCAAATCACTTAACGACTTTCAAAAGTTATTAGGAGACATAAATTGGATAAGGCCTTATCTAGGTATACCAACAGGAGAGTTGGAACATTTATTTGATATCCTAAAAGGTCCATCAGATCCAAATTCACCCCGAACGTTAACGCCTGAAGCAAGAAAGGCATTAAAAATCATTGAAACATATATGGAAAATATGCATTTGGATAGAATTGATATAAGTTTGCCTTTATTATTTATTGTACTACCAACAAAAAATATTCCTACAGGCGTATTTTGGCAAGAAGGTCCATTATTATGGATACATTTATCTTATTCTCCTAACACTATTCTTACTAGGTATCCTGAGGCTGTAGGACAATTAATACTCAAAGGAATAAAAGCAGCAAAGGGAGTGTTTGGAATTTTTCCCAATAAAATTATTACTCCATATACTATGAATCAAATTGATGAGTTAGCTAATGAGTTAAATACTTGGGCAATAATCATGTGCAAATCTAATGTTTCATTTGATAACCACTTACCATCTAATCCTTTATTGTCTTTTTGGTCATTGCATCCTGTAATTTTCCCAAAAATGATAAGAAAAACACCTATTGGGAATGCTCCAAATATATTCACTGATGGATCAAATAATGGTACAGCAGCAATAGTTACACCTGATCAAACTTTTACATTTTTAGTACCCAAACAATCAGCTCAAAAGGTAGAGCTTAAGGCAGTATTACAGGCTTTTGTGATGTTTAAAGATTCTGTATTTAATTTATTTTCCGATAGTCAGTATATAGTTAATGCTATAGTATCCCTTGAAGATGCTGGTAGGATTTCCCCTTCCTCTACTGTTTTCTTTTTGCTTTCCACTATACAAAGTCTAATCTGGGACAGAAAAGATCCATTCTTTATAGGACATATCAGAGCACATACAGGACTGCCTGGAGCCCTTAGTTTGGGCAATGATTTAGCAGATAAAACTACACATGACATACATATTTTCTCTACATTAGAAGAAGCTATAAATTTTCATAAAAAGTTCCATGTCAATGCTAATACTTTACAAAAGCATTTAAAAATAACTAAGGAACAAGCTAGACAAATAATAAAACAATGTCAAAATTGTGTGAACTTTTTACCACAAGTTAATTTTGGAATCAATCCTAGAGGATTGATACCTAACCATATTTGGCAGATGGACATCACACACTTGCCAGAATTTGGAAAATTGAAATATTTGCATGTTACAGTTGATACTTCTTCTGGATTTTTGATGGGCTCCCTTCATACTGGAGAAAAAACTAAAGATGCTATAGCTCATTGATTACAAAATTTTGCCACTGTGGGTGTTCCTAAACAGTTAAAAATAGATAATGCCCCTGGTTATACTTCTACCTCTTTTAAACAATTTTGCTCATCATTTGGCATTACTCATATAACAAGAATCCTATACAATCCACAGGGACAAGGCATAGTTGAAAGAGCTCATCAAACTATTAAAATGTACTTATTAAAGCAAAAAGAAGGAATTGGGAAGGGGTATATATTCCCCAAAGATAAACTTAAAATAACCCTTTTTACTCTAAACTTTTTAAATTTGGATTCATCAGGGCTTAGTGCTGTGGAAAGGCATATGTGTCCAAAAAATGTACATAAGCCCAAGGTACTTTGGAAGGATATTCTAACAGGACAATGGAAAGGTCCTGACTCAGTAATTGTCTGGAGTCGGGGGTCTGTTTGTGTGTTTCCACAGGGAGAACAGCAGCCGATTTGGATTCCAGAGAGATTAACTAAAGCGATTTCTACAGACCAAAAAGAAGATGATTTGACTCAAACCCATAACAGCTGATATCCAGAACTCCAGTTTGGCTATTCTTACATCTGCGACAGAACCAGGATCCTTTTTTCAATATCTATTTTATTATTGCCCTTTCCCATATCATGAAGTTCTATTTTGTTTTTTGAGCTCATACAGACCTAGGTAATGTTTTGCTAATCAGTTCTATTTTTTGACTATAGAGTTTTTAAACATTGCAATGGAGATTTCACCTGTAAAAAGTTATAAGGCCTTTACTATTATGTTATGTGTTGTATGTATTATATTATGTGTGCACACATGTGTTTTGTGTTATATGTTTGAATGTACGTATGTCCATATATCATATATGATGAGCGCTCATGAAAAAATGGATCCAAATTTTTTTATTTCACGTGATTTAAATGGTTTAACTTAAATTGGGTAAACAGCTGTTGAGGATTGTTTTAAAATGTGAACAAAAAAGGAGGTTAACAGATCTGTTTGTTTACTTTCACCTTTCCTTTTCATTATATTTAATAATTCTCTTCAAGATAATGTAAATTGTTAAGAAAATTGTTTTCTTTTAGTGCCTTCTGGAATGTTACATAATTTTTTCTTTAGCCATTATTGCCAGAATTCCTATCTTCATCCCAGTGCAGATGAAGACAAAGATAAAAACCAATCTACAGCTTCTGTAATAGCCATCACTGAACTGCTTGCAAAACTTGCCTGGACTATGTGTCACTTGTATGCATTGTGAACTATCTGTTGGTGCAGCAACTTGTGGTAGTGTTGGGATATTTATGCTGATGGTGTCATCGGTGGTACAATTTTTCCAAAGGAGCCGTCAATTGGCTTGGTGTATCTTCCTCCCTTCTGCTTGTCATGATCATTCAGCTAAAATTTGGGGGCCAACAGAAGTGAGGCAAAGAACCTCACCCCCCCGCTGGTACAAAGACCTCTACACAGGTGTGGCTGTATACTGGACCAGTAGTCAGTGACGGGTAAGATCCAATTACAATGGTACCAACCTAAGATAACGGGTAAGGACCATATGGACTATTGGACAACCTAAGGCAGGCACGGTCCCTAAGCCACATGCTTGTTGTTTAAACAGACAGGGGGAGATGTTGAGAGCCACAGCCGAAGGGGCCCCAGCAAACTTTCAGACTACCAGCTGATGATTGGCTCACAGCGGCCCCAGCAACATCTAGCTGATTGGCTCCTCTGCGGTGATGCTCATTGGGCTGTTTCCCTGCCCTTTCAGGTCACGAAGCTACTCATTGGAGGACTTTTTTGGCTCCGCCCATGCAACCCAGCCAATCGGCCTCAAGAGCAGGAGGATTGTGGGAGGTGGAGAGGCTGGGGGTTGAGGGAGTGTCTTGTGGGAAGCCGGTGGTGGCAGTTGGGCTCTGAGGGTTTTTTCCTGAGGAGCTGTTTTGTTTGGCGTGTGTGGTTCTAAAAATAAAGTTAGTTTCTTTTGACAAGTGGCTCCTGAATTGTGCCTAGCCAGACTGTGGCAACCACCAGGACAAAAATACCTGTCCAGAACAACTTAGGGGAGGAAAAATTTGTTTTGAGTTCACAGTTTCAAGGGGTACCTACAGGTCCAAGTCAGCTGATTTCAGTGCTCTGAGGTCAAAGCGAAAGAGAACATCATGGAAGAAGGGCCTGGCAGAGAAGGCTGCTCAGCTCACAGTAGCTGTGAAGTAGAGAGCAAGAGGGAGGAGCCAGGGGAACAAGATATAATCCCCAAGGGTAAGTGGCCTTTTTTCTGCAGCCACGCCCCACCTACCTACAGTTGCCACCCAGCTAGCTCAGTCAAATTATAAACGTATCAAAAGAATTGATCCACTGGTTAGATTACAGCTCTCACAGTCTAATCATTTCACTTCTGAACATCCCTTCATTGTTTCATACCTAAGCTTTTTGGGGACACTTCATATTGAAACCATAACACTTGGTACCTGTGTGAAAAAGGACCCGTCACTGAAAGCAAGACCAGCTCATGCTTTGGTACTTTAGGGATTTGAGGGGAAGATGATGGTACCTTTACTTGGAAGCAGAGGCAACAGAAACATTTGAAAGGGACCAGAAAAGGAGGGGAAAAACGTGAAGTATTATATCCCATTCTACTGAATTTGTTTCTGGGAATATCTGAGATATGACCCCAGGAGTCCCCGAACTACTAGGTACAGGCTTTCCTGGTGACTGATCTGCTTTGCAAGAGATGCTGAAGAACAGATAAGACTTGGAAATTATTCCCAGTAACTAAAGGTAGATGAATTAATATATAAGAAGAACTAACTAAATGAATAAAGAAACCAATGGGTCGGTTTACAGGAGAAAGCTGCAATTCCTCTTGGTCTTCTATGTGAAAAAGAAGTGCAAGCTTCCTAGCTTAGCCCTGAGATTAGAGGATCTTCTCAGCCACTTCAAGAACAGAATCTCTTTTAGTGATTCATGATCCTCCAGACACTTCAGGGAGAGTGGTAAGATCAAGAGCTAAATCCCCACATTTTATGGCCTCAGTTAGGAGATGTGATTTCCCAGAGGCTTGCTAATTTTACTTTATTTTTCAAAGCTCTGGTATGATCTTCATTCTGTTCCTCCTTCTTGACCCTATCTTGTATTTGCAGGTGGGATGGGGTTGGGAGTGAGATTCTGGAAACTATGCAGTTAACAACAACAACAAAAAATAACAGAATTGTCGTAAAGTTAAAACTAAGGTGCATATGACTAGGGAATAATCTAGTTTCTATTCATTGCTGCTAATGTTTGGATGTTGTGTATCTTCCAAAGCTCTGTGTTAAACAGTGGCACTACTTGGAGATGCTGTAGAAATTTAGGAAGTGGGGTCTTCTGGGCATTCTTAGGTCATAGAGATGTGTCTTTGATGGGATTGTGGGACCCTGGCCCTTTTCTCTCCTTCTCTTGCTTCCTGACCATTAGGTGAGCAGTTTGATCTACCATGTGCTCCCTGCTATTTGCATCTGGCATGTCCACCAGAAGCCCAAAGCAATGGGTCAACCTGTTCTTGAACTGGAACCTCCAAAAAAGTAAAAATGAATTACTTCCCTTTATAAGCAAATGATCTCAAGTATTTTGCTATAGTAAAGTGCAGCTGACTAACTTAATGTGATAATAGGGCCAATTCCGGCATAAATCTAAATTGTTGTTAGGTTATTTGTTCTCCTACAGGACTATTAAAAAATAATCAAAACATGAGACACAAAAAACCTAAAATAAGAAAAAAAAATATCTCATAAGTTAAATGAATAGATCATTTAATTAGGAAAGAAATCTTCTGATATATACCCTTTCATTAATTCCAGCCTCCATTTATTAAGGACTTACCAGTTCGGGCCACTGTTCATTAGAGTATTTACAATGGCATGGAGAGGTATGCATTCTTAATTTTATTTAACAAAATGAGGCAACTGAGACTAAAGGGATTTGCTAAGTCACTTATTTATCATTGGATAAATATTGATTATCAAGCTTATGTGTATCACTGAGACTATAGCTATGAAAAAGTCAGAGGTAGGTGATATCTGTTTCCTTGAAGCTTTTAAATTATCATAGTTGAGAAGTGACACCTCTAAGCGCATATACCCAACAAGAACTTCAAACTCTGGCTTCTTCCCACTATCAATGAAAACATTGAGGTAGGACAGTAATTACTGAGATCCTAAGGAGACTTTGGCTTTATTGTGGCTTTATTTTCACTTCTCCTTCTCTGTCCTAGAATGTTTTTGTTTTATTGAGGGTGTTTTCCAGACTATTCCCTTCCCTTCCCCCCTAGCAAGTTGTTGTCATGAGTCACAGGCAAAACTCAGGAGCATCTGCCAGTGGCTGTTGGCTCCACCCTAGCTCATCTGATTGACAGACTCACGCCAGTCCCTGAAGACCAGCAAAGGGGAACAGTGCCTTGGGGGAAACACCCAGAACATTCTGGAAATCTTAGCTTCGTGAAGAATCTGGTTAAGCTTCAGGAGGGTGTAGAAACATTGCATAGAGATCCCACATGCTTTATGTAGCTTTTTCCTGAGGTCTGTCCATGGCTGTGGAAAGAAGAGAAAGTCATTGGCTGCTTGAGGAGAAGGTGAATTAGGCCATTGTCTTTTTACTAGTGGTTCCCACAGTGTGGTCCCTTGACCAGCAGCATTACCATCACTGGGGAACATGTTAGAAATGCAGTTTCTTCAACTCCAGGGCAGACCCAATGAACCAGAGATTCTAAGGGTGTTCCCAGAAATCTATCTCCAGATGACCACTAAAACTTGAGAACCCGTGTGCTAATGGTAGAACCACTGAGATTTCCTACTCAGCAGAGCTTATGAATCTAGAAGAATTAACACACATGTTGGATTGTCAATTGTACCTAATTTGCCTAATAATGGGTAAAAAAAAATCCATGTCTTAATCTATTATTGGATTTACATATTGTGGGGTCGGGCTCCAAATTTCTTAATAGGACACCCATAGCACAAGAGTTAATAACAAGAATCAACAAATGGGACTTACTTAAACTAAAAAGTTTTTTCTCAGCAAAAGAAACAATAAGAGAGGTAAATAGGGAGCCTACATCATGGGAACAAATTTTTATTCCCCACACTTCAGATAGAGCCCTAATATCCAGAGTATACAAAGAACTCAAAAAATTAAACAATAAGATAACAAATAACCCAATCAACAAATGGGCCAAGGACCTGACAAGACACTTCCCAGAGGAGGCCATACAATCAATCAACAAGTACATGAAAAAAAGTTCACCATCTCTAGCAGTCAGAGAAATGCAAATCAAAATCACCCTAAGATGCCATCTCACTCCAGTAAGATTGGCAGCCATTATGAAGTCAAACAACAACAAGTGCTGGCGAGGATGTGGGGAAAAGGGTATTCTTGTACATCGCTGGTGGGACTATAAATTGGTGTGGCCAATTTGGAAAGCAGTATGGAGATTCCTGGGAAAGCTGGGAATGGAACCATCATTTGACCCAGCGATTGCCCTTCTCGGACTATTCCCTGAAGAACTTAAAAGAGCGTACTACAGGGATACTGCCACATCGATGTTCATAGCAGCACAATTCACAATAGCTAGACTGTGGAACCAACCCAGATGCCCTTCAATAAATGAATGGATTAAAAAAAATGTGGCATTTATACACAATGGAGTATTACTCTGCACTAAAAAATGACAAAATCATGGAATTTGCAGGGAAATGGATGCATTAGAGTAGATTATGCTAAGTGAAGCTAGCCAATCCCTAAAAAACAAATACCAAATGTCTTCTTTGATATAATGAGAGCAACTAAGAACAGAGCAGGGAGGAAGAGCAGGAGGAAAAGATTAACATTAAACAGAGACATGAGGTGGGAGGGAAAGGGAGAGAAAAGGGAAATTGCATGGAAATAGAAGGAGACCCTCATTGTTATACAAAATTACACATAAGAGGTTGTGAGGGGAATGGGAAAAAAACAAGGAGAGAAATGAATTACAGTAAATGGGGTAGAGAGAGAAGATGGGAGGGGAGGGGAGGGGGGATTGTAGAAGACAGGAAAGGTAGCAGAATACAACAGTTACTAATATGGCATTATGTAAAAATGTGGATGTGTAACCGATGTGATTCTGCAATCTGTATTTGGGGTAAAAATGGGAGTTCATAACCCACTTGAATCAAGTGTATGAAATATGATATGTCAAGAGCTTTGTAATGTTTTGAACAACCAATAAAAAAAGGAATAAATAAATAAATAAATAAAACCCTGTACCTATGGATAAAAACAAAACAACAAAAAAAAAGTATGGTATAAAGTGACCAGCTCTTGAAAGTAGTCAGAGCCAAGTGACAGCATTTTCCAACAATGGGACAGATGCCAGATTTGGTCCCAAGATTGATATCTGACCTTTAGTTTGTAGCTGTCTGGATTGTTTGCAGGGAAGAACTTTGAGGTCACATGAGGAGATCTGTGATTAATTAGCAATATCTGCACAGTCAGATCTTGTGGGAGTGGGGCCCACATATTTGTCACACTTTGACTAAGGAAAAAGAGTATCAGTCATGATATTTCAGTGTCATCTCACACTTAACTTTTCTCAAAAGAAGTCAAATAAAAAATAATAAAAGTTGGTAATGCTTTGTACATTCAGGTGTATCTTCTGAATTGATCCATCTAGGCCCCTTTTGTGAGGGAAGACCTGAGATTATTACTCTCATTTGACAGATGAGGAAAACAGATGGGGAAAATTCAACATTTTTTAATATCTGCTAATGAGTGTGCAGATAAAAATCAAATCCAGCTCTGTGTTTTGAGTTTTTTTCGTAACACACTTGATGGTGCTTTTCAATTATTTGTATTTTAATGTCCTTTGTTGGCAAAATTGGATTTAAAGCACTCTTCCTTTGTATTTCATATTAAAGTACTCACTTAAATATTATAAAAAGTTAGATGTGTCTATGAAATGCACATAAAGTTAATATCATTTCATTTAGTTATATATTTCAGTATTTCCTGTAAAACAAATGAGGCTTAGAGGCAAAACAAATGCTTGGATTAGATTTAAATAATGGTTCTTCAAAGAGCCAATTTTGCTTGCAGGATGAAATGTCTGAAGACATGTTGGGCTGTCACATCTTTGGGGGAGGTTTTGCTACTGGCATCAGTTGTTCTAGGCAAGGGCGGCTGTTAAACATCCTACCATGCAGAGGAAAGCCCCCACATGACAAGGAATTATCTGGTCCCAAATGTCTGAGGTTGAGCAACCTGGATCAAAGTAAATGAGAAACACACTGTGTAACAGAGTTCCACTGTTATTAAAGGGAGATGGCCCGTGGCTTTTCTATGAGCAAAGATTTGTATGTTTTGTTATTCCAAAAAACATTGTTGTCCCTGTTCCCAGTCAATAATGTCCTCTCCAGTGCTTTGTTTACTAAGACTCTGTCAAATAAAACTGAGCAAACTGAGGCCTAGTAAGATTGAAAGATAAAGGCAGCATTATGCAGTGGCAGATCCCAGCCTGAAACCCAGGTCTCATGACTTCTGATGTAGAACTTGTTCTCTTTCCTAGTCTCCCCTGTCAACTTATTGCCTGAATGGCTTGTGTCTTCATTGGTCAAATAGGGAATCTACCACACACAACAAATGTGCAGAACAAGTGAGATGCATATAAACCACTTTTAAAAGTCTTCTCTCTCTCTTTCTCTTTTTATGGTACTGGGAACAGAACCAAGAGGCACTTTACCACCGAAATAAATCCCCAGCCCTTTTTTATTTATTTATTTTTTTATTTTGAGGCAGGACCTCACTAAGTTACTGAGGCTAGCCTCAAACTGGAGATTCTCTTGCCTCAGCCTACTGAATCCCTGAGATTACAGCTGAGCACCACCACACCCAGTTTAAAAGTCTCTTAATAGGTATTGTAAACTTTCTAAATAACAAATTTTGGAACAAAATACTCTCCCTATGCCTTCTTGTGCTTATGTGGTTTCTCTCCATTAGTAAGAACTGACTGTTTGAATTTAATTTATTAAAATCCTAATATTAATTTAGAAAATATAATGTCCTATTAACTTTGAATAATTGATTACATTCAATGACTAGTGTTCAATTTAACAAAATCAATATCATTTTAAAATTTTATCATTTAGAAATGTCTAAGTGCAGAGCATATTTTCATAATTATTCATACCCCTACTTCTCTTTTCTATAAGAACTGATAAATTTTCTAAGAGGTGTAAATAAGGATATGAGGGAGAGAAGAAATCATCTTTCATTTTCAGGACAATATCATACTCCTTTCCTCTCACCATTGTCTCTACTTCCCAAATTAGGAGCAACTAGAGGAAGCTGAGATGTGATTGCCTTTTGATTACACTATGAAACCTAAGTCTCTTTTCCCTCATTCTTTCTTTTCTCCTGGTATTACCTCAGTGGCTTTGAAAAAGGGGTGCCCTCCCATCAGACCCAGGACATGGGGACAGCTGAAGGGGGTCAACACTGATTTATGGTGGAAGCTGATGAGAATGTGATTTTTAAATGATGGACTTGCATGAAGTGACATTTACCACTATGTGATTCGAACATGACCTTCCTTTGTTTTTGATCATTGATTACCTCATTAAAATAATCCTTTACCTACCATTCCACACTAGAAACAAGAATTTTTGCCTTAATTCTATCAGCTATTACAGAATACATTTGGATTAATATGAGAAAATATCAAACACTGGTATGGTTTAAATGGAATTAGGTAGAGGGGAGGAGACAGGAACCTCAGCGCATCATGCAACATTCCAAGTCCTATTTTATAGATGAGCAAACTGAGGCCTAGTAAGATTGAAAGATAAAGGCAGAATTTTGCCGTGGCAGATCCCAGCCTGAAACCCAGGTCTCATGACTTCTGATGTAGAACTTGTTTTCCTTCCTAGTCTCCCCTAGCTGCCTGATAACAGGGCATTTCTGTTCTTAAGTTTACAATCAATATGATTCAGACATTCACACTTTCTTAGTTTATTCCCACAGGTAGAGAAATTTGCTATCATTCACTATTACTGTGGCTGTCTACCTGCCTGGGAGCTGAGGAACATGGATGTCTGGGTGAACCTCAGAAATCGAATAGGAAATTCAGATACAATGGAATTAGAGATCGAAGATACAGGAAGTATTTGAAAACGTTCATACTTTTACACTTATATACTTATTTGAATTCGTGTAGGCGTGTGTGCACACACATACATCACTCGGGATTGCTTCATTGGACTCTTGTCATATTTGAAGGGAATATAGCATGGATAGATTGAGTCATTTTCTTGTCAACAGATAAGAGATTTATGTTCCTTGTTTCTCACATTGTGATATCTGATTGTCTCGTTTTTGGAATTTTACATGTGGGAAATTTTAGTAAGGGCTGCAAAAGATTGTGTTTAATCAATTTTTAGAGGAAGAAAAAGTCCTCCCCTCCCCCAGTGTCTTTGAGTTTCTTCAGGTTTTGCTAAGTTCCTTTCCTGGTGACTTCAGGCAGAGATCAAACTACCAAATTGCCTTGACAAGGATCAGAAGGCCGTCACCATCTTTGAGCTGCCCAAGCATTTGACTAATTGTATAAAACATGCTTACACTTAAGCATTAGGCCTCAGCAGAAGGCCCTCAGATGAAAACAACACTGATTTCACATGTGGACACTTAACTTTCCAGGAAGCTGATGGCTTGGGTTCAAATTAGGTAATAGAACCACCCTGTGTTATGACATCTGCCAAGGAAAGGAACAGCACTGGGTCTCTTTCCTGAACTTTCTTACTGAGGACAACAATTCTTGATTATTCCAAACCCTGCTTCCCTAGTCCTAGCAGCAGTCCAAATCAAATACACAGTAAATTTGTCTCAACTACTGAGATGACCAGTTGAAGAATCTACGTCAGAAGGAAGTAAGAACACACATCTCTACCCATGTTCACCCCATTAAAACATTCTGAGTGTCCAAGCCCCATCTAATCATTTCACAAATATTAACTTTTTAGTAAAACAACACTTTTAAATGATAGCTTCATCACCCCATTTTATGAATGAGGGAATCAAGACTCAAGGTAGTCGACTGATTTGGGTGTCATGTTGTGACTGATTGGATCACACAGCAGTTCAACCTGGTATCTTTAGGTGAGATCTTCAAAGGTTCAAGTCAAATGTAATTTAGCTCCAAGATTTTAAAAATTATGTTGGGCTCTATAGCAAAGCCCTCTCTTTGTTCTCACATTTTATTTGATTCACATGATTTTGGCGTTTTATCCACTCATCTCTAATTACATAACCTCTCAATAATAACGTCCAGTGTAAGCTCATCATAATCCCATTCCTGAGTTTCTGACTCTCCCTTTCCATCTGCTACCAAAATGCCTGTGTTACTAACCCCATCTTTCTAACAGAGCCCCATACTGGAAATGCCTTTTCTTTCATCACCTTGTTCAACTAATTTCCAGCTCTTGTTTCTGCCCACATTTATTCTCCCCTACTTTCCACCACCAGAGTTGAGACTGGCATTATCTCACATTGCATTTGATAACAGCCCTCCTCTGGCCTGTTGAACACCAACCTACCTTTCCATTTACCTTCGTTCTATTGGCAGGGCTTTCCCCTCAAACATTAAATGATTCCTGAAAGTGTTTTACAAACTCTAAGACTAGAAAGTGTCATCTATGATTTTTTGCTATGAGCTTCCTCTGCCCAAATACCAGTAACAAGTTCCATTTACTCTCTAAACCCAAGAAAATTTATTCCAATTTTTAAAGAAATAGATTTGAGTAGGCTTTTCTTAAAAAACAGAAATTATTCTAAGGAAACAAAAACATAGCATAGTTTAACTGCCTAAATAGCACTTATTGACTTTGATGAAACAAAAGAAATAGACAATAATAGATGATAGTTTAGGAACTAACAACATGACAAGATCTCTGTTAACTTCTTATGAATTTATTCTTAATCCTTTGATCAAAATCTATGAATAAGGCAATTTTATGCTATTTTTATGGTCATAGAAATCATCACAGAGAGGTAGCTGGCTTACTTTTAGTATACCACAAATCAAACTCTGACAAACTGGTATCCAAGGCTGCACTTTTAACTACTAAAGTATATAGGTACATGGCAAAAAGTTTTTAACTGAACAGGAAAAATTTAAGGCGTAAAGGAAACAATTATTATGATTTATATATGAGGTGTCCTCCAAAAGCTCATGTATGAGAAGATGCAAGAACTTTTAGAGATGAAATGATTGGGCTATAAGGGCCTTAATCCATGCATTAATCCTCTAACAGGGATTAACTGGTTGGTAACTATAGGCAGGTGGTGGGTGGCTGCAGGAGGTGGGTCATTGGGGTATTGCTTTGGGGTATATGTACATTTTGTCCGTGATAAACAGAACTCCTTCTCTGCTTCTGGATTGTCATGTCCAGAGTTGCTTTCTTTCTTCACACACATCTGCCATGATGTTCTGCCTCACCTCTGGCCTGCAGCAATGGAGTGGGCTGTATGGACGGATCCCTAAAACTGTGAGCACCAAATAAACTTTTCTTCCTCAAAAATTGTTCTTCTCAGAGTGGTGAAAAAGCTTACTAAGACAAAGGACTTCCTTCTCTAGAGTCCCTCTTCTCAAAGGAACTTGCTATTGATCATTTCTTATCTGTAGTTCTAGAAAACAAGTGCCAGTTCTAATTTATAGATAATTTATTATAATATTGCTTGAAATGGATCACCTCCCTGTATCTTAGCTTTCGCCAATTAATAGTATATTTTGTAAGTATTTTCATTACAGCATTTATTTTAAATGCTGACGAGTACTTTTTTTGTGAGTCCATACAAGAATGTACTGAACTAGCTTTCCATCAGTGGGTCTTTCAGAATCTTTAAGTTTTGCTATTATTAACAAAGTTTAATTATAAGAGCAGTCATGTTTTTATGAGTAAGTTGGTAAGATTGTTTTTTAAAAGAGTGAAACTATTTGACTAAATCTTATGATGCATTTTGGATAGGTATTGCTAAAATACTCTCCCCAAAGATGTCCCAAACACTCCCAAAATAATGTGAGGAAAAAATTTATATTTCATATTCTTATATCCTTCTCAACACTAGATTTCATCAGATATAATTTCCCCGATATATCCCAGTTTAAAGTTCTACTGACTTTTTAAATCTTTCATAATCTTATGCCCATGGATCTCTAGCTTTTCTTTCCCTCCCTTTTGGATTCCTGAAATGGCTCTTGGTGGAAAGCTGAACAGAGTTCCCTGAAGAGATCTAGGTAACAGTACTTGGAACCTGTGAATGTTCCTTTATATGGTGAAAGGATTTTTGTGAATGTAATTAAGTTAAGGATCTTGAGATGGAGAGATTATCCCAGAAGATCCTCATGGGCCCTCAAGGTAATTGCAAATTTCATTATAAGAGGGAAGCAGAGATTTAACCATAAAAGTCAGAAACATGATGACTAACGGTAAGAGGTTGGAGAGACATTCCTGCCAAGGAATGCAGGGAGCTCCTACAAACTAGAAAAGGTAAGGAGATAGATTTTTCTCCTGACCTTCCACCAGGAGCTAGCCCTGCCAACACCTAGACTCCACAGCTGGCGAAACTGATCTCAACTCCTGGCCTCCAAAACTACAGAAGAACAACGTGCATTGTTTTAAGCCACCAACCTTGTGGTGATTTGTTCCAACAATCATAAATGTAGCCATTGTTTCTTTTTGAGCTCATTAAAGTCCTTAAAAGTTTAGATGTCATGTCTTTCTGAAGAGTGTTTCCTAAATGGAGTAGTAGAACCCTAGGAAGTGGAGACCACAAATAGTTTTATTGAAGTTCGAATTCCATAATTTTACAGGCGTGGGAATGGAGTCCACTCTTGGACGTGAGTCAGCACAGACTAGAACTTAATTCTCCTAATTGCCCGCTGGAAGATTTTTCTGCCTCCACAGTTACTGCTTCTTCTTTTCTACTCCACAAATTCAGTGACAGATTGCTGTAGATTCTTCTCAAGCACAGGAGTTAGGTAGTGAAATCCTCCATAAAACGATAATTCAGAAATTTCTTAGAATAATAGTAGGACCAATATGAGGTCAGACACAAATCCATAAAATTATTGTAAATAATTTGTACTTCATTAAAAGTAGATAAAGACAGGATCTAAACATAACCCTCCTGTGGTGTTCAGCCTCTCGACCTTAAATAGGACTTGATTAGTTAGTCTCAAATTTTTTATTCTCTGTAACTTTTCATGATTATCTTCTTTTCCTTTCTCATTTCCCTAAAATGCCTATAGGTTATTTTTTTGTTATTAAAATCAGGATTATAAAACAGATGTGTAATCAGAAAACTAATGTATTATATATAAGCAGATTTGTTTGGGAAGACAAATCAAAATATATTTTTAATAAATTTAAAAATTATTTTATCCAGTACTTGCTATTTGGTGAATACTAGCCCAGTTGCTAAAACACATAAAATACTATTATTACATTGTCTTGATCCTCATTTTAAGTTTACCTAGTGACATGGATATATAACATGCAAAAAGAATATTCCAGTACATTAAACTCATAGCTTTAATAGCCAAAAGTTCAATTAACAACTAACATTTATTGAGAAATTACTCATTGTTGGGCACTATGCAAATTGCTTAATCCCAGCAATAACCCTATATATGGTAAATATTTTCATCAATGATATTTTTCATATAAAAATTGAGTTGTAAATGAGTTAATTATCTGACACATCATTCTGCTAGCATAAGTACAGCTTGGATTCATATTACACTACGGAAGGCTGGTCTATCTCCAACATTCCTGATCACTGCACATATTATTCCAATATGACTTAGGGAATATTTGTTATAGGGCTTGAAGATGTCAAGTCTGAAGGTCAGGACATTTTTCCTTTATGTAGTTGCTGGAGAGACATTGTCTTAGATTTATCTTTGATGTGACTTTTTCCAGTATTCCATGCTGACCTGAACTACTTGACACATTAATTTTTACCTATGTTGAAATCAGTTTTAATCAACAACTTGTGCTTCTTCCAAATAATCTTTTTATTTAAACATTCAATTTCATCAATAACATTCTTTTTTTTCAATTCTGAATTCACTGATGTTTTTCATTTACCCTTTAAAATAGCTACTGATTATCCTGTTCTGTTTTTCAATGATGTACCATGATAGAATAAGTAACCATTCTGGGAATTTCATGAAAAAATCATGTACAAATTATTGCTGCTTTATTATCATGCAGTCTGAAATGTGCTTATTGTGGAAATTATAGTGTTACTGAACTGCTCCTTTTTAAAGAATAGAAAAAAACTTTGAGGTCATATGATCTTCATTTTTCCAAAATCTAAACACTGTAAAATAGAACAAAAGATTAGATATATTTATCTAATGAATAAATGAATGAATTAGGAGGACAAAATTAATAAAATATATAGCAATTTTAGAGAGATTATGCTCAATGCCTAAGATCCATAGGCACTAGATAAGTCATGAACAGTATGATGGTGAATTTTATGTGCCACTTTGTCTGGACCAGGGATAGGTGGTAAAACAGTATGAATTTGGTGCTCTGTGAAAGTGGTTTTTGATGAGGTTATCATTTAAATTGTTGGACTTTGAATAAAATAGATTGCCCTCCATATGTGAGTGAGCCTCATCTAATCATCTGAAGACCTGTATAGAACAAGAAGCCTGACCTCACCTGAGAAAGAGTGAATTCTGCAGCAGATGGACTTTCAGTTTTAGGTGTAACATCAGCTTCTCCTTGGGTCTCCAGATTGCCAACCTACCCTGTTGATTTTGGATTTGCCATCCTTCATATTGTGTGAGCCAACTCCTTAAAATTCTCTATATGCACAGTCCATTGGTTCTGTTTCTCTGGGGAACCCTAATACAAATAGATGTAAATTGAACTAGTCCCATATACAATTAATTCATTACACAAATATTTATTAAATAGTTGCTAACTGCTTGTTGGCACTACTGTTCTCTTCACTGTATAATACATCATTTTACAAAACAGCGCAAGATCACAGTTCTCATGGGGATTATAGGCTAAAGAGGTGTGACCTTATCAATAATTATAGTTAGTTTGTGAGTAGATAATAAAAGTTATGAAGAAATTAAAAATAGAAAAGGAAAGAGAATCAGGAGAACAGGGGATGTTAGGATAGGTAGCAGGTTCTTTTAAACAGACAATAATTAGAGCAGTTTTAGGTTCACTGCAAAATTCAGCAAAAGTACAGAGTTCCCATAATGCCTCTCACCCCCACAACCTTCCCACTACCAACATCTTGCTTTCAAATGGTATATTTCTTAAACTTGATGAAATTACATTAACACATCATTATTACCTAAAATCCATAATTTACATTAGTTTATTCTTAGTATTATACCTTCCATGTGTTTTGACAAATGAATGAAGACATCTGTATATTATCACACAGAAGAACTTCCCTGCTCTAAACCTTCTCTGTGGTTCTCCTATTCATTCCTCCCTGCCCCTTAATCCATGGCAACCGCTGACCTTTGTGTTGTTTTTCAGCGTTGATGGTTCCAGAATAACATGTGGTTGGAATCATCCAGAATGCAACCATTTCAGACTGGTATCTTTCACTTTGTATCATGTATTTAAAGATTCTCTGCTTCAAGGTGTGAGAGTTTATTTCATTTTGATGTTGAATAATATTCTACTGTTGGGATATACTATAGTTTGGTCATCCATTCATTTACTGAAGGGCATCTTAGTTTTTCCCAAGTTTCATCAATTATAAATAAACCTGCTATCAGCATCTATGTATAGGTATTTTATGAATATAATTTTTCAACTCATTTGGGTAAATACCAAGGAACATGATGGTATGTTTAATTTTGCAAGAAATTGCCAAACTGTCTTCCAGAATGGTTAAGTTTTTGCATATCCATCAGCAATAGATGAGAGTTCCTGTAGCTCCAAATCCTTGTTAGCATTTGGTGTTGTCATTGTTTTGGATTTGGGCCATTGTAATAGGTGTGCACTGGTATCTCATTGTTGTCTTAATTTTCCTATAAAACATAGTGAAATATTTTTTATATGATTATTTGTCATCTGTAAATCTTTGGTTATATGTCCATTCAGGTATTTTTTCTTAATTTTGATAGGATTGTTCATTTCCTCATTGTTGAGTATTAAGAGGTTGTTTTTTGTTGTTTATTTTGAATAACTGTTCTTTATCAGGCATGTATTTCCCCCCGTCTGAGCCTTGTCTTCTCACTCTTTTGATACTGTCTTTTTTTGAAGCAGACTTTTTAAATTTTAATGAAGTCTAACATTTCTTTTATGGATCATACCTTTGGTATATGGGAAGAGTCATTGGTAAATCCAAGGTCAGATATGTTATCTTCTAGGAGAATTTTAGTTTTGTGTTTTATGTTTAATCTGCAAAGACTGCGTGTGATGGGCGAAGCTGACAAGGTGGCTATGGGAAGCCTGGAAAGGGTGGAGAGTATCCCTTATGAAATGAAGGGATACTCTAAGGCTGAAGGCTGCTGAAATAAGCATTGACTAAAACATAGCAGCCAAATCTGTAATAACAAAACAGTCACTAGTTGATTAGTTAGAGTCAGTCATGTTAATGATATTGATACTGAGTCTGGGGACCTTAAGAGATGAGGTCATAGTATTGAAATTGCAGCAACACAGCATGAGGTCCATTTTTTGTCAGATTTAAGAATAAGCAAAATTGGACTGTGGAGAAACAGTGGTGATAATTTTCCATTTATTAATTAGATTTTATATAAGATTTGACCCTTTAAGGCTATTTTAAATTATACTGGGCTATTTTAACTATTTTAATTGGGGGGTCTATGCAGTCTCATTTATTAAAATAATTTGCAAGTGTGAATGATTTATTTTTCATTGTGTTAGAACATTTATGTTCAATATGGGATATTTTAGTCAAAGGATATTATGACAAAAATTTATTCGAGGCTATAAAGCAAGGCATACTTATTTTTCTTCTACTTTATATTGTTGAATGATTATAATGGGAAGGGCATTTAATTTTTGTGAAAATGCCTGGTATAATTATAATTTGACCCTCAGTATTTAGGAAATCTCTGAAGCTTTGTCAATATATTTGATACATTTTATCAAAAGCCAAAGTTATTTCAGAATCTACATTTTTATAATCAATCAATACCCATTTTATCTTTTTATCTGTATGTAAACTCTTCTGTTTGTATGTAAATTTTTATCTGCATGCAGACTATTTTAGTATATAAATGCTTTTATGAAATGTGATCTCTCTCTCTCTCTCTCTCTCTCTCTCTATATATATATATATATATATATATATATATATAATTAGCTTAATAAAAAGTTTAGAATATAAATTTTAGATTTTCACTGGAGTCAAGTTATGGTTCTTTGTTTTAATTTAATTTTGTTTATATTAAGATATTAAGTAATATTTTATTTATAGTATCAGTAATATATTATTTATATATACATATTATATATAATTTATTTGTTTGCCTTCTTTTCTCCCCTTCATTTCTTTTTCTTTCCACTACTGACCCTTTTTTCTGCTTTAGGCTTTTAGTCACATTAAACAGGGCTGTTTTAAGCTTCTGTTTCTGGGTGATAACTCTCAGGGTAAGCCAACTAGGTCATTACAGGAAAAGTGGTGTAGGCCCAATGGTGTGTTTTGTAGACAGCCTTTTTTGTTGCCAAGTTTTCCAATCTAATCCTTTCCCCTTATTGTTTTCCTTAAATGATTTTTTTAATGGCTTGTATGTTTAGCTGCATATAAATATTTTCTTTTCCTTGTTTTTTTTTTTTTTAAGGCATCTTGTCTGCCTTAAATCATTTATTTTTCCTTTGGTAAGTACTTGATAAACTGCTAATGGTCTTGAGTGTCCTGTGCTCTGGGGAGCAGCCTCCCTTTTGGGGGTACCTCCTTGGTCTCAGATGGCTGAAATCTGCATCCAAGACAGCAGTGGGGGCACTAGCTTCGTCTTTCGAGTTAAGTGTGAGCTCAGGTTAGCAAATGATGCTTTTTAAAACCAGTTGAATTTGGGCAGAGATGGAGCCAGCTGTTCCTTTTCATTACCCTCTTTTCTTAAAGATTGAGTCACTGTTATATAAGGATAGGACATCGTACATTCCCCTGCTTAGGAGACAAACTGAGACAAACTTAGGAGACAACAGCTGAGAAGGTTGTAACCTAAATAACAGTATATTCTGGTGTCATGGTCCTGTGGTGGCCGTCACACTGATCCATGAATAACCCAGACACTAGAGCTAGTGATCAAGCACAGCAATCTCACTCCTCTGAGGAATGACAGAAATTTGACTGAGTAAAGCTCAGGAAGAAAAGAGAGAATGGCTATCCAGTGCCCCAGCAGTATGTAACACAGTGGACACTAGACACTGTCAGATAAATGACATAGTTTACCACACTGCCTTTAATGCTAAGATTTGTTGATAGGCCAGTGGGTTAGACTTGTCCTGCAGCACTAAGAGGGTAGTCACTCCTCCTGTCTTTGGGGGGACCTTTTTGAGAAAGTGATAGACTACTTGAGTATTCTGTCCTGGACTCTGGGAGCTCTGTCAACATGAAGAACTAAGTTGAGCGCTCCAGGCACTTTTTCACAGATGACTTTCTACACTAGCCCATGCAGCATCCCAGAGAGGACGTCTCAATCTTAGTTTGAGAACTCAGGACAATACCTGAGAAAGACAGCACAGTGTAATAGCCATCAACCACCAAGTATGCCAACAATAAGCAAGATTTTCAAGGGAGAAATTATGGTCTTTGGGCACAGCCAGCAAGCCTGAGCTCTCTGAGGACATATCATCTCTACCTGGTGTCAAATGGCCCTAGGACAATTGTTTCAAAATGTACCTAGTTTTTGTATTAAGTATGATTAAAGAAATGCAGGCACAAAAATGACCATGATGAAAGAAGAAGTTTAATAATCACAAATCCCTAGAAACAAGGCCCGACACTAAGGTTGGTAGACACAGATGGAGAGAAGGGGGAAAGTGGGCACAGAGCCTTCATTGTATTTTTGAGGGAAGTTAGCCAGGGCAGGATGGGTATGTTTAGGATTGGCTAGTCTGATTAATATCAGCAAGCTCAGTGAGAAAAGGGACTGCCCAGGTTGTCCCTTATTGAGCATCCCATGTCACCTTCTGTATACCAGGGCTGGTACCAGATGACTTCCAAGTTTCTTATACATCAAACCAGAAATCAGAAAATCAGGGAGCAATAATAAGTAGGGTGATCATGGTAGATCTCTCTCTAACAGGCTAAGGAGGCACAGCAGTGTGCATTAGGATATAGGCATAAAGAGTGCTCTGTGTTAAGAAAATAGGCCCTGCACAAAGACCCTGAGGAGGAAGGCCTACCTGACATGTTCAAAGCTGCAAGGAAGCCAGTACAGCAGGGGCACAGCAAACAAGGGAGAGTTTTGAGGCATGAAGTAGGAAAAGTGGCAGGGGCTGGATCCTATAAGGCATTGTGGCAGCTATAAGGGCTCTGACTTTTTCTTTGAGTGAGATGGAAAGTGGTTAAAGGATATTGAGCAATGAGTGGTTGAATGGTATTGACCCAATGGGCTGCCATGTTGAGGACAGATCATGGGAGAGCAAGTGAGAGACAGGGAGGATTATTAGGAAGCTACTGTAGCTATCCAGGGGACAGGGATGATGGTGCACACCACCACCATCTTGGTAGTCAGAAGTGGACCAATTTGGGGTATATTTTAGAGAAAGAACCAACAGAATTTGTGAGTCAACCATATTCCAAGAATTTTAGGGAGAGCTCCTGGGTGAGCAACCATTGAAGAGGAACAGATGTGGAGATGGGAAAAAAGAAAAGAGTTCTCTGTGGAGTATGGAATAATCTCTTAGTAGTACTGAATTCTCAGTCCCTAAAGACCTAAAATATTTTGCACAATGACATGGAGAAAGTAAAAGCTCAAAATCAGATAGTCAGAGGTGGACAGACAAATGAGGGGAAAAGGAAAGTAATGCTTAGATATTGTTTCTTTAGGACTTTTTGAGAAAATTCATGCTTATGGTAGAAAAATGAACCATATCTCAGAAATCATGTGATTCTAAAACCTATGTTCAAAAATCAGTAGTAACTTATATCTGTTGATATAGCTGTATAGAAGGTGTTCGAGTATCACTTTAGAATACAAAAAGATGTCACAAATTCAGCCCCACAACAATAGTTTCATAAATTTAGGATCATTTGATGCCCAAAGAATATACTAAAGAATAGTAACAGTGCAATTCTTTTCTAAATGATTTTGTATTTATTTAAGTGTATCTCTATTTACTGAAAAATGTGCTTTATATTTAGGAAATTTCTTACCTTATAATCATAATGTTTGATGCCTTTGTAAATTCACCAACTCCTTCAACATCTCTCCCAACATTTAGGTGTTTTCAGCCCAAAGACTTTTTAATTTGCTTTATGATAAATGAATGCTTGTAACAAAAAGATCTTAAGATAAAAGGAGTTCTGGGGGAAATTAATTAAAAATTAGCCAAAGCAAACACCTTCTGTACAGCTATATCAACAGATATAAGGAAACTGTGTGTGGCTAGATGAGTTTTAGAAAACACATCTGTCCTCCAGAGATAAGTTTTCACCTAACTTAGCCAAAATATTTATTTTCCATTGTGAAATGCTATGTTTAAGTGGATTCCTATTGATCAAGTTTTTACTGAGATTCTGGGATCTGTCCTTGTGCAATGGGAAAGCAGAGAAAACTATAAAGGGACATTGTATCATGGGCTGGTAGGTTATTTGACTATGTTCTGACTCCTTTGCTTCTTTAAAAGACTTGTATGTTCCTCTGTATACAAAATAGGCCATCCCTCCATGCTCTTCTTTCCATCTCCTTCCAGCGTGGCATTTAACTTCTTCAGAAAACATTCCTTGGTTGATTCACCTCTTTCTATTCTTAACATTCAACATTTTCTCAGCATACTTTTCTAAAGTCTTTACTATTGGCCCAAACTGTACTAGACAAAAGGAATAGAAAACCAATAGGACATCATTCTAAAAAGGTTCTCAAAAAAAAAAAAAAAAAGTAGTCAATTTCATTTATTCATTTACTTACTTGCAGGGAACACCTGCTATCACTATGCTACTAGAGACACAGGAATGGATGTACACCCTCCCATCAAGGAGTCCACAGCCTATCCAGGAAGAGACACGTACATGCAGGCATTGCAGTAGAACCCAAAGCTGCTGGGCAGGATGCCTACACATGGCCCTGGGGCATAGGAGGGAATGGGGGTTTCTTTCCATCTGAAATGTTGAGGTCTGGAAGGGTTTCCTGCAGAATTTCTGGGTTGCATCTTTAAGCAAAGGAGGTCATTGGCAAGTGATTGAAACGGAAGTATCTACAATGAAACTTCCAAACACAAATTATGTCATTAACCAAAGTAGGGAGTTTAGGAGCTTATACAAATTTTACAAGAAAGATAATGAGTTCAAGCTAGGTAAGTACTTTTAAAATAAGCATTATAGAGTTGAGTGCCACAGATGGGCCAAATGCTCTATTCATCAGCATCTGTCTGCTCCATAACAGCAGGTGTTCAGGGAGACAGAAAGTAAAGGACCAAGGAATACTTACACAGGATTCTGTTCAGTAGTGAAAGCTGAAATGACCCATCCACGTAGACGGAAGCATCTGCATAGGGTGGACAGGCAAATGGTGACATCTTGGCCACACCACATGCCTATGAGTCAGCCTCCCTTTGTCAGGGGCCTTTTGATATGAGAGGAGAGAATGAGAATTCCAAGGAAGAAGGCAGAATGAGAGCACAGAGGTTTGGGGAACAGCACCATGTAAACAAATGATCATAACATACTGTGGAAATGCCAGCGTTGATAGCCATACTGAAATTGCTATGGAGACTTTGAGCAAAGGTTACTGACAAGTCATTAGTCAGCCAAAGCTTCACCAGGGAGGAAATGTGTGCACAGATGAGTCAAAGTCTTCTGGGGACAGAAGAAGTCAAGGGGAATCCAGGATCGCACCACTTGTGCGGGAGACAGCATGGTGGGGGAGGGCCTGGCAGGGAGAGATGCACAGGGGCTTTGACATGGTGAATGTAGGTAGTGTGTGAGCAGGTGCCTGGGGGAAATGGAACTGAACTGCAGGCGAATCCACAAGACCCTGTCCAGAAACGGGTGGGCAAGCTTCTGCCACTGCACAGGCTTTGTGTCTAAGTTTTATGACTTTGCTTTTTCTTTTCTTGTTTCCTCTCTTGTCTCCCTATTGATCTTCAGGGCCCCTCGTGGGCAAGGATCTTTGCTTTCTGTTTTAGTCCCCACTCAATTTCCCTCTTGCCTTACATCACCCCCTTGCTCAGTTTGGATTTCAGAGGCTGATTTGAAAAATAATTTAAAGAAATAATATTTCTCAGATCGGAGGAGACTCAGACTTGGAATTCCTGGAAGAAATGACCAAAGATGAGTAGCTGATTTTTATGATATTTGGGTGGGATTTATTTAGATAAGGAACACTTTTGTTTGAGTAAGCAGTCGGACAATTGCTGATGGTGGAAGAGAAGTCTTGGCTTCAATGTTCTTCTAAACCAGAACAAATCAACTAGCACATGTAGAGACCTAGTGAAAGTCAGTGGTATTTAAGGGTTAAGCTTGACGAGAAATCTGATCCAGGATCCATGTGTGAGTGTGTGTGTGTGCAGGCAAGCGTGAGCCTCCCTATGAGTCTGACATGTCCAGAGGGGGATGCAGATGGTGATGCCATAGCCAAAGAAATACAGGGCACATTTTTCACATTTAAAGTTTTAATCACTAATACAAAGAAGGCTGAGCCAGGCCAAGTTCTACCCCATAAAGCATTTACTCTCACTTTAACACAGACATTTGGAATAATTCAAAACAAGGCTCCTAAAGCTGGAATTGTGGAATCTTATAGAGAAACCCTGATGCTCCCCCAGCAGCATTCTCTGCTTCCTGATAATGTTCTCCCTGTGGATGTTTATCAGTCACCAAATCTCGCCGTCCTCTCTGTGGAAAAAGACACTGGGTGAGTTTGCACCATTTTGTTGTTTTGTGCCAAAGACAGAACCCTCTGTCACTCTGCTAAGCAAGCAGAACATATCACAGCTGCTAAATTGTTCAACACCCCCACCCTACTGTCAACTCCTATTTCCTTTTTGAACCCCCACAAACATTTGCCTTAAATTTGTAACATTCAGGAAATTATTCAGTTCCAGGCAAGTTTTACAGATAAAGAAATTGAGACGAAGACAAATAAAAGGAATTACTCAAGATCAGAATCAGTTGATGGCCGACAGGATAGAACCCAGTAGCCTCATCCCAAGACATTTCTCTATTTTTTTCTTAATATTTCTTTTAAATTGACACATAGTAACTGTAAGGATTATGGGATACAATGTGGTGATTTGATGTATGTATATATATTGTGCTATGATTAGGTCAGACTAACAAATACATCACCTCGTAGAATTTGCCGTGTGTGGTGAAAACATTTGAAAACACTGGGCACAATATATCCTGAAATTGGAGCAATGCAGAGTTTAGCAGGCCCCTGTGCAAGGATGACAAGCAAATCCAGGAAATGCTCCTTATTTTGAGACCCAGTTTAGCATAAAAAAAAATCACTTGGTAATTTAAAAATATGTACCCCATTTTTTTTAATTGTAATCACCATTCTGTGCACTACATTACTGAAGCTCATTCTTCCTCTTGAACAGAATCTTTGTCCTCTTTCATACATATCCCTACCCCGTCTACCCTCCCTGCCCCAGCTTTTGGCAGCCACCATCCTACTCTCTCCTTCATGAGTTTAACTTTTGTAGATTTCACATATAAGTGAGATCACCCAAGGTATTTTTCTTTCTGTAGTTTCATTCTTTCTCACGTGTGAGTATGAATTTAAGGCTCCGTGTAACACTATTTGAAATACGAGTAAAGGTGCCTTTTCTTGATACCCAATTCTCCTTCACCACTCCATTTGAAACTGTGCACTAATACCTCTAGGGCTATGCATTCTTTATGGAACCTAAAATAAGTTTGATTCAAGGTGTGTAAGTATGGTGGGGTATTCAGAAGAGGAAATAAATTTGAACATACTAACACTCCCACCCAGAAGTTATTATTAAAGTTGGAAATTTCTCCTCTGAGACAGAAAATAATCTGGGAACTGGGGGCAAAGAAAAGGTGAAGTTTTCTTTTAGAAAATGCTAGTAGTTAGCAGTAGTAGGGTGCTCAGAATATCTTTCCCTTTTACTGTGGCAAAAGCAAGCCAAAGATACATGAGAATACACTGGAAAATGTTTGTCCCTTGTTGGTTCAACCATATCTCTCTGGATTTTCTCTTTGTAACTAGAGGAAGACGCCAAATGTATGTTCTGCATACCAAGAAGGAATAATTTGCACACAATGTTTGTCCTATGTTAAAGATGATCCACTCTGTGTTATGAATGGTGAAGAAAAAATATCCTAGATGTTAGTGGCAGACCATGAGAGAATGACCTGTCTCCTGGGATCACTTTCTTTATTATGGGGAAATCACAAGATCTCTGCAATAGACCAGAAATAGGCTTCTGCAGTCCCATCCCTGCAATTGCAACATTACTGAACTCAGCTATGATTTAGGTGGATGTCTACACAGAACAAAAATCTCTTCTGCTCTGAGCTCTCTTCAGAATCATCCCCACGTCATTGTCCCTCTACCATGTTATCTCACTCAATGTAGCATATCTCAAGTGCCTCCATTGACTGGAAATTCATTTCATACTGATGCAGTTCATGACACTTAATGATGGTTGTGACAGTTAAAATTCTCCTCTAGATTTAGCCAAAATAAACTGTTGATTCTACTCACTGCTTTGCATTCTTCTTGGGAAATGTCTCTTCCTGACTGGGACTAAGTGTTTAGAAATAGGGACTACTTTTAAGTTGTTTATCTCAGGCATTTTGTCATAGCAACAGAAAATGATTAATGCAGATATAGAAACTGGAAATCGTGAGATGTGTCTGGGAGACTACAGAGACTAGCCTGCAAGAAATGAAGATTTATATGAGAAAGTAGTGGAGACTGAGGCTGGAATCTGTGTCCTGGCTGCAGAAGTCACTGCTTTCCCTCTGCATAGAATTTTATGGGGTAGGATGAATTGAAGTAATCAAACCAGTGGTCTGGATTCAATGAGGCAGAACAATGTCCACTGAAGTGTCCTAAACTATCCTGATTGTATAGAAGTGAGAATTTGAAATTGAGGAAATGAAGAGGTCCAAAAGAAAGGGAAGGAAGGTGTTGGAGTGAAAGACACTTAGAGGAGAAACAGCCCACGTTCTGTGACTTTTGAACAACAACTAATTCTTGAACTTTCCCTTTATAATTTGCACCTCTTTTAGGGAGAGTAATCCCTGCTAGTTCCTAGGTGTAAGCATACTAACTGAACATTATAATTTTCTTAACTAGAAGGAAATAATTGACATACTTGTTTTCATTAACACCAAAATATTTTCAGCATAGATAGGTCTGTATGGAGGATGACTGTCCTGTATTGGTTTTATTTCGGTCATCAAAATACAGATAAAAATACAAGCTTGCCAAAAGGTTGAACTGAATGTAAGTAACTTCAAATCATTGCCTGCAACATACCGCTAAAAAAATCCTCATGTTATATAGATGCATTAACATTTTCTTCTTTGCTCCCAAAAGAATTGCTCACTATCTTTCAGTTAATTAGGGCTCTGCTATTGTTTGGTACCAGCCCTTCAAGGTTTAGAAGCATGAGGTTCATGTTTAAAATGTGTGGTTCATGTTTAACCTTGTCAGGTTTTAGATGAAAAGGAGACTTCAGAAAACACTGGTGTGTAAACAACTGAAACTCAGCCTTCAAGGGAAAAAAACTCGAGACTGAAAGAGCTGTCAAGCTGGGAGAGTCTTAAGAAGAATCTCTGCATAATGGCTTATAATGTTATCTTTCCCCAAGGACCCAAGAAATGGAAAATATATTAGTTTTTTCTCTCTGAGTAGCTTTTGGCAACAAACCATAAATGCACTTCATTAAAAACATCTTGGTGTCTCAAACCCATCGGCTAGAATATGTAATACATATGTTGAGGGTCTAATGGGGCTGTATGTGGGAGTGATCCGTGGGAGACCCCATGAGAGAAAGACTTATAGAAACAGATTTTCCTTAGAAGGGAGAATAGCAGAGCAAAGGATGGGAATGGAGAGGGAGGGAGGAGAGGAGGTAAAAGGGAACAAAATCTACCAAATTATGTACACGTACAAAACAACAAATCATATGTGTGTGTGTGTGCGTGTGTGTGTGTGTGTGTGTGTGTGTATAATGATTAAATTGTACTAATAAAAGTAATAACAATATAGGGAAGTTTAGTAGAGTAAATACATTAGGAAGAGGGAGGAGGAGAGGGAAAGAAAAGGTCCCAGGGATCAAATTATGATCAAATTATGTACATGTATTAATGTGGCATAATGAAGTCTACAATTATGTAATGCATCAAGAAAAAAAAAGAAAGAACCAGTTTTCGTACTTAGAAAAAAGAAAGAAACAGACTTTCCGGCTTCCTTGAAAATCCAGTGAGAGTCACTCAACTGCCATGCTCTTGATTTCTATTTCTTACTCTCTTCTCTGCTCTACCTGCATTTCTCCTCCATGTCAATGGGGGAAATATTTCCTATCTCAGTTTGGAATTATGCAGTCTTGGGTGTCCTTTATTTCCATACCCTGGTATGATCTTTGAAGTGGAGCTCTGGGTCTGTGCCAGAGAGCAGGTATGGTATGGGGAGAGCCTGGGCAGGTTGAGAATGATTAGGGAAGATTTTCCCCCATCATAGTCAAAGGAAGAATATCATTAACTCGTTCACATTTCCCCAGCTAGTAAGTGGAAGAATTAAGGATTGAAGCCAGCAGATTATCTCACCTCTGGCAGAAGCTGTTGATGCCTCCTTTCCATCTTCTATGATCTGATATCCATCCGGTGTCCTGATTGAGAATATTCAGGGCAGCACTTTGGTAAGGGGAGTTCTGGACACAGCCCATGACAGAGAGAGGGAGGAAGGGTGTAATTTGGGATTTCTCTACCCTCTGTGTTGGAAAGGTCTGAGGCTCACACTGTGGTAACTGAGTTGGTAATGGGTACTTTGTTGGTTATCTTCCTTGTATTATTCCTCCCCCTACTGTGAGTGTATCTTAAAATCAACTCACATATATATATTGCTTGATTCATTTTCCTTTACAGAGAAACCCAAACAAGGAAACAGGGTAAACCCAGACTGAAAAGCATGGTGGAAAATCGCCTGTATAATAGGTACACTTATCACTGGGATCCTTCAATGTCCTTTCTTCGTCTTTCTTCTTCCTCCTGCAGCCTTTGTCTCCACCCTAAAGTGACTACATCTTCTGCTTTTAGGTGCTTCCTCTTCCCCATTTCTCTCCTGAACTAATACAATTCTAACTTTCTTTACTGAAGTTTTAGGAAGACTGTAACACAATTAAAGTAAATCAACCTGAGACATGAGCTACTAAAAGCTTTTCACTCTGTCAAATGAATTTGTGTTTCAAAATAACCTGTCTTTTATCCAAAAGAATCTCTAAGGAATGCTGGATCAGGGATTTAAGATTCAATAGAACCAAATATTTTCAGTGTATAACAGTCATTGAATTAACTGAGGAAGGAGACAGAACTTCTTGAAGAAGCTGGGTGAAACATTGCCAAGGAAATAACACAGGAGCTGGGCTTTGCAAAATAGTGAACAAAATTGGTTCATAAAGAGAAGGTATGGGATTTCCAGTAGATGCAGTCTATTTTTTCAAACAAATTAATTTAGAAATAATTTTAGATTTAATTCCTTTTTTTTTTGTCAGTCTTTTTGCTGCTATGACCAAAAGACCTGACAAGAACAATTAGAGGAGGAAAAGTTTATTTGGGACCCATGGTTTCAGAGGTCTCAGTCCATTGAAGGCCAACTTTATTCCTCCATGCTCAAGATGAGGCAGAACAAAATTGTGGAAGAGTATGGTGGAGGAAAGCAACTCAGAGTGGGGAGATATTGAGAGAGAGAGAGAGAGAGAGAGAGAGAGAGAGAGAGAGAGAGAGACAGCATTATGCTCAACAAAAACAAAATACAAACCTTAAAAGCATATCCCCAGAGACCCACCTCCTCCAGCCACTCCATATCTGCCTAAAGTTACCATTCAGTGAACCCCTATCAGGGAATTAATTTACTGATTGAGTTATGGCTCTCATAACCCAATTATTTCACCCCTAAATCTTCTTGCATGGTCTCACCTGAGCTTTTAGAAACATATATCTAAACATAACAGTTTAAATGATAATACAGAAAGTCTGGCATACTTTTCATCCAGTTTTCTCTAATGCTAATGTGTTATTTCCATGATGCATATATGAAAACTAGTATAATAATATAGGTCAAGCATTCCTAATCTGAAAATCTGAAATCCTGAACACTCCTATATCTGAAACTCTCTGAGCACTAGCATAATGCCCCACGATGCTTGACATCATGTGATAAGTTGCTGTCAAAACACAGGAACACTAAAAATATCATATAAAATTAACTTTAGTCTCTGTATGTGAGGTGTATATGAAACAAATTAATTTCACATTTAGACTTAGTTCTTATTCCTGAGATACCTTATCAAATGTATGCAAATATTCCAAAATCCCAAATAATCCAAAATAAAAAGCACTACAGGTCCTAACTATTTTGGATAAGGGATACTCAACCTGCAATAGTACAATACCACTAACTAAACTGCAGACTTGATTTATATTTCACAAGTTTTCTAAGTAATGTCTTTTTCTTCTACTCCAGCTCAATCCAAAACACTGCATTTAGTCGACTTTAAGCTATGATGGATTATTTATTCCTTCAGATGTACTTTAAATCTCACAATCCAAGTCATGTGAGTACTTTCAAATCACAAAAGCCATGTTGTAGAAAAAACTGAGGTTCAGGAATAAGAAGTGATTATCTGGGGTCATGTTTCATTAGCAGTAAAGCGAGAGCCCCCGTCTGCCTCCTCCATGCCAGACTCAGGCCTTCCTCCTCTTCATTTCTGATCTTTTCCACCCCCTCTCCTGTCATTTCTTTCCTGATGCCTTCCTTCCTTCGTCTGCTCACTCTCTGCCCCTCTAGGCTTCTTCCCTACCAAACAGGAAAAGGAGCAGCAGAGGAAACACTTTCTCTGGTGTATCACCTGTGTGACGCGAGAAAGCTGATCTTGTCTGGACTTGAACAGAGTGGGCTGCAAGAAAGCCAGGAAAGAAAGACAGCTGGGAGTAGGGGTGACCTCTGCTTTCTATTGCAATGACAGGAGGGCATTATCTCAGGCCAAAGGGGCTCCGGGCCAGAAGACTTTCAATCAGAAGGAGTTTTCCTTCACCAGAGTCACAGATCTTTCCTTTCTCCCTCCATTGAGCCCTTGTGCCTTTGTTAAATTTGGCCCAGCATTTCCTTTCTCAAGGTGGATGAAAGGCAAGGTATTGCTGCTTCCAACCCAGAGGACTAGACCATCACTATGTCCTGGGGAACCGTGGCCCATATCCAAGATGATCATCAGCAGTCAAAGCATTGGAATCCATGTGGCTTTGGGCCATGGGAAGATATAAATCTTGTTTCACACCTGGCTCTGTCTGTTTATTGGGAGTTATTTGCAAAGTGCTCTGCTTACCCTTGCATTTTGTAGTTAATAACACTCTCCTTCCTGCAGCAAATCTCCCCTAAAACTGAGATCCTAGAAAGTTACCATGAGCTTTACTTCAGATTGTAGCTCAGAGAAAAATCTGATCCCAGGAACTAATGCTGAAAAGGCTATTAGTATGGTGCTAAACAAGTTAAGGAACCCCGACTCCCACCCCAAAAGAGTACTTGTCAGAAACTACAGGGGGTCTATGAAACTGGAAAACAGGCAATATCTCAGCATGAGGTATGAATGACGTCACCTTCTCTGCCTGGGACTACTTCTTCCCATTTTCCCTTCTGAGCGCCCCATTCTGTGATAGACATGGGGTGTGCTTGCTTTGTGTACCTCTATACCAGAGGGTAATAAAACCATAGGAGAGATGATTTCTCAAAGACAAAGTGGCTGGGAGTCAAGTGTGTGCAGGAGAAGAGCAGTGGTGCAAGAAGCAGACTCTCCACTGAAAATTAGCTTTAAAGAATCCAATTGGATCTTTCACTGAGAGAAGAGGAAACCAAAATCCCAAGGGGACACTGACTTGAGTAAAGGAAACCATTAGCCAAGAGCAGTCAGAACTGGAACCAGTCTATTCCAGAAGTCAAGTCTACTTCAAACTTGATGCAGAGAAATAAAATATTTAGCATTTACAGAAAAAGAAAACATAAAAGCATGGCAAAAGAGTGGGCATTCTCAGTAATAATAGTTACAGTGCATGTTTGACAAGCTAAAATATGGATAAGTATCTGTATGTAGCAAAAAAGCAACATTTTCCCAGATCCTGCTAATAGTTGATAGGATCAGATCTTGTGAATTGAAGCACAGTACTTCAGTTAATAAAATATTATTTTGATAATGGACCTTCTCTGGTTTGTTTGTTTGTTTTTGCTTTTAGTACTGGGAATTGAACCCAGGGGCACTTAACCACTGAGTCACATTCCCAAATCTTTTTTTAAATATTTTATTTAGAGACAGACAGAGTTTTGCTGAGTTGCTTAGGCTCTTGTTAAGAGGCTAAGGATGGCTTTGAACTTGAGATCCTCCTGCCCCAGCATCCTGAGCCTCTGGGATTACAGGCATGTACTCCCACATCCCTGTCTTATTACCTACAAACTCAACGAGGGAAGGCCATTGCTGTCTCTCTAGTATGAAAAGTTATCTTAGTAGTGTCCCACAGCACTCTCCTTTGTAGACTAGTGCTACTCTTGCCTGCTCTAAGGGTCTATTTAATCAGTGGCCAACTCCTTCAGCAAACATTAAAGGTCTTGTGTCCATGGATCAAATTTCTCTTTGTTTCTCATTGTATATCTAACTTATACAATTGTATTATAATTGTTATGAAAAATTTCTCCTTGTGTTTCTAACTTAGAGCAAAGTGTCTGCTCCGTTTAATTCACACAATGTAATTTGGTGAGATGACTATGGAACAAGGAGGTTAAAAAAAAAAAGGCTATCACATTTCAAGACAGAAGGTCTCTATTTTAATAACAGTTGGAAGTTTTCAAGTAAGCCAATTCATATTCCAGTGTCTAGTTTTCTCATTTGTGAAACAACGATAGCAATAGCCAGTCAACAAATATTTTCCATCCCCATCTCCTAAGAGTTAGGTGCTATGCTAGGAATAGAGACAGTGCTTCAGCCATAGAATCCTATCATACCTCAAGGAATTTTGCCTTACTGATCATTTCACATTATGGTGTAAAATCAGATGAGAATGATTCATTCATCTGCTCAACAAATACTTATTGTGAACCTACTATGTTCTCAACACTATTCTATGCACTGAATTTATTATAAGGAACACAACCAAGTTTCCACATTCATGGGGGTTGCACATATATAGGAAAGGCAGGCAGAAGGCAAAAGATCAACAAGTAGGTAGTCAAGTAGGTAAAAAGATAGACAAACTAAAAAATATATTGCATTATATTAAATATGGCCTTGTACATTACAACTCCTCTTTCCAAGAGGTACACTCTAGGCCCACCCCTTGCACTGGATTAATAACATGCAAAAAAGGGGCTATTGCAGCTTTGGCCCCTCAGTGGTCAAGGAGTCTTGCTGCTTTCATCCTGCTGTCTGAGAAGAAGGCCCTGAGTCAATCACAGTAGGTAGCCTCGCAACTCCTGGAGGAAGGCCGCTTAGGGAGATACTGTACCCAGCTGAGAGCCAGCTGCAAACACCTTCTGTGGCTTCTTGGCAAATGAGAAGAGGAATCAGGATCAGCTGACCAACAAGACTGTAAGAAACAAGTCACCATTTTCTGTCACTAGGCTTTGCAGGTGGTTTGTTATATAGGAATAGTTAACTGTTTATATGATATGATGCTCTGAAAAATAATGAAAGAAAGAAAAGAGCATAGGAGGTCCCTGGAAGTGATGGAGATTTGGTATCTTATATAAATGGCTTGAAAAACTCCATGGAGAAAAACTTTTTGAGCAGAGATAACTACAAAGGCCAAGGTCTTAAAGCAGGACATGCTAATGGGCGGTGAAATAGCACAGGAGGCTTCTGAATCTGCAGTGACCTGGAGAGGGTGAGAGTTCAGAGGTAAGATCAGAGAGCAGGGCCCAAGTACACAGGAGCCTATCCATCAAGGTTCCTGGTTTTTATTCTTCTCAATTAACTGGGAAGTCATTGGGGAGTTTTAACAAGTATCTGCCTAAGTCTTCTTCTACCAGTACAAATAGATTTGAGATATAGCCCTGCTTGGTATTTGTTGAGAGAGGACACCAAAATTACCCCAATCCTTTATGGAAAGTATGTGAAAACATTTTTGGAAGTGCTATAACGTTGAGAAGGTTAGAACACCTAAACTTTCCTGAGTCTGTCAGAGCAGCTTCTCAATGAGGGGGCTTAGGAGCTGGTAGATAATGAAATACAAGAGGAATTCGATGAATCAAAAGGAGGATGAAGAGGTAAGGAAAAAAATACCCTGAAAGAAAGCAGGGAAGGGGTCAAGTGCTCAGGTCAAAGGGGAGAGAGTACTTAATACAAGCACGCCCTGGGGCCGATGCTCAAGAAGCCATGTGCTGTGGTTGGACAAACTTGGCTCTGAGAATTCTGTGTTGGACCTGCACAAGGGGAAGCAGGAAGTGTGCCTCTCTAGTTCACCTGCTCATACCCAGGGCTCCACACACATAAGCCACTCAATAATTGTTCAACTAGACAAATTGTTTAACCATGGTAACTGGTTTATCCAAAAAGTTTACAAAATTCACACTTCCCCCACCCACAGTGTCCACTGGCATTGCTTGAAACACAGTTGGTTGCAGAAACTTTAAAGAATACTGTGGAGGCACAGGCCTCTAGGGAGAACAATAGGTGGGTATCAACGCAGAAAGCTAAGCCTTCTTAGGTTGGAAAGTAAGGGTCTTCAGCTTTATTTTATATGTAAATGAGAGATATTGTTTTCTTCCTTTAGTTTCCCTGGAATTCCCTGGCCTCCCTTCCCCTCCCCTTCTCTCTCTCTCACCCCCCACCCCCACCCCATCCCACCCCCACCTTCCTCCCCACCCCCACCTTCCTCCCACCCCCTTTCTTTCTTTATTTTCCAGTATTGGAGAGTTGGAGAGTGAACATAGGAGTAATCTATCACTGAGCTACACCCTCAAACTTTTTTTTTTTTTAATTGATTTTGAGACATGGTCACTAAGTTACCTAGGCTAGTCTCAAACTTGAAATCCTCCCGTTTCAGCCTCCAGGGTAGCTGAGATTGCAAGCATGTGCTGACTAAAATTCCTTTTCTTATGAAGAAAGCAAACTTAGTGTGATGCATAATGCTTGGAAAAAGAATAAATCAGACACCTGGACACTGGCTAAGATACCATTGCATTCCAAGGGTATTGGGATTGAGAATGATTTTAAGTCCTATTGTTATATATATATATATGAATTCATATACATATATAAATAATATATATCATATAAAAGTATTATGTATTATTTTATATTGCACAGAAAAGTATTAGACACTTAAAACATATATTTATGTTTTAGTGGAAAGGATAATTTGATTGCTAATGTCAGAAGCAGATATATATGGTATATGTGATATATGTAGATGTATATGGCATATGTGTCTTAAAATTTTTATGTATGCCCACAAAATATGTTAATTTTCCACTTTCAGCATAGTGTTTGGTCTTGGGCAATTCACATAATTTTTTTTTTTTTTTTTTTTTTTTTTTACCTATAAGCCTCCATAATCAAGTAGGATCATTCAAAGCCAGATGACAAGTATTTAAAGCAAAAGTAACAAGACAATAGCTGAGAAGCTCAATTTGGCTTCATATTTTTATTTATATGAAGATATGAGTGTGTGTGTATGTATATGTCTAATTTGATTATTTGCCAGCATATGATTTTTAAAATTTTTTGTGATTTATAATTAAATAGAATGATGTTTTTTCAATACATTTTCCTCAATATAAAATGCCATCTGTACCAGTAAATACAGAACTAAGTGTATGTTAAATTTTTTTTCAAAATTTTTTTAATGAGAAAGTAAAAATTATACTTGCTTTGAATTTCTGCCTCCACACTGCTTTCCATAATGGCTGTACTAATTTACACTCCACAAGAGTGTGCAATGGTTCTCTTTTCTCCACATCCTTATCAACACTTGTTTACTATTTGTCTTTCTGATAATAGCTTGCTAGCATTTTTTTAAAAGAATTTCATATAAAATTCGATTTTTAGTTTCTCTTAAAATATAAGATACATCATTACTGGTCCAACATTACCACAAGGAAACATTCCTAGCCCCAAATATTTCTTATCTAGGCCCACCATGAAGGGACCAAGAAAATTTCGGTAGGCTCCTCACCAACAATTAAGGGCTACAAGTAAACTCTGTTCAAAAAAGATCTCCCTTTAACAGTGGAAGTGCTAATGCTCAATTCTATCTTGAGAATCATTGTCTGTTGGTCTGAAATTTCTGGGTAATAAGGGTTTATTGTTACTGACTTTTTGTTGTTTATTTACTTCATTTTAGTTTCATGTTTTAAATAGGAATATCTAGGGAAATTACTAATCTGACCTTTCATTAAAACATATAAAATTTATGTACAGACCTACAGTATTATTTTAAAATTGTTATTTTGGTAGTAGACACGGGAAGGGTTTATGGAATACAGAAA
Organism: Callospermophilus lateralis; assembly: GCF_048772815.1. NCBI lineage: Eukaryota > Metazoa > Chordata > Mammalia > Rodentia > Sciuridae > Callospermophilus > Callospermophilus lateralis. Next base: position 73,859,647 of record NC_135320.1, on the reverse strand, counting down.
TAGCAAGTGACTTGGAAGTCTATGACTTAATTTTTTTTTTCTATGTGTGCTAACCTAGCATTCCATCACCATTTTAAAATGCAGTTTTAGGAACTATAACTGAAATGATATATTTTTACATGATATCGTCCTGTCATTCTCTTAGTCAGGAATAGTTTGGTAGTCACTCAACTTACTCATGCTAACAGTCAAACAATGGCAATTTATTGAAATACTTCAGGGATATTTCACAGAACACAGAGGCAAGAGATTCAGCTAGGCCTCATGAGACACAAAGGCCTTTTATCTGTGTTCTATGTATATCTCAGCCTCAGGAACTAGAAAATCAGGAAACATAATTAGTCTCTGGAAAGCTTTGCTTTGAGCATCTGCCTCACGATGCGTTCTCTCTCTCCATTGCTGAATTTCCTGACTGTGCAGTGGCAAATAAAACCTCATTAAAATTCTGCGCTCTGTTTCCAGATTCCCAAAGAAGCTAGCTGGTCCATGGTGATCTCAGGTATACCAGAGAAGGGTGAGGTCGATCCCAATCGGGTCATCTAGGACTGCCAGAATAGATCCCTGGGTGTACAAGTCAAAAAAATGTTCATGAAGAAGGGGAACTGGTGTAAGAAGGAAACAACGGACATCTTCTGTTGTATAAGAAATTTTATAACTTATAAAGAATGCTTGTGGATGTGATGTTTTGAGTTGGGGTTTATTTCAAATAAAAACAAATTAGAAAGTGGCCAAGGATATTCTTCTTGAGTCATTGTGGTCCCAGCCTTCAGGGAGTTGATAAAATGTTTTGGAACATTTGAGAAGGCAGGACTTTTTGTCTCCTTATTTTCAGATATAGGTGAATTTTATCATGTGCACATGGGTGAGAAAGGAGAAAAGAAAGAGTGTATACATGTGTTTTGGTTTTGTCTGGACAGTGTCATTTAGTCTCGCCTGGATAATGGGAACAGATTCTCAGCAGTGGGGTGGTTTTTGCCTGTGTAACAGTCTTCTGAGAATTCTTTCATTCAGGGATTTCTGACTTTTATCTGTGTTCTATGTATATCTCAGCCTCAGACCTCTAGATAAGTAAAAGCCAGAACCAGAATTACCAAAAAAAAAATTTTTTTTCACTGTATATCTGTAGTGATAGTGTAGGGGAGATAGTCTACTCAAAGTTTTTGTTTTTTTTTTAATTCTTCTCAAATTATTAAACATGTTGTTTTAACTTGCTAAATAGTCCATTAGACTTAATATCATCCTTGTTTTTAAAAGTAAATAGATACATAAATAAAACCATATAATTGGAGGATATTTGCCTCCTAAGCCTGTCTTTAATCTGTACTGAGATAATCAAAGAGGACTTCTTAATAGTCAGTTACGGCCAAGAAGATTTTGGACTTCTGTGTTATTTGTATAACAGGAGGTAGTAACTTTTATTTAAGCAAATAATCTTAAATTCCTTTGCTTAACTTGCGCATGTGACTTTTGAGTGGGCTCTCAATTTGGCAAGACACACAGTCCTGTCCACAAAGGTCAGTATGAAATTTAACAAACCATATAAATACATGAAACACCCATCAGGAAACCCAATAGTATGATTCTATCCCTCGGAATTCTAAGCAAAACACATGGAATCCTATAAACATCCTAGGAATGAGTAAAGGAGACTCCATTTCCACCCATGGTGACAATGGTCAACTTAAACCAAAGTTGTTTCAAAATATTCTTTAAAAATTATGAACAAATATGCCAATGTCCATTTTGAATATTTTTTTTCTGTCTATTGCTCAGTACTCTATTTTTTGTAAAGAGGGTGTTTATTGGACCAATTTTTAGAAGCAAATGAAGAAAGACATGAAGAAATTCATAATATGTATTTCCTAATAACACATAAGCAATTCACTTTCTGATTCCAATTTAAGAGGATTGATGCTCACCCCATTTAATGTGTTGTTAAACAATTCTAGTGATAAAATCAGTTTGCTCATCCTTTTAAGTTGATGGCTTCCTTGGATGGGTCACCAGATTCTAACAGAGCTAAGCTTCAGGTCTTCAAAATGGAGACCCAACTGTGGGATTGCAAAGCCTATTAACCCATTTCCTTCCCTTGTCATCCATGGCCAAGAGAGGGTTCTTTCAAAAGACAAAACCCCAAACTAACTGGGAGTAGAATGTGCTCCTTTCCTTGTTTAAAGTACACACAATTTTGGAAATGATACTGAAATCAGCTAGATTTTTAAGTAGCTACAACTCAATTCTATTTGACTTGTCTTGATGATTCTTCCAAAACATTTATGGCTTGATAATTTTTAATATATTTAAGAATAATTAATCCACCAATTGTTCAGAATTTAGGAGTCAAAACTGACTGCTGCCAGCCTTTAATATATTTTCCTCAGAATGTATAATGAGAAGGAGGCTATAAACTCTCTGAACTCTATTATATCGGTAAAGGAGAAATGTTTTCTCCTATAAGCTTTCTACTCTAAGTATTTATATTAATAGATGCAATAATAACAAAGTTAAAAGTTAAAATAATTTTATTAAGGTATTACATTTAGCATAAGAATATCCAATTGAATTTTATTAATTATTTATATGAATTAGCCCAAAGTAATCTCAGTTAACATGTCACATAATTATGTATACCAATTAACAGAATTAGGTGCTTAAAATATAGAGAGGAAGAAAACATAGTCTTTGACCTTGTGGAATCATAATCAGATGCCAGGGCAGAGGTAAAGAAGAAAGTGAAATCTTCAGTAGAGCATGAGAAGTGGGACAGTAAGGGAGAGAATTGTGAGCAGGCATACCATCCTGAGCTGGAGAGTTTAAGAAAACATGTCTAGGTTTATTGCACCTGAAACCACTGACGTCTCTTCAATGTTGAAGAGTCTGAGCTAGAAATCAGATACTCTGGATTGTGATCTCCCTTCTACTGGCTCTTGAACTTTTAGCAACATTACTTTTTTTTTTTCTTTCAAATTTCTGGTCTTCAATGGAGTCAAGTGAGAAAGCATGGACTCTTCCCATTTATTTTTTTACTCTCATTTTTTTTTTTTTTTAACTTCCCTGTGGAAGTGATTTCTGTGCTGGTTCCTTCAGGTTGCATCAGAGATTCAGCTATACCCTCTCTTCCTCCCCTGGAATCCCGGTAGGTCTTGCATTTAGCACCCTGAATATTACCCCTTAGCTCTGCCTTCACTCTTGACCATGACTGTTTGAGGCTGAGGAGAGGCTGAAGGCCGAGGAGAGAAAGGAAAAATTGTTCACTTTTGTGACTAGCTCTACATTCATAATTGTCTGCAACCATTATAGTGACACTTAGGGGCTAGGAATTAGCTCAGTTTTATGACTGCAAAAACTGAGGGTAGGAGAACTTAAATAATTTATATCATGTCACAATTACATTCATTAATTTTCTATGCTGTGTGAGATACTAGTGGCAATTATTTAAAAGGTAACTAATACTTAGAGGCAGCATTATTTATTTCTCATCCTCTGTCACAGGAGAATTCTAATGCTGTGGTTACAGTGTGGTAGATGAGGCTGATTGCCTCCCTAAAGTCATTCATTTTTATTTTTCTCTCCTGTCTCTGTCCTTTCTCAGATAATACTGTTTGGAGCTAGGAGAGCTAGTTAACAATACGTTAAAGGATGTGAAAATTCCTACAGAAAGAAATCTACTTAACTTTGCTTAACACGTAATTTCTAAACTGCCCACAGTACTTTTTCTTTCTTTTTTTTTAATGCAAACATACTAATATATCAAAAGATACTAATTTCTCCTAAAAACATGTTTTCAGGTGTTGAGTATTTTGACTTAAATACCAAAACCTGAATTGTTTGCTCATGGAATAGCACACAGAACATCTTTGTTCATAACATAATTTTGACCCCAACCAACAGGACAGATATGCATGGTGTATGAGGTGTTTATTTTCATTCTTTCTCCAACTGTATCTGGAGAATAAAAGTGGGGAAAATAAAACCTCAAAAAAGGTCAAGCAACCTTTCACAGGGCCCTAGTCTCCTTGCTGTGGATAGATGGCACAACTGCCTTCCCTCCAGCTTCCCACCACACTTACCCACACCATTGGGACGGGTTGCATATAAGCAGTTTTATGAATGATGATCAGATGAATATGTCAGGGGTGTATTAATCCATTTTATGTTACAATAAAAAATTATCTGTGGCCGAGGGAGAATGAAGGCTTAGGAGATTTAAAAAAAAAAAAATTGTAAAGCAAAGGAGCAAATTATTTAGCTCACAGTTCTGGAGACTCATAGTCCAAACAGCATGGCACCAGATCTGGTGAGGGCCTCCCCAGGCTGCATCATCATTGTCCCACGGTGGGAGCACTTGTGAGAGGAGAGATCACAGGGTAAGGCAGGAAGCCAGAGAGCAACCCAGGGCTCAGGCTTGCTCTTTAACAACCCTCGGACTTGAACCAGGGTCTCATGAGATCTACATCAATTCCTTCCAAGGCCAGTGCCCTCAGTGATCTGATTACTTCCTACGAGGCCCCCTTGTTAAAGATTCCACAGCACCTCTTATTGCCACCACCCTGAGGACCAAGATCCAAAACATGGCCTCATGGGGGATATACTCAAACCATATCCAAATAGCAGACATGAGAAAGTTCTCAAGCTGCTCCCTGGGGGCAGCTCACTGAAAATTTTGTCTACCCAATGAGGTGAGTCATTTCAAATGAACCAATAGTCAGAAGCTTACTAGTTGCTTCCAGTTTAGGACCTTCCATCTTCTCAAAAATTCTGAACTCTTACTAAATGTGAGATGACATTATTTTTCTCTGGGTACCAGTATGGTCTGATTAATGTTACTTTCTGCATTACGCTTTTTCTCACATAACACTCTTAAGCAATAGCTTCAGAGCATTCACAGCTCAACAGGAAATGGAGTCATTACAAAGTGGAATGGGGAGGGAAAAGTAAAGTGGGAGCTGGAAAGATTCTCTGTGAGTTGAAGGTTTGTCCCTAGATTCCTCAGCCACAGGAATCTCTCAGCTATAAACAGAGAACAGTTGTCATTTTATTTAGCTAAAGTGCAGCCCAAGCCGGTCACTGTAAACAGATCTTTAATAGTTAAAAGAAAAATCTTCCCAGTATTTCATCCAAAGGCTTGTTTCCCAGCCTTTTCTCTCCCCACACCCATAAAGAAAAAAAAATTCTCTAAATTTTATGATCTATGAGTCCCATGTAATTTAAGCCCTGATTAAAGCCATCCCTCTGAGTTGCAGCCATAATCTTATTGTAAGTCAGTTAACTGCTGAAATGGGTGAGGTGACGTGTTTCAATAACTCAGATGAATGTCAGTGTGCAGTCAGGTGAACTCATCTACATACATTAACATAATTTCACCAAAGCCATTCATTCACAAGAAAGAATATTTTATAATCTTAGTTGTTATTGTTTTAGATGCTCCATTTGCTAGTGAGGTAGGATGCAGTGAGAAATAATATCATTTTTAATGGCATGTTTGTTTATGAGTGAGAAATTGGCAAACCTGTTTTCACTGTGGTGCTTTGCTTTTCTACACAGCAATAGTGGGAAAGTTATAGTTAGTTCCTTTTAAATTTTTGGATTTATACGTGATGAATCAGCCCATTACCAAGGTTTCATAGAAGTTTTGGATGGAATGCAGGGAAATTCTGATAGGATATGATTTTTTCACTTGCCAGTAGTGTTATTTTACTTTTCTGGCAAAGCTAACCTCATTTATATAGAGACCTGCCAAATGCTACTATTTTATGGGACTTAAGACAGTTACATCAATGCTTCAATGACTCTAACACCCTTGCACCTGTTTCATTGCATTTTTTATTTCTTCCAGTTGTGTTCAAACTGCTAACAGAGATTGCTTGTTTCTTGGGTGCTGTTCTGCAGAAAGTCAAAATTACAATTCTTTCAATATCTCAACTATATTAATTTCTTCAAGGTTGAGAGATGATTATTGCTGGGGTGTTGTACCATACTTCTATGACTGATAACACCTCAAGTTCATGAGTTTATCACACCTTATTTGTGATGTTTTCTTTATGGAAAATATTTTGCTGAGTTGAGTAAAAAAAAGTAAAAGCAAAGTAAAAAAATAAACCCATCAAATACCCTGTCACTGAAAAGATGGTAACAGATGTTTCTCATATCCAGATAACTCTGGAGAAGCTAACAGGAGAGCTTTCCATGTTTCCCAGATGCTGCGTGAGATCTCTAGGTTCCCAGGATTCATCCAAATGAAGATTCACTGGGATTTGCAAATAGGAATTTCCCAGCTGAGAGACTAATGGTAAGAATGGGATAATCAAGGAAAAGGATTTGCATCTGGAATTCCAAGACATCCCTGGGATGTTCTGTGTTAGAATTTAGGTCACCCTTTCTACATTTTCATAATGTTCAGTAAGGGAGCCAGGAAAGTTCCATCAGCTGCTATTAATTATCTCTTTTTCTTTAAAACTTTTCTAAATATTTTAGAAAAAAAAGAAAGGGAGAAAATGACTGAGAGAAAGAAGGGTGAGATCCAAAGTTAAGGAGCTGAATTACTCAGGATTCCTTAGTCTTTCTCAATAATGTTTCATCTCCACCCATTTCCAATAAATATTATATCTTTATACAAGTAGATTGAAAACATAAATAAAAAAGTGGTGGTCCCTCAATGCATTACTGCACTCATTGCACTGGCTGATTCCTCCACAAGTGCATGTCCTGGATATTTAAGAAGAATGGTAATGAGTCATACTATGTAATCCACTGAGTTAAGGGCTTTGCATGGATAAATCATTTTATCTTCATAAGAGCTCCTTGAGGCAGATGCTATTTATTTCATTATGAAAATGGACCAATTAGACCACAGAGAAGTTAAGCTACTTATCCATTCTCATGGCTAATGAGTGAAAGCATCAAGTTTTGAAACCAAGTCCTCTAGCTTGAGAGGCCAAGCTCTGAAGCGCTATGGTTCACTACTTCCTGATTCTGGATTTATAATATAGCTTCACAGAGGACCATTTGTCCAGTAAGATTGAGTCTAAATAGACATATATGGCTTGTACATGTAGGAAACCTAAGAATGGTGTTGGCCACACCCACTTTCTCTTTTCAGTTCCACCACCAGTGAATTCAGTCATCTTAGCAAAATAACAACATTTCTCTGAACCTTGGGTTCATTCTCTGTAAAACTGGGGATGAGGTGGAACTAGAAAAATCTCTAAGTGTCTTCCCAGTCCCAATTCTAGGATTCTTGAGTCAGATGCTGTGAAGCATTTAGTTAACTCTAAAAGCTTATGATTTTTATAAACACTTTTTAATTACCTTGTGGAGACCACAGCTGGAACATAGCAGCAGCAGAGGACTGGCATGTGTGAGATTGGCTGTCATTCCTGGTTCGGCCTTTTACATCATCATCTACACAAAATAAAGAAATAGAAAATTAGCATGGAAAGCCATTACATCATCAGTCAAGGAAATTTGTCCCATTGATGTAATGTTAAAGGAACTCTCTCCAGCACAAGGTTGTCATAGAGATTACATCCTCCAAAAAAAAAAAAAAAAAACACTTCCCAGCTACTGCTGTCAAGAGCTATGTGTTTGGATTTATCTCATCTGAGGGTCTTGGTTGGAATCCAAAGAACCACTGAGACAGATGATTCTCTTGTCAAAGTACTTAGAATTGCCTCCCGTTGACACATTCAGATTCTGTAAAATCTGCTTCTCGGTTAATTATAGCGCATTTGATAGATCTTATTATTTCTATGCAACCCCCACCCCACTTCCCAGGAACCAGGTGAAGTGGTTAGAAGAAAAGTACAATGGCAAATGAAGCCGTGGGTACAGCTACACTGATTCACAATTAAAATAATTCACAGAACCCAGATGTGCAAAAAGAAAATATTTCTACTCTGCCCCCATCTTTTTAAGTGCCTTAATTTCTTCTTCTTGTTGACGGTATAATTAGGAGTCCTCTTTTGGAATGCTTTAATTTCATCCAGTGACTTTTCGTATAAAATCAGAATTGCTTTCTCAGGTTCAATTCAGTTCAAAGATCTATCTTGGACTTTCCTTTCTTTCCACTTGATCCCAACCCTCAGTTCTGCAGGATAGAGCTGGGGAAGAGAGAAGGAAGGTTTCAGGCAGTCAGAGGGAAGTTGTTCCCTGAGGATGATTTCAGTCCTTCTCTCTTTTGTTTCATGTGATGGGCGCTGATGCAGCGTGGTGCTCCTCATTCCTGTATTGAGAGGGTATTTCGATTTCTACCCAGCACTCTCAACCTGGCTGGTAGATAGCTTCTCTTCTGAGGCTTATGTGTCCCCAGCCTGTTTGTTAACTATCTTCCACCATCTGGCCCTTCTGAGTCCCTTCCATGCCAGTTATGGGTTGTAAGAACTGGAGACATCCCTACACATATCAGGCCACCTTCTTTGGGGAGGTAGCAATGAAAGTCTGAAGTTATCAGACTGCACTAACCAAAACTCTCTCGTGAGAATGACTCTTCCACACTTTAGTAGAAGCTCTCCTTATGTAACATCCCTTGTCTCTCCTATTTGCTGCTCTGTAGCGAAGGAGGAAAGACTTTACCTTTAATAATTTTAGAAATACTACAGTAGCATGCTCACCTCTTCTCAGCAGGTTCTTTTCTCCTTCTTCCTCCTGAGTGGCAGCCTTCCTGCCGGAAACATGGGCTTGTACTTGTTCTGCTTCCAGAAGGGAGGCTGTGGTTTTCCAGAATAGTCTATCATTGGCTAAGGATGCCTGCCTTAATTCTGGGCTCGCTATTAGTGGGTCTTTCCCCCACCAACGATATTAGCCACTTTCTTCTCTATCAACTTTTGCTGCCCCATCTGCTCTATTCTTATCTATTAATTGGTTCAGACATTGAACAGAGAAGAGTTGTTACTGGTTCTAATTTCAATCAACATACATATTTTTTTGTTTCATCTTTTCATGGTGTTAATGTTCTTCCCAGTTCTGGGCCTCCTCTCTCAAGTCTAGTGAATTCAAATTCTAACTATGCTAAACCGTAATCCCTGACTACTCTCTTTTGTTTGATAATCTGTAAAGAAGGATTGTGAAGAATTCCTTCATGAGACTATGGAAGGGATTCCTTAGGACTGTATGTGTGTGAATATTGGTCCAACCCTGTCATTTTTTTTTTTTTTTTTGCTATGCTAAGAAGTCAGAACTCTTGCACCTCCTTGAATTATTTATTCCCAAATCACCATTTTTAGAAATGTGCAAAAGCAATATCCGTATACCAGTATACTCAGCACCCAGCTTGATGCTTCTAAAGACTATTTATAAACTTAATGGATTTCTAAAGACATCCAATTCAGGGGCTTTGTTTCTTTACTGAGCTATTTCCTCATTTTTAAAAGAGTGGGATGTGGATTTATAATGTTCCAACATTACATGTCTCAGCCAGAAACCAGGAAAGAATAAAAATGAGTAACTTGTCTGAGGACTGTATCCAAATTCTTGCTGGGTTTTGGAAACCTGCATATCCTTCCTTCTTTTCATTCTGAGGTGGAGGCAGTAGGATGGAAGAGGATTTATAAGAAAAATATTGCTAGAGAACTTGGATTACTGTGGACTAAATTATAATGTGTATATGCTGAGAAACCCTCAATTTATGCTGAGGGGTCCATAATGTCTTTCCTAACAAACAAGCAAAAGCTAATCACAAGGACAAGGGGAAAAAGTGACATGGATAAAAAGAAACTTGGAAGTTACACGGAAAATGTTCTGTCAAGAGCTTCTCTGTAAGAATAACTTTGGATAAGCTATGTGATACTGTGTTAGCTACCTAAGATCCTCAAGACAAATTGCTCAAATGGCCTCAAGAGTTCCTTAGCAGCCACACTAATCCGGGCTATAAAATGACATCTCAGCAACAGTTGAGTTTGTACCGTAAGAACACATATTCAGCTTATACTAGTTTTATGTATTTGTTTCTGTACAAGAAAAATAAACAGAAAATTAGAAAATAGAAAACAAGAGCAATCATCATCTTCATCATTATCATCATGATGTATTAGTTTTTCATTGCTGCCACCCCAAAAATCTGCCATAAACTACTTAAGGAGGAAAGGTCTATTTTGGCTCATGGTTTCAGAAGTTTCAGTTCATGATTGACTAGCTCCATTGCTTTGGGCCTGAAACATGATGGCAGAAGGGTGTGGCAGAGGAAATCTGCTCAGCTCATAGCAGCTGAGAAGCAACGAGAGAGAGAGAGAGAGAGAGAGAGAGAGAGAGAGAGAGAGAGAGAGAAAGGGGAAGGAGGGGAAGAGGGAGGGGAAGGAATCCAGGACACTAGCAGGGCACGCCCTCAGTGACCTACTTCTTCCAACCATGTCCATTTACTCACAGTTCCACCTCCTCCCAGTGGTATATTTGACCATCAATGGATCATGTATTAATGAGGTCAAAACCTTCATGATCCAATTACTTCTCAAAAGCCCTATATCTGACCATTGTTTCGTGAGAAACCAAACCTTCAACACATGAGCCTTTGGGGGATATTTTAGATCCAAACCATAACAGTCTTCATCATTATCCTACTATCCCCATGGTTATGAATGTTTAAACTTTGTTCATTTTGCTACTGACTTTTCTTTTACATGTGCAGATGCACATGCAAATCCACACAAATAAATTTAAAACACACATAAAATTTCTTTTATAGTTACTAGACTGAAGTAAAAAAATACACTTGTCCTATAACCTGCTTTTTCACTTAGTATTTTAATAACATTTCATTCAAATTGTATTGCTATTTTAATGGTTCCATTACTTCCTTTTCTGAATGTACCATAATTTATTTGACCAATTTCTAATGAGCATTTAATTTCAAATAGAAATAAGAATACTGAATGTACAGTGCTTTGTGTTTTATTCGCATCTTTGTATGAATACTTGATCAATTTATTATTTGAGTTGATTCTTAGAAGGAAAATTGATGGCTGGAAAGGAATGCATATTCTGATAGCTTCCAATCTATTGCCAAATTGCCCTCCAGAGAGATCTTGCTAATTAATACTTATAGCATCAGTATTTAAGAGCAGCCAGTTGTCCCACATCTTTGCCAAAACTGGATTCCCTCATTATTTTCAATGCTTTATGATTTGATACATCCCTTCTTTAGATATTCTTTAAACAGAATTCAGCAAACAGCCACTACAATACAAACTTTTATCATAGACAACTAGCAAAGTGTCCCATAAGAATGGTTTAGAACTATTAAAAAAGGAGACAATGTGCAAATCATTTTCAAATATTTTGAGTTATATTTCTTTAACTAAATTCTCCTAAGAAAACTTCTCAGCAGGAAACTCTGGTTTAGGTACAGTGGGTAGTCTGAATTTTGGTCACTGACAAAAATGTGAGTTCTGCATAATAAAGGAAAGCAAAACAAATTGAATAAATCTGAAGATTACCCATCCCACATTGTGTTTTCTAGCAATCGGTTTATATCAAAAATTGAATACCACTTATAAAATGTGTGATTGGAATTAAATTAGCCATGAATTCATTATCTCAGTATTGTGGAAAAGAACTTAAGAGTCTATAACATAATGAAATTGCATTTGATATTCAAGCCATAGCAGACTTCAATTGTTATTGAGAAGCAATCCTTGTTAAATCCCATGTGAAGATACTGGCAATAACGTTTTGACAATTATTTTGCAGTGTATGTAACTGATTCATAGTTAAAGGATAAAATATTTGAAACTTATTTTTTTCTGGGAGATGAGTAGGAAAAAACGCATACAAACACCTGCAGGTGCTTCAGTGTAGTGCATTAACTTACAAAAATGAGCAATGTGATAGTGAACATGTCAAATGCCAACATCTGCACAGTCTATGCCATAATATTCTAACATCATTATCCCTTTACACAATTCAATCTATTACTGAATCACTTCATCGAAATAACGTGGCTTTGCCTTCAAATTTGCAGCAGCCTAGGATAGGGTCTTGTGAAATCTGTGATAATAAACTACCACACTTTCATTTTCTTATTCTTGCAAAAGTTTTTGATAATGTAAATAACCCAAATCACCATAGCAGAAGTATCCAGGGAAGAGTCTGGAGGCTCTTCACACATGTGTGCAGGGAACGCACACTGAGCTCCCTGAGCCAGCAGCTTAGGATTTGGAAAGCAGTGACCCAGTCCCTGCTTGGGAGTCCATGTGTGAGAACATAAATCATTAGTTTCCATTTGCAAACAGCATAAGGAACCTCCTCTCTGGTGCTCGTGGTTTCAAGGCAAACACACTATGGTGATGCAGTGACCTGTCAGGGAAAGCACATTTTTTCATTTATCATATTATTAGTCATAGCTATGGAGAGAGCTTGGACTGTTCGGCCACTTAGATCATCCAGTTTCCCCTCCCTGCTCCTCCTGACTTGCACAATGCTACCACCTCCCTCCTTTAACAGATTATTACCCTGTCCCCTGAATGCATATTGTGATGCCTCTGGCTGTGTGTATTTCAACCCCTACCTAATGGCTCTTTGTTCATTTGAGCTGTTCATAACATTATAACTTTGACAAACATAATGTTAGAAGAACTCTTGTGTTTAGAACCATTGCTTGGGTATAGACAAAATGATAAGACATAGATCCACTTAAGGACATAGTGATAAGACATAATGTCCACTTAAGGACACTAATTCACCCGAATGCTCTCCTGACCTTGTTTCTGGGCACTATTTCACTGTGACTATGAAGTGAGATGTTTCGTTTCTACCCCTTCATTCTAGCAAATTGATGGCAGAAACAGCCTGGATTGGTCATATCATGCTGTACCCACAACCTATGGGAGCCTCCCTTTAAGTTATGGAATCTGTTTCCCAGGGCCTTGGACTTGGCCCAGCTAGTGACTTTCTCTGACTCACAAAACGTAAACAAGTAAAGTATGCCAGTCATAAACCTGGGTCTCAAGCAGCTTTGACGGCTTTTCTTGCTGTGTTAGAATCTTGTCATATAAGTGTGGTTCAAGCCAGTCTGCTGCAACACGGGGCACAGACAGAATGCAAGTGAATTTTCTCAGATGCAGATATTCTAGATTTGCCTCCTACCTAATGATTTGACAGCTAAAAGCAGGTGTACGAATGATGATTTGTGAGATCAGAAGCCCCCCTCCCTGAGGCAAACTTCAAAATCTTGAACATTGTTTTTAAGTCATAATATAACAAAAGCTAACTGGTATGTTTGTCCATGCTTAAAGCTCCTTTGAATTTTCTATTAGTAAGAAATGAAAGTCAAAGGTCCATCAGCAGAATTTGCAAACACACGTGTCTCTCTGAACCAGGGAAGTGATGAAATTGAATCAAATAGTCAAGCATAAGAAAATTCACCAGTCTTCTTAATTTTCATGTTGCCAATTCTGATCAAGACAGATGAAAACTACTTCCATATTTTTTCTAAAATTTTATTGGCATGTATGTATATATCTATTTACTTTGCATATACTTTAAGTTGAACATGATTTTATTTGTATGTATATATATATATATATATATATATATATATATATATAGTACAACTATTACTATAGTCACATAGTAATAGTGAACTGACATCTACCACAACACAGTTATTTGTGTGTGGGGGTGGAAGATCACCTAAAACCTAATCTTAATAAGTTTTCAGGCTACTGTGCAATATTTAAAACAATATTTTTGACCGCTCATGCTGTGCAGTAAATCTAAAGACTTGTTCATCCTATGTAAGTTCAAGTTTGTACTATTCAAATGACATCTCATTTCTGTCCCTCCCTCTGCTCTGGTAACTCTGTGTTTCCATATACTCATCTTTTCTCAGGTGACACCATACAATATTTGTCTCTCTGTATCAGTCTTATTTCACATGGCATCATGATCTCCAGGTCCATCTACATTGTTGTTAATGGAAGTATCTCTTTTTGTTTTTTTTGTGGTTGCATTGCATTCCATTTATATAATAAATTAATAACACACACACACACATATATCACAATTTCTTTGTCTGTTTATCTGATTATAGATGCTTAGGTTGTTCTCATAGCTTGGCTAGCATGAAAAAATGACACAATAAACAGGACTGTAGTTAATTCTACAAGTTGTCCATTTCATTTCCTTTGGTTATATATGTAGCAGAGGTCTGCTGGAACATATAGTAGCACTATTTTTTAATTTTTTGAGGAAACTCTATACTGTTCTCCATAATGGATGTACCAATTGCATTCCTATGGGCAATGCACAAGATTTCCCTTTTTCTACTACTAGATAATGCTTATCTCTTATGTTTTTCTATGTTTTTGATGGTAACCATCCTAAAATGTGTATGGTAATATCTCATTGTGGTATCATTTGCATTGTCCTGATGATTAATGATGTAAGAACCTTTTCATATATACCTGTTAACTGTTTTCATGTCTGTTTTGGAAAGATATTTATTCAGATCTTTGATTGTTTTTTTAATCATTTTTTTCCTATTGAGTTGTATGAGTTCCTTACACATTGTGGATACTAATTTTTTTTTTATCAATATGAATTGCACAGTTTCTCCCAATCTGTAAGATGCCTTTTTATTTTCTGGTTATTTCCTTTCTTCTACAGAAGCTTTTTATTTTGACCTAGTACCACTTGTGTATTTCTGCTTTTGCTATCTGAGATTTTGGTGTGATTTCGAAAAACAAAAAATAAAAAGTCAATCATTACTATGTCTAATGTCAAGAATCTTTCTCCTATGTTTTCTCTTGGGAATTTTATAGCTTCTGGTCTTACATTTAGGTCTTTGGTCCATTTTGAGTTTGAAGAGATTAATACTGGTCTCTCCGAGTGAGGGAGTTCTCATGAGATCAGAGTATTATAAAGATACAAGTGTGGCTCACCAACCCTTCTGAGTTCCTGTCTCACCAGGTGATCTTTTGTCCTGCATTTGCTCCCACAATTGCTATGGCATCTTCCTGGAGTATGGCATCAGAGGTCAGACAGATAAGGTGGCCTGATTTTGGATTTCCAGCCTCCAAAATTGTGAGCAAAATAAAACCTCATTTCTTCAAGTGCTTTGTTGTAACAACAGAAAATGGAGTAAGATAGGTTATCTTTCTATGTTTTGTGTCATCTTCAATTTTTTTCATCAACATTTACATTTTCTGTGTACAGATATTTCAATACGTGGGTTACATGTATTTCTAAGTATTTTAGCCTCTTGATATTATCCTAAATAATATTATTTCATTGAATGCTTCTTGGTACATCATTACTAGTATAAAGAAAAGCAACTGATTTTTTGTATGTTAATTTTGCATCTTGATAGTTTTTGCTGCCTGTACTTATTAGCTCTAACAAGTATGTATGTCTATGCGTGTTCTTTAGGGTTTTACACATATGGGACCATGTAATCTGTGAATAGGGCTCATTTTCATTCTTCTTTTCTGATTCAGATGGTTTTATTTCTGTGTTCTAAGAGAATTAATGATATGTTACAATAAAACCCAACTGACACATTGACTGTTATGGAGGTGTGAACTCAGGTGTACAGAATAATCCTTACTTCATCTAAGTTGAGGTTGTAGCTACTCAGCTGCTGTTGTTTGGTGCTAGGTATGATTTTTTTTTTGTCACAATTACATTTCTAGGACTGTGGGCTTGATGATGTCAGAATTTTCACTTCTTCAACAGAAATAAAAAGTCAGTATTTTTATTGTCAAATGTCCTGACTTTTAATAGTTGTTTACTTTGTAAAAAACATATGTTGGTCTACATAAGATATATGTACCCCCTATTATAATATCTAAGCTACAGTAATGTGAGGCTCTTGGTGGGAAAGTGCCTCTGAAAGATGGAGAGATGAACCAAAAGAGGGCAAAGACAAATTTTAGAAAAGAAGATGTGTACCTAATGCTGATCAAACTTCTCCAAACATTAATAACCTTTGAGGCAGAAGAATGAGAAAGACGGGAGATGCAGAAAAGAGTCAAGTGAAGATAAAGGGGGTAAGCAGAAATATACGTCTAGAAACTATTCAGAATGAAGGAAAAACAGAATTTATCAATTTCCTAGTGACATTCACCTATATTTTTGCTACTAATACTCTGGAAGATGAGTTTTTATTACTTTTATCTAAGTTGATCACTGCATATAATAAAATGGAAAACCATTGAACTAAATTTTGAAGTATAAAGTGAGTGAATTCCTGCTATAAAATCTGGTAATGACAGGACAGGGGAAAAGATAGAGCAGAAAGAACTTGCTGACACAGTTTGACATCTAGCTCAAATGGGAGGGAACAACACAGTATTTGGGAAGGGGATTCCATCCCAGAACAGTGGATGCACCCCAGTAACAGAGGTCATGGCTTATGTGCAGACTTCTGGGCTGGCTGACTACACCCAGATCCTCACGTCTCTCTAACCCTGCCTTCATGCTATTGTGGGGTGTTTTCCAACAAAACACCAACTAATCATCCAAACCCCATTTCAAATTCTTCAGTGATTTCCTAAAAATGTTGGTCTACATAAGATATATGTACTCCCCTATATATATAATATTATTATATTGCAGCATCTTAGCTTAGTGCAACCCTTTTACATTGCTCAGCCTTCACTAAGGAGATTATAACAAAAGAAATGTGGTGCGTATGTGGAGAGGCTGGTAGCCCACTGTAAGCCACTAGTCTGTGCAACACAGTCTTGTTTCTGATCATAAAAATGACTCACCCATGCAAGATATCAGTATGTAACAATTCTGTGGGGGAGACCTACTTACACTCCAAGGCAAGGAAAGAACTGTTCTTTTGTGGGACTTGACCTCCTTCTGAAAGGAAAAGTACCATCAGTCTGATTGGCCCAAATAGTTTACCAGTGAAGCTTCCATTGTTTTTTTTGAAGATTTGGAGCATTACTTAGAGCAGAGAAGTTAAGGAAACCCTGAACTCCTACAAATAACCTTTGCTTTCTTCATGAAGAGTTTAGCCTCCCGGATGAGTCTAATCTGTGAAATGAAAGGATTTGCACAAGGCTAATTTTACGAGCACATTAATGTCAAAATGCTATGAGACTCTCAAGTCATATACGTCAATTATGCACAGATTTTTGTAACTGAATAATCCATCAAGAAAATCTTTAAAAAAATCTTTATATTAGAAGATCATCATTTCTTTTCTATCAACTAGCAATTATTAAGACAGGTTTTGAATTCATTCTATGTACTACTAATAAGAGCCTGGCATTGATAGTATTTAAATATTTACAACTTTCAAGATGCAATGTTTTTAATTGTTTGACTTCTGGCCTGTAAGATTCTAGAAAATATGTTCTTTTTTTCAGTGTTCCAATAATTTTATGTGTTGGTTTTGTCTAAACACGTCCTCCTTCCAGGAAGTTGGAAGAAATCACAAACAAACAAGCTTGAGCATGTAATGCCATCAAAGAAAAAAGACAGGTTATATCGGTAACCCCCACCCTGTATGTGAAATAGAAACGATAGTCGTCTCAATCTCAGAATGTCCTTTCACTGGGAATAAATCGAGCATCATATGTGGATCTCTAAGCACAGAACCAAGCATGTAATAAGTACTCCACAGCTGTGAACTGTTTCCTCAATAGAATTAGTAAAGCACGAGAGGTTGAAATTCAAAGCAAAAGAAATATGACTCAGAACATGATGAAAACCAATGATAAATTAATATAGAGGATGAGACGCATCTTTCTTGGAAGAAGATGAAGAAATTAACTGCTCTTACATGTGAATATTTTTTAAAGAATATTTGGGTATTTAAATAAATATTGCCCACAAACATTAAGAATGTGATATTGGAACAAGAAGTGAACTCAGAACTGTCAATCCAGCTGTATTCTGCTCGAGGATTGAAGCCATCATAGTGGCTACATATCACTAAAATAGCAAATGCAGAGAAAAGAGATTAAGATAAAAACAAAACTTGATGTTTTATGTTCATAACTACATTTTTTGGGGGGAGGGTAGGGAAAAAGTCAAGAAAATAGAGAAAGCAGCTAAACAACTATGTTGAGATCAATCTAGTGTCTTACATAGCATCTTCTCCAGAGGATGTTCATAAAAATATACTAATGGCTTAATTATCATTAGTTATATGGCTAATGTACCGAGGAGAAAATATAATGAAATATAGTAGGACAGAGGTAGGAGGTCATCTTTAATATTTCCTCTTAGCATCAGGGATTGACAATGACCTCCAATTCTTTTTTAAAATATTTATTCATTTTAGTTATATACAACATCAAGACACACCCTGACATTATTAAAAAGTTATGCAACTCAATGTGCTCCAATTCAATCCCTTGCACTTCCTGCCCCCCATCCCTGCCTCCCACTCCCCTCACTCCACTCTATCAATTTCTTGTCAATCCATTTACATGCCCCACCTATAATTAGTGTCCTATGGACATCCCCTATGTCAGGACTCAGGACCCACCAGGCCATAACCATGCATGAATATACATACAAAGTTCAGTCAGATTCATTCCATAATTCTCATTTCCTCCTCTTTCTCTTCCTCAATCCCCTTCATCTACTTTACTGATCTCTACTCTATTATGAGAGTCCCTCTCCTTTTTTTGCACTTTTTTCCCATTTCTCTCTTTTTTACTTTTTTTAAAAATTTTTATGCCTCCCCTTTATTTTTATATTAGCTTCTGCATTATCAGAGAAAACACTGACCTTTCACATTTTGGGTCTGTCTTATTTCACATAACACAATAATCTCCAATTACTGGTAAATGTCATAAAGTTATTCTTTTTTATGGCTGAGTAATACTCCATTATATAAATACCACATTTTTTTTTTATTCATTCATCTTTTGAAGGGCACTTAAGTTGGTTCCATAGCTAAGGACCTCTGACAGAAAACAGGTAAATGTTGAAAAAAGTCAACCAGAGTAGACCATTTCAAAATATTTGTCAGTGAAAGGGAGAACAAAATAATAAATAAAGAGTAGTCTGGAGAACTAAAAAGTATGAGAAAAACAGAAAAAATATTTTTAAAATAAGGATTTTCTGAATTTAATTATAGATACAAGGAAAATCCCCAATTAGAGATAGAAACAGTAATGTTTTAGGAGATAGATAGAAAATCCCTATTGGAGATAGAAACAATAATGTTTCAGGAGATAGAAGGGTTGGTTGATGGATGAAGTAAAAGAGGATTTCGATGGAATAAAGGATGGAAACAAAGAATATGTGTGTCAAAAGTGGGAAGGAAACTTCTCAGAAAGAATTTAATTGAAAATTAAGAAAATGTGATACAAAGAGAAAAGATTACTTTAAAAAGCAGCTTTGACCTTGTCACTCCTGCTTACAATTTTTCTACTGTTTTCCATCATTGATGGGTTTGGATATAGGTGGAGTGGTTGAAGAAGCATCTGAAATAGAAAATTGGCAGGGAAATGGAATTTAGATTAAACTAAAACTGAATACGTGTTTTCTTCTTATATAGCCATTTTTTTTTTCTGTGCAGTAATTCTGTGACAGGGCATGACTATCTGATTCTATAGAACATAAAACTTACTCCTGGGCTAATTGATTTGCTCCACGTCATCCTGCTCATTAGTGACAGAACAGTGATTTAAATTTTGTTTCTTAATTCCAAGGGCCTCTTTATTTTTATAACACCAGAACAGTGTCGTAGCTTCGATAGGCTGCTCTGCTCTTTCTGGAATATTACTGAATCATTAGGATCGAGCATGCACCAGCTATCTTAGCACATGGACAGTAACAACCAAAAATCCTAAGCATGGTCCCTCTCAGCCCTCACTGTGTTAAGGCTGTTCTTGTATAGTGGAAAGAGACTGTGACAAGGATTCAAAAGAGAAAAACAAGAGCAAAGAAAAACACTTGAATTTGAATTCTGTCCCTTTTTACTTGATTCCCACCAAAAAAAAAAAAAAGAAAAAAGAAAAAGAAAAATCTTATTCATAAAAAAAGGATGATCACTTTGTTATACAACTCTTTAAAAATGTTTTTATTAGTACATTATGGGTATACATAACAGTGGGTCTCATTTTGATATAGTAACACATCAGGGAATACAATCTGCTGCATTTCAGTTGCCAGACTTCCTCACCCCCATCCTTCTCTTGGTCCCTTTCTCTCCTGGCCTTCCTCTATTTGTGCATGGTTTTTGAAATCAGTGCTTTATAGATATACATGCAGGTGGAATTCACTGGTATATTCATACATGACATAGCATAATTTGACCAATTCCATTCTGCAGTTCCTCTCTGTTTAAAATTTAAAACAGAACTTTACATGTCACATATAGTAGTTTAAGCTCTACTATTGGTGAATAATGAATATCCAGAATAATGGGTTTTCATTATTATATAACTCTCAATGTCATACAAGGGCCCAATAAAATTATGTAAATGAAACCACATATCAGTAATAAAACTCGACATTAACCAACCCCAGGTAGAACTGTTTACCTTTTCTTTTGTGCCGTTGCTGTACTCTGTACTGTTTTAGACACACACACACACACACACACATACACACACAATCTAGATTTTAGTTTTATGCCTGAAAAGGGAGACAAGAAGTTTATGCCTGTATCTCCAGCATGTAATTCAAAGCTTGGGAGATATCAGATAGTTAAAAAATGTTGTGGAATAAATTTATAATGCACACAGTGGAGGGGACACCATGGTTGTTTTGTATTGCTCTGTTGAAGCTTCCAAGAACAGGGCAGTTATGAGTCCCTGGAAATCTGAAATAATTTTTTTAAAAAAGCTTCACTACATAAATTTGACATTTCTCATACACACAGACATTACATTTTATGCATTATTTAAGTTGCAATGTAATTGTTTCAAATTTTAGCCTGCAAACTTCATTATTTGGGTGTCTGTGGAGGAATTCTTTCAGTGCTGATGAAACTGGGAGACTTATCCAAAAATAATAAAGCTACTTAAAAAGAGTACTTACTTAATCAAGCACAGAAGTCAAGCATAATCACTCTGTAAAATAGTTTAAATTTTGGCTAATGATATTTCCAAATCTTAGCTGAGATTTAAAAAAAAAAACAGATGATATTTAAAAATTCAGATTGGAGGGTGTGGAAGCAAAAGTCTCAATTATTTGAAGCAGAAAAAGCAGTCTTGGTAAAATAGATTAAGTGTGATCATCCCCCTTTTTTTTAAAGCACAATGAAGAAATTGAGTGCCCCAAATCCAGTGGTCCAGGACATCAATTGCAGCAAATTCCTTAGGTTTTATGATGGATCAAAATAAGAAAGAGCAACAGAATTTTCACTCAGGAGTAAAACTTGTCAACTTTCTGAGTGTCTGTCTGCTGGAAAACAGCCCAGGACAGTAGTAGGCACTGGCTACTTTTAATCTATAGTTGGGGCTACAGCCTCAAAAGCCTGCACAGGGATTAGCACGTGTGACTGCCCGGCTCTGGAACACGCTCCCGAGATCCACCTGGCATGAGCTGTGTCTGCGATCCCATTGAGGGATATCTCCATAGCCACTTAGGAATCCAGGAGACTCCAGAGCACAGGCAGCCTGCTGCTTTGAGTGAGCCCCTTCACCTCGCTGGGGAGAGAATGTGACATCCTCAGGTGCCTCCGAATCTTTTGGTTACTGGATGGAAAGAATCAGAGAGTGCCAGAATGACCAGTTTTGATTCCTTCCAGAAAGGAAGATGGCTTGCCTAGATTGTTAGCACACAGGGCTGTGGAGCAAGCCTTGTTTCTGTTCAAATCTCAGCTCTGCTCACTTGACTGGTCCAGCTTTACTTAACCGTTGTTAAGAGTCGGTGTCCTCGTGCACAGAATAGGAAATACGGGATCCTGTGAGAATGAAGTAGGGTATTCTATGCAAAGCTTGGAGCACAGCCTCCAGAGTGCTGGAAGTACACAGGGAATAAAAATGGAAGAGCTGAGGCCGGCAGCCAGGCTTTGTGTCTTGTGCTGGGGACATTGCCCTGGTGTGTGTCCTAATCCAGACCAGCTTGTTAAATGAACTTACTGAGAATCCTTCAACTTGGTGAGTGAGGTTGTTTCCCCCAAATTAAGGAGAACATCATAAGGGAGGCTGTGGAATCATAGGAAAAGGCCTGGGAGGAGAAATTGAAATTCTGCCGCGACTTCCTGATGCAAAATTTGGAAACCTGGAGAAGAATCTTTATTTCTGGGCCTACGTTTCCTTTTCTGCCAAATGAAGAGTTTAGAGTAGCTGACTGGTCTTCTGATTGTAGTTCTCCGGCGCCTAGGATTGCAGGACTGTACCCGAGGTCACCTCAGGGGAAAGGGGACAAGAAAAGGGAACTGGTAGAGATGTTTTCCCCTTATTACAGGGACAAAAGGGGTTTCACTTTGATCTCTTTGAAATATTTGTGACACCAGTGGCGTTTTTTTTTTGTTGTTGCTGTTGTTTTTTTCTCTCTCTCTCTTTTTCTTTTTTGTGGTACTGGGGATTGAACCTTGGTGTTTCTTAAAAGCTGCTTGAGTAGTGCTGGACTAAATCACTGCTCTAAGAGTCTTACTATTAAAAAATGAAGGAATCCTCAGTCAGACCACCTACATGATTTGTGGGGCCTGGTACTAACTAGAAATGGGAAATCTCTGTTCAAAAAGTAATACAAAGACTTTCTCATTTGGTTCACAGCCTCCTCATCCCTTCCGTCCTCTGTCGTAGTGGACTTCACGTTCTATTGAATGGGATATTTGAGGTGAGTACAGACCCTCCGGTCTTCGCCCCATACCTCAGCAAGGTAAGGCATGCATGGTTGATGTCACCACCCTACACCCCCCCCCCCCCGCCCCTTTCAGGGTGAAGGGCTGCAATACCTGTTCACACCTGAGGGAGGCAGCAGGCAGGATGGCACAGGAGGCGGCGTTGTGCGACCCTGACTCATGATCCATTGTCCTGTGAGACTTCACTCTCTCACACTACCTCAAAAATAAAGTTATTAAGGCTTGCAAAACAGTACCCACAGATCATTAAACCACAAGAATGGGGCCGGTAATAAGGATGAGATTCTATGCCACTATGTTGGTTGAATGTCCATGAAATTGACTCTGGATTTAACATAATAACTGAATATGATTATTTCGATCTGGTGGTTTGGCTCAGTTTTTGCGAACTGCTTGACAATAGAAAAAATGTAATCAGATTTTTCTGAGGATTAGTTGAGTCTTCTCAGTTATAAAGAGGGCAAAATAAATTCAACCAAAAAAAAAAAAAAAAGGAGGAAAAAGAAGAAAATAAAGAGAGGAGGAGAGAGAGATGAAGAGGGCACCACCACAAACAACCATTAACATCAAGAATAACTACTGAACTGTTGTTTGGGAAATCACTTAATATATTAGGATGATTATGACTTTAACTCCCAAATTCTGAATTGTGTAATTCTTAATTCTCCCCATAACATTTTTCTCTTTCACTTTTTTCTCCGACATTTCTCAGCTAACTACCCTCAGTTTATTTTCTTGTTTCTCTATTTTTTTTTTGCTGGTCAGCTACCTTTCTACCATCCCGTTCACTTTTCTCGTTCTTCCCCGCTGGGTTAAACCATCTGAAACCTGGTTTCCCTCACTGGGCCCTGACCCATCCTTCCCCGGGAACACACATCAGTATAACTTGCCTTTGATCTATTGTTAAGTTACCCCTCATTAATCTCCTGGTTGATGGGCCAACCATTACAGAGTTACATTTGCCAATGTATACATTTACCTTGAGCGCTCAAGGAAGAAGGAAACCCTGTATGCCTGAAATACAAATACAGATACAATTGCAGAGGAGGCTATTTTTCAAAACATGTCTTGGTTCGGCCGTTACACATGCAACAGCTCACATTTGAGCACTAGTTATCTGCAAATAGGCTTATCAACCCTGTCCAAATGGGAACAGACATTTAAAGCTATTCAAAACCAAGAGACTTATTGGCTCTGACTTCAGATACATAGGATAAACAAATCCTGCTCAAACTAGGTCCAACTCACTCCCCGACACAAGATTAAAGCCTGAACTGCTCACATATTCCTCTGACGGAATCACTAACAACTTCTGTCAAAGTGTATACATATTTAAGTTGTTGGGTGGAGGCGGGGGAATGGATGACTGAGCTACTTCATGTACTTTCAAAGTAGTCTTTACTTTCAAAGCATTCTTTGTGTACTCTCATATTAGACTAGCATCATTTGGTCCAAGTGTAAACAGATCTATTTGTTGGTAAATAGGCTGGCTTCTACAAATGGGCTTTAATAGTATATAAATGAGATATTAAAAATTAAATGCGAGACTTCATTTATTTTTTGCTTTTATTTTGTACATGAATTTTATTTAAATATTTTAAGTAAGGCAATGTAGAGTAGAACTTCATTTTATTTGTACAATTAAAAAAAAACCAACCCCTAATTCAGCATTAAATTTTACATACTTTAAAATCAGTAGACAAAGGGATATGCAAAGGGGCTGGGGTTGTGACTCAGTGGTAGAACGCTCGCCTAGCATGTGTGGGTTCGATCCTCAGCACCATGTAAAATGAAATATAGATATTGTGTGTTCACCTACAACTAAAAAATAAACATATATTTTAAAAAAGGGATATGCAGAAAAAATGGCCATCCTTTGTCAGGATTTATTTTTCATTATTTTCAATTTGTATATCATGATGTTTTCAGAAATATGTCCCATTCATAATAATTGATGATTCTGTTTTTGTTAATTGGTGTGTGTATTTTTTTAAAATCTATTTTGTTTTTCTAAAAATAGCATCTGCTCATATAGGAAAGCTAAATAAATATTTTCCACAGTGCCTACTAACTTCTCCACTGCATAGGGAAAGACAAATGACTAAGGTATATGCAGCCAGATGTTCTAAGAGAAATAAATTTTTAATTCCACAACAGTCATCAGCAGGTCTTAATTAGTCACGTATGTGTTTGGTTTCTAAAACTTGATGATTGGCAACACCTAAACACTTCTCTAGTTATGAAAATTTTCAGGTAAAAACACAAAGTTCTGCAGTGGTAAAAAGCTTCAGTACTTACTGTGTTGGAAAAAGGTCTGTGGAAGGCTAGACACACTGAGAAACCCAGGCACTCTGCCTCTACTACAGCAGTCAGTGTGAAGAGCATGTATTAGGATGCATGTCTTAGGGGGAATACAGATGGCATTTCACTCCTTACTTTGGGTATTTTCCTGTGAATGGATGACTATGTCACAGTTTGCAAACTGCTACATCTCACACACAGTTAAACAAGGAAATTGGGTCCTACCATATTTAAAAAAAAAAAAAAAAAAGATTTATAGTTGCTTAACCATGATCCATTGGAAGCATCTTCTGGCTGTCTACACCTTTATTTATTCTGTATGGGGATGAGCTGGAGCCCTACTGGGAACAATATCTTAGATTTAAAGATAAAAAACTGGCAAAATTTCTCTTTTTATTTTAATTGTTAAAAATTTAATTGACATAATAATTGAATTTATGGGACATAATATGGCATTTTGATATACATACACATTGTGAAATGCTTAAATTATGGTAATTAGCACAACCATTTCTCACCTTCATTTTTTGTGGTGAGACATTTGAAATTTACTCTTAGAAGTTTTGAAATACATATTATTACTACCTATAATACTGTGCAATAGAACTCAAAAACAGAAACTTTGTACCCTTTGACCTAGGAGACAGTATGCAGGAGAAGTTATGTGCATGGAGTTTGGTATTTCACTATGCTTTGTGGTGAGCTCTGACCTTTCCACTTATAACCATGGACAATACAAATAGTTTCTCTATGCTTCAGTTTCCTCAGGTATAAAACGGGGATCATAGCTTCTAGGTAGGTTGTTAATGGTAAGTGCACAGGGCTTGGTAAATAGTAAATCTACAGGAAATAGTGACTGGTCATTAAAGTTATTTGTTCTTTTTTTTTTTTTTCAACCTGATCTTAATTTATTGAGTACATGGCATCTCTCTCAAAAGGAATAGGAAAGTCACTACAATTGCCTGATCATTCTTACACTAGTTCTTGATCCCTCAGAAAAAAACATCAGCTATGAAATTAGACACATTCCCTTCTTTTTCTTCTCATAATTTCCTCCAACTCATAGATTATCCTAATTCTCAGCCTGTGCCAAGAATAAATGAAAACATATTTTACAAAGGCTAGGAATGGTCACGCTTCAGAAAAGTGTTTCTAATTATAAGTGCAGAAGTGTAGATCCTAACTTTAGCATGGATTTCATGAACATTGAGATTATATTTTTAAAAGAATACATATATGAGTTTAGAAAAAAACATTAAATTTCCATAGTCTACATAGACAACATTCACTTCTTCATTTGTTCTTTTTGTTGCCTTGATTTTTTTCTGCATATCATAGGGGTCAGAGAAATACACTTTAAAAGTGTTCAAATCTAGATATTTGATTATCAAAATCATATTTGTCTTTAAGGCCATGAGTTTTGAACTAAAAAAGAAATAGTGACTTGTCTGGAGTTGCCAGCAATTGATGACAAAAGAGAGCACTTTTTAATGGGCAGGATTCAGTTTCAGAAAACAGGAAGTACTTTCACTAGTTTAAACAGAAAAGGATTCAATGATGTTAGCAACAAAGATGCATTGAGCACTGCCTGTGGCAGGGGCTGTGCTCCACGTGCGTTATGTATAGGTATAGAATTTGTCTTCACAACAGTTCTTGGAATAAATAGTTTTCCACATTTTCTAGATGAAATATCTGAGATCAAAAACTTACCCAAAGTAGCATAGGTCCTGAAATACACCTGAGCCACAATTTCAACCTGCATATTCTGGTCCCAGAGTATGCATGCCTAACTGCTGTGCTCTACTGCTTTTTAGTCTACAGAAAAAGGTGTTTACTAAATTCTAGAAAAGACTAGAACAGGTAGGCCTCCAGGATTGACTTCTAGGACAAAACTGTAGAACTGACTTTCTATTCATGGGAGCTAGAGAACTGAGTAATAACAGCTGATGGAGAAAATGTTGTTCTCTGTCAAGAGACAAGAAACCACTTCTAGAATTGCTGTCTCCAGGGCTATGCTGTGTTTGCTACATTGCAAAAATGAGATGGGTGTCTTATATCCTCTCCACACTTAATTTTATTTTGAATTCAATTCCATTTCCAATCACTGCACCCCATTAGCAGAAAAAAAAAAGAAAACTTAAATCACATCTGGAACCCAGCTTTGCAGCCTCAGAGCCCAGAAGATACATCCAAGAAAGGATGGAAATAATGTCAAGCAATCCAATATAAAGTATCATGCAAGCACTTGAATGGAAGATTTTACCCTCTGCTTCAGGATTTTCTCACTATTCCTCATAAATAGTACTTCAAGTAAAATAGTGTGAATGCTTGTGCAAATAATCAGAGAAAAAATTTACAGGTGAATGAAATAAGATGTTTTATTTTTTTTCTTTTAAGATTCAGTGGCAGGTAATAAATGAAAGCAGAAGAAGGATCAAGAGGCTGTGATGACCCCAGAGTTACAAGTGAGATTGTTCTGCCTTTTCAGAGCTATCCTGACAGGCTGATAGCTTGTAGGTGGAGGAGATTCTATAAAGAAGATAACACAGAGGAAGATGAGAGAAAGCTGAGTGGTTTAAACTGTAAACATTATAAACAAACTCTTCAGTTTTATACCCGTCTGTCATATGCAAATCAATTGGGTTCTGCTCTAAATCTATAATTCTCAAAATATAGTGTGCATTATCCTACTCTAGGAAGCTTGTAAAAAAAGCAATGGAGCTCCTTGGGCCCCACAACAGATTTAATGAACTGGAATCTCCAAGATGAGGCCCAAGAATCTGTGTTCCTAAAAGACTTCAGGTCTTTAATATAAAGCTATCTTTGCCTGGATAACAGTTGTTTTAATCAACTTTTTCACCAATGTGGCCAAAAGGTCTGACAAGAATAATTAGAAGAGGAAAAGTTTGTTTGGGGGCTCACAGTTACAGAGGTTTCAGTATATAGACGGTTGACTTCATTTCTTAGGGCTCAAGGTGAGGCACAACATCATGGTGGAAGAGTGTGGTGGAGGAAAGCTGGGAACAGGGCACCAGGAAGAAGAAAGAGGGAGCTCTGTTCAATAAGGACAAAATATAAACCCCAAAGGCACGCCCCCGGGAACCCACTTCCTCCAGTCACACCCCACCTGCTTACAGTTACCACCAAGGTGATCCCGAGTAAGGGACAAATCTACCTAATTAAGGCTCTCATAACCCAATCATTTCACTGTGAAATTTCTGTCACTGACTCATACAGGAGGTTTTGGAGGACATCTAATCTAAATTTCCTTCCTTGAAAATAAGGCGATTAGTTCTGAATTCAGATACTCCTCTGCTAGAACTCATCACCTTATTTTCAAGGAAGGAAATAATCTGTGCTGTAGTAGGAGTAATATCACACAAATACACTTATTTTTACTTTATTTTCCTCAACAGGAATGTAAGAATAAATACAGCAAATGCAGACAGAATGTGAACTGGTGGTAACCTAGCTTATCTAGTGATTAAATATGATTTAGGTTCTGCAAATTTAATAAAAGGTGGGACTCTCAATGGTATCTTTCAACTTGTTTTCCTCCTCATAACAGAAGATTATTTCCTATGCAGGGAGGGACTAACTACCTTTTCTATTTTACTTTTTTGTTCATGTGCCGTTTATATTTGGCTACATTCTCACCCTCAGGGAATTTGTGTGCTTGTTTCTGAGTTCTGAATGGTAGAAAACTCCTGTTTAATCAGAGTCAGCCCTTCCAGAGCAAACTGCAACATTTTTCCGGGTTCAAACCTTTCCCCCTAGATGTCCCACCAACCAGCAGTCACAAAGAACAGGCAGCTGAGATTGTGAAGCAAAATAACAGCAAGAGATATGATGCAGAGATATTGATGTGATTGTTCTAGAAAATTCCAAAAGCAATCCACTCTGAGTCTCAGCATCAGGCTTTTTACTGAGCCTGGAGCTAGTAGTGTTGCCTGGAATCCAGTTCCTTCCTTCTCTCATCTACATACCTCATATAGCTACCACACTGCCCGCTGCAGAAACCTTCACTTTGGCTTGAGATTGTCTGTGTGTCCTTATGAATACCCCCTCTTCAAAGTACCAGAGGCACTCAGGCCACCTAATGTGTCCAAAACTAAATTTATAGCTTGTTAATACTCTTGCACTTTTTCTTTATCCCAAATCCCCATATCTAGAATGGGTCCACTATAGATCTTGGTGCATAAACCAAAAGCCTAAGACTCATCATTGACATCTTCTTGTCATTCCGCCAATACTCACAGTCTATACCAAGTCCATTGGATTTTACGTCGAATACGTCTTTTCTGTATTTGCATTTCCCCCTTCTATCTCAAACAACAGAACACTATTTTGAACCATGATTATTTTCCATAAAATCTTTAGTAGCAGAAACTTAACTACATCCTCTACTTGCCTATCTCCAAAATTTATTCTATACCCATTAGCAGGAAAGAATGTATCCTCTTCCACCCGCCTGGAATAGTCTTCCCTCCCACAAGGGCAGAGAATTATGACTATCTTGAACAAAAAGAGCCCCCAGTCAACATCAGGGTATTTGCTCTGGAGCAAATACATAAATACATTTCACAGACTTCTCTTTTATGCTTGGACTTTAACCTTTAAGTTATTTGTATGTAAGAATAAATCTGTGAGGCCATTGGAAGTTTAGTGGACTCAAGATCTCTTCTGAATGAAGTTGATTAAATGGAGACTCCACCATTTGATTAAATGGAGACTTCATTCCATTTTCTCAGAGACACCATTGCTAAATCAGCCCCTTTTAATATGTGCATGTAGCACTGCACATCTCTCCATAAAAGAACTTAAAACAGCTGTACTGTTGTTTATGTGATTATTTGATTAACATCTATTTGTTCACTAAATGATTCTCTTCTGAAGGACAAAGACTATGCTTTTCCCAGTGCTAGCACAGTCTTGGGCAGATAGCAGGAATCCAGCAAATGGTTTTGCGTGAGTGAATGTTAAAATGTCCAGGAAATGTGTGAGGTTACGTTTCATATTTCTCATCTCTCTCCAACTGTGCCACGAGACAACCAGTGCTGGTTTAAAACTTGCTCCAGAACACAGAGTAGATTCAAGGGCTTTTTGTCATCGTTATCCCCCTCATCTCAGAGAATTTGAGAAGATGTGGAATGACTGAACACAAGGCATATGTTATGATAGAAACAAATGCTCCAACTGTTCTTTGGTTATGTCTGCAGAAAAACATTAACAGTTAACTGTCCATAGAGTAATGCATTTTTCAAGTGTTTGGCATCATGGAAAAGGTTACCTTTATCTTTGTGAATTAAATGAACTCCATAGCCTCTAATTTTCTTGAAAGCATCTTTTGTTAAAAATGGCTAATGATCCTGCAGCTATTGACTTCTTTGTTGTCGTGTGTGTGTGTGTGTGTGTGTGTGTGTATGTATGTGTATGTATATAAATTTTTACAGGCCAAATATTTACATGAAATCTAATTTTCACAATAGCCCTAGCAAAATATTGTTTTCATTTTGCAATTGAAGAAATTGAGGTTTAAGATCATACAGCTAGCATTAGCCATGAATAGAATTGCATTAAATGTATTTTATCCCAAGGCTTATGTCAGCTTCACTTCTTAATACCACTTACTACCTTTATCTACATTTTAAGAAAAAGAAAGTTGGAAAAAACAATTCAAGAACATGATATTCTCTTGTTCTTCTTTCTCTGTCGATCCATTTCCCCCTCCCTAGTTTTCTGTTTAATTGCATTTTCTAGCTCCGAGGTTTTGTGGAATCTGTAATTTTTTTGTCCAATAGCTACTCACATAAAGGGCCATGAGTTTCACAAGGGCAGAGAATTATGACTATCTTGAACAAAAAGAGCCCCCGTCAACACCAAAAAAACATCAGGGTGTTTGCTCTGGAGCGAGTTATAAATACATTTCACAGACTTCTTTTTTGTGCTTGGACTTTAACCTTTAAGATATTTGTATGTAAGAATAAATCTGTGAGGCCGTCGGAAGTTCAGTGGACTCAAGATCTCTTCTGAATGAAGTTGATTAAATGGAGACTCCACCATGTTCCAAGAAAAGGACTAGATGGCCACAGCAGGAAACCCTGGTCTACTTGCAGTATTGTCTAGCACTTTTGTTAAGAGAGTCCTCAGGTATTATCTAGTCTAACTCCACCAAATTGCAAGCCAGGAATTTGAGAATCTGAGCAGAGCATTCCCAAGCTCACTCTGCAAGTCCTGCCATTTCCACCATTTATCTTCTCTTTAGCACTTAAATATTTCCTTCAGGAAGTGATCAGCAGGAACCACATCCCTGGCCTTCCACTTCCTCCAGAGAAGCTAACTTCCATAGACCTCAGAATGCAACCCCTTTATTTTCAGTTCCAAAGTTTTTCTTTCACAGAGGGTGAGCTAATACTAGGCTCTCAGGCCATAATTTAATAAAAAATGTTCAACAGGATGTGTCTTTGTAAAGGAGTCAATTCAACAAGGACCAAGTTGACCCATTGGCAATTTTTATGACAAGATGTCTCATTTTTCACCTTCCTCCAGACCCCAGAAAATATGTTTTAATAACATCTGCAAGTTCCTCAGCACCAGGGGCCAAGAGAAGCTGCAGCTTTCACTCCTTGGGCAGAGAGCTCCCACTGAGATCTAGAGACCTACTTCCAGCTCCCTGGAGGGCTTTCTTTTCCCTGACTTTAATGTACTGGCCTCAAGTGTACAACAGCTTGAAAACATTAGAGCGGCACCCAGCCAGGAAGGTGTCGCAAAGTCATGCTCCAGCTTTATAAGATAGTGACTAAAGACCCTGAAGACCCCATGGAGACAATCACCTGCAAAACTCTACTTCTTCAGTAGGAGCCAAAGTTCAGGCTCTGTAGTGTTATATTAGTAGGTCAAGTTGCAAAATTCTATCTTCACAAGGCTCCCAACATGGAAGTTGGGACAGCTTTAACAGTTCAGTGCATATGGTACTCTGAACTCAGACACCTCAGAAGAAAACTCTGGAGTGCACTTTTAGCTACTGTAGTGGTTCTCAGCAGGAATGATATTACAATCTTGGTGACATTTGACAATGGCCAGAGATATTTTTGATCATCACAGCTGGTGAGGGTGCTACTGGCATCCAGTGGGTTCAGAACAGAGATGCTGCCAAACATCTTCCGATGGGCAGGACAGACCCCTACAGCAAAGAACCGTGTGGCTGCAAATGTGAATGGTAATAATGGCGAGGAAACTTGATTTACAATTAAGCAGACAGGCAATAAGAGATTGCATACATAATTCCACAGATAAAGGAAACCCTGGTTGGATAAGGTAGAATATTGATGATGTCAATATCCATATTTTGATATATAAATGTGGGCAAGTTCATTTTTAACCTCTCTTACTCTTCAGCTGCTATCTAGAAATAGCAATTCACATGCATCCCTAGCACATGGAAAGCTCTCTATAAATATTAGCAATTATAATTAGTGAAGTGCAAAATATTTGATCTAAACTCATTGTCTCGCTGTCATTGAAAACAATTTATCATTTGATACCTTTTTAGGTACTAAATTTAAGATGCATCAGGTCTTGATCTCATAGCAGTTCTCTGAATTAGGTCTTGTTTTCTCCATTACTTAGAAAAGGAAACAGACATACAAAGATTGTGACTTCCATAAATTTTTAGAATACACAGGATAGCCAGAGTGTGAACATGCTCATCCTTTTAGCTACTATGGGATATAGGTAGACAATGAGCCTCTACATTTCTTGGGTTATCTTCTACAAAAACCTTTGCATGGTTTTGTGTATCTGTCTCTCACTGATCTGTGAGATGTTTGGGGTAGGAACAATCTCCCCATCGCATGTTTATTCCTGGGCTCTGTGTATTACATCTTGAAGTTTTGTATCATCTTGGGAT
Source organism: Callospermophilus lateralis (assembly GCF_048772815.1). Lineage (NCBI taxonomy): Eukaryota > Metazoa > Chordata > Mammalia > Rodentia > Sciuridae > Callospermophilus > Callospermophilus lateralis. The sequence continues at coordinate 73,826,720 of NC_135320.1, read as the reverse complement.
GTGGTTGTCACACCTAGAAGCTGATGAAAGGCCTGGGGATTCCAAACATCAGATCTTTTCCCCTCTAAAAGTCATAAAAACAGTTTCATGATTGGATTTACATATTTGAAAGGGAACTCTAGTAGCAATGAAGTATTGACTGTATTAAAAGCAGAAAACCAGACTGGAATAGTTACAATTAATTCCAGGATCATCACATGGTCCCCATGCCATGAAGCAGAGGGCCACCAAGCCTTGGGTTCATCACATGTGGATTATTAATATTACACAAAAATGCTTTGAAAGCACAACTGTCATTTTGTTTCATTTGTAAACAACTGACTTCACTCTACTCAGGGTCCTGTTTTCTTAAAGGATTAGTTCTAAGCCTTCTGTCTTACAAGAGAAAAGAAATAAAAGCCTCAGGCTGGAAGAACACAACTGCAAATCACATATTTGCAAAAGGATTTACATCCAATATATTTAAAGAACTCTCAAAACTTTAAGAACAAACCACATGGTAGAAATGGGAAAATATTTCAATGTAAACTTTACTAAAGATACACCCGTGGCAACTGGCACCTGTAGTTAACAGAGAACCACACATTTAAAGCAGAGTGTGATGCTGCCACACACCTACTGGAATGACTAAATGAAAGGATTGCCCATATTAACTTTTGATGAGGATGTGAAGAACTCTTATGCACTATTATGGCAATACAAAACTGGTAAAACCACTTTGGAAAACAGTTTGACAGTTTCTTAGAAACTCAAACGTATATCTCTAATATAACCAAGCCATTTCATTTCTAGATACTTACCAAAAAGAAATGAGCTTATATATCCATACAACAATTTGTACACGAATGTGCACATTATTTTGTAAGAGCCAAATCATGCACACAATCTGAATGTCACTCAGCTGGTGAATAGATAAATTATTGCATTTCCACATAATGGAATCAAACTATTTAACAATAAAAATAATTAACTCTTTACACATGTAACAATATGCTAGGAAAGAATGAACATCAAAGACAGTACATGCTGTATGATTGCATTAGTATATAATTCTATAAAGTGCAAACTAATTCATAATGACAGGAAGCAAAACAGTGCTTTGGGGAAGGGAGAGGATGTGGAGACTATGAGGAGTCACAAGGAAATTTTTGGAGTGATGGGTTCATAATCTTGATTGTGGTGATAGGCTCCTGGGTATGTGAATATGTCACAACTTATTAAACTATATGCTTTCGATATGTCACTTTAATGTACATCACCTATACGTCAGTAAAGCAGTTAAAGCAAAATCTTCTGTACTTTTTACCTATCAATTATAACTATTTAATACACACATATATACATTTAATGTAATTTGTATGGACATATGGATGGCATTTTTCAGATGTGCGGGAAGATCACTTTTTGTGATTGTTTTTGGATTTAATTCCTTTAAAGAAGAAATTTTTCTGAGTCAAATTTTTCATATGAGGAACTTTAGTATTTCTTTCAAGACTACCAGTAAAGTTGTTTTTTTGATGTACATTTGTTGGATTTGACTAGACACCTTGTTGAAATCTGAGGTGTAATTCAGACTCAGACATTCTTTCAAATCAGATACAAAAACCTGGAGGACATATCCTGATGGGGCTTCATGATTTGTCATTAAAGGTGGAAACAGGCAACATCCAGTCCCTGTGCACTCTCGGGCCAGTGGCTGGATGTCCTGGAAGGTCTCCACAGAATCACATGAATTCTAAAGTAAGAGAAAGATTTGATCATTATGAGAAACACAATCACACATTCTTGTTCAACATGATGTCATAACATTGACACCCAGTAGATGATATAAAAAATCCAAATTTGCAAAACGGTGAAAATATGATCAAGAAAAAATTATACACAAGATTTCTCCAATACTAATATCAATAGTCTATTATTTACTAACATTTACTACTGATATAGTACTAATAACAATATTTTACTATGTATATTACTACTCATACTAATACCTAGCATCAATATGTTACCAATAATAACCAATATATATTGCTAATATTGATATTATGGGTTATTACTGACATATAACATTATAACTATGGTATATTCTGGATCACTAATACTATGAATGTTATAGTAGTTATTTCATATATCATTTATTAATATTTATAACTATTCAATAATAACAGTAATGAATCTACCATTCTGCCATTACTATTTATTACAGTGATATTATTTCCTTAGCTTGCTAAGTAGGAAACTATGGGCTCAAAAAGTTCACATAGCTTTCCTAAAAACAGCCATCAAGGGGTGAATTTGGGGTATACCTAAGAATTTTGACTCTAGAGTTTAACTCTTAATCTCATTATTCATCTAATATGTTTCTTAGACCATCAAATCTGAATTTCTAAACACTGACTTATGTTAAGTACAAAATCAAATTTAATACAGCAGCCCTAATGACAAGTATTATATTTTGACCTTGTCAGAAGGAAACTGTGAGTTTTATATTAGTCGTGGGAGGTAACATTAGCTGTTGAATGTACAATCCCTGTACCTTGATTAAATAAATATTTAATATTCATTCACTTTACAGAGTAAAGCAAGCTGGAGCTGGAGCAGCTGTTCCAGGCAGCCATTTAGAGATGTGGGCCCCTTCTGCTCTGCCTTGTCCTCATCCTTGTTCTAGATTGTCTGCTGCATGCTCAGCATCCAGCTGGCAATAGTAGAAGGGAGGAAGTATGGCAAATGGATAGAGCCTTTGTCTGGGCCTGGCCTGGACTTGATATTTATCACTCCTGCCCAGAAGTCAGTCCCAGGACTCAGCAGACTTCCAGGCTGGAGGAAAACATGGCCTGTGTTCCTTGAAAAAAAAAATTACAATTTAGAGACTATATTTAGTGCACCTGCTACAGGGTCCTATTATGTTTTCACACGGGGTTGGGTGGAGGAGAAGCAGCCAACATCCAGAAGGATGAGAGCAGTAAGCTCAAAGTGCGCTCCAAGGACCGCTGACTCAACCTCTTTGGTGAGGGATGGTAGTATTTGCCTTGAAATTAGTATCTTTGAGGTTCTGCAGGCACACTGAAGATTGATATCTACTCTTCCATAAGTTTTCAAGACCCTAGCCAGCAAAAACATAGCTAAGAAATGAAGATGTTGCTGACAGTCCTGAATATTGAGACCACCATAGTTTATATCACCCCAAGTGATAGTCAGTAAGGACAAGGGATTTCACCTGCCTCTGCTTCTGAATTCTCCTTCAGAACTTGGGATAGATGAAATAAATGAGGCAGCTACTGGCGAAAATTTAAGGAGGGGCGCTCTTAAGTTCACACAGGTGTAGAATGGGCATATGAAGTATTACAAGGACCTTGCAGGCACTGAAAGTGAGGCCTTCCTTAAATTGTGTCCCCTACAAAACCTTGCTCATCTTTATATTCAGTCCAGTCTATCTGACTGATCTTTGTCTTCAGTGCATAATTTTTCATTCATTCATCTGTGGATTATGAATTCATTCAACAATTTCTCTCATCTCTTTCTAAGAAATCAATAACTAATGTGATCTAATTATAGGACATAGTTAAAGTTGTGTCCTTATAGGACATAGTTTAAAGTTCTACCATGGTGTTTCTAGAAGCCATTCCTATACTGGGTAGATAGCAATTCCTTAATTTGATCATATATTTGTAGATTTCTATAGTTATTTTTTGTGTTCTTTGAAAATATTGAATGAATATTTGTTGAGAGTCTTCTAGCTGCCATAAACTCTCTATATCATTCTGAAGGACTCAGATGAATATATAGGATAATCAAGTAATTCAGTTCTCCATGCCAAGTGGTTGATGCTTAAATAGAAATTAAGTGACATGGATCAACTTTTGGTGGAGAGGTCATAAAAGGGTTCTCTGAGGAAGCAAAGACCTGAACATGAGAAGGTAAAGAATATATAAAAGCATGGACAACTGAGCTTTTCTCCAGAAAGCAAGATAGGTAAATTCAAAAGCACTGTGTGGTAAACTCCAGGCACATTTGCAGGACTGAAGATGGCCCAATGTGCCCAGAACTTGTTGAATGAAGCAAAGAGTGACAGCAATGAGGTTAGAGACCTTGGGGAGGAGCATATTATTCAGGGCTTTGCAGGCCTTGGCAAGGTCTTTGGGTTTCATACCACATGTAAAGGACTGTCATGAATAGGTCTTTAGGCAGAAAATGGTACAACCCATCTTATTTTTAGAAGATCAATTCTCTTGCCCATTAACAAGTGAAAGACTCAGCTTCCTTAAACATGTTCCTCAGAGTTTTCTATCAACTTATGATCCCACACAGCTTCCTAGTTACCTTGATTAGAGGGTCTTCTGTAGCAGGGTCTTGAAAGAGCCAGTCTTGAGACTCAGACATGTCTGTTGGAGGAAGTCAGGTTCCCCAGGAATCAGTGGGTGGGCTGACTGGGAAGGGAAAGCCTGAAACGATGTCTGGGTCCAGAATACTCTGTGGATATCATGAAAGAAAGGCTTCCTGCACCCTGTTCAGCTTCATGGTCCAGTTTGGGACCTGAGGAGTGATGGTTTGCTGTGGGACTTGAGTGGACCATTTAGAAGAAGCATATTGTACAACAGGGAAGCACAACTAGTGAAGGCCTGCCGAAGGACTGCGTGACGGAATGTGCACAGGGAAGAATCAGAGGCAGATACAGGTTTTGTGATGGGGCAGTGTATACAACTGAGGTACGCCATTTAAAAAAAAAATACAAATTATAAAGAGATGAATATTTATAATGAAAAAAGAAGTCAGTTTGTAAACATTACCAAAAAAGTCTAGAAAATATGATCTTATTATTAAATGCCTGACACATAGCTGTATTTCCTTTTTTTCTACATTACTCCATTGCTTACTTTTTGATCATATATTTGTAGCTGATCATTTTTATGTGATTTTTACTAATACAGAGAATAAGAAGAGAACTCAGCTTTTTCTCTGTCATCTCTGGTCAAAATTTGCTTTTATTATTGGTACCATGCATAAAATAGGCAACTTCACTTGCAAAATGTACTTAATCTTTGTAGTATTTCTTAAGAATTGTCTCTTTCCACAGATTTATAGTAAATTTCTCTTTGTGGAATATACATTGAAAAGACAAAAACATATGGTGCATTTATAATTACTTATGCTACATCATTAGGTATGTTTGTTACTAAAAAAAGAGTTTTTTTCTCTAAGTTTTGATAAAGACCAAAATAAAAAACAAATCTTCTGTTTATAATTTTATATATTTAAACAACAGTATACTTTCCAAAGATCATATCTAGGCTCATACATTTCAAACTTGTTGCCTCCTTCACTCTGTCCATGAAATTCCAAAGGAATTTTTAATTAATTAAGGAATCATTAATCAAGTTAGCCTTGAACTTCATGTCATGTACAATATTGTGTCATTCAGCAATGGGGCAGTAGGGGTGTTTCTAGAAGCCATTCCTATGCTGGGTTGCTAGCAATTCCTTAATTACAACACAGTAGCAACCACAAAACCACATGCATTTATTCTCCTAAGTCTAAAAATGCCCACCAGTTCAACTTCTCCAAAATTCATTCATTTATTCCAATACTGCCATATAAGGGGCATCTACAAAAGGGAAGTCATAGAGGAAAGAGGATTTCTGTTTAAATACATACTGCCAACATCACAAGTTATAGGACCATATGTACTGACTGTTAGGGTTCTCACAATGTTCTAGAGCACAACAGCTTGTGGGTGGGGGACAGGGACACTTTCTGCATAAAAGAGATGATTTTCCCAGTGCCAGGAAGACTTAAGGGTCCTAAAACATCATTTTGGCATCTCCAGGGAGACACATCTTTGAGAGGGTTGAGAAACAGGATTCTTGCTATAGTTACTAGCATTGCCCAAAAGTCATTAGCATCACAGTGTGACCTACAACCCCAAAGAGTCAATATTACTGGCAGGGAATCTCTGTGGGGTATGACACATGCTCTTTAGTATGAAAGAACATCTTTAATGAAAATATTAGAAGTAGGGATGAGAACACTCCCTTCTTATCCAGGGCTTTCCCAGGAATAATTGGGAATTGGGCCTTTGTCATTTAATATGAAATATGCTACTTCTATTAGTATCTCTAAAAGTACACTCATTGGAAATTTGAATAATACCTACTTTATTTCCAGATCTATTGGCACCAAGTACCACATGGCTTTAGATAGTGATGAGAGTAGGCTATTTCATTCACAAAATCACATCAAACAGATGCCATGCTCTGGATCCAGTAAGCTCTGTGAAATACCTGGTACCTGTCCACATGAAACTGTCTTACATTAAAGTGAGACCAAAGTTCATGCAGTTAAATTTTTTATATGGCCATGTCCCCATATCCAGATGCCAAAAGTCCCACAACTATAGGTAGTGCTACTTAACCAAGTTTGCAGGTGTAGCACCCAAGAAGTAATTATAAGTTCACATGAATCTCATCTGAATATCTGGAAAAGTAGATACAGCCCACACCAGACCTGACTTGGTTCTGCAGGGCATGGTGTTACAGTCCTGTAATCCCAGTGGCTTGGAAGGCTGAGGCAGGAGGATCATAAGTTTGAAGTCATCCTGGGTAATCTAGCAAAACCCTGTCTCAAAAACTAAAAAGGGATAGGGAAGTAAGTAGCTCAGTGGTTAGTTCAATCCCCAGGACCAAAAAACAAAACAAAACAAATCCAAACAAACAAAACATTAACACATGCTTGGTTGTGTCCCATCCTCTTTCCCAAAATTTATAACTTATTTTTTTGTCTTAAAAATTACTCTCCAATTTTTTTTTTCTGTCAACCACACTTTATTTTTGCCCAACCATCATTTATCAATTCCTTTGTTCTAACACTAATCATTCTGATATAAGTTCCACCCATGTCCTTAGCTACTTGCCATTGACATGGTCTAAGAACAAAGTCCCTTCTTAGATATACATGGGAGCCATTATCAGAAATATTAACTTATAGGATAAAGAGAAAAACAAAGGGCCAAAAATCATGGCAAGAGTTCTCCCTATTTTGAATAGAATTTTGTTCTTATATTTTCTTCCCTACCAGATAGTCCTAGGTTTTTTTCATCACCACAGCATACGTACACTAGCATTTGTTTAGCATCTACTGTGCTGTGATTAGTAGATATTGCCAGGAACTGGTTGGTCATTTTATATATAGCTTATCATTTGAGCTTCAGGAAAACCTTGCTAAATACATGTTATTATATCCATTTCCAAAAGTAAGTCTCAGTGATACTAAATATCAAACAAACAAACAAACAAAAATCTAGCAGGTTAGTGATCATGGATCTGGGATTTTAGAAAGATCTGCAGCTTTCAACACTATACATAATTGCAGCTGCTGAGTTTTGAGTCAGGGAACTCTGTGCCACTCAGTAATTGGATTGTTTGTTTTTAGTTGGAAAAAGGCAAGGAAAACATGTTAAAGAAATTCAACTAAAAAGCAAGTATGTAAATAAATAATTTACTTGTCTCATTCTGAGCCACAGGCTGCCAGGCCTAAGTTTCAATCTTTCTCATATTTTTAAAAGAGGAAAGCAGAAGCGACATGTGTGAAGATGAAAGTTCTATTAAAAAAACGTATAATTTTAAACTACCATTTATTTCTTGAGGACTCATGGAGTATTCTAAGTACCTTAAGTACATGTACCTCTCACAATGACTACACGAAAGGACACGATGAATATACAGAAGAAGAAATGGAGGGTTAAGAAAGGTTGAGTAGTTTGCTCACAGTATATGGAAAGAGGCTGAGAAAGTGCACAGATGTCTCTCTGCCCTGAATCTCTCTTCTCTGAACTATCCACTTAACTTTTTCACATGCATTAAGAGGAAAATCAGACATGTCTTGCAGTTACTCTTTTATGCAAGCTTAGTAGTCAAAATTTATTTCTTCCCTTTGTAAGCATTGCCTCATGGAGGTGGACTGCATGAATTTAACTCCTAGCTATAACACTTATTGAATATGAGAGCCCAGGAAACTTAACCAACCTCTCTGCCTGAGTTTCCTCATCTGAAAAAGGCACAGTGTACTACCACCTGCATCATGTTTGTATAGAAGATTGCATAATGTGCAGTATTACATTTCTGTGTTCACATAGAAAATGCATGACACACAGTAAGTGTAATATCAAGGTTGCGTAGAAGAATATATGATGCATTGTAAGTTCTGACCTCTTTGCTCCTCTCCTCTCTTGGCCTTTTCTATCTCATTACCTCCATGGCAGCTGGATTTAAATGCTATTGGATAGCATCTACCTTAGCTGTTACATGTCTCTCACCTTCAGCCCTGGATGGTCTCAGATATTATGGGGAGCTCCTCTGTCAGCATCAATCAGGCATGGTGAGTGAACTCTCTCTTCAGAGGGCAACTGCAATCCATGAGGAAGTGAAGCCTGTGAGTAGATGCCTTCCTGGAGATGATTCAATTCTGAGAACCACTTTACATAGGCACTCAGAAGAATGGTGGCGCCATGGCAGTGTACAGAGATCCCAGGAATAAGTGATTCAAGCTCGTGGAATTTCACAAGGGCACATGTGCTCCCAGGCATGCCCCATGAGGCTAGCATGGTTCCCACACCGTTTTGTGTACCATTTGGAACTAAGTGAAGCGAAAGAGCAGAGAAATAAAACCCGTTGGATCACATATCATACAGATGGGATCTTATTTGCCTTGGCCTGATATGACCTAAATAATTTGCCTCCAGAAAGAAATTAACCCAATTCTACAAATAAATTGTGATGTGAGAGAATTCAGCAGATGTGAATTTTAATTCCACATCTATGTTTAATTAGCTCTATGGTCCTGGGAAAGGTACTCATCCATACTAAATTCCAACTATCTTTTTGTAAAAATGGGGAGATGTTACACTCTTTTCATGTAAAATTTAAATTTGAATGTACAACGAATGCTGTTTTCACTTCCTAGCTCTGTATAAATTATTTGAAGCATAGAAAGAAAACAGATTCAAATTATCAAAGTCTTATAACCTAACTTATTTGAAAGAGACTCGTAACATTTTTATTTGCAGGTTTACAAAATAATTTATTTGTAAAGATTCAGAGCAAATTTTTCACAGTTAAAATTTAAACGTAGTATAACCATCATCTATGGGGTGGGCAGCAGGCTACAGTTTGAAAGTGCTTTTTATAACAACACCACCTTAATATGGTTGTCACATACCCCATAGTATTAATACTATTCATAAGTTCCATTAGGGGAACAAAGAAGGAAACCCAAAGAGATCTTACAATTTGCTTTCAGCTACATGGAAAATAACTAGTGGACACAGGACTTTCTATTAAGGAACTCATCTTTCTAAACACTGATTTTTTTTTTTATTAGAACCATACAAAATCAATAAAAATAAATACCCTAAGCAAGAGATTAAAAATGTTCAACTAGAAAGATAAGAAAGAGAAATATCAACATAATGGAGATAACTCCTTGTTCTGCAGAAGTGCTCATGCTTCTTGCTTTTATAGTAAAATCATAGAGGTAAGAAGTTCATATTTAGTGCTTTGTGCTATCAATCTAGACTTGTACACAGTAAGTGCTAAATGATGAATCACCAGTTATATGAATGATTGATAACTTGTGAATATGAGAATTCGGATCAAGTGTCTCTTCCAGAATTCTCTCCCTGGCTCCCAAGCCCCAGTCAAGGCAATATGCTTCTCTTCTCTGATAAGCCGAGATCATTATGGCATTTAACACAGGACATTAGAATCTACCCTTATGTGGCCCTTTTCTTGTGGCTGTGAACTGCATGAAAGGAAGCACAGAATTTAATCAACTCTTTGTCCTGTGCTCCTAGCACATGGTAGATATAAGGAATATGTGATGAATTAAAATGAATAAAAAGACAAAAAGTATTTGGAAGAGAGAGCACAACTTTGTAATTTGGGATTTATTAAAATTATGATGTCATTTGAAGCTGGAGAGAGTAGTGGGATAAAAACATAGGAACTTGACCCTGGAGGATGTTCACAGGAGAACGCAGAGGAGAGGTATAATACAAGGGTTACTGCAGGCAAACTGGGAGAACCCGAAATATATGGGATCCTGCAAGTGAGGAAAGAAAGCAGCAAATGCTTCTCATGGTCTCTACACGATGCATTATAAAAATTCACACTTGGCATGGATCTTAGAGTACCACCTTAAGTTGCAATTCAATTTCAAATTTGGGCTTGTCTCCTCACAGCTGTCACCTCAGAGAACCCAAGGCAAGTGAGGCTTGAAAACATCCAACTTTTAGTCTGAAATTGCTAATCCTTCCGTGTGGGCTGGAGCAAACTACTTACGCTAAAAATGCTTCAATTTTATTTGCACGGCGAAAACATCACCATCTCCCTCATCGGGCTGTTGTACGCAATCACTAATAAAACATTATGATAAAGCCCTCTGCAAATATGAAGTGCTATTGAAATGCAGAGTAATACACTGGACATCTTTGTTTTCCATCAGACACATCCCACGAGACATTTCCTTCCTTCCAGAACATGTACACTCAATGAAGTGTCCATCTGGCAGGCAGGACTCTGCCAAGAGTGGAAAGGCAAATTATTATAAGGTAAAAAGCTGATTGCTAGTGTGCAAAGGTGGTAAAAGACTTGGAGCCACGCCTGCCTAAGGGTTAAGAATAGAGATTAGGACAGACCAGAATGTGCAACATACTTGGTATTTTCCCCGGGGAGAATGAAGGCAGGGAAAATTTCTGGCTACCTGGGCCCCATTGCCTTCCCTCCAAAAACATTGCACTTGGCTAATGGAGCTGTAACTTTGTTTTGATTTCCTGAGTGGTCTTGAGTTACCTAATATCTGGCTTGCTTCCCTAGATGGCTGCCTCTTAGATCTCTCCAGTAAAATCATGCTTAAGCCATTTTCATTAGGAACTGAGTACTACACGACCATAAAGTACCTTGTGAAATACCTTGATTAGTAGAGATCAAAGGCCCAGCTTCATTAGTTTTGCTTTCTTTTTCCCTCCTACTTTGCCTTTGCGTAAAACTGTATTAACCTGACTAAGCCCAGCTCTCCAAAGTTTACACAATCTGGAAAAGATAACTTTTTGTCCTAGGAGCACGTGGCTTGCAGGTTTTCTGTGGCCAGGGACCACTCCATACGCTGTCTATCCTGTCTGTGCTGTGGAGAGAACCCGGCCTGCTCAGAGAGCAGCCCTGCTGTGGTTGCTTAGGCCAGGCCTCCCAGGGCCGAAAAGGACTGGGATTAACACCACTGCAGCAGAAGGCTGTGGATAGTGAGCCTAGGAGCCTGGCTTTCCTCAGCTAATTGAATCATTTCAAACTCACTCAAGTGCCAAATCCCTAAACAAAGCTGTGCAGAGCTGGGTTTAAATCCTCACTCCTTCACCTCTCTGAGCTTCAAGATTCCCATATGTAAATTTTAGGATATTAGTGCCCCCTTCACAGGTCTGTTACAAAGATTAAATAAAGTCATATTTACAAAACACTGAGCACAGTGCTTAGCACATACAAAGCACTCAATAAACGACGATGGCTATCTATGTGTCCAGTGTTCCCTTACAGTTCTAGCAAGAAGAGCTAATGCAAAACCATGACACACTGACTATTTTCTGGAAAGTGTTACCAATTACTCAACCACAGCAGCCTCTGACTTGCTTTTGGATAAATGTCCCAGTGAGGAATGGAAGATGTTTCCTTGGATTAGGGATCTGGAGCCAGGCAAACCTCAAACTTTCCCACAATCTCATAGAAGAGGGTGTCTGCTCTTGGTCTGAGGAGCAAAAGACACAGTAGAAGCTCTGGTTTTCGGTACGATAGGGTGGAGTCACACAGAATGGAGACCAGGTAAGATTTTTTTCTTTTCAAAAGTTATTTTAAATTTACAAATAAAAAATATGTATGTAGATATAAAATTGTGTGTATGTATCTTCTTATATCTGTGTATTTGTACATATATGTAGTACATGTATAACAGAATTTTTTATTTGGTTCTTTGCAGTTATACAGGAAAATTAGGATTCATTTTGACACAATTATGAAAGCATAGAATATAATTTGTTCTTTATTCAGTCCCCATTTTCCTTCTCTCCTCGCTCCCCCGATCTTTTCCCTTTGCTTTACTGATATTTCTGCTATTTACTTATAGTATTTTTTTTTTTAAATTAGTGCTTTGTGGATATACGTGATGGTGAGCTTCTCTGTGGAATATTCATAGATGTACTTAGGAAAGTGAGGTCAGGTTCATTCTATTGTCCTTCCCTATCTCATCTCTCCTCCCTTCCCTTCAATCCCCTTTGTCTACTTTACCAATCTTTTTTCTATTCTTTTTTTTTTAACCCCCACCCTTATTTTGAATTAGCTTCTGATTATCAGAGAGAACATTTGGCCTTTGTTTTATTGGGATTGGCTTATTTCACTTAGCATGATAGTCTCCAGTTCCATCCATTTACTGGCTAATGGTATAATTTTATTGTTCTTTATGGCTGGGTAATATTTCATTGTCTGTATATGCCACATTTTCTTTATCCATTCATCTGTTGAAGGGTACCTATGTTGATTCCCTAGCTTAGCTATTATGAATTGTGCTGCTATAAACATCGATATAGCTGCATCACTCGAGTATGCTGATTTGAAATCCTTTGGCTATATACCAAGGAATGGAGTAGCTTGGTCTTTTGGTCATTCCACTCACAGTTTTTTTAAGGAATCTCCATACTGCTTTCCAACATGATGTTTCAATATAGGTATCAGGATACATTTTTTTAACATATCAAACTCAAGGTGGAGTTGGTCCATTTTCATAATAGATTTTTTTTTGAAATGTTGAAGTCTCATTTTACATTATCCATTTGTTTTCCCCATCTCTGTGGTGTTGTTCATATATTTTCTATGTTTCATAATAGCATAATAAAATGAAGGAGAATGCATTTTTGTGTTACTAGTAACTACCATTATTAATTTTCACACTGTTTACTATGTTCCAGGCACTATAAAAAGAAAGATATCTATTTATATTTAGAGATTAATTAAAGTAATAAGAACTCATATCTTTCAGAATATAGAGCCCAGTTTTTTGAATACTAAGTTCTATAACCTTTCAGTTTGGTTGATTTTTTAAAATTTTCTATCATCTACTTTTTTCTCAAACTATCACAATCTGGGCCAAAATGGAGCAATGAGAACATAAACCATTTATCAGAGATCTAGAAAACTTATTTCATAAAGAGGACAAATTATTGCCTCAGTTTTCCCCCACCTTCCATTAGATTTTCATCCCAAACGCTCTCATACATATTTTGTTTAATTCCTGTTATGCTTATTGCCCTGTAGATGGGGTCAGCATTTTGATTTTATTGTTTGAAAGGAAAAACTAAACTTTAGTTTATAACCTTGGCTTCCCATTCCCATTACACTAAAGATAATTGTGGAGAAATTGTGAAACAAAAATCATATCCATATGTCCCCAATTCCCTCTTCCTCAAAGGTAACTAGAGCCATATCTAATGGAATATTCTTGAAGAGACGCATTTGGGAAAATACACCTTATCAGGACTCCAACAGAGAGAACCAAAGGTTATGGATTTCAGATAATATTTTTATCCTTGGACTTCAAGACTATCAATATGTAGCTTGATCTTGGCTCCCTGTTATAAAGTGTAAGACTTTTGTATTTCAAACATACAAAATATTATAGGTTTCAAAACGTAAGGACTCAAGCCTGCCTTCTGAGGACAGTGTTTGCATTATGTTATAGATGATAGTTATTTACCAATCAGTGACTCTAATAGATTTTAAATGTTTGAGGACCAGATGACATTATTTTTTTTCTCTGAGACTGAGCTTGATATAGTGCCTAGCACATGACTTACAGGCTGAATGAATATATGAATGAATGCCATCAATGTGCAGCTCAGCAATCTAAAGGACTGCTGTGAGGGTTATGTGCCAACTTGGAGGGGCTACTGGACGACCATATGTGGTTAAGCATTATTTCTGGTTGTTTCTGTGAGTGCATTCAGCATCATATTAATAGTTGGATATGTAGACTGAGTAAAGTAGACTGCCTTCCACAATGTGTTGGTGGTGGTTGGGGGAGACTCTTCTAATTTGTTGAAGGCTTGAATATAATGAAAGTTTAAATAAGAAAGAATGCTTTCTCTGCCATTTTTAACTAGCTTCAAGGCAGAATATGAATCTTTTCCTGTCTTTGAACTAATACTCGGACTTAGAACCAAACGTGCACCATTGACTCTTCTTGCTCCCAGATCTTCAAACTTAGAGGACAATTGTATCATTGGCTCTTCTGGATCAGATGTTTCTTTTCTTTTATTGATGTTATTGTTTACCTATTCTTAAGATCATTGGCTTACTGAATGCATTTTCAACTTGCAATATTTTCAACTTACAATGGGCTCATCAGGATGTAGCCCCACTGTAAAAGGAAGTTTACACCTGATGGTTCCATGTGCTCTGTACTCTGAGGTTCTATTTTTTGATCCCTATCAGCACCATAGTTATGACAGTGGATTTTCCCTCTTATTGTTGTGTAATGGTACTTTCCATTGTTATGCTCAAATTCGGGACCCCCAAAAGACCACCAGAGACCAAGATCAATGTAAGCAGCAAAGAGGTGTTTATTGTGAGCTAGCTCGGTCCTCCGTGCGCACACAGCAACAGGTGACACTAAGAGGCCCTGAGCCCTGGGTTTGCAGCAGTTTTATACATTCTTTGGAGAAGGCAGGGACCCCCACATACATCATAGCATCTCTTAGCAAATCATCACACACCGTGGGGAAATCAAATAACAACTCTAAAACATGGGAAAGAATATGGAAAGAATTATTGGTTAGTTCAAGGGGTTGACGCACTTAAAATTGATTGGTTTAAATCGTGAGGATTTAAACCAATCAATTATGTGCCAAGCTGCAGGGCTTCTAGTTTAGATATTGGTCACCACACCTAAGTGGGGGCCATCTGGAATTTCAGCCATTTCGATATCTTGGCCTATCTTAGGGGATCACCATCTGCGGCTTTTCTGAGAACTGTTTCCACAGAGCTTTTCTGTGGTATTTTCCTCACTTTAGGACTGCAGTAGGTCAGAGGTTAAGTTTCAGAGCAAAATGAGGTCCCAAGTAGAATGAGATTGCTTAGGTCTTTCACCATCTAGAGCAATGCCTTTGCCCTAAAGTCTATGATATGACTGGAGCCACACTGGCTTTTGGATTATTTGCTTGGAGAATCTTTTCCATCCATCTTTTTCTCTTCAGCCCACCCTGTGTCATTGAATTGAAATCGAATTCTTTTAAACAGAATATAGTTGGGTCAAGATATTTTCTCATTCTTCCTATACACTTGCCTCAGCCTGATATTTGACATATTTAGACCATGTGCATTTATTTTAACTTGCAGGGCCTGTGTCTGCTCTTTCTCTACTTGTTTTCTCTGTTTCTCATTCCTCTACTAGAATTTTTTGCCTTCCTATGAGTTATCTAAATATCGTTTGATGAATTCCTCTTGACCTACTGCTTTCCAGTTTTTTATTAGTAGTTGCTTTTAACATGATCATGGTATTTGCAGGGAAATGGATGGCATTAGAGCAGATTATGCTAAGTGAAGTAAGCCAATCCCCCCAAAACAAAGGCCAAATGTCTTCTCTGATATAAGGGATTCAAAATGGGGTAGGGAGGAAGAGCATGGGAAGAAGTTACCTCTAGATAGGGAAGAGAGGTGGGAGGGAATGGGAGGGAGAAGGGGAATTGCATGGATAGTGGAAGGAGACTCTCATTGTTATACAAAATACATGTATGAAGATGTGAGGAAAAAAAAAAAAAAGAATAGCGTTACCCTAGACTAGGTAGAGAGAAGTGATGGGAGGAGAGGGGAGGGGATGGGGAGATTGGAAGGTTAGTAGAATGAAACAGACATTATTATTACTGTGTGTATATATGTGACTACATGACCAATGGATTCTGCAACCTGAAAACTCAGAAAAATGAGAAATTATATCCTATCTGATTCAAATGTCTGATATGTCAAGGTCATTGTACTGTCGTGTGTAACTAATAAAAACAAATAAAAACTTAATAAAAAAGGAAATACAAATCATCTTAAACATTTTTCATGAATATAGCATCCTTCCAAGGAATCACTCTGAGTGGCAATTTAATATTCCAAGAATGTTACCTTACTACATTGGTTATTCTGTTGGTCCTTAAAATGGATTTAAAACCTATTTTGAAGATTTCAAAAAATAAACTATTATCAACTTTTAAAAAAAACAAAAGATCAAAAATATTTTATGATACCTTCTATCACTTGTATCATTTTTGGCTATTATGTTGAGCACTATGACACATTCTAAGTTAATTTCTTAAGGGATCAGAGTTTATTTTTTAAATGTTAATGTGAAATTTTATGGTACCATAAATTGAAAATGTTGTCCTTTCTATGTTGAATTGTCCTTGCACATTTGCTGGAAGTCATTAAACCATACATGGATGTCTAAAACAAACAAACAAACAAACAAATAAAAAACCCCTGATGTTCTGGTATCAGCTTCTTGCCAACTCAAGCACGGAAATTTCCTGCTTGTATTTAGATTTCTATGTCTCACACCCTCACTTTAAAGAATTACTGTTTTGAGTGTCATAAGGACACTTTACCTTTAATTATAACTTTACCTTTAATTATCACATAATGAATTACAGTAGATGGGGTAGAGAGAGAAGATGGGAGGGGAAGGGAGGAGGGATAATAGAGGATAAAAAAGGTAGCAGAATACAACAGTTACTAATATGGCATTATGTAAAAATGTAGATGTGTAACCTATGTGATTCTGCAATCTGTATTTGGGGTAAAAATGGGAGTTCATAACCCACTTGAATCTAATGTATGAAATATGATATGTCAAGAGCTTTGTAATGTTTTGAACAACCAATAAAAATAATTATCACATATCATTTGAAAAATTTATGAGAAAATGTCTATTGTATATATACATATGAAAAAATGGTGGACATCACTAGCATTAGAGAAATGCAAATTAAAACTACACTGAGTTTTCCTGTTGTTCTTTATTTATTGTAGATGTTCCATAATTAATTCCTTTTATTATTTCCTTTCTTTGGTCACCTTGAAGGATAGTTCTGCAAGTGACAAATTATTTTAATTTGCCTTCATTAAAG
Organism: Callospermophilus lateralis; assembly: GCF_048772815.1. Lineage (NCBI taxonomy): Eukaryota > Metazoa > Chordata > Mammalia > Rodentia > Sciuridae > Callospermophilus > Callospermophilus lateralis. Next base: position 73,809,523 of record NC_135320.1, on the reverse strand, counting down.
AATGATTTTATTTACTCTTCATTGCCGGAGGATATATTATGTATGGGAATTTTTTTTTCAAAAGTGGAAAAAATACTCTGATTCCATTTGGCCTCTGTGGATTCAGACGAGACTTGCTATCATTTTAACTGATATTCCCCTATCAATCGTGTGTTGTTTCTCTTCGGTTACTTTTTTTTTTTTTTAAGTTTTAATTAGTAATACATGACAGTAGAATGCATTTTTAACACATCATACATAAATGGAGTGTAACTTCTCATTCTTCTGGTTGTATGTGATGGAGAATTATACTGGTTGTATAATCATATATGCATATAGGGTAATAATGACTGATTTATTCTACTAACACTCTTCTTACCCCATATCCCCTCCCCTCCCTCACTTCCCTCTGTCTAATCCAAAGTACCTCTATTCTTCCTCTATTCCCCTCCTTATTGTGAATTAGCATTCACATATCAGAGAGAACATTTCCTTTGGTTCTTTGAGATTGGCTTATTTTGCTTAGCATGATATTCTCCAAATTCATCCATTTACCTGGAAGTGCCATAATTTCATTCTTCTTTAAGTCTGAGTAATACTTTTGGATAGTAGTGTTGTATAGGACAGAGATCAGAAACTAATCTTGGGAAGCTGTGTGTAAATAAATGCTGTAAAGATAAGGAGAAAATTGTGATAGATGTTTGAATGATCATGTGATAAAGGTCTTAAGAATGATCTCTGTTGTCAGATTAGCCAGTTGCATGTTCACTAGCTGTGTGACTACACAGATTGCTAAATTTCTCAATGTCTCAGTTCCCTTGCTTGTAAAAATACACACACACACACACACACACACACACAAACAAACACACAAACACATTAGTCTCTACCTCATAGAATAGTTTCAACAGTAAGAGTTTGTGTAGATTCAGTACTTCAAACATTTCTGACATAAGAAGAAATGGATAAGGGAAGAAAAAAACCTAGGTTTAGAAGAGCCAAGCAACTTACCCAAGTTGACACAGCCAGAGAATGGAGGAATTGGAGTCTTCTGTCCAATTCCATCTGCCTCCAAAACCTGTGTTCTAGTCTATCATTTTAGTGTTTTTCAAATGTGAAGCCAGGACAGATATGTTTCTTTCAAAAGAAACAAAAGTTATTTTTAATACCAATGTTTTTTAAATGACTTGTTATTAGAATATTGCTAAAATATGTAGAAATATAAGCCTACTTATAACTTCTTGTGCATGTAAATCATTTCAGCTGTAAAATTCAGGCACATTCACTAATTAAAGGCAGACAAAAGATGCGACCCAGTATAATTCAATTTTATAACATTTATTTAATGTGATGAATGTTGTTCTTTACTGAAAACTAAAAACCACTCACAAATGAACATGGCAGTCACTACGAAGGTTCAAGTTCTTTTGTGGTCATCCTTCCCATACATCTGTGAGCCATGAGATCAGTCAATTTTTCCACCAGTCTTCTCTGTTCCAACTACTGCCAAACCATAACATGATGTCATTTGGTCCTTGCTTAGCAGGAATTCACCAATTACATAGTAATTCTGCCTCCATTTTTTTTTTTTTTCCACTTCAGCCCAGGCTAAAGTAGAAGTACGCTGGGATAGCAAACATAAAACAAAAACACTGATAAGGTCTCCCAATATCAGGCAATTACAATGGTGACATTGCAATCAGGTTGTCAAAATGGGCTTATGTAAATATTTTTAGATAGCCCTTTATGTGAAATCCTCAAACAGACAATGTTCATGGACTCTTAGGAATATGCACAAGAATCCACAGAGAATTGAAAATTCTAGTTTAGGAAATTCTGAGTTCTGTCTCCTCTTGCCTAGTGGGGAGCATTAGTTTATACCGAAAATGAATTAAAATAATGCTAAAGCAGAACTGGCTAGAAGAACATAAGAGGCAACATGGATTTACCTTCTCAAATTTTTATACAATAGAAAGTAACACATATTTTTTTAAAAAATGAAAAGTTAATGAAATTGAAATGGGATGGTTTGCATTTACAAATTAGTGTTTGAGAAAAAGGGAGTTATGATCATGGAAAACGATTATTTTATACATTTTCAAGGAGTTGATCATTAATTAATGGTCATCCAGTATTGTATCACTGCTCAAGTCCATTACCTTCCATCTTCATCTACTAAAGATATTTCTCAAGGTAATATCCACAAACTGAGGAGTGGCTATTTAAAACCTGTGTTGTAATTTTAATTTATTCATTAGTTTTCAGTGGACACAACATCTTTGTTTGTATGTGGTGCTGAGGATCGAACCTTGGCCCCATGCATGCCAGGCAAGCACACTACCGCTTGAGCCACATCCCCAGCCTAATGTATGAAATATGATATGTCAAGAGCTTTGTAATGTTTTGAACAACCAATAAAAAAAATTAAAAAAATAAAAAAAAAACAACCACCAGGTTCATTCATACTACTAAATAATAAAAACTAAAATCTTTTAAAAATTAAAAAAATAAAATAAAACCTGTGTTGTAAATTCTAACTTCTCTACTTTCTGCTGTATCAAGCATCTCCCAGCGGGTAGTGCTATATGAATGTTCTCCAGGACACAAACAAGAGGAAAATGCATCATATATGCTACATTGAGCTCACATTTCTTCCTTAAATTCATAGTACTCTTTACTTAAAAACAATGAAACCTGAGCTTTCAAAAAATTTGTAGCAGAATGTTAAGAACAGGGACTTTGGATTCCTACACCACCTCCTATTTTTTCTGTCTTTGTGACTGTGGAAAAGTCTGTAAACTCTCCAAGCTGAAGCATCCACTTCTATCAAAAAAAGCATGACAGGATTTCTTTTCTTTTTTTTTTCTTTTTTTTCTTTTTTTTTTTTTGTGTGTGTGTGTGTGTGTGGTGTGTGGTGCCAGGGATTGAACCCAGGGCCTTTTGCATGCAAGGCAAGCACTCTACCAATTGAGTTATTTGTGTACAACCAGAGATATGAAAAGTTGGGCTCTATAAGTGTAATATGAATTGCAATGCATTCTGCTGTCATACATAACAAATTAGAACAAAAAATAAATAAATAAAAGTCAAGAATTCCAGAAGAAAGAAAGAAAGAAACAAAGAAAGAAACAAAGAAAGAAAAGCATGACAGGGCCTCTGTCATGGTGATATTTTAAAGATAAACCATGAGCACAGTGGGGGAGGGTGTCACTGAGTGTAAGAGTGCATGCTCAGCATGTGCAAAGCCCTGCGTTCAATTGCAAACACCGGAAAAACTAACTTTAAAGAAAGATTAACTAAGTGAGTTTACATGAAGAGCTTGGCATTATCTGTGTATAGTACCAACAGTCCAATGCTTATTCTTTGCTGGACACTCTTTTAAGTACCTAACATGTGAGCTCAGTGTTCATTCAGCAACCTGTGTGTTAGTGATTCTTTCATTTCCACTTGACAGACGGGGAAACCCAGGGAAAGAGTGATTAGTGAGTTATCTGTGTTCTCACGGCAGTTAAGCAATGAAGACTTGCATATCCAAAATCTGTGTTCCAGATTCTGTGCTAATTGGAAAGTTCTATACTCCTTCCAAGGAGTGTAGCTCCTCACACTGGAACTGTGACTCTTAATCTCCTCATCTCACCATCCCACTTCTGTGGCCAGTTTTTCAGAACTTTGCCAGCTTTTTCCTTGGATGTTGCAACATCACTCAAGCTTTTTCCCCTGTTTTAAGACTTAACTCTAACTAGCCGGCATGGTTTTTAACATCATCTCTCCTCCTCCTCATTAAGTCTTTCTAAAGTCAATCATCATCCTCAACATGCTGCCATGGTCTGTGCTCTTCATTCCTTTCTACCCACATCCCCTTCCACTACATTTGAGTTCAACATTTTGAGATTCCAGGATAGTTGTGGTTTCCTGAATAGATCACATAGTTTTATCACACATTGAAGCATTTTTCTCTGTTTGATTTGGCCCTATTTCTGTAAATGGCTAAATCCTTTGTATCCTTTAAATTCATCTTAAATCTTCCATAGAACATCTTTTCTGACATCCTTACCTGCACCTCCTAAATTCTTAATGTACTTAGTCATGTTAACTAAGCAAGAAAGTCTTAGTATTCTGATTCTGAGAGAAGAAGGAGGAGGAGGAGGAGAGGAAGAGGAAGAGGTGAAGGAGGAAGAGGCTCAGGAGGAAGAGGCTCAGGAGGAAGAGGCTCAGGAGGAAGTGGAGGAGGTGGAGGAGGTGGAGGAGGAGGATAGGAAGAGGAAGAGGTGGAGGAAGACAAGGAGGAGGTGGAGGAGGAAAAGAAGAAAAAGGAGAAGGAGGAGGAGGTGGAGGAGGAGGTGGAGGAGGAGGAGGAGGAAGAGGAGTAGGAGGAGGAGGAAGAGGAGGAGGAGGAGAAAGCAGCTCAGGATATGGGTAGTATTAATTACTGTACAGAACTGCATCATGGGATTTTGTGATATCAGAGTTGCTTTGGTGAATAAAAAAAAACAATCAGGCCAAATATTACCTCCAAATTTCCTGCTGGAACAATAGAAGCGTTGAGTGAATCCTATTCTATTTTCATCCATGTATCAGGAAACCTTTGTATAAACCTTTATGATCAGCAAAGCTCAATACATTTTCCCAAGACCTCCCACCTCTTTCTTCACCCCTCCCACCCCCATTCCTTATTATTAAGTTCATGTTTGTTGTGAAAAAATTGGCTTCTATGTATCTGATTTATTTACACTTGACTCATCCAAAGGTTTTGTAAGAGAGGCTCAAGGTCCAAAAAGCCTGCTAAGCCTCTTTTGCAGAATTTTAAGATTACTTTTTTTTTCCTTAGTACCAAGAAGCTACTTTTGGTCAACTCCAAGTACAAGGAAACTTCAAATGACTTAGAAAGGCTGCAAAAATCAAAATATACACAAACATGCCAGCATGTGTTCCCTTGTCCTTATGTTACATATCTATGCATGAGAATAGTTTTCAATTTCTCCCTCAAGGTATAGTCCAGGAAGTAATGGTTGCACAACATGACCCCAGAAACCCTTCTTAAAATGTTGCATAGTTGCCTGGGCCCTGGTGGGATATCTTTGTCCTTGGTGTCTAAACCACTTCAAAATCAATGGGCACTGCCTCTCACACAACAGCAAATCTGGGTTTTAAGAATTCTATTGGGATGACAATTGGCTTACTGCCAGGTAAGGTAGATGAGGGTCTTTCCTGCCAAGCCACCTGGACCCTTGCTTCCAGCTGTACCATACAGTTAGGCCCAGTATATGAAGGTAGGAGAGAGATTTAGGAAATGATAATATAACCCATGTGTCCTCACATAATTGTCTCAGTTTTTGCTGCATGGCCGTAAGTCATTTATTCAAAGATTGAAAATTATATTTTAGAAGTTCAACAAATAGTTCATTGTACAGCAGACTTGGGCACTTAATTAGAAACTGCAGTACTTCGTTCACTGTATGTAATATTATAATGGCCCTTTTCTTTCATTATCCAAATGTTGTAGCTCATTTATCTTGTAGGATGTCTTGTGAAGTATACTACGGAAGTACTGTGACTGTTTACAAGTTAGACAATTATAGCCTTATTTGAGGAACGGGTTTTAGAGAGCATTTCCTTAATATTTTTTTCTTGGCCACATTCTCTAATCCATACCAAACCACAGGATGTCCTAACGAAATCTCCACAATAGCAACAAAGTCCTCATCTGCTTACTGGACATTCTTGCAGGCTTCCTTTTGGAACCTCACTTTCATTCTCCTGCCATTGCAAGTCACTGGAGGGAAATCATTTTAGTGTTTTAGAGTCAGAGAATAGGCACTGAATCCAATCACCTTTCTGGATGTGCTGACACCATGATGTTCTGACTTATTATTTCTAAGCCTCATTGCCTTCTTGTACTACCCACTACCCCTTACAGAAAGGAAGGTCCTGAGACATATTCCTTGCCTCTAAATATCTAGAGGAGAATGAGAAACTTAGTTAACTAATGCCAAACATCTGGATATAGGGATACATCCTGATGTTCCCCTTCTTCTTCCATTCTCATCCAGATGTTTGGCATCAAAAAGACAACACCTAATGTTTCTAAGACAATCCTGAAAAATATTGCAACTCTACAGATTGGGAATATGGGAAAATAAAGACCTGGAAAGATATAATTGAAGTTCATGCAATCATGAAGTGTCCAAATGAGTTGAATTAAACTCATTCATACAATCTCTGAATCCAAGAAACAGTCTTTGAAACTTGAGACTTTAAGCCACAAACAAAAAGACAACTCAGTTGAGAATAAACATATGGAACTTGTTACCCCAGAAGTACAGGATGAAGATACACATACTAATTCAGAATTATTTATGTACATTCACAGATGATTGACAGAGTTATTAAAAGCAACAAAAATGTTTTGGATACGTTGCTAACTTTTTGACTTTGGTGTCAATTCTGACTTTTACCACACATCCCCTACCCATGCACAGCCGTATGAATACCCTGGCTTGGTTGAAATCTAGTCTGGCAACTGTGACTCGCTTGGTTGCTGCTTATAATTAGTTTTTGAATGAATATTAATATGTATAGTGCTTTAAAGTACATAAACTCTTGCATGTGCATCTTTATTTTATCCTTATTATAATCTTTTGATATTAAAAAGGAAGAGGATTCCCAAGAGAACTGAGATGGAAGTAGTACGGGGAGAGAGCCATGGGAGAATAATTACACATTCAGGATCGGAGTCAGTCTGGAATCTGAATTCTACAATTCACAGGATTTAACACCTTAGATAAGTTACTTCAACTCTCCAAACCTTTGTTTTCTTGTAGATAAAATGGGAGTATTGGGGGCTTTCCTTGAGAGGTGTCTGTGAGAATTAATGAGAAAGTCCCATGTAAATATATTGCCCAGTGCCTAGCACATAAAGATTCAATAAATACTATTTAGAGATAAAGACATTAATTTGTAAATACATGAACCAGTCTAATTAGCATATAAAACACAGACGAATAAGAGAATTCAAATAGAATTTTGAATTGATTCATTTAAATCTGAACCTAGTGTTCTTTCCATGTGCCTCGCACATGCTATGTGGCCAAAGACAAAAGACTGAGTTGTATTGTCCAAAAATAAAAAGAAAGTCTGGCATTGGGTATCTAAATGATTTCTTCCATAAAATGACAAATATGAGCTCTATAACTCATTAAGTATTGTATAAAGTATTGTATACTTTAAGTGGACTTCTGTTTGCTTTATAATAAAAATATCCAATTTATTCCTGATTGATGACAGTCGACCATATGTTTGAGTCTGTGAGCTCACCACAATCTTCTTAGTAATGCTTGCATTTAGTAAATAGATTCTATCTACAGTTATAAGTAACAACAAATATTTGCATGTCCATGTTTGAAGAAGTACTCCTTAACATCCGTTCCTTAAATGAAGTTAACATTACCAAACAAAGTATAGCAGGAGAAGCAATCAATATAATTCCCATAATGTATCACAAAAGAGAAGGGTAGTGTATTTAGATAATTGAAGAAAAGACCTCTAAAACTGTTTTCCAGGAAAATATGATTAACTGAAAAAGGTCTGATCTAAAACATGAATATTTGCAATTGAGGATGGAATGTGTTAAGCCACAATTTATTTCCTATCTACCACCCATTATATACAAGTGAATTGGTAATTACCTGGTATTGGGCTTCTTGTGATCCACGTCATGTTATGTTCACTATTATTCCTCTTCCACTACAACCACAGCATAGAACATGGATCTAGGGTTATAAAGCAAAAAAGGAAATCATAGGTATGCCAGAAGTGAGCACTGTCTGATAATTCTGGCTCAGCAACAATCACCTCAAAACATTCGGCTTAAACAACACGATGTATCATTCCCGATGACTGTCTGAGGTGACCAAACCATTCCATCAGGGCCACTTTACAGCTCCGCTGAAGTAGGATGATCATTATGGCGTCATTCTCAGGTCTGGTGATTCGTTCAATGTCCATGGGTTATAGGTCACACGTCTCCCATTATTTCACAGCTTTGTTTAGACTTGATTGTGCAGTGACAGCTAAAATATGCCCAAGAGGTACTACCAGGTAAGACCTACTGAACCTTTATGACTTATTTATTATCCCATTGGTCAAACATGCCATAAAACAAAGGTCGGATTAGAGAGGAAGTTAAGTAGATCTCAACTCTCTGTGAATCACAAGGTGTCACTGTAAAGAATGGGACAGTGGAAGGTGTGAAGGGTTGGGGTTAGATTTCCTTCTACCACCACTGACAATCTGTGGAAATATCTAATAGATTCTCTATTGGAGGTCATTCTGTACTTAACAAAGAACTTTCATAATCTTCATTTCATCCTCTCAAAAATTTTATAAGGAAAATTACCTTTACACAAATTTGCTAAATGTCTTTGGTCCAGTCATCTAACACTTCATCATTAGAGAGAAATGAAAGGGCTTTGATGTCATGGTATAGCTGAGTTAACACAGTTAGATGATTTCAAGTAAATTATTTAGAATACAATAAAAATATTACCCTTTATTCATTATTTTATTAATTTATATGCATCAGTATAGACTATTTCTAAGGTGCAATTAAAATAGTGAGATAAAGCATCTGAATCTCAATGTATGCCACAAGTTATCTTGAATCAAGATACTTAATAGTTTTCACCCTTTGTTGCTTTCCTCACCTGTAAAATAAGTATGAAAATAATTATACCTGCTTGATAGAGTCGTTGTAAAAACTGAATAGAAATACCTGGAGAAATGTCTGCACCACCATACATATGCAAGCAAACATAACAATCATTTTTATGTCATGACTCTACAGTAGACATTATACCTATAAAAGTTTAAAAATTCATTTCATGTGTCCCCATGTATACTGCAGTCAAATGGAGGAAGAAGACATTGAAAAAATAAATACGTCAAGAAACAACAACAACAACAAAATTACAGTCTGAGTTTAATGCCAGTCTAGGAGAGAATACTTTTCATAAAGTAGAAGAAATAAATTTCTGACTATGAGATGGTGGCAGTTATGTCTTCAGAAGTGATATTTAAGCTGAGAACTCCAGAACCCAAGAAATTTGAGATTTTTTTGGAAAACGAATTATAGTTAGAGAGGTAAAACAATTTGCTCTGTATCATGCAGACTAAAAATTAACCATACAAATTACTAAAATTAAATGGACTAAGCTCTCAGATAATTATAAATAACAGCCACAATTTCTGAACTAAACACAAAAACAAACAAACAAGTTAAAAAGGCAGACACCTGAATTCACAGGAGTATGAAAAAAAGCAAGACAGTTCTGGAGGTCAATGTTTACTTGAAAGAAGTGAACAACACAGATTGAACTTCCTTCATGTAACAGCCCCAAAGTAAACAGCAGTTGCAGGTCATAAAGTGATTGATACTTGGGTAGAGACAATATAGCTTTCCTTGCCCTGAAAACAGAATCTAAGCAACGATGGCTGCCGGAGCCTGAAAGGAATATGCTAGAAATAAATAAAAGAGAGTGCCATACTCTCTGCATAAGATTTGCATAAATATAATAGTAGTCTCTGAACCACATATAAATAGCCTACAGAAGAAAATTTAACTGAGATTTGAGCTACTACTGAAGAAATAAAGAGTGCAGTTTGGTTCCATCAATGTTAATTTACCCCCTTAGAGAAGGATAAACTCTATTTAGAGTAATGGAATAAAATCCAGGGTTATAATTTCATAAAAATAAAAATCTCCAAAATTATTCAACAAATTAAGGACCAAAAAATGTGACTATTTTTCAAAAGAAATATAAATAATGAGATAACTCAGATATTGAAAATAATTTTAAAGCAATCATTATAGTTATAATCAATCATGTAAAGGAAACAGAAAGATACACTTGCAATGAAAGACATTTGGTAAACCTCAGGAAAGAAATAGGAACTATAAAAAAGATAGAAACTATAAAAAAAGAACCAAGGGGAAAATTATTATACTATCTGAATTAATTCACTGTTTGCAAATAGAAATAAAAAGGGAAAGAGTTGAAGTATTTGAAATTACCCAGTCTTAACAACAGAAATGAGAATAATTAAAAAGAAACAAAAATCAATAGTTTCAGGGACTATACCCAAGGACTCATGAATATGTCTTTAAATCCATGAGGAGGAAGAGAAGAAAGAATATTTTTTGAAAATTTTCCAATTTGTTCAAGAACAAATTTATAGTTTTTTAAAAATTCATGAATTCTAATCAGAAACGTGCAAAGAAAATATCTTGGCCCTTCATAGTCAATGTACTGAAAAACAAAGATAAAAAGAAAATCTTAAAAACAGCTAGATAAAAAGTCACACCAAATACAGGAAAACAATAATTTGAAATTAACATTGACATTTCAAGAGAACTCTAGAAAAAGACAATGGAACTATACTTTTGAAATGTTGAAAGAAAAAAAATCAATCCAGAATTTAATATCCAGCTAAAATGACTTTGAAAAATGAAGGTTCAAAAAACAATTTTCTGATAAGAGAAAACTAAGAAAAATTTACATCAGCAAATACTCAAAAATTTCTTCAAGCCAAAAGGAAGGAACACCAAGTGGAAACTGTTTTTCAAGAAAAAATAAAAAAATATCAGCAATAGTAAATAGCTGAGAAAATATAAATGAATATTATTTATTCTTCATTTGTTTTAAATAACATTTAAAAATGTTTTTTAGTTGTAGTTGAACACAATACCTTTATTTTTTTTATTTTTATGTAGTACTGAGGATGGAACCCAGTGCCTCACACATGCTAGGCAAGCACTCTACCACTAAGCTACAAATGCAGCCCCTAAATAATATTTTTTAATGAGAACTATAACATTGAATTCTGGCAATTTGAAGTAGTTAAATGTTAAACAAATGAAAACTGTAGCAAAAAAAAAAAAAGGTGTATGAGGGTAAATGAAAACATACAGTTCCAAGAAATTTTTATCATTTATGTGAAGTTAACACAATATTACTACTATTAGACTATAAAGTGATCCTCAGAGCAAACATTGTAAAAATAATGAAAAAATATATAGCTATTCATCCATAGGTTTATTAAGATAGAATAATAAAAATTATTCAAATAGTTCAAAAGAAAGAAGAAGGGGAAGAAGCAGCACCCTCTCTCCTTTAGTGGGAAGAGCTAGGGTAGATTTGGAACTGTATTCATACTGTGTATAAAACTGCATAGGGTTATTGAAAGCCAGTGAGTAGGATCTTATTTGTAGTATCACATCTTCAGGAGTTAAAGAATAAGCTTTATTTGAAAACAAAAGAAATTCAAAACAGAAAGTCTTTTTTTTCTTTTTTTTTAATATTTATTTTTAGTTATAGGTGGATCCAGTATCTTCATTTTATTTTTATGTGGTGCTGAGGATCAAACCCAGTGCCTCATGCATGGCAGGCAAGCACTCTACCTCTGAGCCACAGCCCCCAGAAAGTCTTGTGTACATTTACTGTTTCAAAATTGAGTAAGAAATTATTCTGCAGGTAAGTTTGAGAAAGGACTCCTATATTCCATGAAACATGCAAACACTTCAGCATGTGTCCCCTCTTCTTCTGTAGCAATTTGTTTGTTCTTCTGTCAGTGCTCAACTCCACGGAAGCCTATAGGACCCCATCCCTCCTTCACCCCTTTTTTCCTTGCCTCTCCCGTTCCTTCCCTCCCTCCTGCAGTTGCAATTTGAGAATTCAAAAGATAGGCCCAGTACTGGATCCCTTGTTTTGTGTCCTACCAATTAGCATCCTCTCAGTCACCTGGTAAGTGATCAATCAGTATCTGGTATTTGGAATTGATCATTATAAACAAAGGTGCATCTGATATGGATCAAAACCCTTCCACCCAGGAGATCTTCCTGAGAAACACATGAATTGTGGAGACACTAGAGCAGAGTACATAATATAACCTAAGAAATTGTGATACCTCATGACACACTCAGAAATCGACAGTCCAAATGTGAATTCAGTCCTTTGCTTATTTTTCTTTTCTTTGTTGGCTTCAAACCTGACCATGAGTCATAGGCCAGACTGTGATACAAATGGGAGAAAATTTTTGTTCTTACATTTTCTTTTTATGTTCTTCATCAAAATTCAGAAATGTCTAATCAATGGGTCACTGAAAAAAAATCATGTTGGAATATTATAATAAAAATAAGTATATAAAATACACAAATAATATTACATAAAAATAAATCACTTCAGGGTCTTAGCAGATCCTTCTAAGTACTTAAATGAAACCTACACTCTGACATCCATACTCAGATTTATTTAGTATAAGAGAGACAGCAGCTGTCATTAGGATAGACAATTTCAGTATAAAAGCTTAAGAAAGAATTGAAACACTTAAAACAATTTGGAATAGAATAAATTTCACATACATAAGTACATTTACATTCTATACTAATTGTGCTAGTTATAGCATAAATTCGTGCTCATCATTAATCATGGTAATAAAAGTAACATTGGACATAAATTAGTTATTAAGCATCATACTGAGGCTTGTGTGTTACCTTATTTGGTCCTCAAAACAAATTTATGAGCTAGAAAATTGAGTCTGAAGGACAGTAAATAAATTGCAAATGCTATGCACATATTAAATAGAAGGACCAATATTCAAACCTATAAATTCTAGCTTCAGAGACCCTAGTCTTAATCATTGCAATATATTTAATAGTTACAGTAACATTTACCCAAAGTGTTATAGAATCCAAGCACAAATTTAGTAAATTCTCTATGTACACGAATAATATATATGAGTAAGTTATTTTTTTAGTGTTTTTTCTTTTTTTTTCTTTTACTAGGGATCAAACCTAGAGGAACTTTACTACTGAGCTATATCCCCAATCTTTTTATTTTGTATTTTAAGGCAGGTTTTCTGCCTTTAAAGTTGCTGAGGCCAGCTTTGAACTAATTATCTTCCTGTCTCAACCTCCCAAGCTTCTGGGATTACAGGCATGTGCCACTGTGCCTGGCTATATCTCAATGCTTTAACATGGATGGACATTAAAACACAGGACCTCAACTGCATTTTTTGTAAAAATTTGTCAGTGAATGACAGTCAAAGGTTGAATCAATCCTGATTTTGATACTGGGGCAAAAAAATAGCCTTACTAGCAATACCCACAGCATGCTCCAAAAGCTCAGGCCTACCCTCACTCCCACCCCCAGATTAGCCATAACTTTTTAAAATGCCCAGACTACTATCCAGGGTCACATTAACAGTTTAGAAAACTTAAACACTGAGAGATTTTGATATACAACAAAGCAAACACATAGTAGTCCCCTCTTATTTGTAAAGAAAACATTGTAAGACCTTGGTAAAGGCCTAAAATTGATAATAGTATCAAATCTTCTGAATGTTATGCTTTTTCCTAAACATATATACCTATTATAAAACTTAATTTATAAATTAGTCACAGTAAGTGATTATCAGCAATAATAGAATGTGGTCTCTCCCCAGAAGTAATGCCATGCTTACATAATGAGATGATTGGAGGTAATGGCAAGGCATTGTGATGTGGCAGTAGGCCACTACCTGCTATTACCCTGTGATGCTCGAATGGTCAACCTGATAACCAAATGGCTACTGAGTGACTAGAGGTGACTAGGTTAATCTATATGGATATACTAACAAAGGGATGATTTACATCCCAGGTGGAATGGAGTGGGATGGTGTGCAGTTTAAAATAAGCCATAAACCTGAAGATATTTGGAATGATTTCAAAGACTGAAAAATATGAACTTGTATCTATTTGGATCCATTGGAAGCCTCCTTCTAAGGCCATATTGTGCCTTGGTGGTTTGGAATTGAATAATAACATGGCGTCATCATGACTAAGACATGGCTCTTTTATGTCGCCAACGATGCTTTTAGCTAGTATCAAAGCAAATAATTCTCAAATTTTTTCTCAAGTTAAAATGAATGCTTAGGAACCACTTATGAGATTCCTTAATAGCTAAAGACTGAAATAAGTAGAGAAGCACTTATAATTCCTGCTTCAGAAGAGTGCCAGCAAAGAAGATTGGATAACAGTGTGATCAGAATCTGAAATAACTCTTTTCAAGGGCCAGAGTTTTAAGATCCACAAAACAAAAAAATAAAATTTTCAGTTTTTCACCTCTGACTTAAATCTACATACCTTCATGAAGTAACTTTTTCAGCAATCATAGAAATAAAAGCCAGTTTTGAAATAAATTTAAAACTGGATCTTTGAATTTCTGTAATATGGTATGTTTAACCAATATTTTATAATATATTAAACATACTAATTTGCCTTGCTTTCACTAAGTTAATAAAACTACAGTAATAATGCAATAATATTAAATACTTTTATGGCAGAAACAATGCTAGGAGTTTATTTTGTTTCCTTTATAATGCACATAATTTCATTTCCCAGCTTCATCTGAAGTCAAATCTGGGTCATTTGACTGCATTCTGGCTAATGAAATGTAAGTTGAAAAGTTTTGCAGCACTTTGGAATTTGGCTCTTAAAACTTCTTATGCAACCTTTTAAATTTTATTTCCCTTTCTCTAAGTGACTTTGGAGGCTGCATGTGGCATCAATACAAGTTGGACTCATCCAGGAGTTACATGAGACAAAAACCCACCAAAGCACAGTCCATTTCAGACTTTAAAGTAAGCAAGAAGCAAACTTTATTGTGATAAGCTGACCAGGACTCAGTATTGCCATCTCAGAGAAGACAGTTATCCATAGACTAATGCAATTGTTAATAATGTTTTAATGGTAATAAAATGTTTTATGCCATTAAACATAATAAAATTGTTTATATGATTTTACTAATTTCATCTTTATTGAAATTTTTAATTTCTATTTTTGCATATCTTATAATATTTAAAATTTAGGAGTTATATACATTTAGTATTAATATGTATATATTTAGTATTAATGTATATTTAATAGTTATATGTTTGAGCTACATGCTAAAGATATTTTTTTCTTGAGTATGAAGCAATCCAAAACATTTGGAAATAATTAACCTGAACATATTCTTAGTTATCAAAATTAGATATTAAGTTAGATATTAATAAGTCAATGTTAGGCTTATTCTCACAATATTAAATCATGTATCTAATAGGCAAGAAACGAATTTTAGATACATTCTACTTCCATACATTTCTAATCTTTAGCTGATATAGGTCAACATATTCCAAACCAATGATTCAGAGAAGTAGAAAGTATCAGTACCAAAAACTGGAGCTAATTACTCTGACTGAAAAGAGAATCCTCAAAAACAAGCATTTTGTCTGAGAAATATGATGAGTAAATTTCACAAGGAAAAAAGTTAAAAACAAATAAACTCAAATTTTCATCTGGAAAATATATATGCATATATATAATTTATTCATATGTGGATATACATGCATACACAAAAACATGTGTCCATATAACTATATTCCTATATACATAGATGGTATATTTATTTATAGTGTCAAATATTATTTTTATCCTACAGCCTTTTTGAGTATTCACCCTAGAAATAACTAGAAATGAATTTGAAGTGAACTTTAGCTGGAAAAAAAAAAAATTCTTGGGTCTCATTTTCTTGAGTTAAATCAAGATCACATGTTCATTTCAATAGTTTTGAGAGAAATTTTCTGTCCTTTATGTGTACCAAAGCCAAAGACAGTTCATTTGTGAGCTTTTAACACCTACACACATTTCAAGAACAGCTAGTAAGCTTGGAGAGGGTTTCTGCTTGGGGGTTTTGTTCAAAATGGATTAATTTTGAGAACTTGGTGATTCGTAGAAGACTAGGATAAAAGTCTTTGGAGGAGAGACCTTTGAGACACTTAAACTGTTGACAGCTATGAAGTCCCTTGGGACTCATAGCCACAATATCCCCTGAGCATACTCTTGTCCACATCCACTAGAATCACTCACCCCATTATTCAGTCAAAAATTTGGTCTTTAGGTCACTTTGTGAGAGTTTCAAACACTCTTTTTGAAAGCCAAAGCCAACCTTTCAACACAGCTTAAGCTAGCTGGAAGTGTTTGGGTAAGACAAGGCTGCCTCTCAAGTTCAGGGGAGCCCCTCTGAATGTAGTGCTTTTGCCCGTTTCTCAAACAGTGGTGCTGTGGCCACTTTGCTCCCTCAAATCTCATCTGTTGAAACCCTGATCTCCAGTGACATTGGGAGGTAATTATCTCAGGAGGGTGGAGCCTCATGAATTGGGGGTAGGCTGTCATCAGGACATATGAAGATATGACAGGAAGGCAGCCACCTGCTAACCAGGAAGAGAGTCCTTGCCTTTACCCAAATTGGCTGGCACCTTGATCTAGGGATTCCCAGGATCAGAACTTCTAGGACTATGAGCAATAAATGTTTGTTGTTTCATCTAACCAGTCTGTTATAGTTGTTACAGTAGCTGGAAGTGAGGTGAGTGGTGATTTAGCAGACAGCACTCTTAGCACAGTCAACTAACTGATATAAAACGGGTGTTGTGAATGTCTCAGGTAGGTGATACAGTTATGAAATCAATTTTGCAGCTGTCATTTTTACTTCTTAGAAATGATTCAATCCATGCCAATAGTTGTGCCGAGGTACACTGTAAGTCTCCCCAGAATCTTTCTTGTCAATGAAGTTGCCTGTTGAGATGAC
Source organism: Callospermophilus lateralis (assembly GCF_048772815.1). Lineage (NCBI taxonomy): Eukaryota > Metazoa > Chordata > Mammalia > Rodentia > Sciuridae > Callospermophilus > Callospermophilus lateralis. The sequence goes on along the minus strand of NC_135320.1, from coordinate 73,792,886 downwards.
CTTTTGGGCAATGCCATGTATTATTAGTCAGTGTAGGAATCATTGTAATGTACAATTTAACTCAGGGAATGTAAGGGACACTTTCTTGGCATGATAAGGTCATGGTTATTCATTCTTAAATATTAGTAAAAAGGTTTCCATGGTACAGTGCGTATTTATATGCATATGAATATTTATGTCCTGGATTATTAGAAAGGCTATATGTTATTCCCAAATGAAGAGGCAGGATGTATTGGATTTTGGGAATTCTATGCAATAGCAGATATCCTAGGGCATGTTCTCCTCATTTCACCCTTATTCTCCTTTAAGGGAGCAAGGTTCAGAAACCACTGAGATTAGAATCTCTCTCTGGCTCTTACTAACAGCTATCATTAAGCTAGAGATTGGGAGCCAAGAAAGCCATTTACATTCAGGTTGTGACATTTGAAAGACACAGAAATGGGTCACCATGAATTAGATGGTATTATTTGTATAAAAAAAGAGGAGCAATGGAAATATTCATTAGAATTTGTCCAATAATCTACCCTATAACCACCTCCGAACACAAACAGCAGGACAAAGAGGACAACACAGATTAAGGGAAAGAGAACTTCTGAGCATTAGATGGAATGATACAGGTGAATTCCCCAGACGTTTGTCCTCACACACAACTCTCTCTGTGTGGGGGTGGGGTGGGATGGAGACATCTCAGGGAATAGAAGAGGTGGCCAAGTGACTTGCACAGGACAAGCTCTCACTTCCACTTTGAAGGTTTGACTCCTGGAAAAAATATTGTAGTAGGTATATAAATCTGCTCAGCCTGACATAACAGAATACTATGGACTGGGTGGTTTGAACAGCAGAAATTTATTATCTGACAGTTCTCATGACTGAAAGTCCAGGATCAAGGTACAAAGCAGGGTGTTCTTGGTGGGACCTTTCTTCTTGCTTTCAGAGGCTGCTTTCTCCACATGTTCTCACATAGATTTTGCTGCTGGTTGGAAAGAGAGGTCTCTATTGTCTCTTCCTCTTTTTATAATGATATCAGCCCTATCAAATTAAGACCTCACCCTATGACCTTACTTTACTTTCTTCTGTGAAGACCCTGTGTCCAAATATTCACTTTGAGTATCAGGGCTTCAACATAAGGATTTGGGGAAAGTCACAACTCAGTCCCTAACAGTAGGAGATATCATGTTCCCAACATCTAAAGCTAAACCAGTGGAACTGCAAACAAAGGCAGGCATTAAGTTACCACCAATAAATCTACCTTACAAGGTCCTGACTAATAGTACAGGCTCACTTAATTCTAAACTCAATGGCCACATCAGAGGTACACACCACAGTTATAGAACCTACACTGTCCATAAACTCTCTTTTGATCTGTAAGGCCAACAAAGCTTTTGTTAGAGTCAAGATCTGAGCAGCTTTCCTCCCCATTTCACCTCCACTTTAAAGTAAAAGACAGTTTAATAACACCATGCCTTAATATAAGATAATGAATACAAATGAAACATTTAATAAAAGTGATCCCATGAACGGTTTGCATGATATGGGCCAAATGCAGAAGTATTTGATAATACTTTCAATCAGCTGAGTGGTAAGCAATTGCTTAATTGTTTAATATATCTAAACTTAATAATGAGTAGTGTGAAATTTATTTCCATTTTCTGACCTTTGCTTATTAGAATTATACTACCGTGCATATGTTTTACTCAAAAGGAAAAAGAATTAAAATTTCCCAATAATTTGGACATAAAAAGGACTTTTCTTCCTATATCTGTTCTCCTTGAAATTCCAATACTCAGTTTCATTTTCATTTTAAAATTTCGAGAGGGCAGTTTAAGAAGTTTTAATCCACATGTGACTTACGTAAACTCTTTTGAAATTCTTGGGGTCTTGTATGAGAGTAAAGAAATAAATATAGATAAAATAATTAATCACAAAAAGACTTCAGCTAGATGGCCCACCATCTTTATATATAAATTATAAGTTACTAAACTCAAGGTTTGACTAATAAGAAGGTCATGACCATCTCTGTATAATTTCAATAACTCCTAAATTAAAATGGCATATTAGCAATCATGCATCCTTTGAACTTCATTACCTAATAGGTACTGCTCTAATTGGTGATATTATGGAGGCTTCTGGAGGAACCCTGAGGACCCCAGGAAGCTGTCAGACACCATAACCCACTTGCAGAAGTGCTCACCTTCCCTTCCTATGAATGAGTATGATTTATGATTTTATCACTGAGTATATGCTTTCCTAGTCTTTAAAATTTTAGTCTGTGTCTATTGAGTTAGTAACCATCATACTGTCATAAGCTCTCCATGGGCTGTGTGTGGACTATGCTGCACATAGTAGCCTAATGAAGGGATAAGTTTGGCATTGGAACCTCTGGTGGCACCCCCACAGGGATTGATCCCCTGATACAGGTGAACTTCCCCCCCCTCAAGCTCTGCCAGAGATCCCACACAGCACCTGAGATGGGTGTGACCTGCCAAGATATCAATCAATCTACCTGTTGACTGCAACACACAAGACTCCAACCTTGAAACCTTAGCCCTGCCTTTATGTCCCCTGACATAAATAAAGCAAGCCTCGGCTCCATTTTGCCAGAGTATAGAAGCTCCATCCCTCTGATCAGCTTGCCTACCTCACCCCCACTTTTGAAACTACTTTCTTTCTGTGTCCTGTAGTTTCTTCATGCTCTATTTTTCTTAGCTTTTATTTCACAGCCAGCCCATTCCACCAAGGGGAACCCCATTTCCATCGCCTGCGCAGGGTGCGGGCAACAATATTAAACTGTGGGGAAGACAATAACCATAAGGACAGGCAACAGAAAAACATGCAAAGGATGTTGGGAGAATTTGCATTTCCAGAGGCAGTGGGGATGCTCTGACAGAACATTCAGACCCCAGGGGCATCTAAGGACTCTCCTAAATCTAGTTCCAAACTCAGATTTTCTTTATTTTCCTTAAGTGAAATATGGATTGAAAATAAAACTGTATGACTTATCATTTCCTTAACATGTGGTAAGTATCTTCCACGGTTAGAATTTTCCAGAGAAATTTTGATATTAAAGATGTCTGTGACATTTTGTACTATTACAATATTATTTAACCAATAAATGTGTTCACATCTTATCTCTGAAATATAGAAAAACACTGTAGCAGGAACAACAGCAGGCTTTGGTATTACAGGAGATTCTAATCCTCTATTGCAGCAGTCATTAGCAATATGATTTCCAGACATCTAAATTTTTTTGTATCTGTAGTCATCTTCTTTACTGGTGCATATTAATCATATAGAATTGTGAATTTTGTTGTGTCTAGACATTTTTCTTTAAATCCTTCAAGATATAATTCTCATTCTAAGAACAAGAAGGGTGTGGGAGAGTGGAGTTAGCTGACGGGCTACTAGCGAACCTCAGGCTCAGAGTGAGCATCAAATCCCATTTACATGGATTGGAGGTTTTAGTGTTCTTGGCCTTGTTTGCAGAAGCCTTTCTTCAGCTTTCAATACCTTTAAGAAAATGCATTGAGAAGATCAAGGAATGGATCACATTTAAGCTGAGTGCAAAACCCAAAGCTCACTTAGATATCCCCAGCTTTCCCACCACTGGATAGACTTATGTTCTTGGGCAAAGACAGCTGTTTTTCCTGGCTCGCCCCCTCAAATATGCAGACAAATCCTCGATGGCAGTAACAGTGAGAGAAGAGTTTATAGCCAACTCTAAAGGGAAGTCAGTAACATGAGTCCTGTTTACTAGAGCCAAACTGCGTAGTTAGTCCAATATTAGAAAAAAGTTCAACATCCAAGAGTCGCTATTGATCATCATCGGTGGTTTTCTTCCTTTTGGAATTGAAGTTTTTTAATTGCAACATTTTGGGTAAGACTTGTCTAGAATAAGGTTGAAAACTTAATGAACATAGCACTGTTTGTTCTTTTAGGCTTGTTTGTTCAGAGCCAGCGTCACAGCTACCAATAAACCAAAGAGGGATTCTTGTAGGTACCTGAAGGGCTGCAGGGAATGATGCGAAGACTTAAGAGTGTACAAAAAAGATGAGGAAGAAGGAGAAAGAAGGGCATATTTTATATTTGAACTGGCATAAGTAATATATTATCAATAGTCATTCTGTGCAAATCCTTTGGGTCTTTGGAGACCAGTCTTATACATCCAATTTTGGTTTTGAAAATAATCCCCTCCCCCACCACCATTTCAGCTCTTGTTGCCCATTATAACTGTGTGGGTTCTAGGATTATAGGTTCAATATTTTTTGGAAGCATAAGATTGGATTTGTTTCTTTCTGTAACTATTATGTTGTCATGGCAAAAGTCATGTGTAATATGAGAATCATATTTTCCATTTCACAAAGAAAATAATGATTCTTCAAGCTGACTTCAAGAACTCAGCCATTTAAATGAATAGCAACTCATATTTATGTGTGGAATACACTTGGAATATACATGATCTGTATTCATCTAAGGAATTTTGGGTAAATGGTCACTAACTAATGACCTACCTTACCTACCTACCTTCTATCTTGGCGTTTGTCATGGAGACACTTTAGTTCTTTACCTATCACTAGTTCTTTTTTTATTTTTTTATTTTTGAGAGAGAGAGAGAGAGAGAGAGAGAGAGAGAGAGAGAGAGAATATTTTAATATTTATTTTTTAGTTTTCAGTGGACACAACATCTTTATTTTATTTGTATGTGGTGCTGAGGATGGAACCCAGCATCCTGTGCATGCCAGGCAAGAGAGCTACCGCTTGAGCCACATCCCTAGACCCTCATTAGTTCTTTTAACAACATAGGAACTATTTCACTTGAAAGTTCAGAACTTTCTCCAAGATTTGTGAAGAAATGAATTCCTTTATGTACTGGTTTTGAAATTCCTTAATGAATCCAAGTCTTTGGAATTTCCATAGCTTAAGAAACTGTTGTAAAAGACAACAACAACAATCTCTGATAATCAATCAGCTTTGCTTTCAGGGGGAATGTAAAATTAATGACTTTGGTAACCAACTATCTTATTTGGAATTTATGAATATTTTTTGTCAAAAGTACTGACTAGATATAAAACAAAATAAGAAAAACATTGCCATTATTATGCATAGGACAGCATGGATCAAAGGAATGTTTACCTATCCCTTGTTTTGGGATAAAGACTACAATTTTTTTTTTTTTAAAGAACACCATAGTTTTTCCCACAGCTCAATAGATTAAAGTGACTCCACTTTTCTTGGGTGGAATCATGAAGGCAGCTGCAGTCAGGTGGCATCTATATTTCTGAACTGGGAGGTCTGCAACGGCACCATCTATGTGTCTGTATTTAAATCTGTCCATCAGTTTGGGTACCTCAGTCTTCTCAGGGTGCATGGACTACTTTCTTTATTTCTCAAGCCCATTTCTCATTTGAAAGATGGATGATTCCTCCTCCTCCTCCTCCTCCTCCTCCTCCTCCTCCTCCTTTTGTTTTTTAGGGAAAAAAAAACCCTTTATTCATTTATTTTTATATGGTGCTCAGAATCAAACCCAGGGCCTCGAACATGCTCGATGAGCGCTCCTCCTCTGAGCCACAAACCCAGCTCTCCTCATTCTTCTTCATAATTTTCCTTTCACTATTCTACTATTCTACCCACTCTCTTTTCTTAGCTACTTTTTTATAGCTCCTATCACCTTTGCAACTAGTTTGTATTTGTGGTTAGTGTTTATTCATCCACTGGAATAGAATAGCATGATAAATTCTCCATAACTAAGTGCTTAATTTGCCTCATCCCAAATTATGTTTGTGATTCTTTGCAAAGAATCCTTTCACTTTTGTCCCCTTTAAAGGATTCTACTTACTGTATGTATTTCTTTTTACATGTCAAGTAATTTTAGTTTATTGTTAAATGTATACTTCTTGATGTCAACTAAATACATGCTATAATTTCAGGATCTTCTTGCTATATTTTTCTTTTCTTAACAGAGAAACACAAATCAACAGTTTACTTGAAGAAAGTAGAACTGGATCCAAGTGAACACAGCTTCTTTAAAGCTCTCACTAATTAGCTGCTGATAAATTTTTATTTCTGATCACTTATGCATGTTGATGCTCACCTGGGCCTCTTATCACCCATGTTTATTCTATTTACCACCCACCTTCTGGAATTCTGCAGATGATGGTCTGGTTTTAATATAACCAATACTATAAGAACCAAAAGACATACATCCAGCAGAAATATGTTGGAAGTATCTCTATCAATCATCACGAATCTCATATTACTATGTGTTTTCTTTGAAGAGAAATGCAAAGCCTTTTTCTTTTTAAAAAAGACCATATCCCTGAATAGCAAATATCACAAAACCATCAAATCATCAAATAATAAATATAATCGATAAGCACTGTACAAAATTCATCTTATTTTAAGTAGTATCACCTCTAACTACTACAGTAGAAGACCAAAAAAAAGAAGGATCACATTTTGAACTAATTGTAATGAGCTATGGTTTACCTGGTTGTCTTGCCTGGAACATATTTGCAGCTGTTGATTTTTAAATTTATTGGCTAACCTCTGTTCATTATCTCGAGTAAAATTCATTTCTTAATTCTCTATGCAAAATTTGGTTTGTTCTTATTAATGATTAAATGAGTATAGGGGATTATATAGAGTGCCTTTCCTGCAAGTTCAGAATAGGTTGAGAGACTGTTCGAGGAAGATATTAAGAAACCTGAATTGTTTTGTCTGTTGTTTGGAAATAGCAAAACAACTCCATTGGTCTGGGGAACTTACCAGATACTTCATATTATTTGTGTTTATTATTTCCAGGTGACTTTTCTCAAGAAGTGTGAGAGGATTTTATAACAATTTTCAAACTTTCTAAGCAAAAAAATTAAGAGTAAACTTCAAATATGTGAAGGAAAGAAAATGAATAGAATATATTAAAGTAGAGAAAAAAATGAAACTAATCATCAGCAGGACAAATAAGAGCATTTGAGACTCACTGGGGGGTGATTGAGGTAGGGCACTGTCCTGTGAGGATGACTGAGGCTCTGGAGGGGATGGCCTCTCAAAGGTCACTTCTAGGAACAAAACAAGCCCTGGGCTTCCTGGGGGTTAATTGAACCCTTTCCACACAAGACCACACTGCCTTCTTGGAATTTATATGACACTTTTATCCTAAGCACTGGCACACTTCTGAAGTCCTCTGCTGTCTCCACCTCCCTGCATTCGGTGGGTGGTCAGTATTATTTTACAGAAAGAGAAACAGAAGCTCCAAAGGGGTTAAGTGACTTGCAAAGTGTCAAACGGTATATTCAGTGGGCTGACCCCCAAACTCAGACTAATCTCCTTCTCCAGATATTTTCAGAAATAATGGTTGTATTTATTTTTCAGAAAAAAAATAATAGTTTTCAGCAAAAATAGACCTTCAAAGAGCTATGTTCTACATTTACAAGGGATTACAAAACAGGGCACTGATGATGTTGCAAATGATTGCTCTAATTTCAAACGTGTGAGGTTTTCACGTTTACAAAGGCGTTTATTCATGTTTTCTTTTCAAGCTTTGAAAGTTCTTGGGGATGATTATACATATGTAGAGAAATTCACCTATGACAGTCTCCACTTCCATGACACGTGCGCTGGTCCCAGAAGCGGAGCGCTACGGAGAATTCACGCTACTCGTCGTACAAGAAAACTGGGAGGGTCTTAGCTTTGAGCTGTAATATTTCCAGATGGTTGAAATCGAAAGCAGACTTCCTCTCTTTGCCTGTTCCATCACGGTTTTATGCAGCAGTAAATAAACTCTTATTTGCTGTGCCACATTTTATTGCAGAATGCAGGAGGATTGAGGCAACCAATTTCTCAGCGAATGAATATCTTTCTCAGTGCAGTTGGAAGGTTGTCTTAAAACAGAAACACAGAGCTCACAATTTTAACTTCAAGGATCCTACAGAATTCTGTCAATTGTGGTTTTATTGGCTTTTCTCATCAGTCATTTCTAACACTTGTAGAAAATATTTCAATTTCTTTTCCCACAGACTTTTTGAAAAGCCCAATGATATTTCTTTCTCATAATCTTTAAATATTAAAATGAAATCCATGGAAATAAAAACTTGGCATACTATTTTATTTTGTGTAGAGAACAATCAATCTCTTAATAATGTTGAGAAATTCTTGAAAATCTAAATTAAGCTTTTAAAATGCTGATTTTCTTGATGGGAGTATGAAAAAAATAGAAATTGAGTTGACAAATGGTTTAGAAGTTGGTTAAGCCAATTTTGAGTATCCAGTTACAAATCACTATTTTTAGCTATAATTTCTATCTTGTTTATTGGTAGAAAGTATATTTCAGCCATTATCTTTTCCGCATAATGTTGCTAGGTATTCTGTAATATATTGAGAAGAAAGGCTATGTTCTGTTTATTCAGAGCAATTGAAGAGACACTTCTGACTAAATATCCATAAGGTATGTGAAACATGGGACTAGAATTTTATCAAAAATTAAAAAAAACATTTCATGCTATGTTGTGCGTTCAATCTTCCCCAAACTATCTTTAAGATAAAAAATAGAGTGTCATATTATTGCATATCATTTCAATACTTTTTATTTTACCACTATGCCTGCTACAAGTGAAAAATTATTTTCCTGGTCTTCAAGTGTGTGAATCATAGAGCCATGAATTATCCCAGACCAGCAGGCTCGAGCTGGCTGATCTTGGATGAAGAAAGAACTCAGCATGTGCTTGACAGTGGTAGCTGGAAAGAATATTGATTTTAAACCCTACATCTTCCTTGGACAGCAACTGGGAGGGAATAGGGATGGGGCGATAAACTTGCGAGAGAATGACTAACATGCTAATTTCTCTGGTTCATTACTGAAAACACATACTGAGTGTCCATTGTTGATAAGGTATGGCCCTTGGCACCCCAATTCAAAGATAAAAAGAACATGGTACTTGATCAAGGAATGAATACATCAGTGTGGTTTGCTTTTTCTTTTTGTTAATTTTTACTTGACATCTGGGTAGGCTTCTTAGGTGAGGTGATTATTGAAAGGTAAGTATAAACCAGGAGATTAAGGGTGGAAAGGGGTCCAAGTGAGGAGGGAAATCTGAGCAAAGACACAGAAATATGAAACATGGTGTGTATGTGGGAGCTTACTGACTACAGATTTCAATTACTATGATGTAAGTTCTATAGGCAAAGAATGTGAGAATTAACTGAAGAGGGAAGTAGGAGGCCTTGACTTAACTCTATGAGTGATGGGAAAGTGCATGGAAAACTTTTAAGCAATATAATCCAATCATCAAGTTTGCTTTTGGATGGATGGCACCATGTTTTGTGGTGGACAGCTTAGAATGGAGCAACACTAGAGGCAGGTGGACCAATGGAGAGGTAATTACAGAGGTGTCTAGGTGCAAATGATAGTGGCATTTACCTTCATAGCACTGGTCACAGTCATATATAATCATTTTCAGGTGCAATATGTGTTCAATATGAAAATAATTTTCTTGTGAAAATAAAAATAACAGCCACCTTTATAGCAATTGAAAGGGAGTTATTGACTGATACCCTCAACATCTACCAAATGCCTGATGTAGGATTGAATTACCTCAATGAAATTAATGGGAATGAGTTCAGAGCAAAGAATAAATTGTAAATAGCAGTAAAAGTGGGAGAATAACTTGACAACAGAGTTAATAATGACATCTGGGTGCCTGTATTATTTAGGCATATTAGGCTCCAAAAGAAGGGATTACAAAATGTTAAAAATGGAAACTTTGGATTGCTCCAAACTCAAATCCCAGCACCCAGCACAAGTGATTTTATCCATAAACACAGATTTAATGTGTTTCAGTTTGCATAAATGCAAAAGTGGGAATGAATATTAAAGCAGTTCATCATGTGGTCCTGAGAATCATAGAGTTAATTCTAGACAGTATATGCTCAATGAAAAGCTCAGATTAAATTCTCATGAAGTCATTAGTCACTGCTGACTGTTTCATTGCAGGGAGGTGACTCTGCTTTTAAATCTAAGGAATACCTTTACATTTGCTTTTTCTCCTCCCCTGAAAGGTTTTATTGTTTTATTTAACAAATGGCATGTCATAAGCTTTAAATTAGTGATGTGTTAAAGTTCACACCGATTGTAAGCATTCAAACTGGACTTAGAGAAGAGTGATGCTTTGATCCGCTAATGATTCTTCCTATTTAGTCTCTCTACGGGAGAGCTTACTGCCCGCTACATGGTGGTAAGAAACTTAAAAGTCAACTTATAACTACAGCATTCTAAGACAATATGATTGGCAAATTGTGTCACACTCAAGACCCACTCTGTCAGTGCAGACCTATGTGGACTTACTTGATACCAACACCAAAAGCTTTAGGAAAGTTCTTTGGACATTTTTGCTATAGATCATTGATGATCTATTTTTCTTGAAATTGAAACAACATATTCTCATGTCTAAAATTCATTTCATTAATCTCAAGTTTTGTTAGCTATGACTTTATCTTTTTTGTGATTCTAGTTTGAATAGGTTTTCACTGGCTTATATCTTTCCCAACTAGAAGAGTTTTATATTCATTGTGTTTGAATTTTTTACATCACTCTTCTTGCAAAGCAATTGGGTGATAGAAATAAAATCCTGGAGAGCTACAAATGGAGGGAAAGAGAATGGGAGAAAGAAGTAAGACTTTTACAGTGCAACTTGGAGAGAAATACAGAAAATACATAAAAACTATGAAGCTTACAAATCCCTTTAAGGGCCTGTGATAGGTGGTATGCAGAGCTATGAGTGCAGAGAACTTGAGAGGGCAAAGATATAGAGGTGTGGGCCACAGGGCCTCCTGAAATGCACTGCCAACAAGGAGTCAAAGTGGGAAAGGCATTTGCCAGCTCAGTTCTGGCTCCTGGACTGTGTCAATGTCATCAAGGGTTTTTTTTTTTTAATGACACGTTACTTTGAATTTTTAGTTGCAATAAAGAACTTATTTAAATAGGATCTCCCCAAGAATCAAAATTTCATGCAAAAATTGTAAAAGGAAATGAATATATGGACAAATTAGCAAACCCTAAAAACCAAAGAACAAATTTACATCTTGGGAGAATGGTTCTTTACTGTGCTGTATGGACCCCCACTGATCTCTGAAGGTTTGTTGCCAATCTGCTGGAGAAGAAACATTGAGAATAAGTTTTTTAAAAATTTTATATAGCAATTTGGAAGTAATTTTATGTTTGTTTCTCAGGGTCATAAAAATTATGGATGTAATTTGTATTCCTTGGTTTTTTTGTTTGTGTTTTTTTTTGTATTCCTTTTTAATGTTTTTTAAAATAACTTATTATTTGATTTTACAAAAGTATTGGTGAAGGATAGATGGACCCTTTTCCATGGATAATTTAAGGTATACTTTCTAGAATAAATAGTAGAAAATTTGCAACTATATCAATAAAACTATAAAAGAAAAACAGGAATGTTTCTTCCTAGAAAGGAAGAAGAAGTGAGGGGAGATTTTATATTTTCCAGCTTTCCTACATTAAAAATATAAAAAATACCTTTTTAAGGAATATGTTGAATTTGTCCCTGTTATTTTTATATGTATGAAATATAGAAGGGCTTTCTTTGGTTATAGCATTTATGTTTCTACTAAACATAACTTTACTTTAATAAAGTTTTAACAGAATTGTGTTTGGGGACAAAACTTTCTGGAAATATAGCCCTCAGTTGAGAAGAATATATTTCATTTTCAACCTATGCAGCATACCTCTTGAGATTAGAGATAATTATCTCTATATGAATTACATGTAATGTTTAAAGTTATAAATTAAAGAGTAATGGTTACATTAAAGAACAGATTTTCTTCATTTTTTTCCAGTACTTTCAATTCTGTGAAAGAAAGAGTTTTGGTTTTAAGGACTTTATGTACAAAAGAAAGTCATTGTATAAATTTGTCCAATTAAAGAATCTAAAACCGTATTTACAATGTTAGCAGTAATGAAATGAGACTTGAACCAGCAGGAGCCCTGCTCTTATGTCCTCCAGGGAGATTACCTGACCAGGACACACACACACATTTTTAGATTATAGTCTTGGAATAAGTAACCCTAAAGGTGCAGCCCTTGAGCCTACTCCCTGGCTTATCTGCCCATCTTCCCTGAGTGGTAGTGTAGAAGATGACTGTGTTGCTAGTGTGATCACAGATGGCCCACCAGAAGCCCAAGGGACACGTGTCTAAAGGCAGAGGTTGGGAACAGAGAGTTGAAGTATAGTCTGGAGTGTCTACAGTCCACAAGGTCTTAGAGGTATGGAACTCAGCTAAAGGATAGGAAAAAACCATCCTGTCCCTACAGTATTCTGCACAGAACTAGCTGGAGGATTGGCTAAGAACAAAATACATCACATAACAAGGTTGGATTTGGTGGACAAAAGCTAGCCTCCTCAAGCATTCTTGGAGTACGGGACACTGGGGCATCCCCTCTCCTCTCTCTAGTGACCTTGGCAACCAGTAGATGTTTCAAGTTCATGTCTCCACATTAAGGACTTTACCCCACAGGTGCATTCTCAATATCACTACAGGAAAATGTCTCTTTCTTCACTGATTCATTTACTCAAAAATTAGTTAAATATCTCCCATGTTCCAGGCACCATTATGTCCTGGCACCATTATGGCATTATGGCATCATAATGTCTACTACTATATCCCAGGAGTAGAGAGGTGAATAGGAAAAATAAAACCCTCACCTTTATGGGGAGTACAGCTTAGTGAAAAAAGTGTAGCATAAATATGTCAACCAAGAAATAAACACAATTACACAAATTTACAGTATGATGGAAATAGAGAAAATGGGAATTGGAGGACTGTTTAAAGACAGTGTGTGTGTGTGTGTGTGTGTGTGTGTGTACACATGTAGACATTTATGTAAATATATGGTCACTAAAATAATGAATAGTAGCAAGATAAAAATCAACAAACAACTAAAATGTCCATTAATATGGGATCAATATTTTTTAAAAGTAGGATATAGCTAGAAAATCAATGTTCATCATATAATTGTGAAAAAAGAAGGTAGAGGTCTATGCATAAAATAATAGAACACCTCCCACACAGAGGGAGAAAAACTATTGTGTATTATGTAGAATGTGGTCCATTTGTTTAAAATCAACAGCAAGATGTATGTATATGCATATATGTATATATGTATACACATATCACACACACATGTATGCATCTGTGTGTGCTTATCCTTGTGTATCTGCATGGAAAATTTCTCAGCAGCCACAGCAAGAAGAGTTAACAATGGTTTCTTTGGTCAAACAAAGTAGGAAGTTCGCTGTTCATTAAAAATCCTTTTGTTTAACATTTTACCATATGCATTTACTACTTTTTAAACAAATGGTTGTTTTAAAGCCCATATCAGGTTAAAAAGGAAGTGCTGTATGTACCCCAAGTGGAGTGAAGCTCCAACTAGGGCCTGTGGTAGGGCTACAAAAAATAAAAAAGTTCCCTCTGGGTGAAGGAAGCACGAGCCTATACAATTGATAGAGATGAAACACTGCACATTCCCACAGACATACCTGAAGTACGAAGAATCAGATAAGCCAGTTTTTTAAAAAGGGGTATTTTCCTTACCCCAGGGTAAAATTTACAATAACTTAAAATCGTCCAAGTTTTCAGGTTGGGGAAGCAAGACTGCTGTGGGGAGAGGTCATGGTACAACGTGAGAATATTTGGCTGTTTCCTGGAAATCTGCTGTTTACTCTGTCTTCTCAGCAAGTTGTGAACCCGGAACCTAAGACTTGGGCAGAAGTTCAGATTTAGGATAGATGAGGGAGCAGAAGGGACACAGCCTTAGAGATACAGGGCCAAGAGTGCAGCAGGCAGTGTCCAGAGACTCTTCTTCTGAAGAAGCAGGAGAAGGAAGCAGAGGGAATGAGGGATCCCAGGGCAGAGTCAAGTTGAGAATGGAGGGGAGGAAGCAGGACTAGAGGACCCCTGAGCCTGTGGTGCCCTGGGGCTTTGCTCCTGGGGAGGGGGGAAGATATTCAGGCCCTATGCTAGTGTAGACAACAGCATATGTCAGTGTGTTTTTTTTGTTTTGGCAGTGCTGGGAATCAAACCCAGAGCCATCCACATGCTAGGAAAGTGCTCTGCCACTGAACTACATCCCTAGCCCAAGAACAGATGCCAAAAGGCTGTGATTTGTCACCAGCACTGGAGCTCAAGGCAACTTTCACCTCCTGCAACTCTGGACTGTGCCATTTTCTCAGATGCAGCTGATACCCTGGTTCAAGTCAAAGCAGGACAGCCTAAGACGCCAATTTGCAGAGGATTCAGGATACCTATACAAAGAGGAAGTGTAATATGTGAAAAAAGAACATGGATCTTGAAGTCAGACTTATGGGTATCAGTCATCAGTTCTCAGTTTGAGACCTTGGACAAGCCACTTGACATATCTAGACCTCAGCTTCTTCTCTTATAAAGCAGAATAATAACAGTGCCCACATTATATAGTGCTATAGTGGACATCAAAGGAGATAATCTATACAAAATGTCTTATAGGTGGTAAGGGTCCAAGCAGGTGAAAGAAGAAGAGAAAAAGGAGGAGGAAGAGGGAGTGGGAAAAGAGGGAAAAGAAAAAGAAGAAATAGCATTGCCCAGGCCAGACAATAAGTGCATGATATTAATCATTTGACATCAGTATCTAAATGAAGTTTATTGGTCTCTATTTCTCAGCCATCTGGCAGGAGCAGAAAGTGCTAGAAGTGTGGGTGAGTGGCAAGGAGAGAAAGCCAGCTGGAGTTCTTGTAATCTAGCCATCTACCCGTGGAAATGAGCCATAGAATTATTATTCTTAGCTCTTCTCATCCCACCCAGCCTCCATGCTCTCCTACCCCCAGGCTGGGAAACACCTGTTACATCATAATTCTCATGAATGAGGGGATTTGTCTGTAGCTTCATGTAGTGTAGCCTTATCATTCACAGTTATCCAGAGCAGAAAACTAGCAGTGGGTTTTTATCATGATTAATCTCACTAATTAGGTTTTCTATTTCCTTTGTTTCCTGCCTGCCATTTCTTCAGAACTGACACTGGGAATCTTATACCAGGATGTTGCAGCTGTATTCACATGCCATGACGCTCAGTTACAGAGGGAACTTCCCTAGCCTCATAAGTTCGGTAATCAAACTTCCATGTATATTATTACTCTTTACTTTTTTGCTGGAGGGACTCCAATTTTCTGCTTGTCTGGGTGTTCAGTGAGTACTTTCCTGCTTGTTATGGTGTAATAATAATTCGGCTAGGGTATTTTTTCATGGTACTTGATTGTCAAGACAAATTTTCTAGAGTTTCAATGATATTGTACATTAGTTTTCTGTTACTATTGTAAGAAATTACCACAAATTTAGAGGCTTAAAACAATGCAAATGTATTATGTCAGTTTCTGTAGGTTAAGAATTGGACACAGCACAGGTTAGTTTGTTCTTTACTTGGAGCCTCAAGAGGCTAATACAAAGGTATCAGCAGAGCTGGGTTCCCTTCTGGAAGGTCCATCAATAAATCCACTTTCAAACTCATTCGGGTTGTTGGCAGAATATAGTTTCATAGGGTTGTAGGACTGACATTCCCATTTTCTTGCAGATTATCAGCTGAGGGTTATTCTCAAATTTTTCTACCTTTCCTTCTAACTCATCTTCCCTGCTTTTTTATTCTGCTACATCTCTCTGCCTGATACACAGTTTCAGAGCTCCAAAATTGAATTCCACCAGTTCTTAACATCTTCAAGATTCAAACTATGAGACTAATACAGTGATACAATTTTCAACTCCAGCTAACTGCTATAACTGTGGAACATATTGTGTACAAAAGCATTCCAATTCTAAAATGAAGTTCAGCAAGATCTAACTCTCAAAGAACACACAGTGATATTATGTATGCTTAACGGAGTGAGAGGTGGTAGTTGGAGGAGTTCTTAGCCTGTGTGGCATGCATTTGCAGTACAGAACCTAATAAAATCCAAAATTATGCGTAAAGTGATCCAAAAGTTTGTGCCTATAGAACTCCACATTCTCTTCTATTTTGGAAAATGTTTGAAAATTAAATTTCAATAAGAAGGTTGCTTCAGTGATGTGGAGAAGCTGTAGCTGTTCTCTCGTATCTCCCCTGTTAGACCTTTCGTTGACACATACTTTATCATGTTCTATGCTATGGTTCCAGGAAACTAATAAAACCAGCTAAATAAAGCTATGCTCTGCACCTGGATGGCAACTTTGGTATTCATAGACCCAATTCTTGGATTCACACTTGAGTTTCACCTTTTCCTACCTTTTCTTTTGGGTATCCAAACAGAAACCTACTTCCTGGATTCCATGCTCTCAGTTCCCTGAGTCCTCAGTTACTTCCCTGTCATATGTGAAGACTTATAACCACGTTTTCATCCGTTTTAGTTTCTTCAAGAACCCATCCTAAATGCTACCTCTCCAGGAAATCTTGAGGCGAATAATGATAATTATGAGTATATTTTAGATAAAAACTAGAGCAGGCACTTGGACATTTACATGGGCCATGAAATTTAGTTCTTCTAATTAGGTTTATAAAGTAAGTATGATTACACCCATTTTAAACTAAAGGAAGAAAAAAGTGACTCACTCATTACCTAAAGAGCAAAGACAGGTTGCAAACACAAATCTCTTTTTTCTTAAGCGTGTTGTAATGCTAGTGACTTCTTAGGCCTGAATCCAGTCATTTTTTCACCACCCATCTCAAGGTCACTTCCTGTACAAACCTCTCCTGATTCTCCCAGGCACATCATTCCTCAATTTGAAAGCTCCCTTTCTCTTATTCGCTCCAATCCTAAACACTTGTCATTTCTCTTATTCTCTCCATCCCTTGATGGGCTATTCTGTGATCTCCCTAAAGACTGGGACCAGGTCTTATTGATTGTCTCTTGTTTAAAAGACCCAGCATTCTGCCAAATAAATGACCAATCAACATTTAAATTGACCAACACTTCTCTAAGTAGATTTGTAAAGAGCCTGACACAAGAATGGCTCTGCTTATGTCAGGGGAGTGTAGGCAAAGATGACTTAAGTCATGCTTAAGTTACCTTTAATTCCCCTAATTGAGGCTTTAGCTTTGAAACTAAATTCCAAAATGATTAAAAGTGCATTACTGACTTCACACACGACTCCGGCTGTACGTCAATGCTCACCCACTGGGAGTATCGACCTTCTGAAGTTCAAAGCTAATGTGCAAGGGAGGAGAACCAGCAGTTAATGATGCCAGAAGAGTCAGACCTTGGGGATCTGCATAAAACAACCCATCCCTTTTTTCACACAGTGATGTTACCACTTGCTAATCAGTCAACAACTGGACTCTGTGATAGAATTTCTTCTCTGGATTTTCACAGTTTATAAAGGCAGAATTGTTGGTTGACTTTACTAAGCACCTTTTATTCCCATGAAACTGTTTAGCTTTGGGGACAGGAAATTATCACAGCGTTAAAGATGAGGGGTGGGGTTGTGTTACAATTTTTCTTTAATTAGTTTGAGGCGAAATTGAGAAAATCATATACCTCCATATGTTATTTCAAAAACATCTTGCTGCCAGACCTGCATTTTCAATGTCTTAGATAATAATCATTTTGATATATGCATAGTAATTTATGAATGGTCTTAAACTCTGCCCCAAAGAGAAGCAGACCCAGCTAAAAGAGACTCAACAATTGAAGGGAATTTGTGATCTCCTGTAGCAACATGGTCAATATACAGGGTCAGTGGTTGAACAGAGCAATCAAGGGCCCAGATACTTAACAACTCTTTCCCCTGCCTTTCTTGGCATCATGGATTCTGGCTCTCCTACTCATGGTCACAAAGTGAGCGCTGTAGCTCCTAGCTTCATGTCATCCATAATCAGGTCAGAGAGAATAAGCAAAACACCTTCTGTTCACAAGTTCCTGTTTAAAATCAATGACTTTTCTAGAAATGTGTAGCAGAAATCCCTCAGTACTCATTAGCCAGAAGAATTAATTTCCATGATTGGAAGATTGATCAAGATTTACCTCCAGGATCAAAAGAGGAATTCTGTATCCTCTAAGGCATATAACTGCTGTATACATGGATTAATCCAGCTTCTGTTAACAAGGGGAAAAAGGGCAAATTGCTGTATTTGCCATATATGCACTATTCATTTTTATTCTTTACCAGATTCCCCTAAGGAATTGAGGATGGTGGATATTGATGATGCTCACCAATATGTAAGGTTCTTCTTCTCTTAGCCTCAGAAAGGAATTGAAATTTCATGACTCTTTATTTCAGGTCATGTGACTTTTTGAAACAATTAGTATATGTGACCTGTGCTTGTTCTGGGTAGAGAGCATTTAATTATCAGTTGATAATTTGCTTTCTGATTAACATTAATAGCTGGTATTGAAACAGAGCTATAACCCTGAGTCATCCCATAAAAGACAGCTTCCTTGGAGAGTTTTTCATACAGATAAGAGATTAAGAGTAAGAAATAAACTGCCCCTGTCATAAGCAACTAAGATTGTCTTTACAGAATACCAGCTTTATATGATTGCTATGGCTGATGAATAGTATCATCCATATTTATTTTTTCTAAATCAACTGACCACAAAAATTATGTAACTTAGCTCTGTCTTCTAGTTCACATCCACTCTAACTTAGGCTCTCCTGTCTTTCCAGTGCCTGAAGTAAAAGCAATCTTACCTATTTATGGAGAAAGTGTTAGCTAAAGGTGCACCTAATAAATCAGATTCCCCATTTATTAAATACCTATCATGTACCAAGGACATTATGTTTCCAGATATTTTATTACTTTCTAAATCTCACAACTAAACTGTGGGGAGACATATCCCACTACATAGAAGAATCTGATCCAGAGGTTGAATTCTTCAAGATCACTCCGTAAACAATTAAACTAAAACACAAGTTTAAGACATTTGATTCTAAATTCAAATCACTTTTCACAATGCTACTTTACAGACACAGAAAGCAGTTCATTAAGAGGAAAGTAGGCACAAATGACAAAGTATTTTAAAAGACATAATGGTTCAGAATAGAGAATTTTGACTAATGTACTTAAAACTGGAATACATACACTAATGTTGTTTAAAACAATTTTAACTCATAATCATCAGGAATTTAGTAGTACTGATTTGAACTTCTGCTTCTGGGAAGATGGAGTGGATCCATCTATTCCTATTCACCTCAAGGTGTATACCACGAGAGCCTGGACACTATATAAAAACAAACCTAAGACAACTCAAAAGAGTAGAAAAAAGGAAGATAATCTGATTAGGAGTTTGGAACTCATGAGGTCCTTCTATGTTCTTTGTATTTCATTTATCTCAGACTTATAACCTAGAAATATGGAAATCCCAATAGGTACAGACGGAGCAAAAAATGGAATAAGCAAATGAACCACAGCTTTCTAGTTTCCAGTTAAAGAATTAGAAAACAGGCAGTCTAGATAGGCAAAAACGTTCAGATGATGAATACTCTACTTCAGCTAAACACCACAGAAGAACATTCTGCAAACACCTCCCCACGCCAACAAAGGCCAAGTGGGAAACCTAGACTTTACCCTAAGAATGAAGCACCCAACACCCTTCCAGTGTGGTGCTGGGGAAACGAGAGTTGAAAGTGCAATGGGGACTCACCAAAAGCGAATTGCACCCCACCTTCTTGCCTTGAGTTCCACTCTGCTTAGCCACTGCGGTGATGTCAGGTGAGGCCTATCTGGGAGTCAAGACTTTCACATGCTGGCTGGTAATGCAGCCACCACCCCTGTGCAGTTGGGGCTTGGGAGGCCAGGTACTCCAGCCCCAACAGGCAGGAATGAGGAATCCCCTTCCTCCTCTGTGAGGTTGAGTTGGCACCTGGGCTTCTGCATTGAACCTGAAAGTAGTAACATAACTCTCCTCCTTCTGAGGTCAAAGGAGTGTCAAGAAGGCCAGAGAAACCAGAAGGTTTAAAGGAGATCCAGAGTTTTATAACACCCTACAAGCACATCTAGATTTCAGTAAAACACCAAGGAACATACGGAAAACCAGGAGGATCTCCAACCAAATGAAAACAGGCAATTAAAAAACATCAATATTGAAATGACATAGATGATAAATTAATCAGATTTTAAACTGCTGTTATAAAACTTCAATGGGAATCATGAATTTTTAAAAAATTACTCAGCATAGAATCAGATTAAAGTTAATGATTAACATAGAACCAGAAGGGGAAATGAGAA